>NC_042615.1:641757006-642423561 GCF_901001135.1 Rhinatrema bivittatum | reverse complement strand
CAGCCTTGTGAGTACGCTATCATCTGCTGATGGACCCTCCAGTGTACCCCATGCCTCGGGCCACTACCGTGCTTGCCTCAGCAATCTTCCATCTACACTTCAGAGTGAGTACCATCATCTACCTAGCTCTGCTGACCTCCTGTACTTCTCTTACCTACCATCTGCGAATCTCGGCGTACCCTGTGCTGCGGGCCACTACCAGATCTATCTGAGAGAAGTTCCTTCTGAAAGAGGAATTCCCAGGCATACCCTACCCCACGGGCCACTACCATGGATATCATCACTGGGCTATTTTACTACTCTGGGCTATGTCTCTCCTCCCACTTGGTGGGTATTTTCTCTACGTTCCAGTACAAAAAAGTCTCGTTACAATTGTGTCCGTCTTAGCTGAGGCCACGCCTATCATAGTGAGTCCCCACAGGGCTCCTCCCTGTGGGTGGAGTCAGCTCTCACTACGATCCAGGGTCCTTAACCATACCAGATTATAACAGGCTCCAGTGAAGGTACTTCCCTAGGAAGAGTTTGAACCTCCCTTGCCTGCTATAGTAGTTGTAGTTGTAGTAATAGTAGTTCTTGTTGTTGTTGATTAGCAGCCTGAAGCAGCCAGTATTCCACTACTAGTTCACTTCCACCTAGCACTGTAACTTTAGGAAGATAGAGCAGGTAAGAAAAGGCATTTTTATTGGTTCACCAGGGCTGCGTAGATGTGTCAGAGAATTCTCATTTTAATATGAGATAATTGCTGCTGTCCTGCGATAATGGCCGCTATAGCATGATACAAACATTTTTGCCACCCTACCAGAAATTGAAGTGGTATTGTTATTTCCTACATTAAATCCATCTTTAGTATGCAATATTATACCACAAAATGTGGTAGAAGTTCTTCATTTGCATAATTTTCTTGAATTTGCTTGCTCATTATTATATTTAAATACTAACGCATGTTGTGCTAACATTGTGCATTAGAACCCATTTATTGCACAATGATGCCCTAACATGGCTTAAGGAATGGCCCTGTTAGCCAGATACGTGGTGAAAATCAAACCTGTCCTCAATTACTAAGTATTTTTCCCATAGATACAGAATGGAAGAAGAGCCTTAGTATATCAGAAGTTATTTGGATGTTAGACCTGTTATTGAGCTCTATACTTAGCTGGAGACATTTATCTGACTAACTCAAACTTATCTGGGTATATTCAGCTGTGCAGCCGTACCACTGAATATCCCAGCTAAGGCCTGGATTTATCAAAATGCACTAAATATTGTGAGAGAGAGAGAGAGAGAGAGAGAGAGAGAGAGAGAGAGAGACTAGCCTTAATGCCCTCACACTAGATTGGTATTTATATCTCTATGGGAAGCCCATCTAGTAACTCGAGGTGAGGTTTAGGTATTAGTGTAGGGGTTAGGGGTCACTTTGACATTCAAAGTGAGACGTACGAACAGAGCAGTGCTCTCATGTGAAGATTTGATGACCTTCGGAGTGAGGAAACTCACCCAAAATGAGATTTGTGCAATGTTACCCAACCTTGCTTGATGTTACCCATCTGACATGATTTTCCTCTGGTAAAACTATACCTTTCATCCCACAACTCACTGAATTCAAGAAACTTCACTTTCCTTTTCTTCAGAAGACTAATAGGATTTTGCAATAACCACAGTCAGTTTATCCAAATTATTGTTTATCAAATGAAGACAAGTGAATAATAAAATCTTTTCATTTTTTCTAGTTTAATACAGGTCATGTGCATTCATTCATAACAGGAATTAAAGATATAAGCTCTTCTGTCTTCAGTTCATCTCTTTGATCCTTTTATCTCTTTGATCCTGGCACTTGGTAAGATATACTATTTTTTCAACAGTCCTGCTCAAAATTATAGTCTTCACTTAACTTTCCTGGAAATGTATTTTAAGTATATTCCAATTCTGATTCAAACCCATGCACCTTATAATTCAGAATGGTGTACTATACTGTTAATATATCTAAATCCACAATGCATAATGTTACACTAAACTATAATACAATTCTGTCTCAGCGTATTACTTTTCTTTCTCAAGTATATTTCATCTTTACAATTCTTATGAGACACTTTAAGTTACTCAAAAGAAACAAGAGATTCCATGTAGGTAATATCTGAGAAAAGTTAAACTCTAATGATAAATTCAGTTTCACTGCTTTTTCAAGCTAAATAATGAGCTTTAAGTAGTTTTATTTTAAAAATTATTCCACTGCTTCATCTCTATATATAATAGTGTATTTCTGTAATCTGAGGCTATGCAAAATTACAGATGTGAATAGAAAAAGATGAAAGGAATAGGCATTTCATTGTAAAATCACTTTTTTCTTCAATGCCGAAAATTTCTGGTTGCTAGCTGGAGAATCTAATTTAGTGCACTACTGCACAAAAAAAAGACCTGAATAACTGATTTTAAAGGCAAGTCTTTCATTTTACTAATAAGATACCAGAGCTACAGAAAACAATGCAGATTGAAGAAGTCCCATTTCAACAGGAATACTCTATATGAATGAAATTAAATAACTCAGTTCAGTTCCCTGTGGTGAGTGTCTACATCCAGAAGCAAAGTGCTTAAGGGATCAGTTCTGTTCAATATTTTCTTATGAGATACTAGAGAGGGTCGAGAAGGAAAGGTTAGTCTTTTGGTGATGCACCGCTCTGCACCTGTTTAGACACTTGAGGCATACCAAAACTTTTAAGAAGAGTTCTATGCAGGCTCAAGGAATGCTTCAGATTTTGGTGCAGAAATCCAAGAAAATGGTACATGGTAGTGAAGTGAAGGATGATCATATCTCCTGATTTCAAGGTTGCAAAAGACTGTATCAAGACAGTAATGAAAGAAAGAGAAATACTAGCGTGTATATATATCAAGAGCTGTAACCACAAGGAAAGACAAGTTGATGATACATTTGCACAAATCGCTGGTGAGATCTTGTGTCTTTTTTTTTTTTTACCAAATTCTAGAGGCTGCATCTCCAAAAGCATATAGAAGCAGTCAAGTGAAAAGGTAGAGAGTCTGCACCATTAAGGATGTGCATAGGAACGATTTTTGTTTTGGTTTGTTTTTCTGTATTTGGGTTTCAGTTTGTTTACCGTAAACATTAAATTAAAATAAATGAACTGAAATGGGATTTCCTCTGCATTCCTCACCACTGCTGCTATCATCGTAAGTAAGCCAGGCCCCTCTACTCTCCACCCTGCCACAAATGAGCTAAGGCCTTCCTAAACCTCTGTCTAGCCCCCAATTACCTCTTCTGTGGGGTCTTCAATGTAGAAAGGGACAGAAGAGTCCCCAGCTACTCCTGCCCCTCTGGCTACTGCTGCACAATGGCACTCTCCAGCCCTGAAACTAGCACCAATGTAGAAAGGGACATAAGCAAACAGCCATAAAGCAAATGGCACCGGTCTTAGGACCAGCTGTTGCCATTGTACAGATAGAGGTGCTCGGGCAGGAGTGACTGGAGATGGCTCCAAACCCGTTCTACATTGAGGATCCCAAAGAAGGAGTACATGGAAGACTCCATGTCAGCTCTGAGGGTGGAGCTATGGAGGTCTAGGGAGGCCCTATTTTTTTTTTTAAAACAGACTGAAAATATCTGAAAATTTTAAAATATTTTCAGATAAGCCAATTTTTGGTTTGTTCAATTTATAACAAACCAAAAATATTTTCTTGTTACAAAATGTGAGTTTTTGCAAAACAAACACATCCCTATGAACTATAAGACTGGGCCCTAAGCTGCCAGGTGTGCAAGCCATGCAATTGCATGGAGAGGCACACACAAAGGGGCAGTGGTGGCAGAGATAGAGTCACCTGGTAAAGGGCTATAGACAGAGCCCATCCTGCTGGCGGTGAAAGAAAAGAATAGGGAGAGAGACCCAATGATGGTCATCAGAACCCATCCCACAGGCAGCAGAAGAAGAGAAGAAGGAACAAGGCCTGGCATAGGGCCATAGTGGAAGAAGAGAAGAGGGAGAGAGCTCAGTGCTGACCATCAGTGAAGCCCATCCCACCGGCAGCAAAACAAATGAAGAGGGAGCAATGTGCATTGTGGAGCCACTGATGAAGAGGAGAAGAGGGAGCAAGTCCTGGTGATGGCCATCAACAAGAGCCCATCCCACAGAAGAATAGAAGAGAGATCAAGGTTTGCCAGTGACAGAATGAGTGGCATAGGGGAAACGCCTGGCATGGGGCAGTTGGCAGAGAAGCCCCAGAGCTGCCAGTGGCAGAAGAATGATAGAGAAGCTGTGAGAGAGTGTGTGTGAGCGAGTGAGGGAGTAAGGGAGTGTATGTGTGTGTGTGTGTGTGAGTGAGTGTGTGTGTATGTATGTGAAAGTGAGAGAGTATATTTTATTTATTTAAAAGCTTTTTTATCCCGGCATTAGTGGGAACATCATACTGGTTTACATCCGAACCAAAGATGGAAAATACATAAAACAGGGACAAGGGATGGGACAAGAGAAAAAGAGGAGGCCGAAAGAAAGCACACAGAGCAACAAATAATATATAAGTAACAGAGTGTGTATGTGTATGTGCGTGTGTGTGTAAGTGAGGGACTGTGCATATATGTGTGGAAGTGAGGGAGTGCTTGTGTGTGGGTGAAAGAGAGGAGGGTGTGTGAATGAGAGAGAGGGAGTGTGTGTGTGTGGTGTGTGTGTGTGTGTGTGTGTGTGTGTGTGTTCAAGACTGCACATGTGAGAGAAAGGGATTATGTGTGTGTGAGTGAGTGAGAGTGTGAGTAAGAGAGAACCTATGTGAGAGAAAGGGAGTGTGCATATGTTCAAGAGAGGGAGCATGTGTGAGAGAGTGTATGTGTAAAAGAAAGGGGATATGTATGAGATAGTATGTGTATGTGAGAAAGAATGGAAGTTTGGATTAGAAAGTGTGACTATGAGAGAAAGAGAGGAGAAAATGTGTGTGCCTACCTCCCAGTGACTTATCCACAACAATCTCAGGGTGATTGTAATCAAAAGCTCCCAATTATAGAGAGCAGGGGATTTTTTTTATCCTTATTAATTTTCATTTTGGGTGTTATTTTGGATACTGGAAGATCCTCTCTATGGAAGTAGTGGTGGCAAATAAATAAAAACAATTTCAGAATTTACAAAAAAATGAGACAAGCATAGAGAATTCTTAGTTGTGAGAAAGTAATATTAAAGACAGAGATAAATGAGACTCTGCGATTTTGCAACAGGAAAGGAAAATGGATAGACTAGATGGGCGTTGCAGTCTTTATCTGTTATCATTTTAGACATCATTATCAAAATTGTCATTGACATCCTTGATAGCCATCTTAGTTGAAAGATCAAGATTAAATAGGCAAGAATATTAAACTACCATCTCACGACACACAGAGAGTTGGTAGTGTAAGAACACAGTGCATATATATTGGTAAAGTAATATAAGAAAGTTTCTTTCACTGCTGGTGCTATACATTTATTGGGTTATAGGTTTTCCAGACATAAGCAAAGGCTACTGTGTCTGATGCATAACATATTTTGCTGCATAGCAGAAGACAAAATCCATTTGGTGGTCCAAACTAGAACCACATCACTTCCATTATGATCTGACAGCACCCAAGGGGAATCTAGATCCTGGTAGTGCAACTCAGCAGCAGCACTCACCCATTGCTAACTGTACTTCAAGGTAAGCAGAAGCCAGTGAGGCATGAATTTCAGCCACCATAAGGTCCTCAGTGGCACAGCTCAGATGGAGTGGCTGATGCAGGTTCAATGCACTCACCAAAATAGCGCAATGGAAGCATGAGACTGATCTCCAAGCTGGGCTGTCTGCCAGATCAAGGAGGGAGCAATGGCTAAGGCAACAGCATCTGCTACTCTTCTTTGCTGTTGACCCACCTAACTAGAGAACCACCACTACAAACCACCAAAAGGGACATTGTCTTCACTGATGAAGAACAGTGCTCCAGTCGATGCAGGCCAGACATGCCCAACAGAGATGCAGCCAAGAAGCTGGAAATAGAGCCTCATCACCTGTGCAGACAGTAGCATCCTGTCTTAGCCTCTGGCTTGTTCCTAAGACAACTGTTGCACTCTACTGGCCTCTGAAAAGAGTGGAGAGGCTAGCTGGGGGTGGTGGGTGGCTAGGTATTTGAAAGATTGGGCCAATTCCATCTCCTCCTCCTAGAGGCTCACATACCAGGAGAACAGCCTTTACCTCTCAGTTTCTTACTAATTTGGGGTGAATGGAGAGATGACAGAGGCTGCTGGTAACCAGCCTAAACAGGCTTATAGGTCATTCAGCTGGCCTCCAACAGGTCCCCTTCCATCTAACAGGTCCCCTTTCATCCTTGTTGTCTCTCACTGTCTACTCTGCCCTGCTTGCCATCCATTTCATAAGGGCTGAAAGGAAGGACTCGGTCAAGGCACATTCTGGTGGCCATCTTCTGTGATGGGCTGGTTGGATTTGTGGCCTGGATTGTGGCCTGAAGTCTAGCTCCTGAGAAAGTTCCATAGGAAAGCTTTCACTTTCACTGTTAGCACTGTATTTTTTTTTTTGGGTGGGATAGGAGTTAGCTATACTTTTCTATTTTCAGTGCTGTTATTCTGATACTAAAAAATTGAAATATTTATAATAATAAATGTATTAACATTGCTTATACAGTATATTCGAAATGTAGATACACAGAATGTGAGAGCAAATGAAGACTGTTAAGGCACATCTAGTTTGCTCAATTTTCTTATTTTTTTGCTATAAAATACACTTGATCTCTAGTTTTCACTTTGCTTCTTTGTAATTAAGGGTCCTTTCTGCTCATCTCAAGCTTTCTACAGTTCTGTTGCTATTTTTGTCTCCATCAGCTCCACTGGGAAACTATTCCATGCACGTGTCACCTTTTCTATGATGAAATATTTTCCGAAGTTGCTCCTAAATCTACCCTCTAGGAGCCTCATCTCTTGACCAAATTTAATGTAAGGGTTTGTGTGGAAAGAATAAGAGTGCCAATGTCACAAACAATGCAAGAAAACGGAAACAAAACAATAAGTATGGTCAGAGCAGGACAAGTCACTTTCACTGTCACTGGTAACAGCAACACTAGCAACAAGTCACTGGCAACAAGTTCAATCAGCCACAACCATGCTCACTTTAAAAGTATAACTTAAAAATGACCTTTATTTCATACCAGCGTAATAAAATCCATAAGTATCTTCTTTATCTGACCCTGTTAAAATCAGTCCTAATGGCATTTTTCATAATGGTGCTTCCTCAGGCGGAATGGCTTAATAGCAGAACCAATCTTCCTTATTGACCTTATTTGCAAAAGTCAACAAACAGAGAATAAAAGAAATGCCTTTTAAGATTTGAGCAGAGTGTTTTATTCCAATAAAATCTAATGGCAACCATATTCCCTGTTTTACCAGCTCTATGGTTAATCAACCATAACAGTGTAAGTAACTACTATTCAATCACTTATCCCAAATATATTTCATGGTTGATAAAATTCATCAAGTTTTGCAGTAAAACAGTTCTCCATTTATCTAAATTAATATATCTGTATGACTGAAACATAGGGGGGAGTGGGGAAGGGGGATTTTATTTTTTAACAAGCTGCATAAATTTGCAAGTTGTTAAATCCCTAAATCCTACTCATTTTTCAAAGGAAAGTTACACATGGAAATTTGTTTTGAAAATTATTACACAAATGCCAGCAGCACAAAGTTACACCTGCTACTTTGTGTGATGAAATGTTTTGTGAAATTTATGTGCATAGAAGTCCATATTTAAATGATTTCTTTAGCTAAGGCCTGGATTCTCTAAGGTCGCAGACCTTAGAGAATCCGGCAGTTAGGGAGTGGGGGGGGGGGGGCGCGAAGCAGGGGGCAGTCCTGCGATAGCCGGCAATGATCGCACCTCCGGCTATTCGGCGCGAAACTGGCGAAGATAAGGAATCTCACCTTTCGCCACCAGCAATGTGTCCGCAGCGTCGGCCCCGGTGCTGCCCCGACTCCTCCTTTTCCAGGGCCGACTCACCCCGACGCCGCCCCAGCTAGCTATCGCACGAGAAAAGTCCCTTTTCATGTGCAATAGCATTAGGGAATGACCCCCTAAATTTTGAACTTAGCCAGATAAACTATGGAATTTGAAAATGCTGCCATGTTGTCTGCCTCTCATTTATCCAAGTGTTAAGATGGTAGGGATGTGCAGAGCAAAAGTTTAAGTTCATATGTCCATAAGTTGAAAGGGGGTCACCTTTGCGGTCAATATGGACATATGGAGAATTCCATAAGTTGAGTCTATGTCCATATGTGCAAATAAAAATTTAAACTCCTTACCCTCCTTAATCCCCCCCCCCCCCCCAAGACTTACCAAAACTCCCTGGTGGTCCAGCGGGGTCAGGACGCCATTTCTGACCAACTTTGCAAGGAGCATGTGACGTCGGCGTCACGTCGGAGTGACGCGGCGTCACGTGATTCCCCGCGGGGTCACTTCCGGGATCCTCGTTCGGCCCAAAAGGAACTTTTGGCCAGCTTGGGGGTGTCAGGAGGCTTGGGGGTGTCAGATCAGCACAGAATTGTAACATGTGTGGATTTGGTGGGGCAGAAGGAAAGCCCCCATGAAAGGACACCTTCCTCAACCTGGCTGATTGTGTGGTTGGGCAGATTGATAATGTTGGTGCAGTTTGGGGTATCCATTGTGAGTCAAATTTGCATAGTTGAATTAAATAAGAGATGCTTACATGAAGTAGGGCTACCTACTGTTATGAGTGATTCCCCGCGGGGAATCACGTGACGTCGGCGCCACGTCGGAGTGACGCGGCGTCACATGATTCCCCGTGGGTTCCCTCCGGCACCCTCGTTCGACCCAAAAGGAACTTTTGGCCAGCTTGGGGGGGGGGGCCTCCTGACACCCCCCAAGCTGGCCAAAAGTTCCTTTTGGGCCGAACGAGGATCCCGGAAGCGACCCCGCGGGGAATCACGTGACGTCGGCCCACGTCGGAGTGACGCGGCGTCACGTGATTCCCCGCGGGTTCCCTCCGGCACCCTCGTTCGGCCCAAAAGGAACTTTTGGCCAGCTTGGGGGTGTCAGGAGGCCCCCCCAAGCTGGCCAAAAGTTCCTTTTGGGCCGAACGAGGATCCCGGAAGCGACCCCGCGGGGAATCACGTGACGTCGGCGCCACGTCGGAGTGACACGGCGTCACGTGATTTCCCGCGGGTTCCCTCCGGCACCCTCGTTCGGCCCAAAAGGAACTTTTGGCCAGCTTGGGGGGGCCTCCTGACACCCCCAAGCTGGTCAAAAGTTCCTTTTGGGCCGAACGAGGGTGCCGGAGGGAACCCGCGGGGAATCACGTGACGCCGCGTCACTCCGACGTGGCGCCGACGTCACGTGCTCCTCGCAAAGGAGTTCAGAAATGGCGTCCTGACTCCTCGCTGGATCACCAGGGAGTTGTGGTAAGTCTAGGTGAGGGGTTTAAATTTTTATTTTGGATCAACAATCACGATTTCCAACATATTCAACATAGCTATGTTGAATAAGTTGGAAATCCGATCGTTTACGCCTCATCACTTTTTTAAGTTAAAAAAAAAAAAAAGTAGCGTTTTACATTTAAGTTCAAAACGAATGCACACCCCTATAAGATGGATAAAACTTACCTGGATACATTAGGGCCATGCTGGGGCAACTGGATAGTGTCAATATTCAGCGCTATCCAGTTAAGTTATCCATATAACTTTAGTCATGCTGAAGGGCTGTCCTAAAGTTAGACTGGTAAACTAACCCAGATAATTTTGGATTTAGCAGGGTATATTTAGTGGCACAGCTTTGTTGTATAATATCCCATTTAAGTAAACTGAGTAAATGTATCCATTTAACTTATCTGGATGGCCTGTGGCTGAATATGGACCTAATGCATTTCATAATCAAAAAGTATGCACATAGATGCAAACCTTGCCCATAATCTGCATGCCCTGAATGCCTTGTCCTGATGCAATAAAAATCACATGCAATTTGACATGCATATAAGCCAGGCAATTATAAAAAGGGTAATTTCTGCAGTAAAGCACTGTTTTACTCACAGAAGTTCCTTAGAAAATTATCCTTTAAAAGTTTATTACACATAACTTTGGGCCTATGCCATTTAAAAAATCCAAATTAATTAATTGTTCCTAGCATTAAGTTAAATAAAAATATTCCAATTTGTCTTACAACATAAACTGTTTTTCTTAGAGTAATCAATTTTATCACAGTATATTAGTCCATATTAAATTATCTATTAAAATAAAGAGCATGGAATTATATAGGTTTGCATGGAAAGTATTTTGGTTTCATTGCCATTTTTTATTCATTTTGTTCAATTTAGTTTTATGGCAGAGGGAACAGCAATGCAAGATAGCAGTGGTGAAAAGTGGCACTAATTATATGTTACAAATAGCCCAAAGTACTGTGACAGGACAGATTATCATGCACAGATGTGAAAACTCTTCAAGACACCATGAGCAGAACAAAGGTACCATAAGAAGTGCAATGGACACCAAGGGTTTGATTCATCAAGGTATTTTCCCATAGACATAGAATGGGAGAAAGTCCTGTGAATCAGGCAGCAAATGTGGAACCAGCAGTCCATAGCACCAAGAAAATGGAAAAGCAGAACAAACAAGAGCATGATGACCCCCAAGGCATCAAAACGGGGCAGAAATAGCTCATGGACACACCAAGGCACCAAGAGAGGGGCAAAGGACATCAACAACAGTGGCATGAATACCCCAAGGTAGAACGTGAGGGGTAAGACAGCAAGAGGAACGACATAAACACAGCAAGGTACAGAGCTAAGAGAAAGGCAAGGCAGGAGAAGCAACTGGAGCAGCAACAGCAGCCCACAGCAACACAGCAAAGTGTTGACCCAGAAGACAGGCAGGGCACTGACAGCAAGACAACAGTGCAGCAAAGTGCTGAGGTCCTAAATAATGGGTCTTGGTTTGGTATAGCCATGCTACTCAGTCCTTCTGCCTCTCGCATGAAAATTCAGGGAAACACAACAGAGGGAAATTTATCTGCTTCTCTCAAACCCCTTCTGAAGAAACCCAACCTGGACAGAAAAGAACCCTCCAATCTTGCTAAAATTATGGAGAAATTGGTAAATACACAACTCTCAGATTATCTGGAAGAACACAAAATCCTCTACCCATCCCAAAACGGCTTTCGTAAATCATTAAGCACGGAAACCCTCCTTATCTCCCTCTCAGACCACATCCTCATGGGCCTTGACAAAGGGCTCTCTTTCATCCTAGTCCTTCTAGACATCTCGGCCACCTTTGACACCGTGAACCACGCCATCCTACTAAATTGCCTTTCAGAAATCAGATTATCAG
Source organism: Rhinatrema bivittatum (assembly GCF_901001135.1). NCBI lineage: Eukaryota > Metazoa > Chordata > Amphibia > Gymnophiona > Rhinatrematidae > Rhinatrema > Rhinatrema bivittatum. Next base: position 642,412,222 of record NC_042615.1, on the reverse strand, counting down.
GATCAGCCCACAGATGGTTCAATTCTTTCCTCAGCAACAGAAGCTTCAAAGTAAAAATCAATAATAAAGAATCTCCAGACGTCAAATCAACATTAGGAGTACCCCAAGGCTCTTCCCTGTCCCCTACCCTCTTCAATATATACCTCCTGCCCCTCTGTCAGTTGCTCACAAACCTAAAATTAATACACTACCTCTATGCAGACGACGTGCAGATTCTGATCCCCATAACAGAATCCCTCCCTAAAACTCTCATCTACTGGGAAAACTGCCTCCAATCTATTAACCGCCTTCTCACCAGTTTGAACCTGGTTCTCAATGTGACCAAGACAGAACTCCTTCTCCTCCTCTGACCACATGGCCCTAACCCATCCGACATCTCCCAACACCCAGATCACACAAGTACGGGACCTAGGAATAATCCTTGATAACCATTTGAATCTAAAGAAATCCATCAACAACACTACCAAGGATTGTTTTTATAAACTACAGGTTATGAAAAGGCTCAGACCCCTCCTTCATTTCCAGGATTTCAGGACTGTGCTCCAAACCACACTCTTCTCCAAAACAGACTATTGCAACACTCTCCTCCTTGGGCTCCTTATTTCCTCCATCAAACCATTACAGATGCTCCAAAATGTAGCGGCTAGAATCCTAACCAACAACAACCGAGGAGCACATATCACTCCCATACTCCGGAACCTTCATTGGCTGCCAATAAAATACAGAATTTTGCACAAGGCCCTTACCACAATTCACAAAACCATTCATAATCAGCAACAACTAGACCTTCAGATCTCTCTTAAATTATACTCATCCTCAAGACCCATCAGAGAAGAATATAAAGGTACCCTGCAAGTCCCCCCAAAGAAATCCCCGTGTCTATCAACCACCAAAGAACAAGCATTCTCTACAGCATGTCTGGCCATTTGGAATAACCTGCCCACAGACCTCAGGCTAGAATCTTGCCCTCTAACTTTTCAAAAAAAACGTAAGACCTGGCTCTTCCTCCAAGCCTTCCCTTAACTTTCAAAACCATCCATTTTTTACCAGACAGGACTCCGCTTACCTGACTAGGCACCCCGCCTAGTTTAGGCTTGATATTTTGCCTCTGTTTCTTTGTTTCGTTATTTAGTTTATTCAGTTTTGCTGTCCTTTGCCTCCGGCTAACTTAGCCCCCCAAGTTACTACCTCCTTGTTATATGTAACTTTTGCCTCTTGTTAAATGGTTGATTAAGTTCTACCCCTTGTTACAGGTAAACCGATTTGATTTGAATGTATTCATGAAGGTCGGTATAGAAAAGTGTTAAATAAATAAATAAAATCATCATGTTGGTTGATATCCTCCTATACCTACTGTACCCCCGATGCTGCTTCAACTCTCCAGTGATTCTGCTGTTTTCTGACCTTGCAGCATACGAACAGTGGAGAAGGGAACAGGTGGCTGCGGTTCTATCTTTTCTGCCAATCCTGCCTCTCCAGCAGGTTTTCCCTGCATTAAAAAATCCCTTTTGCATGTAACCCGGACACTTCTTGGGTTACCAGTAAGCTCTGGGTATTTAGTGACAGTGTCAGCTAGTCATAGTAAGATGGGTTTTGGGAGGTGCAGCCCCTCCTTCTGTGGGGTTTGCTGAGGAGGCAGACCTTTGGGTTAAGAACTGAGTACAGAAAGTAGTGAATTAGATTTTGGTTATTTTACAGGCCTAACCGGTTTAGCCAAGCAAACCCTGCTTGGTGGTCCCAGCCAGAGTCAGGAGGGAGTTTTCCTTTCCAGTCCACTCACTGGCAGGTTTGGGTTATTCCCCTCTGTCATTTTTTGGAACCTTTACCCCTGGCTCAGGGAACGGGGAACCCTGGGTCTGGGCCTGGGCCTGGGCAGGTTAGAGAAGACCTGCCCTCCATTAGCCTCAGTGAGGAAGGGGGTGTCAGTGACCTGCTGTGAGCCACCCCAGTGTTTTTTTCTGATTTTGGTAAACCTAATTTAAGATCCAGGGCAAGGTTATGACTGCCCTTCCTTCCTGCCGGGAGCATTAAACATCCTGCTCCACGGGATCCTTCCCATCAGGGACCTGAAGGAAAAGACTGAAACCCCAATCCAACAAACAGTGAGTAAAGGCAAAGCCTAACACCTGGGAAGTTACCCATCTGATGCTTCCAAACCCTATGGAGAAAGAGAGTTTATCTCTCTGTGCAGAGACAGCATCAAAATATTCTTTCCAGTTGGAAGAGGTGGCTCTGCCCATCAAAAGGACACCCTGTCCACCTGGGGATCCTATTTTTCCAAGCTCTGGAGGGTAGGAATTCCCCTGGCTGGTGTTTGACCTTTCTGAAAAGATTGAGGAGGAAATTATGACAAGTGAACATCCTTCTGCTGCTGTGGAATGAGATTTGTGCATTTGCCTCATTTTCATTCAGTAAAGATTAATATGGACACTAACAAAGTGACTTCAGTTGTTTCTTTGGCACACTCAACACATTGGGACAGACATACATTGGGAAAGACAAACATTGGTTGCCCCGGGGAAAAGGAAAAGGACATGGGAGGCACCCTTAGCAATTGGGGCCTTGGGAATCATAGTCCCCCCCTTCCCCCCCATTCGATCAAGAATTCAGGTCCTGGAAGGATGACTGAGGGATCAAGCTAAGCCTGGGAAGGTTCCTGTCTCTATGAGAACAACAAATACTTTTTTGCCTCATTGGGTAGCAATCTGCACCCAGAGCTGGAGTTACATGAACTTGACGAGAAGGCTCCTAGTCTTCATTCTATGCTTTTCCTCATTACCACAACTACTTATACTGGTGCCAGGTCTCTCTGAGGGAAGTGCCTTTGCTCTTTCTCTCCCTTTGAAATAATGCCTCTTGATGCTAGTGACATGTTAGAATTTATTAAAACAGATCATACATGGGTAAGGGCTTTTAGTGTTACAATATTTGAACACCCTAGTGTGGACACAGACAGCAGACCTGTTAAGTTACTTTTGTCAGAAAGAGAACACAGTGAGTGAACTGATGATGCTTGCTACGTAACTATTTACACTAAGAAAATAAGTCAGACTTAGTGCAAGAGTCACACACAAGAATTAGTACACTGTCACACTGACACTTTTACACAGAGAATGCAGGAGACTGCACATAATTCAATGGCAGGGTGAGGAGGTGGCCTTGGCAGCAACATTTTAGAGTGGCAAAAATGCTCCTCTAGTCTGCCTCATCTTGCCATATGCCCAGCTCTGCAGTGTTCCTATCTGCCCCCACCAATTGCCAAAAAATGAAAATTGGTTCCACATGCCACCGTCAACAGAAAAAGGAGAAGAAAATTCAAGTGCCGCATGTAGGGCCCAATGGGTGCTTTTTGTCAGCTGCGTGCCTAAACGCGCACAGCTCTTCCTTTCAGTATAGGAAGGCCGGGGGGGGGGGGGGGGGAGGGGCTGTAGTGAAGCTCATCCCACCATGGCCCGAAGTGATGGCCTGCGGGACCCTGGTGGTGCTCGTCTCAACACGGCCTGAGGGGAAGAGGAGGCCCTGTATGTATGAGTGAGAGCCTGTGTGTGTGTGTGTGTGTGTGTGTGTGTGTGTGTATTTGTGTGTGTGTCAACAGCATAGCCAGAACTGATTTTTTTTTTTTTGGGTGGGCACAAAGTTAACGTGGGTGGATTGTAGGCATGCAGGTCTGAGACCTACTAGGTGTATTTTTATTGATAAACAATGCCATATGCTGTACCCTACAATGGCTTTCCAAGTAGTTTGCAACAGTCATTATACATTATGCCTAAAACTTTAAAACACGTTCCCTCAAATATTTCAAGCACTTACCAGCATTAAAAAGTTCTTATTAATCTGTATTAATTTATTTAATATTCATTGCAGTTTATAAATGCACAAGTATATCATGTAAAAAGCAAAGAAAACAAACAAACAGATCCAATCATAATAAAACAAAAACCAATATATTCTTTCATGAATCCTCTTTGTAGAATGCCAGAAATCATCATAACTACAATAAAATAACATTAATCATCAAAACAGGTGCAGAGCAGAGCTGGGACAATTTACATTACAACCAATATGAAGATAAAAAATTCAAATTCTGGTACCACCTCAGCAAAATATATAATTCCACTGCTAAACATTTTGTGAAGTAACACACACTCCTGCAAAGAAAGAGACATCTAGAAATTTGCTATACCATACAGTCACAGCACTGACTCTCAGGACTAAATAACAGTAACCTTATGAAAAAGCAGCAATACAAATACTACACCAGGCCCTAGAACATTAATACATCACTTACTGGAGTAAAAGAACAAGCTGGACTACTACAGAGAAACTACACACTAGCAGAAATACTGCACTTCAGTCACACACAGGTAATACATATTACGCGTGCCGTCCGCGGCAGACCCGCAGCATGGCCTCCTCATCTTCTTACATAAACTCCAGCTCCTGGTTCCTCCTCGCTAGTGGCAGTGGGCTGCCGGCTCTGACCTCGGGCCGCCCCCGGTGCCTCCGGCTCTGCCATGGTCCCCAGTGTCGCAGGTCAAGACACAATTGCTCATCGGGCCTCTCCATGTGGTCCGTGGAGAGACACCAATACTTGCACTACGCCCCTCCCTAGGCGCGCGCGCATCACTGATCCTTATGAAGGGCATGTGGCGGGAACCTGGCCGCAGCCCCGGATGCTGACGTTAGACTCTTCAGTGTATTTAAGCTCAGGCTTTGCTCCATAATGTTGCCTTTGCAACAGGTGTCCTCGCTACTCGAGTACTCGTTGCTGCTAGAGAATCCTCTCTACTCCTCGTTCCTGTCCTTCATTGTTCCCATTTCCTGCCTTCTTCGTTCCTGCCCTGTCTATGTTTTGGACTGACTCTTCGGATATCGACTTTGCTTTGCTTGACTACGCTTCAGCCTATCTCCAGACCCGGACCTCTGCTACGCCTGACTATGCTACTGCCTATCTCCAGACCCAGACCTCTGCTCTGCCTGACTATGCTATTGCCTAACTCCAGACCCAGACCTCTATTATGCCTGACTACGTTACTGCCTATCTCCAGATCCAGTCCTCCACTTTGCCTGACTATGCTATTGACTTCTCCGTGATCAGACCATTGTCTTGATTGACTATGCTATTGACTCAGCATTGCTTGCCACGACCTCGGCTATGCTGCCAGCCCTGATCCAAGCCTGTCATTGACGCTTCTCCTAGCCTACTCCCTGGACATGAACTTATTAGGCTTCAGCCTACCTTTGCTCGAGCGCCCCCAGCTAATCTCCGTTCCATTGGCGCTTGAGTTCCAGTACCGTATCCAGTCCAGGGTAGAACTATGCCGCCTATGATCTGCTATCTCTGGGCTGAACCAACTTCTCTCGCTAACCAACCTTGAGGCCCATCTAAGTCCTGCCAGCCCCGGCACCCAAAGGCTCAACCCGCGGGGAAAGAGGGCTGGTATAGGTGAAGCTCCAGCGGCCTCTACCTTCAGCCCACTCCACCTGCTGACGGTGGGGACCCGTAGGTCCTCACCTACGGGTTGTATCAACCCCACCTCGGCCCAAGGGTCCACCTTTGATGCAACAATACAGTAGGGATGTGAATCGTTTTAGGACGATTAAAATTATCGTCCGATAATTTTAATATCGTCTTAAACCGTTATGGAACACAATACAATAGAGATTCTAACGATTTATCGTTATAAATCGTTAGAATCGTGAGCCGGCACACTAAAACCCCCTAAAACCCACCCCCGACCCTTTAAATTAAATCCCCCACCCTCCCGAACCCCCCCCCAAATGAGTTAAATAACCTGCGGGTCCAGCGGCGGTCCGGAACGGCAGCGGTCCGGAACGGGCTCCTGCTCCTGAATCTTGTTGTCTTCAGCCGGCGCCATTTTCCAAAATGGCGCCGAAAAATGGCGGCGGCCATAGACGAACACGATTGGACGGCAGGAGGTCCTTCCGGACCCCCGCTGGACTTTTGGCAAGTCTCGTGGGGGTCAGGAGGCCCCCCACAAGCTGGCCAAAAGTTCCTGGAGGTCCAGCGGGGGTCAGGGAGCGATTTCCCGCCGCGAATCGTTTTCGTACGGAAAATGGCGCCGGCAGGAGATCGACTGCAGGAGGTCGTTCAGCGAGGCGCCGGAACCCTCGCTGAACGACCTCCTGCAGTCGATCTCCTGCCGGCGCCATTTTCCGTACGAAAACGATTCGCGGCGGGAAATCACTCCCTGACCCCCGCTGGACCTCCAGGAACTTTTGGCCAGCTTGTGGGGGGCCTCCTGACCCCCACGAGACTTGCCAAAAGTCCAGCGGGGGTCAGGAAGGACCTCCTGCCGTCCAATCGTGTTCGTCTATGGCCGCCGCCATTTTTCGGCGCCATTTTGGAAAATGGCGCCGGCTGAAGACAACAAGATTCAGGAGCAGGAGCCCGTTCCGGACCGCTGCCGTTCCAGATCGCCGCTGGACCCGCAGGTTATTTAACTCATCTGGGGGGGGGTTCGGGAGGGTGGGGGATTTAATTTAAAGGGTCGGGGGTGGGTTTTAGGGGGTTTTAATGTGCCGGTTTTGCGATTTTTAGATTTTTAGATTTTTCACGATTTTTCACGATTTTTCACGATATTTTACCCCCCCAAACGGCAACAATACGATTCCCTCCCCCTCCCAGCCGAAATTGATCGTTAAGACGATCGAGGACACGATTCACATCCCTACAATACAGAGACTGACCCTTACCTAATATAGAAATAGGCTACAAATTAGAAACAGACAAAACCGAAAGAGAAAGTCTGAGAAACTAGACTGAACAGTGGAATACTGAAGAAAGAGCAAAATACAAAAATTTAAGAAATGCACATTCCCAAAAATGGCATATTCCAATTGCTAAAATCTCAAAATAATTTTTTTTTACCTTTGTTGTCTGATTTTTGTATTTTTCTAATCAGTTGGTCCCAATCTCTTTTTTCTCACTTTTCTCTTGCTGGTCATTTCCTTTTTAGGGTATCCCTTTTTATTCTGTTTCTTTTCCTACTGTCTTCTTCTCTTCCTCTCGTTCACACACACATACACACACACACACACAGAGACACACACCCATACACACACCCATACACACACACACACACACACACAAAACACAAGCTCATGCTTTTTCTCACAGGCTCCCTAATACACACAAGCTCTCTCTCTTATATGCTCTCCCTCCAAGCTCTCATTCTCACATTTTCTACACACAAAGCCATATACACAAGCTCTCACTCTAACATGCTCTACCATATACACACAAGCTTTCACTCTTATATACTTTTCCCCACACACAAGCTCTCACTCACACATTCTCTACACACACACACACACACACACACACACACACAAGCTCTCTCTTTAATATGCTTTACCATACACAAACACATACAAGCTCTCACTCTCACATGCTATACCATACTTTTGCACACAAACTCTCTTGCTCACATGATGAACCATAAACCACAAGCTCTTACTCTCCCCCCCCCTACCTGACTCCCATTCTCACACACACAGATGCACATGGCTCCCATTCTCACCCACAGATAGATGCACATTCAGGCTTCCATTCTCACACACACAGGTACACACACTCACACACACACACACACACACAGGCTCCCATTCTCATTCATATACACCCCCCTCCCCCCCAGGCTCCCAATCTAATCCAAACATATACTCAGGCTCCCATTCTAACCTATACATACACACACACCCAGGCTCCCACTCTCACCCCCATACACTCATTCAAGCTCCCATTCTCACCCAAACACATACATGGGGCCATTTCATTAGGCACAGCCAAAGTCCTACTTCTACCACTGCGGGGATAGGATCCCATGATGGCATTGCAGTTCCGACCCTCCTCTTCACATTCACGGGATAGGGTCTCGCGACAGTCTTGCTGCCCCAGCTCTCTTCTTCGCCATTGTGGGGATAAGATCCCATGACAGCATTACAGCTCCAGCCCTCCTCTTTACCATCATGGGGATGGGATCCCATGATGACCTTGCTTTCTGGCTCTTTTCTTTGCAGTCAAGAAGATGAGATCACATGACTGCATTGCTGCTCTGGCCCTCTTCTTTGCCATCACAGGGATGGGAATCCCATGACAGCATCGTTGCGCCAGCCCTTTTCCAATGTCAGACTGCCCTGGCTGGGTAGGCTTGAGCCCAAAGTGAGTGGCCTATGGCCCACACAGACCCAGCCATTGCTACGCCATCGGTGTTTGTGTGTGTGTGTGTGTGCACGTGCGCCTGTGTGTCTGTGTATCTGTGCAAGTCTGTGTGAGACCGTGTGTGTGTGCATGCTTGTGAAAGCCAAAAGAAGGAGGCCCTGTGGAGCAGTGGTAGAGCCCAGCCCGCTGATGACCAAAGAAGAAAGGAGGTCCTGCCGGCTGCTGAAGAAGAAAGAAATCAGTGACTGCTGGCAGCAGAAGAAAATGAATCCCTGGCTGCCTACTGAGTTCATCTACCAACAGTCAAAAAAAAAAGGAGGGAGATCCTAATTGACTTCACCAGTGAGTGAGGTAGAGGGTGTGTGTTTGTGAGAGAGCATATACATGGGTGTATGTGAGACAATCATGTGCATGTGTTGATGAGAGAACATGTATTGTGAGTGTTTATGTGTGTGAGAAAAAGCATGTGGGAGAACATCTGTGTGTGTGAGTGAAAGAGCATATGGGAGCATCTGTGTATGAAGGCATCTTGGTGTATGAGAGCATGTATGTGTGTGCGAAAGAGCATGTGCAAGTTTCTGTGTGTATGTGAAAGAACAGGTGTGAACATCTGTATGCATATGTGAGAGAGCATTTGTGAGATTGTCTGTGTGCATCTATGTGAAAGAGCATGTGTGAGAGCATCTGTGTGTGTTAAAGAGCATGAGTGAGAGCATCTCTGTGCAAGTATGTAAAAAAGCATGTGTATGAGAGAGCATGAATGTCTGTATGTGTGTGTGTGTGTATAAGAGAAGAAAGTTCACCTTCCCTGACCACTGCACTAATGCACGGCAATCTCAGAGAAACTAGAAATCAAAAATTCCCAGATGTGAAATACAGGGATTTTTTAAATCCTTATTACTTTTAGTTATTGGATGTTATTTGATATCTGCTATTCTCAAATATTATTGATGTTTGGGAAATTTAATAATTTTTATATGAGCTACATCAGATGTTTTGAAATATTCTTATTATTAGTATGTTTTTACTATTATGAATGATATGTTATATTCCTTGATTTCATTGATTTGAGGAATATTATTTCTTTTTTTCTGTTGTTGCATTGCATGCAGTCTGGCTTATTGCAGTTTCCAGTTCATTTTTTGTCTACATGTTTCGTTTATACTTTATGGTTTCTTTATTCTGTGTTTGGTGAGAGTCTGCCTGTGTTCTGCATGTGTGACTGAGGTTGAGGAATTCTGCTAGTTTGCAGTTTCTGTGTAGAGATCTATAGCAGGCTGACTTAGGCCTAATATCATATGCAGCCATTCCATGTGTGTATTTTGCTTTTTTTGCAGGTTTGTGATATTTTGATATTTTGACCTCAGAAGCCTATACTCTCAATATTATTTTTTATGTAAAATTGATTATTTTAAATGCAGAATTGTTATTTGTGTGTGGTGAGGGTAAGTAAAGTTCGCCTAGGATGCCTAGTGTCTTTGAACCAGCCCAGAGGGAGTGTGCCACACAAAGATCCCCACCATTCACCCGTTTTCTACTTCTCCAGGGGAAAATTCTAGAAAAAAAGGTGGGAGCCAGGGTCCCTGGGAGTATGGCAAGGTTACCAACTTCCTAGAAAGATTATCACTGAAACTCTATCTGCCACTCCTCTGGGAACTCTGACCCCTGCTTTCTTATTCTGCAGCATTGAAAACCACCAAAAGAGCCAGACAACAAAGAGATCCCCCTGGTTACCTCTTTTGAAGAATTCACCTGTACCGTGCCTTGGGGGAGAGGGGAAGTGACATTTCATCCCTCACCTTAGGCAGCAGATTGCCTTGAGCTGCCCCCTGGTAAATCAATGCAGTGCAGGAATATTCCACAGTCTTCAAGAAATAGACAGACAAACTCTATATCTGTCCTGCAGCCATTAACACGGTGTCAGCTGTCGTGGTAGTCTCTTATCCTGAGGATGCACACTGCAACCTTCTTACAGAGATTACAATTAAACCAAATTTCATTAAGGTGGCCATTATCATGAAAAATGAAAGGAAGAAAAAAATTAATACTGGCTGCATGTCACTCAGGATAAAAAGGTGGCTACTCTTAGCTTCAGCACTAGGGCTGTAGATAATGTTAGCACCACAAATATAGAGTAATAATTATTATATTGGAACCTCCAACTATATAATACATAGTATTTATGAATTTATTAATTACTCAGACTAAGGTCAATCAGAGTTCATTTTAATCAGAACAAGGACTCATTCAGTTGTCTAATGTTAGTGGTTTTATTGAGATTTTTATCAATTAAAATATAATTGATTGATATGAAAATCATTTAGATGATTTAGAATTTTAGAGGCAGTTTCACAATTTCTAAAGTATCATCACTACAGCTTATTAACCACAAGAGTGCACAGATTTAATTTACAGCAATTACAGTTTGTCTAGCCCCCAAACTAAAGGTAACTTCAGACCTCTTAATTGAAAGTTAAGTTTGCCTCTAACCAGGTTGGCAAAACAGCAGCTGAAGGAGATGGGTGACTTTCTTCTGTGAAGGCACTGATATCTATGTTCATCTGTTTGCAGGACAGTAAAGATTAGCAGCTGTGCTCAGGCATCTAGAGACTGTCTCTTTGCCCTGGAGATCAGGTGATAATTTTAATTTAGGCTGGTTTCTTTGGGTCTCAAGCGTTTTGTCTGTTGAATTTGGTGAGAGCTATTGGATGGCATGGTCTCTCAGATGTGGGAACCTAGGCGGAAATCCCAGTTCCTTTGTTTCACTCACTTTTATAGCAGTGAATTCTCGTAGTGCTTGCAATACATATGGATGAGAGCCAAGTGAAAGCTCCATGATTGGACATTTCACACCTTTTTTAAAATAAAAGTGAGGAGCTCATGTTAGCATAGAGGTCTGCATAGTTTCAAATTGACATTAGCGATAAGAATCCTCCAATCAGCTCTTTGTTCCAAGCAGAGCTAAGGTAGACAGTGTGGCAGTGGTACTAAGGATATGTTTTACAACCTAGATATTCTTTCCTTTCCTGCAGGCCTATATTTCTCAGTCCTAGCAGGTATAGAATGTCCATAATGCTTAGCTGCTTTTCTTCCATTATCTTTGATTCAGAGAGCGTAGACCCTGCATTTCCACAATAAAGAGAGCAGGGCACAACATGAACAGGAAAAAGAACTTTGGGTACATGAGGGTTAAGAGGGGAGGGGATGAGGATGAGGGGAAAGTAGTAGAGGTGGGACAGGAAGATGACGTAGTCAGGGCATGATGAGGTAGAGAGGGGAGGGAGGTGAAGCAAAGCTTAGTTGGAGGTAGAAGGAGATAGGGAGGAAGGGGCTCTGTTCAGGTACCTGGGGTGGTAACCTCACCTTAAGTACCATAGCCCAGTGCTCCAGGCATCCCTGCTCTGCCCACCTATGTTTGAGAGGTAAGGGGACAACTTTGTTGTAGCATAGGCATAGGAAGGTCTCCAGCACAATTAGCTGACTGTGCATGAAGATTGACAATAGACAGATAAGGGACCACAAATGTACTAAGTTGGTTGGCAAATGGAGCAGCTACCTCCACAGCGTCACCCTTCCACTTCAACGGCAGGAAGGGTACAACAACTTAATTGTGATTGATCCTCTGCTTCTTAAGCAGGGGATTGTTGATCCAAAGAGGGGGATCAATGGTTACAATGCTTACATGTTCACAGTGCAACAGCTTCGATAGCTGAATCAAGCATATGTAATAATGATGGGGTTTCTAATCATATTGCTGTTTGTATCTATGCTGGGTCTCCTGAGATTTTGTTTAAGTTATATTGTAATTTTATTAGTAAATTGCAAGCTGCATATTGTTATGCTGTTTTGCATTATGTGACTATGCTGTGGCCCATTATTATTTCCATAAAAAGCTCCTTTGTTTAATGCAAAAGATTTGGTGATCTAATCATGATGCATGCTTGGTAAGAGATGTGTCTCTTTTGCAAATACACATGTTGAGGATCCTTTAAGATATACTCAGAAAATGTTGGTCTGAATTATCCTTACATGGCTAATGATGGTGATCATGCAGATGCTTCAGATGAAGATAACATATCTGATACAGCTATAGGCCATGGTGACACTTTTCAAAAACTGTAGCAGGAGACACTAGGCATAAGAACATAAGAACATAAGAAGTTGCCATACTGCTCAGACCAAGGGTCTATCAAGGCTAGTATCCTGTTTCCAATAGTGGCCAATCCAGGATATGAGTACCTGGCAAGTACCCAAACATTAAATAGATCCCATGCTACTGATGCCAGTAATAAGCAGCGGATATTCCCTAAGTCAAGTTTGAATAATAGCAGTTTATGGAGTTCTCCTCCTGGAACTTGTCCAAACAGACAGATTGTAACACCTTACTGCAATATGGAGTTGTCATCTGGTCAAGTTCTGTCAGAATTTACCTGTAGACCAGTTTTTGAGATTGAGAAAATTGTGTTCCACAATAGATATAGTAACATATTATCATAGTAACGATGGCAGAAAAAGACCAAATGGGCCATCTAGTTTGCCCAACAAGTTTCTTATAGTAGTAACTGCCATTCCATGCTGGTTACCCCCATGCTTTCTGTTAAGAGTAGTAACTGCCACTCTGTGCAGGTTACCCTCATGCAGAAATGTTATACCTTCCCTTTCTTTAAGTCTTTAGGGATCTGCAGTGTTTGGCCCATGCTCTTTTGAATTCATTAACTGTTCTTGTCTTCATCACCTCTTGTGGGAGGGCATTCCAGGCATTCACCACCCTCTCTGTATTCTCCCCCCCCCCCACCCCGAGTTTCATATCATGACCCCTGGTTCTTCTCTTTTCTTTCTAGCAGAAAAGGTTTGAAGTTTGTGAATCATCGATATCTGTCAGGTATCTGAAGGTCTGTATCAAATCTCCCCTGCACCTCCTTTCTTCCAGGGTATACATTTTTAGATCCTTCAGCCATTCCTCATAAGTTTTCTAAAACAGACCCCACGCCATTTTGGTTGCTTTCCTCTGGACAGTTTCCATCCTGTCTCTATCCTTTTTGAGATAAGTTCTCCAGAAGTGAACATAGTACTCCAGGTGAGGCCTCACCTGGAGTACTATGTTCTATGTACTATGTTCTATGTACTATGTTCTATGTACTAGGATCTGAACAAGGGCATTATCACTTCCCTTTTCCTGCGAGTTATATCTCTCTCTCTGTAGCCCAGCAAATTTCTGGCTTTAGCTACTGCCTTGTCACATTTCTTTGCAACCTTCAGATCACCAGAGAAAATCACCCCAAGGTCCCTCTCCTGGTCCGTGCACGAGGAGAGAGTTTACTCGACTAGGACCATAGAGCAATCATATAAAAGGAGTCGTTGGTCTAATAGAGATTTGCTGCTTCATACTCTTCCATCTCAGAAAGAATCAAGGTTGATTTGTGTTTTAACTCTACATTCCATATACTTGGAGAGTCTAGAAAGGTATTAGATCACATTGGGATATTTTGAGATTACATCCCGTTTTTCAAAGTTGTCCTACCTTTGCTTTGCCAAGAGTGAGAAATCCTAGAGGCCAGTTGGTACAGTACACTTTTGACAGTCCAATATGCAGGTAATAGAAAACACACAATATGGACATTTTCCTTGTGGTCACTGCAATATTTTTTCATAATCATTTAGTGGTGATATATTAACACTTTTGAACCACCAGGTATTTAGACTAAGAACTTTCATTACATCTGAGTCATCTGGGATGGTTTATTTATTTGGTGTCCCTGTGGGTTATGTTATATTGGGAGAACTACCCAGAAAGTGAAAGTTAGTATCCAAGAACATACTGTATTGGTTGTATTAATCAAAGTAAACTGGATGCTCCCCTTATTTCACATTGGGTTGAGAAGTATCATAAAATCGAGGATCTTACTTTCACGGTGTTGATGATGTCAGAGCACTGACTTTGGGAAGGGAAGTTTTTGTTACAGAAGGAACAATCACACTGTGATAATAGAAAGACTAGGGGGCACTCAATGAAGTTAGCATGGGGCACATTTAAAACTAATCGGAGAAAGTTCTTTTTTACTCAACGCACAATTAAACTCTGGAATTTGTTGCCAGAGGATGTGGTTAGTGCAGTTAGTATAGCTGTGTTTAAAACGGGATTGGATAAGTTCTTGGAGGAGAAGTCCATTACCTGCTATTAATGGTAATGGTATTAGGGGTAGATTTTCAAAGGGGTACGCACGTACCCCCGAAAACCTACCCCAAACCCCCCTGCACGCGCCGAGCCTATTTTTCATAGGCTCGGCGGCGCACGCAAGCCCCGGGACGTGCGTAAGTCCCGGGGCTTGCATGGAGGGGCATGTCGGGGGTGTGTCGGGGGCGTGCCGGGAGTGACGCGCTGTTTCGGGGGCGTATCACGAGTGACACGGCGTTTCGGGAGAGGCGCCGCGGGCATGGTTTCGGCCTGGGGGCATTCTGGGGGCATGGCCGCGGCCTCTGGACCAGCCCCCGGACCAGAACATGGAGTGTGGCAGCCGGCCTGGCGCGTGCACAGTTACGCCTGCTTCCAGCAGGCGTAACTTTGCCGACAAAGGTAGGGGGGGTTTAGATAGGGCCGGGGGGGTGGGTTAGGTAGGGGAAGGGAAGGGAAGGTGGGGGGGGGGGGGGAAGGAAAGTTCCCTCCGAGGCCGGTCCGATTTCGGAGTGGCCTCGGAGGGAACGGAGGCAGGCTGCGCGGCTCGGCGCGGGCAGGCTGCCGATTTTGGGCAACCTTGCGCGCGCAGACCCAAGATTTTAATGGATACGCGCAGCTACGCGCATATCTATTAAAATCCCGCATACTTTTGTTCGTGCACCAGGCGCGAACAAAAGTACGCGTGTGCGCAGATTTATAAAATCTGCCCCTTAGAGAATAGCTACTGCCATTAACAATGGTAACATGGAATGGACTTGGTTTTTGGGTACTTGCCAGGTTGTTATGGCCTGGATTGGCCACTGTTAGAGACAGGATGCTGGGCTTGATGGACCCTTGGTCTGACCCAGCATGGCATTTTCTTATGTTCTTATGTTCTTATGTGAGCCTGATTCATCAAGACATTTTCCCATAGACACAGAATGCCTTAGTGAATCAGGTCCATATATTTTAAAATGAAATACAGTCTCACATAAAGGTTTAAACAAAGAAGTTGATTGGGCAGCCTTTATTGAATTAAGGGAACATCTTTGCATCTGTGACATGTGCAATACTATTGGACACTGACAGCCTAGCTTTAAAGATGATAGGTCATGTAGAGCAAAATAATATGCACCACTATGTTTATTGAGGATTGACAGCAGAACTTTATGGTATGAAAAATAGGCTGTTCTTTAGCCAGCTTGTATAGTTTGACATTAGTATTGTATATTCTCTTGTAGGGTTTGACAAAGTAGATCCCCTGATGCAGGCATTGTATATGCCAAAATGCTGCAGCATCAGGAATAGTTTCTGTAGTTACAACTGATAGTTTTGAAACAATACTGAAATAGAAGGAAATTATTTGCGAGATTTTCTGAAGGAGCCTATTCAAAACATCTAATTTTTTTTAACAGTGACATTGACTTAATGGCCTGTGATTTTAAAGATTATAATACCCGGTTGTACAATTCCCAATTACAATACCCAGTTTCTATTTTGGGTCTTTTAAGTACTTTGAATCACAGCATTGCAGAAGGAACTTCACTGCAGTGCTGGACACCAGATAACTGTGAACATTGCATAAGGAGGAACTCTATTACAGTGCCATTTAACAGAGAAATGTGTTTTTTATTCCTTTCATACTTTTAGATTTTGGTAAGGGTTTCTATTTTAGATCCTTGATGATTTAAGACAAGTGCTCTAACAGTGTCATACTTGTTGGGACACAGTATTCTGCGTATTTTATGAGTGTGTAAGGTTGAGTGAAAATTTCTATGAGAGAGTTCCATTAAGGCTTTTTAAAAGATGAAAGTGGTGTTCATGTACTAATGAGAATCGAATTTTGCAAATGTGACATAGTTACAATAATGAGATATGAATTTTGTGAATACCAATTTGAAATTAAATCAAATTTTAATGAGTTGTCAATGTTTTGAAAGTATGTTGGAAATAAAATTAAATATTACACTGTTTCTTTCAAACTTTTTTTAAATTCAGCTACCTTAACCACATCTTCTGGCAAAAAGGTTCCAGAATTTAATTATGCATTCAGTGAAGAAGAGTTTCTCCAATTGTTTTAAATATGCTACTTGGCAGACCAAAGAAACTAATGAAAAAACTAAGAGAAAGAGATATAGTTATATGAACACTTAAAAATAATAATAAAAAAATACTATTTTTATACCATAAACCCTATATTTAAATCAAGAGGGTTGGCAAAAAGAGCACACCAAAAACTGGAAAAGAAAAGCAAGATTTCAAACTTTGTCCTGCTACTAGGGATGTGCACTGATTTTTTTATTTTCATTTCATTTTCATTTTGGGTCGTTATCTGCTAAATTTCATTTTTAAAATGGTTCGGGAGGTATTTATTTCATTTTATTTGAAAACAAGTTGGCCGTAGAGGCAAAAACTCACAGTAAAAACTGTTTAAAATATATACGAAGCAGCCTGTGAGGGAGTCAGTTGGACCGTTAGATGATCGAGGGGTTAAAGGGACCCTTAGAAAGGATAAGGCCACCGTGGAAAGATTAAACAATTTCTTTGTTTCAGTGTTTACTGAAGAGGATGTTGGGGAGATACATGTTCCGGATAAGGTTTTCATGGGTAATGATTCAGATGGACTGAACTAAATCATAGTGAACCTAGAAGATGTGGTAGACCTGATTGACAAA
Organism: Rhinatrema bivittatum; assembly: GCF_901001135.1. NCBI lineage: Eukaryota > Metazoa > Chordata > Amphibia > Gymnophiona > Rhinatrematidae > Rhinatrema > Rhinatrema bivittatum. Next base: position 642,395,208 of record NC_042615.1, on the reverse strand, counting down.
CTGGTAAATCATCTGATCTGGATGGTACCCCAGGGTTCTGAAGGAACTAAAAAATGAAGTTTCAAATCTATATATAAAAATTTGTAACCTATCATTAAATTCATCCATTGTACCTGAAGACTGGAGGGTGGCTAATGTAACCTCAATATTTAAAAAGGGCTCCAGGGGAGATCTGGGAAACTACAGACCAGTGAGCCTGACTTCAGTGCAAGGAAAAATAGTGGAAATTGTTCTAAATATCAAAATCACAGAACATATAGAAAGACATGGTTTAATGGAACAAAGTCAGCATGGCTTTACCCAAGGCAAGTCTTGCCTCACAAATCTGCTTCACTTTTTTGAAGGAGTTAATAAACATGTGGATAAAGGTGATCCGCTAGATGTAGTGTATTTGGATTTTCAGAAGGCATTTGACAAAGTTCCTTATGAGAGGCTTCTAGGAAAGGTAAAAAGTCATGAGATAGGTGACGATGTCCTTTCGTGGATTACAAACTGGCTAAAAGACAGGAAACAGAGAGTAGGATTAAATGGAAATGTTTTTCAGTGGAGGGGAGTGGCACTGGAGTGTCTCAGGGATCTGTTTTGAGACAGAAAGGAATACAACGAGTGAGGTAATCAAATTTGCAGATGATACAAAATTATTCAGAGTAGTTAAATCACAAGTGGATTGTGATAAATTGCAGGAAGACTTTGTGAGACTGGAAAATTGGGCATCCAAATGGCAGAAGAAATTTAATGTGGATAAGTGCAAGGTGATACATATAGGGAAAAATAACCCATGCTATGGTTACGCAATGTTAGGTTCCATATTAGGAGCTACCACCCAAGAAAGAGATCTAGGCGTCACAGTGGATAACACATTAAAATCCTCAATTCCATGTGCTGTGGCAGTCAAAAAAGCAAACAAAATGTTGGGAACTATTAGAAAGGGAATGGTGAATGAAAGGGAAATGCCTCTGTATTGCTCCATGGTGAGAGTGCACCTTGAATACTGTGTACAAATCTCGTTGCCATATGAACAGCGGTTCAACATGTGTCAGTGGGTACTAAGAGATAGGCTACACCCAGTAGAGTTCCTTTTCCTTTGCACAGGAAAGGGCTCCCTGAAATGGTTTGCCCGAGAGTGGTGCATGACCCTTCAAAGTGTGGCGAAGTGGAGGAGGTTTCCATGTGAACAGCAGTTCTGGTTCAACATGTGTCAGCGGGTGCTAAGAGATAGGCTACACCTGGGGAGAGTTCCCTTTCCTTTGTGCAGGAAAAGGCTTCTAGGAATGGGTTCTCCCCAGAGTGAGGCCCGAGCCTTCAAAGTGTAGTGAAGTGGGGAAGGTTTCCATGTGAACAGTAGTTCAACCTGTGTCAGTGGGTGTTAAGAGATAGACGACACCCGGGGAGAGTTCCCTTTCCTTTGCGCAGGAAAGGGCTCCCTGGAATGGGTTCACCCCAGAATGGGGCCCAAGACTTCAAAGTGTAGCAAAGTGGGGAAGGTTTCCATGTGAACAGCAGTTCTGGTTCAACATGTGTCAGTGGGTACTAAGATATAGGCTACACCCGGGGAAAGTTCCCTTTCCTTTGTGCAGGTATGTTGTGGTTTGATTGTCACTTCTTCCTGAACTGGTTCACTGCCAGAAGAAAATGGCATCTTTTTCATTTGTGAAAGATAATTCAACAGAGGATGCTTTTAGAGCAATAGAGACTACCATTTGCAAAGCAAGAACTGAGCTGGAGATTATTTGTGAATACCCAGAAGCTATTAACTGTACTTGTGCAATTCAGCTGATGACAAAGGAACTTGAAGAGCTCTCAGAAATAAGAAAACTGCTACTCAAGTCCAAATCTACAATATGAACCTATGTTGACTTTGCACCCTACACAGTGCCTCTGTAAACTATGGGAACACAGAGGATTAACTAGAGTACAACTACCACCAGTTTTCTATAGTACTAGAAACATTAATGTTGGCAACTAAGAAAGATTTAGGGAAAATGGCCCATATTATGATGGTCATGAAAACTATTGAGCATATGAAATATGCAAGCTCCAAACATCTTAAGTCAGCTTTTTATGTTCTTACATTCCAAATGTTGCAAAACAGGAAAAATAATTTTCTGGAAAGAAGTGATGCACAAATACATGAAACAGAAATTAGAGATACTAGATCTAAACTCAGACAGGCACAGTGTTTGGGGTCAGGCCCTTGTAGTGACATAAGTTCTGGACAGACAGGCACAGCATTTGGGGTCAGGCCCTTGTGGTGACATAAGGGCTGGACAGACAGGCACAGCGTTTGGGGTCAGGCCCTTGTAGCGACGTATGGGCTGGATGGGAAGGCACATCAGTTGAGGTCAGGTCCTTGCAGTGATGTAAGGGCTGGACAGTGGACAGACAGGCACAGCATTTGGAGTCAGGCCATTGTAGTGACGTAAGAGCTGGATGGGCAGGCACATAAGTTGAGGTCAGGCCCTTGTAGTGACATAAGGGCTGGATAGTGGACAGACAGGCACAGCGTTTAGGGTCAAGCCTTTGTAGTGACTTAAGGGCTGGACAGACAGGCACAGCGTTTGGGGTCAGGCCCTTGTAGTGACGTAAGGACTAGATGGGCAGGCACAACATTTGGGGTCAGGCCCTTATAGTGATGTAAGGGCTGGATGGACAGGCACAGCGGTTGAGGTCAGGCACATGTGCTGATATTATCTGGAGCTTCTGCAAGGCTTTAAATTGCTTTTATTCATCTTGCCATTCACAGGGAAAATATGGAAACCCAAGCAAAGGTATGTTTATTTTCAAAAACACTGGCATTTCCATCAACTCTGGTGCAGCCTTGAGCGATGAGGGCTCATGATATCCCCTGTCATTGAAAATACATGTTCACTGGGCACACTAGTTGGTGAACATGACAGATATCGCTGAGCCAGTTTGGCTAGGTGTGGCCAGACAGTGGACTTGTGTGCACAATATGCCAGCAGATCTGTCTGCATGTCCTCTATGGGCTCTGAGAGATACCGTGTCACTGACATTTGTGCTGGTGTCTCCTTTGCTTGGGTGGGCTGAGAGTCCTTCTTGCCAGCTACTTTCACTCTAGCCCATTCCAGAAGAGATGAGTTTTTAGGGGCAACATGGCTTTGGCGTACTGAAGTGGAGGAGGAAGTACCAGCTGTCATTGACAGAGTGCTACTCCTGCTTGGGCTTGCACTACTCTCTGGGTGCCCGCTGTTTCCTCCTCTGCTTCATGCCTAATCTCTCTCTGCCTATGGTGCTCCTGTTCACTGATGTTTACTAACAGCAGGTCCTTCACAAATGTGAGACAATCGTACTGTAGGGCAAGTTTCCCTTTCACATGGTGATCACAGACTGTGGTGAGCATGTATCTGTGGTCTTTTATTAAAGGTCTTAATCTCTCTTGCACCTGCTTCTGAAAAATGTCCAGACAAGGCAGCACCTCTGCTGTCATTCCCTCTTCCTGTTTCAAGCCCTCCAAATTTTCCTCCAGAAAATTAACTATAGGGATGATGTCAGCCAAGGTGGCACTTCTGGAACTTAGCTCCTCTGTGGCATCCTTGAAGGGCTGCAGGGTTTTTACCAGCTGATTCATGACTAACCTATCATGATGCCCTAGGGGACTCTGCACACCAATGCCCATTTCCACAGAAAGGTCATGAAGGGGTGTCTGCTGCTCCACTAACCTCTGTAGCATCATATAGGTGGAATTCCACCGGGTGCCATTGTCTTGAATGAGACACTTGTGAGGCATCCTCAAATCAGTCTGCTTTTCACAGAGAACCTGCTCCGCCTTCACACTTCTGTGGAAGTGCACTGCTATGTTCCTGCACGTGTGTATTAAAAAATGCAGGTATTCATTCTCTTCGTGATTGGAATCCAACCCCACACCTGACTTCACTACCAGATGCAGAGTATGTGCAAAACATTGGATGTTCTGAAAGTGCCCGTCGGATATTGCCTTTACCATGTTTGCACCATTGTATGAGACAAAGAACCCTGCCTGAAGATTCCTGTCTCACTGGTGTAGCTGCCAGCCCGCCAGCATCTGTCTGATGCATGCTAGAATATTGGCTGAGGTATGGGCATCGTCCATCAGGTGGGTGTGCAGTAAAGCCCACCTCCACCCTGATACTTGTTCACTAATAGAGCTGCTGCCTGCCCCTGTCTCAGCCAGGACCCACCAGTGTGCTGTCAGGGAGAGGTAAGAGTGTGCAGCATTCATGGTGGTCCAGATATTGCAGGTGAAATACACACTCCCCTCTACCTTAGCTAGCAGCGCTTGGATGCAACTGTGACACTGGTTGTACAGGCTGCGGATGACCTTTCTGCTAAAGGTGGTTCTGGAGGTGACTTTGTAATTTGGAACTAAGACCTTCAGCAAATGCTTGAAACCCACTTCATTTAAGGGCTGGTCATCAAGGGCAACCATTTCCCCAATTGTCCTGGTTAAAAATGTTGAGGCTGCCTGCCTCCTTCCCTAGGATAGTGTTACCGATCACCACAGCATTTCCTCCTTTGTGGTTTGCCGCTTCTGACACATGGCAGGGGGCTGCTGGCCTTCCACCTGACTGCTAGAAGGAGCTGAGGGCATGGGATGACTCTGCTCTTTTTCAACCACTTTACACTGCCTGGAAAAAGGGGTCCCCGACTGGTTATGCCACCATCCCCAGATGGCAGTACTGTTGGGTGTTTTTTCTGCATATGATGCATCATGCCAAAATTAGTTAGATGTCCCATTTGCTTGCCTCTGCTAATAGCCCTGGCACAGTAATTACACTGAGGAAAATGCGTGTCCTCCATCACTTTAAAGTGGCTCCAGATCACAGATTTCTTTTGTGATCCCTTCTCTATAACCTTCGGGGTGGATGCTGGCACTGGAGTTGAAGTAGTGGGTGCACTCTGAGAAGCAATGCCAGGGGCATCAGTCACACTCTGTGCCTGCGCTGACTGCTTTTCCTCCTCCTCCTCATCAGTTTCATCTCTCCCCTCCAGCACTGAAGTGGAGGCTAACTAATCCTCCTAAACCTTCTTCAGCTATTACTTCTTCCATTTCTGATGATGAGAATCCCACACAAGATGATTCTTCATCAGAATCAGAAGCAGTGTTTGTGCTACATTGTCAGCACTAACAAGAGTCTGCTGTCGCACTGCTGCTTTTGCGTCTCGCCCTTTTGTCTTGCATGACTCAGCCTCCCCTTCCCTCACCTCCAAAACAACAGGGTCAGAAACAGGTGCTGGCGGTGCATCATCTTTACATTTCAGTTTTTTCTGGATGGAACTGCCTGCCCCTCCAGAGATTTTGGATTGGAACAGCTCCCTTTTTAACTTTAATGGGGGACTGGCACTGACTTTTGAAGTGCCTCCTCTGTCAGTCCCAATCACTCGACCACATCTACATTTCCCTGACATCATAGATTTAATATCACTGCCTACTAGGGATTTCAATTAAAATAATTATTTCTTTATTGGTGACTGAACACCTCTGTACCAATATATGTCAGTGTGGAAAACTACACACACATACACAGTTCAGAGACTTGCTGTATACTACAACTGAGACTGTTCTGTGTCCACAAAATTTTTTTTTAACTCCAGAGGCCTACTGGGGATTTGGAGTAAAAGAACACCACTGTACTAATATATGTGAGTGTGGAAAACTACACGCACACACACACACAGTGCAGTGGGTTGCTGTACACTATAACTGAGACTGCTCTGTGTGCACAAAAAAAAAATGAAAATACAGAGAAAATACTGGAAGCCTGAGCAAGCACAATTCCTAGTGATACTACTTGTTGTTTGAAAATACCAACTCCCAGACAGCCACTTCAACTCTCACACTATCTGCTATGTTTGAAAATACCGACTCCCAGACAGCCACTGCAACTCTCACACTATCTCCCACCCACACCACCCATGCCCTGCCTGCAACCTATCCCGGGGGGGGGGGGGGGGGGTAAGATCAGCAGCAAAATGCCACAGCTGGCAGCTTGTCTCTGTGGGAGAGATAGAGAGACAGTCTGAGTTCAATAAAAAAAAAAAAAGTACAGTAAAAAAAGCCTGGCTGGCACAGCAGCAAAAACAAACAAATATCTTTTTCAATGGAAAATTCTATCAAAGTAGCAAGCAATAGCAATTGAATACAGATTTGAGACACTCGGAGAGAGCTCAAAAGCAACGAGCTTCTCAGAGAAAAGCCAAGAAGAAAGTATGTGGCGCGCCGCATGCTTAAGATAGATATAGTACAGCAGGAACAGCATAACAGAGCACTGAGAGCAACGATTGGCTGAATTAGGAAAATGCTTCACTCTGATACATTGGTATTCTAGTCTCCTTGCCAACCTGTCTGACCCTCTCTATGACAGGGCTGTGAGGTCACTTATGACTCACAGGAAAGGGCTGGTTTTTGCTATGGATACTCCCACATGGCCTTCTCCTATTTCAAACGGCCACTAAGAAAGCAGCATTGTGAATCAAAAGAATGAAACTAATATGATATGTTTCATTTGTGGGGGATCGCCATGCGTTTCACGAACCCATGAATCAAATGAACAGGGACATATTTGTTGCGGATTGCACATTCGTTGAAAACGAATGCACATCCCTAATGTACACCATTTTAATCTATCAGCAACAATGCATGCATAATCTGAATGTGAAATTTTATGGATCAGTGTCAATAGTTTAAATATGGTTGACTTTTTATGGACAACTAGTGCAAACCAATCAGTTTGGATGAAATATGCTTTCCCGTTCTACTTTCATTTAAAACTTGTGCTGTGGCATTTTGAACCAATTGTAAGACATCAAACAGCTTTTCAGGAAGTCCAACACAGGCTGTTAACAATAATCTAGATGATCAAGCACCAGTAACTACAATATAATTGCAAATATGTATGTTAGTAGTATTATCCCATATTCTCATTCCTCCCCATAATGATTACAAATGCATCTTATATATCTGTCTTTGAAGTGCACCCTTAGATTTGGAATGTTGTTTACTTTGAATGCTTACCTGTATGTATGCCTGCCTTTGTAACTCATCTTTTGTCAGTATTGAACCTGTACACCGTTGTGATCAAATGATGGTATTTAAAACACTCAAATAAATAAATGTTTTTGCTACATGCTGAACATGTATTTACAAAATAGTACTAAAATATTCATGCAATTGGCAAAATGAGCAGCAACAACATTGAAAAGCAAACATCTCAGAGAAAGACCTTAAGGTAAAGAAATAATTAAGACTGCATTAATAGCATGCACAGTTGCTTCCTCTAGTGATGCTAGAATTATCCTGATAGCAAGTGATTTCCCACAGATCATCCTGTTTGCTGCTGTTGCTGTCATCTTTTTCATCACAACAACCACCACATTGTTCTAGCAAAGGAAATGATTATTTTGTCCTGGTGGGCCATGAAAACAGTTGTGTTAGCTGTGGTAGCCTAAACCTATGGAATTTCCAGTAACTAGTAATTAAAGTACTATTGCTTTCTGTTACTGAAATTTTCAGAACGTAGATCCTCTTATAAAAATCATCTTTCTGCTGTGATTTCCTGAGTGAGTTATTGTTAGCCTGATAGTCAATGGGAACTGAAATGGAACTTCAGCACTTACTTAGATTGAGGCACAGAAATTGCAGCTGTACAAAGGCCATGTTTAGAAAAACAGATGGAAGACTGTGAAAGTGACAAATCAGTTTCTACCACAACTGTAATTCTCTCTGGAAATGATGATGAAGATGATGATGATGATGATAAAGTGGCCAATCCAGCTATCATGGATCTCAGCCACAGCAATAAGGAAACGAGGAAGAGCAAAACAACTAGTAGCTATCCATTGGATCACAGTACAGAAATCTTCTGATTCACATGAAATACACATTTGCAGTCAGTGACTCAGAAGACTGGATATAACCACTTATGGATCTGGTTATAATGAAATTCCAAGGAAATTATTGTTTCTGGTCATTTCCATGAGATTCTATCCTCCCTGTTGCTCTGAGCATATTTGGATTGATCCCCACTTATCACGTTAGAGCAGTTTTTAACAAAACAGGTCTTGCTGGGCATCTCTGAGAAAGAAAATCTAGCTACAACAAAGGAAAGTATAGACAAAATACTGAAGAGTTATCAAACATTTTGAAAGAAACTTTTTTAAACCAAGCTACGCTAAAAGCTTTAAACCTTTTGTAAAACTTGTGCTATGCTAACAGCTTTTACTACAACCTCAGGCAACAAATTACAGAGTTTAATTATGTGTTGAGTAAAAAAATATTTTCTACTGTTTGTCTTAAATGTGTTACCTATAAAATTCATTGTGTGTACCCTAGTTTTTATACTTTTTGAGAGTAAACAACTGATTTGCATTTACCCATTTTGCTTCACTCATTTTATAGACCTTTATCATTTCTTCGCTCAGCCATCTCTCATCCAAACTGAAGAATCCTAACCTGTTTAGCTTTGCTCATAAGAGAATCATTCTATTCCCTGTATCATTTTGGTCACCCATCTCTGTACCTTTTCTGTTCTGCTGTATATTTTTTTTATTATGGCAACCAGAATTGCACACAATACTCAAGGAGGTCAATATTCAAAGCACATTCAGTGCTATTTATCCAGATAAGCAGGACGTATGTGGCTAAGCAGTGTCCACTGAAAAATACACCCATGATGAGCAGCCGTTGCTTAGCCATATAAGTTCCTTATATGGCAAAAAAGTTAGCTACATAAGTTGTACATGGGCATTGGGCAAATTGGGGTGGAGCTAGTCAGCCATAAAACATATGTGGCTAATTGCTGATATTAGGACTTAGCTGCATAAAATGTATGGCTAAGCTTAGACGTGCTTAGAACAGGTCTAACCTTAGTTGCTTAGACTTACCCGCTAAACATTAATTATATGCATATATTCAGCGGCATAGCTGTGCCACTGAATATACATTGTAACTTAGCTTGATAAGTTCTAACTGGCTAATAGGGGAATTTATCATTCCGTGATAAGTACAGCAGAATGAAAGTCCGCAAAAAAAAAAAAAAAAAGGGGCAGGAGTGATAGTGTGCAGCCGGCCACATCACAGTGGAGTGGTTTTATCTGCCGCGGTGCGACTATGCTGCACACTAGCGCCCACATAGCGCCATGGGAAAAGGTGGTGTTATTTCCAGGGGTGCTGCCGGTGATAACATGTAAAACATTTTTGCCCTCAGCGCTACGGGCCATAACCCTGCTCAAATCCCGCCCACTCTCCTCCCCTTCCCCTGATTTACATAGTGCCACCGCGATGTGGCCAGTATCCCATACGTTAGGGCCTTATCACGCAATAAGGCCCTAACGCACACAATAATGGCACATCACAATTTGATAAATGACCATGTTAGTTACTTAACTGGCCAGTTTTGAAAATTGACCCCAAGATGTATTATGTGTAGTTCTAGTCACCACATCTCAAAAAAGATAGCATAATTAGAAAAGATACAGAGAAGAGAAACCAAAAGGATAAGGAACATGGCAGGAGCCAGGAGCAGAGAAGGAAAGCTAGAACACAGGAACACCAATACAATACAAGAAGACAAAAATGCAGGATAAAGTTAACATACACTGACATGCAAGACACATCAGGAAACCTGTTGCTGAGGTGTCAGTGAGGTGCACAGGCCAGCCTTAAATAAGTGGAGTCAGGAGGTCACGTGATGCAGTACAGGGGAAAGCCGTGATTTTTTCCCTCGCAGCGCCGACCCTCCGGCATCCAGCCTCATCCACGGCTAATTTGGCTTAACCACACTACGGGACCCTTGGGGAACTAGTCCTGATACTCAGCCGGACCAGACGAGTGCAATGGCGGCCCGTTTGAAACAAAAAGACAAGGACAAAGATAAGCCGCGTGGCTCCGAGGTACAAACAAATATGGCGCCGGCCACCCCGCCCCAGCCGACAAAGGCGGCAATTATTGAAATTAAGACTGCAATCTCGGAATTGTTAGGTCCGGAACTGAAGGGGATCTCCACGAAACTTACGGAGCTTGCTGCGGCGTTTGCGGGCTGTGAGGCTCGCTTTTCGTCGCTTGAGCAGAGGGTCTCTGATCTGCATGATGGCGCGCATAACATGGAGGCCGAGGTGACGGCCCTAAAACAGGTGGTAGCGAAACAGGCAGACCGGCTGGAAGACCTAGAGAACAGGTCTCGCCGGTCCAACCTGCGCTTCCTGGGGCTCCCGGAGTCTATCCCGGATCCGGAGCTGGTGACATTTCTAGAGGGCTGGCTGACTAAGGAATTGGGCCTTACACAAGCGCACGGGCCCCTGCGAGTTGAGAGAGTGCACCGGCTGGGCCTAAGGAAGGCATCGGATCCCAGACCACGCATAATAATAGCTAAGATTTTTAATTTTGTGCACAAGGGGGAGATTTTACAGGCGACCAGGGCCGGTAAACCGCTGATGTATGACAATAAGAAGATAATGGTGTTTCAGGATTTTTCGTCTGCCCTCTCAGCGAAGCGCCGCGTTTTAGCCCCGGTCTGCACCCAGCTCATCAACCTGGGATATCGTGCCACCTTGATATATCCGGCTCGGCTCCGAGTGGTCACCCGCGGGGGCATCCGGTGGTTCACCGAGCTCGCGGAGGCGCAGGAGTTCGTGCGCACATCGGCCTCCGGGGATCACCAGAGTTCCCCCAGCACCAGTGAGGACCCCGATTGAGAGCAGCGGCCTGGCTAGTCATCATTGTGTGGAGACCTAGTTGGCTACATTTGGGGTTTCTTCACCCATGTTTTTGGGAGTATTTTTTTTCTCCTTCTCCTGTTGCGGCTACCGGAGCTGTGCGGGGCTGTGGTTTTTTTTTTTTATGCCCAGGACCTTGTTACAGCGGCTCCGGTAATCGGACTTCCCCAAAGTCTATTAGTTCCTCAAATTTATACTAATAATATGTGTGTGTTAATGTATGGACCTCAAGGTCCTTAATCATTTATACCAGCGTGGATGAGGCTGGAATGCGTCGGGTAGGGGGGGGTGGGTGGTTGTATGCATGGTGGTGACTTCCTTTATTGTACGAATGTTGGGGTGGGTAGATACAGGGAACGGGGGGGGGGGGGGGGGGGGGGAAGGGAGGGGGATATGGGGATGTTCATATGGGGTTTGGGGTGGGGTCCATGCACGTAGTTTTGGGGGTCCAATGTGGTCATCCTAAGGGATTGCTTGTACAGGGAGGTTTTAGCTGGGAGAACCTTCCTGTGTCTGTTCTATGTCTAATCATTGCAATGTTTGTTCTCTTTAAAGGTTATGTCAGTTAGTGGCCTCAGGTTTATATCCTGGAATGTCTGTGGTATAAATTTGCCTGTTAAGCGGTCAAAAATATTGAATCATCTTAAGAAAAAACAGGTGGACGTAGCATTCCTCCAAGAGACTCATCTTACTGATGTAGAACATTCCAAACTCCGTAGAGGCTGGGTGGGGGATGTGTATTATGCCTCGGCATCATCTAAATCGGCAGGGGTAGCCATACTTTTTGGTAAACATGTACCTTTCACCATATTGCGGGAGTTGAAAGATCCGCAGGGTCGCTATCTGATCTTAGTTGTAAAAATTTTCGCTGTATCAATAATATTTTGTAACGCTTATGCTCCCAATAATGATACGGTGGGGTACCTACGGGCCCTGCAGGGTCTGCTGCTTCCCTATCTTGATGACTTTATTATTCTGGGGGGAGATTTCAATGCGGTTCGAGACTTGCACCTTGATAAATCTACTAGTGCCCCGAGAGATCGGGTTGCTAGCTCTAGTTTAACACAGCTTGAGCAGTCGGTGCATTTGCTGGATGCGTGGCGGATCCTACACCCGAGTGAGAAGGACTTCACTCATCTGTCACGCGCTCACGCGACGTGGTCGCGGTTGGACTATTTCTTTATTAGTGATAAATACTTTACTAAGGTTAATGATGCTTGTATTGGCGATATTCTTATCTCCGATCATGCTCCCATTTGGTTGGATGTGCAGGTCTCCCCTTCTGCTCCCGCCCCACGGCGCTGGCGATATCCCTATTTTTTGGCTGATGATATTCCCTTCCAAGAATATTTACGGTTACGCTGGCAGGATTATGCGACTCTTAACGAGGAACATAAATCTAACCCTGTACTATTCTGGTACACGGCCAAGGCGGTGATCCGCGGAGATATTATCTCCTATGTGGCCCGTCGACGGAAAGTAATGGATGCGAGTCTTCTTACTTTAAGCACTCAGTTGCAAAAGCTTAAACGGCGTCTGGCTAGTACTAATCTCCCGGAGGACAGGGCAGCCCATCGGGTATTACAAGGGAAAATTAACACTTTACTTCACCAAAGAGAAAAGAAGAGTCTGCTATATTATCAGTATCGGATGCATAAATATAGTAATAAGTCGGGCAGGTTGCTCCATAACTTAGTGAAGGCCTCTCGCTCATCCAAACACATTCCAGTACTCCGTTCGGATACGGGGGACCTGCACACGGATACTAAAGCAATTCTCATACAGTTTCAGACATTTTTCTCTCGCCTTTATACTAGGGGGGATTGGGATCCTGAGGCCTGTGCTCAATTCTGTGCCCGGCTGGATCTACCAACTCTTACCTTGGCACAAAGGGAACAGCTGAATATGCCCCTTACACAGGAAGAAATTCATAAGGCGATTCAGCAGTCCAAGCGGTTTAAAGCGCCTGGGCCCGATGGGTTCACTGCTGAGTTTTATAGAAGCCTGGTGGATCTGGTTAGCCCAGTCCTGGCTCAGACGTTTACCACCCTAATCGCTCAGGGAAGATATCCCCACCATGTTAATCAGGCTCATATTACACTTATAGCTAAGCCGGGGAAAGACGCCACTTCAGTGGCTTCCTAGAGGCCCATCTCACTCCTCAATGTTGACCAGAAGCTATTGGCAAAAATTCTAGCCGACCGACTGGCGGAGGTGCTTCCTTCCTTGATTGGGGAAAATCAGGTGGGCTTTGTGCGGAAACGCCATGCTTTAACTACTATTAGAAAGATTTTGGCGGCTATGGAAATGAGTCAGATGATGGAGGAACAGTATCTTCTGGTCAATTTTGATGCGGACAAAGCCTTCGATCGGGTGGAGTGGGGATATCTCTTTTTTATTCTGCAGGAGTTGGGCTTTGATGGTTGGTTCCTAGATGCACTTCGATTATTATATCATGAGCCCACTGCTGTTATAGTAGCCAATAATGTTTACTCCGAGGTGTTTTCTATAACCCGTGGTACCAGACAGGGGTGCCCCCTGTCACCATTGCTCTTTCTTTTACAGCTAGAGCCGCTATTGCTGTCAATCCTGGGCACGGGGCAGATACGGGGAATTCGCATGCACCATGAAATTCTTAAATATGTAGCTTTTGCTGATGATGTGATGCTCTTTTTGTCTCGACCCCAGCGCTCTTTACCTCCCTTACTGAAGCTTTTTGCAGAGTTTGGTTGCTTCGCGGGCCTTCGCCTTAATCCTACTAAGTCTGAGGCATTGGCCTTTCCGGCTACCCTTAGAGAGGGCTGGCAGGGTGATTTTCCTTTAAAGTGGGCTGATGGCTCCCTTCGATATTTGGGGGTGATCCTTACATCCCCTCCCACTAACCTTTATGTGGCTAATGTTAAGCCTTTACTGCAAGTGACCTTGGATAAACTCCGCACTTGGCGAGCCTTGCCTCTCTCCCTCTGTGGCCGTCTTAATTTATTCAAGATGCTCCTCTTGCCAAAATGGCTGTTTCTTTTGCAGAACTTGCCTCTTTGGCTTAGGTGTCAGGATATTAGATCCATTGACAAAGCTCTACGTGTTTTTTTATGGCAGGGAGGTAAGGCGCGCATTTCGTTGAGGGATCTTCGGGAGCGCTGGGGAGAGGGGGGATTGGGAGTTCCGGACCTGCGACTTTATAACCTGGCATGCAATCTCCGTCTTATCAGGGACTGGATGCTAAATCAGTCTACCTATGTCCACATTACCGCGGAGTCAGCCTTGGCGGTGCCTTTTGCTCTTTCTTATGTTGTACAGGCGCCCGCCCGGGAGCTCCCTTCCGTGTTACTCCATTCTTCAGTTGTTACCCCGATAAGAGCTGCGTGGCGACTGGTCACCCAGTTGTTGCGGATGCCTCGGTTGTGTGTGCCCCTGCTGCCTATCCAGGGGAATGGTGCCTTTATCCCGGGCTCCCAGACCAAGGGGTTTCACGACTGGCGGGCGCAGGACCTTACTCGTCTGGGCCAGGTAATTAATGACGATGGTCAGTTGCTTTCTTTTGCTGATCTGCGAACTAGATTTGGGTTGACTATTTCACATGTCTTCCCGTACCTTCAACTTAAGCATTACTTTCAGTCCCTACCGTTGGACCCAGGCCCGGTGGAGGTTCTTACCTCCTTAGATAAGGTGTTGCGGTTTAATGTCCAGAGGGGCCCCACGGTGTCCCAGTATTACAAGTGTTTAAAAGGTATCACGAGAACTGAACCATATGCATTACTGCTTGAACGTTGGAATAAAGATGGGATATTTGCTCTTACCATCCCCATATTAAAAGCAAGCTTTGGACGTATTAATCACATTACTGTTAATATGTATTACAGAGAGATGCATTATAAGTTCCTGCGGAGGGCTTATATCTCCACGCAATTGGCTCATCGCTCGGGGCTGGCCCAGAGTGGAATTTGTGGTAAATGTCATGGAGCTATTGGGCATCTCTCTCACGCCTTTTGGGCTTGCCCCGGAGTCCGCAGATTCTGGGGACGAGTCGCATCTTATCTAATGGATCTTTTGGGGGTTAGATTGCCTATAACGCCACTACTTTTCCTTTTTGGTCATTTCCCACGGGTATCCTTGAAGCAGGGTCCCCGTTATTTCATACACAAGGCTTGCTTGGTGGGGAAGAAGGTTATCTTATTGTACTGGCGGGATGCGGGTCCCCCCTCTTTTTGGACTTGGCGTAACCAGTTGCATCACTTGTTACGAATGGAGGAACTGGGCTCCCGCATGGATCCTCGCGCCCGTAAGAGATTCCTATTGATTTGGGACCCCTATCTACAATCACTATCGCATCGCTCCAGAAGTTTGGTCATCAACGATTGCTGAAGTTGTTGTGGACTCCACCTCTCTTGCAGGTTTGCCTTGCCCATTGGATGTATTGCCGAGATATGCGTGCATGGACTCTGACCTTGGACATTTATCCTTCATGGTGGGGGGGGGGAAAGGGGGGGGGGGGGGGGGGGGCTGGGGTGGGGGGTGGGGTGCTGTTGACGTTTGTGTAATGTGGAACAATGTTCTTCCAAGGTCTGTGTGGAGGTAAGTGTGCCACCTCTCCAGACCACTGTCTTGGTTCTCTATTCTGACTATGTTGTTTGCATTATAATAATAAAAACCGTTTGAAACAAAAAAAAAAAAAATAAGTGGAGTCAGTTGATGTCATCAGGGGGCTGCTGTGTACCCTTTAATAAGGACAACATTGGGTGCAGGAGAACCTAAGGAGCAGCCTGGGAGTGAGGACATGGCGGTCTTTCTGCATATGGCAGCGTGTTCTTGGTGTCATTTCCAGCTGCTCACAATTGCCGATGCCTCACAGGGCTGTCCTGCAAGCTGTGGAGGGAAACAACTTGATGGACCTTTAGTCTTATCCAGTGTAATGAAATTTTGATTTCCTACCAGAAGAAGTGTGATAACTTGCTGGGGATGTTCAGAGAGATTAGTGAGTAGAGGCTGTGGTTTTAACTCCCTTATGTGAGAGGAGCAGGCAGTGTGCTCTAGCAGTATATAAATCCTTGCCACCATCTTAAGTTGTGGATTTTAGTTTTGGACTTCAGTTTGGATTTAGTCATGGCATTTGTTATAATTTTCCTCTTGTGATTCAGTATTTCTATCTGACCTATTTTTTGCTTGCTTTACTCTTATTGAACCACATTTTTGGAAACCCTCTTCTGTGAAAGCCCAGGAACCTCTTGCCAGAGGATATCAGGGAGTCTCTGTGCATGGTTAGACCAGGTATTAGGGAAGATCTGCTGTTCTCTATCCCATCTCCAGTGGATGGACCAGTCAGTAACCTGATGCAGAGGCATTCCAATTTTGAGTTATTTCTTTTATGACGGTCTCATTTTAAAGGAGAAAGATGGGGGTTTTTTTGTCCTTCCTTTCTGTCTCTTGTTGGCTTGATTCCTGAAGTAAGATTTGTATATTTTGTTTTTTCTTGACTGAGTGCCTTTAGTAACAGGGACCCAGTTTGGAATCATCACAAAGAAGAGGTATCTTTTACCTAAAAGGGAGCTGATGAGTAGCTGTGACATCACAGAGAAATGGATTCACATCCATTGCAAGAGAAAAGGAATTAAAGTATCATTCAAAAGTATTTTCACTACTGACCCAAGTCTCCTACATTTGGGTGTTAGCAGCGTCGGCCGCGGCAGGCCGCGACCAAGGACCGGGTGTCATGGCCACCGGCCGCGGTCGGCCGCGACCGAGGCAGGACTAGGCGCTGCTAGGGACACTAGTTTACTTACCCGGATCGCCGGGTCTGGTCGAGGGTGCCTGCGAGGGCAGGCAGCCCTTCCTCTATCCCCCACGGTCGCTGCCACCGCTGAGATGGCAGCGTGGCTCCGCGGCGATCTGGCTCCTCCCCCTTTGCCTCTTAGGGCCGCGCGCATGGCTATTGGATTCTCTTAAAGGAGCCATGACAGGAAGTGTGATGGCTCCCCCTGAAGCTCCTCCTCCAGCTTCCTGTACTTAAGGCAAGGGCTGAGCATTCAGTCCTTGCCTTGGTATTAAGGTTCCTGCCTTGAGTGTGTTCCTGGCTCCTGGTTCTTGCTTCTTCGTCCCGTCTTCTCCCCTGCTCCGTGGATTGATTCTTGGCTGCTGACTTTGGACTGGTGGACTTGTCTTCTCCTGGCTTGATCCCGGTATGGCTCTGGACTCTTCTCTGGCTTGACCTCGGTACGGATTTGGACCCTTCTCCTGTCTCGACCCCGGTACGGCTTCGGACCCTTCTCCTGCTTCAACCCTGGACTGGATTCGGACCCCGCTGGCATATTGAAGTCGCCTAAGTCCCAGCGGCCGGACCCCTACGGGCTTCTCCTGGGGGGGGGGGGGTCGCGTGCTTCCAGGGTGAAGCCTTCTAGCAAGAGTCTTTGGTTCGAAAGGCCTTGCCCTTCGACGGTAACTGTTTCCTCAAAACAAGGGTCCACTTTCACAACAGAATACCAAGGCCATTGACCCAGCAGAGGCCTCGGCTCAGCAAGCCATCCCAGGACTGGCTCAGAAGGTCATGGAGCAACAACGGATTCTGGAATCCATGGCATCATCATTAGAACGACTTAATGCACGTATGTAATCCATGGCAGCTGCTCAGGCTGCCGCTGCCGCCATACCAGCGTTGGTGCCAAGTACCGGCCAAACCACAATTCCATTACCCATACCTCCACGCTATGCAGGGGATCCTCATTTGTGTCAAGGATTCATCGATCAGTGCAACATGCATTTTCAACTCCAAGCCTCTTCGTTTCCAGATGATCTCACCAAGACCATGTACATTTTGTCACTGTTGGAGGGGAAGGCCCTGGCATGGGCATCTCCCTATTGGTGATGATCAGACCCCATCCTGCAAAATCTTCAAAAGTTCTTGGAACTTTTCATCACAGTCTTCGATGATCCTGGGAAGCAGGTAGTAGCCGGTTCTAAACTGCTGCAACTACAACAAGGTAACCGAGCCCTCGCAGACTACACTATTGAGTTCAGAACATTGGCTTCGGAACTGCATTGGGAAGAGAACTGCTTGCGTTCCATATACCTGGAGGGTCTGTCGTCAAAGATCAAGGATGAGATGGTGGCTCGGGAACTACCAAGGTCCTTAGATGCTATCATCGACTTAGTAAACCGGATAGACTGTCGGCTGCAAGAAAGAGCCCGTGAAGGAGTTAACTCCAGAAGAACCAGCTCTTGGAACTCTCCTCGTCCAGTACCAACCACCCCACAACCTACCACATCTTCTGGAGGAAATACTGAAGAACCTATGCAACTGGGGTGTGGTCCTCTTTCCCCTGAGGAATGACAGAGACGCCATCGGGCAGGCCTCTGTATGTACTGTGGAGGATCGGGTCACCTCATAGCCCGTTGCCCGATTCGTCCGGGAAACTTCAAAGCCTAGGCTCTGGCGGGGGAGTAACCCTAGGCAGTACCTCTCCAGTTCCCCCACTTACTCTCCGGATCTTGTTGGCACTAAAGGACCTCCATTTCTCCACCATGGCCCTAGTAGACTCTGGCGCAGGTGGGAGTTTCATCCTCCAAGATATTGTGGAGAAACTCCATTTTCCTCTGCAACTTTGCCCCACACCATTGGTTATATCCTCTATTCATGGATACCCACTTCCAGGGAGGATAACCCATCAGTCTATTCCCCTGGAGTGTCACATCAGACCCAAACATTGCAAACAAATTTCGTTTTATGTTATCCAGAGAGCTATACACCCCGTGGTATTGGGGATTCCCTGGTTGCAATGGCACAACCCTCAGTTTGATTGGACGACCCTGAAACTTCTGCAATGGGGAGCTGCTTGTCAAGAGACTTGTCTTCAAGAATCCATACCTACTGACAGCTACCTCTGCATCGCACAACTCGAAGGTCTACCTGCACCATATAGCCAATTTGTGGATGTCTTCTCTAAAAAGGCAGCGGATATCCTGCCTCCACATCGAGAGTTCGACTGTGCCATTAACCTAGTTCCAGGGGCCTCTCCTCCCCGAGGGAAGGTCTATGCCTTATCCACTTCAGAGACTCAGGCTATGACCAGCTATATTCAGGAGAGTTTACAAAAGGGGTTCATTCAACGCTCTATCTCGCCGGCCAGAGCTGGCTTCTTCTTCGTGGGAAAAAAAGATGGAACGCTAAGACCATGCATTGATTTCCGTGGACTCAATGCTATCACCATTAAAGATTGCTACCCACTGCCTTTGATCGCTGAACTTTTTGATCGTTTACAAGGGGCCCAGATATTTTCCAAATTAGACCTCCGAGGGGCCTACAATCTTATCAGAATTCGCGAAGGTGATGAATGGAAAACGGCGGAAAACGGACATTATGAATACTTGGTTATGCCGTTTGGACTGACTAATGCCCCTGCAGTATTCCAAAACTTTGTTAACGAAATATTCCGAGACCTGCTTTATATCTGTGTTGTGGTCTACCTGGATGACATTCTTATCTTCTCGGCTAATTTGCAAGCTCATAGACTACACATCATTCAGGTATTACAGTGGCTTAGAGAGAACAGACTGTATGCTAAGATTGAAAAATGTATTTTTGAAAAGGAGTCTTTACCTTTCCTGGGTTACATTATATCTAAACAAGGATTTCAAATGGACCCCGCTAAGCTAAAATGCATCAAAGAATGGCCTCAGCCTAATGGACTGCGTGCGCTTCAGCGTTTTCTAGGTTTCGCAAATTATTATCGCAGTTTTATTCGGAATTTTTCTAAACTTTCCGCACCTCTGACTGCCCTGACTCGAAAAGGAGCTAACATCAAGACCTGGCCTGTGGAGGCTGAGGAAGCATTTCAAGCCCTTAAAGACTCCTTCCTTCGGCAGCCCTGTCTTCGGCATCCCGATCCCAAGCGCCCATTTTTTATAGAGGTTGATGCATCAGCCGAGGGAATGGGTGCTGTTCTGAGTCAGACTACCACATCTGGAGCAGCGCATCCTTGTTCATATTTCTCTAAGAGCTTTTCTGCAGCAGAACGTAACTATTCCATTGAAGACAAGGAGTTGCTTGCTATTAAGTTGGTGCTAGAAGAATGGAGACAGTGGTTGGAAGGAGCCCAATATCTCATAACCATCTTTACTGACCACAAAAATTTAACGTACTTACAACAAGCTCAATGATTAAACCCACGTCAAGCCCGCTGGGCCCTCTTTTTCACTCGTTTCGATATTGAAATACGATATCGCCCTGCCGACAAGAACATTAAGGCTGACGCCTTATCCCGTTCATTCTCCACAGAAGATATTGAGGAATCAGAACAACACATCATTGATCCGGCCCGTATTATCCTGTCTGCTACCTTCACAGTACCACCTGGGAAGATGGTGATTCCTAAACGGCTGCGCAATAAAGTTTTGGCTTGGGGTCATGATTCCAGATTGGCAGGACACCCCGGACGACTGCGAACACAGGCGCTGTTACAACAGTATTATTGGTGGCCAGAGATGCATAAAGACATACGAGCTTATGTGGATTCCTGTGCAGTCTGCGCTCAACATAAAGTCCTCACCGGGAAACCTTGGGGCTTATTACAACCATTGCCCATTCCCACCAGACCATGGACACATATCTCCACAGATTTTGTAGTAGAGCTTCCTCCTTCTGATGGCAATACGGTGATATGGGTAGTGGTGGATCGCTTTTCTAAAATGGCCCATTTTATTCCACTACCCTCCCTCCCATCTGCCCCACGACTAGCTCAATTATTCATGCTGCACATCTTCCGTCTACATGGCCTGCCGCA
The DNA here is from genome assembly GCF_901001135.1 of Rhinatrema bivittatum. NCBI lineage: Eukaryota > Metazoa > Chordata > Amphibia > Gymnophiona > Rhinatrematidae > Rhinatrema > Rhinatrema bivittatum. The sequence goes on along the minus strand of NC_042615.1, from coordinate 642,374,728 downwards.
ACACATCACCTCAGACTGGGGCCCGCAGTTCACGGCTCGATATTGGCTCAACCTTTGCAAAAAGTTCCAGATTTCCTTGGATTTCACTACGGCTTTTCATCCTCAGGCTAATGGTCAGGCTGAGCGCACTAATCGCACACTAAAACAGTTCCTACGTTTGTATATTAACTCTCACCAAGATGACTGGGCATCTCTTCTCTCCTGGGTGGAATTTTCACATAATTCGCATGCTGGGACCTCTACAGGAGCATCTCCCTTTCAGATTGTCTTCGGTCGCCAACCCCGTCCACCCTTGCCTGTACCCTTACCTGTGCCTTTGCCAGCAGCTCAGTTGACTGCCACCCAACTGAAACAACTTTGGGCTCATACTCAAAAGATGCTACAGAAAGCAGCCCTCTCCGCGAAGAAATTCACTGATCCTCATCGACGCCCGGCTCCGCAGTTCCATTCCGGGGAGAGGGTGTGGCTCAGCACCCTGGCATATCCGTCTGAGAGTCCCTTCTATGAGATTGGCTCCTCGGTATATTGGTCCGTTTCCAGTTTTGAGACAACTTGGTCCAGTAACCTATCAACTTTGGTTACCGGCTTCATTGCACATTCACAATTCTTTCCATGTGTCTCTTCTAAAGCCATTGATCCTCAGGTGACCTAGTCAGAAACCGCCAGAACCAGCACACCATCTGGCTGTGGATGAGACGGTTTATCAAGTGCGAGAGGTGTTGGATGTCCGGAAACGGGGCACCATTTGGGAGTATCTCCTGGCGTGGGAGGGATTTGGTCCGGAGGAGAACTCTTGTGAACCGGCAAAGAATATATTGGACAAATCGTTGCTCAAAGACTTTCATTCCAAGTACCCTGGTAAACCCAAACCTTCTAAGGGGAGGCCTAAAGGAGGGGGTACTGTTAGCAGCGTTGGCCGCAGCAGGCCGCAACCAGGACCGGGTGTCATGGACGCCAGCCGCGGTCGGCCATGACCGAGGCAGGACTAGGTGCTGTTAGGGACACTAGTTTACTTACTCGGATCGCCGGGTCTGGTCGAGGGTGCCTGCGAGGGCAGGCAGCCCTTCCTCTATCCCCCGCGGTCGCTGCCACTGCTGAGACGGCAGCGTGGCTCCACGGTGATCTGGCTCCTCCCCCTTTGCCTCTTAGGGCCGCGCGCGCGGCTATTGGATTCTCTTAAAGGAGCCATGACAGGAAGTGTCATGGCTCCCCCTGAAGCTCCTCCTCCAGCTTCCTGTACTTAAGGCAAGGGCTGAGCATTCAGTCCTTGCCTTGGTATTAAGGTTCCTGCCTTGAGTGTGTTCCTGGCTCCTGGTTCTTGCTTCTTCGTCCCGTCTTCTCCCCTGCTCCATGGATTGATTCTTGGCTGCTGACTTTGGACTGGTGGACGTGTCTTCTCCTGGCTTGATCCCGGTATGGCTCTGGACTCTTCTCTGGCTTGACCTCGGTACGGATTTGGACCCTTCTCCTGTCTCGACCCCGGTACGTCTTCGGACCCTTCTCCTGCTTCAACCCTGGACTGGATTCGGACCCCGTTGGCATATTGAACTTTGGACTGGCTTTGGACTCTTTTTCAATTCCATCTTCAGACTGTCACGACCTGCTGGAGGCGCCAGCTGTCTGGAACCCAGGACCAGCAGGAGGTGCCTGCATCCAGACCTCTTACAGTCTTCAGAGAAGTCGCCTAAGTCCCAGCGGCCGGACCCCTATGGGCTTCTCCTGGGGGGGGGTCGCGTGCTTCCAGAGTGAAGCCTTCTAGCAAGAGTCTTCGGTTCAAAAGGCCTCGCCCTTCGACGGTAACTGTTGCCTCGAAACAAAGGTCCACTTTCACAACATTGGGAGAAGAATGCCCCTTCGGTATTGCGAGTAGGAGATTTAAGAGAATAGAGAAGACATTCAGAAGAGGTATGAAAATTGAGACTTTTTTCAGTCTGTTAAGTAATTGGGACTATTAATTTGACCATTTAACATTTGGGAAACCAATATACATTTAGGAGTTGGAAAAAGGATGATGCTTTCTTTAATCTGAGTAATTAGAAAGGAGATAAAAAATTATTAAGGAATTGGTTTGATCAAATGAAGACCTTTACTGAAGAGTACGATCATAAATGTATTATATTTTTTTCAGTAAAATACATCAATTAAGTTTAACATCAAAGCACTATAAATAACATTTGTCATCCATTTGATCAATTATCAGTAAGAGAAAGTGGGAACTATCCAGAATTTGTTTTGCTGACGTAGCCCTAAGGGGCTATGTATTTGTGATACATGCAAAAGGGCCTTGAAGCTAAGCTTCCTGCCACAGGGAGCCCTGGAGCACTCAGACGTATGTTATCTTGGAGAATGGTTATAAGTAGAGTCAAATCCTTGATTGTGTACCTCTGCTTCCAATATTCGGGTTTTATCAACCTAGTGTTTACATCAGAATGGCAAATCTTATGTTTTATATTAAATTCAGGAAAAGAAGAAAGCGATAGTGAATGGGGAAGGAATATTGTGAAAAATAGTTAGAAAAAAAACTGGAAGGTGCAGCTACAAAGGTAAAATGTATGCAACAGGCAAGGACATTGTTTAAAAATGCCATCTTAGAAGCACAGACCAGATGTATTCCATGCATTAAGAAATGTAGAAGGAAGGCAAAATGATTACCGGCATGGTTAAAAGGTAGGTGAAAGAGGCTATTTTAGCTAAAAGATCTTCATTCAAAAATTGGAAGAAGGATCCATCAAAAGAAAATAGGATAAAGCATAAGCATTGACAAGTTAAATTTAAGACATTGATAAGACAGGCTAAGAGAACATTTGAAAAGAAGTTGACCATAGAGGCAAACACGCAAAATAAAAAATATATCTGAATCAGAAAGCCTGCAAGGGGGATGGTTGGACCATTGGATGATCAAGGGGTTAAAGGGGCACTTAGAAAAGATAAGGCCATCAAGGAAAGATTAAACAATTTCTTTGCTTCAATGTTTACTGAAGAGGATGTTGGAGAGAAACCAGTACTGGAGAAGGTTTTCATGGGTGATGTTTCAGATCAACTGAACTAAATCATGGTGAACTTGGAAGATGTGGTAGACCTGATTGACAAACTGAAGAGTAGTAAATCACCTGGACCAGATGGTATACACCCCAGGGTTCTGAAAGAGATAAAAAATGAAATTTCAGAACTATTAGTAAACATTTGTAACATTTCATTAAAATCATCAAATGTACCTGAAGATTGGCAGATGGCCAATGTAATCCCTATATTTAAAGAGGGATCCAGGGTTGATCTGGGAAACTATAGACTGGTGAGTCTAACTTCAGTGCTGGGAAAAATTGTGGAAACTGTTATAAAGAATAAAATCACAAAATATTTAGATAGGCATAGTTTGATGGGACACAGCCAACATGGATTTACGCAAGGGAAGTCTTGCCTCACAAATCTCCAACAATGTTTTGAAGGGGTGAATAAACATGAGGACAAAGGTGAACCAATAGATGTGGTATATTTGGATTTTCAGAAGGCATTCGACAAAGTTCTGCATGAGAGGTTTCTACGAAAACTAAAAAGTCATGGGATAGGAGGCGATGTCCTTTTGTGGATTGCAAGTCAGTTAAAAGACAGGAAACAGAGAGTAGAATTAAATGGACAGTTTTCACAGTGGAAAAAGGTAAACAATGGAGTGCCTCAGGGATCTGTACTTGGACCAGTGCTTTTTAGTATGTTTATAAATGATCTGGAAAAGGGTATGATGAGTGAGGTGTTCAAATTTGTGAATGACACAAAATTATGCAGAGTAGTTAAATCTCAAATGGATTGTGTTGAATTGCAGGAGGACCTTGCGAGACTGGAATAGTGGGCTTCCAAATGGCAGATGAAATTTAACGTGGAAAAGTGCAAAGTGATTCATATTGGGAAAAATAACCCTTGCTGTAGTTACACAATGGTAGGTTCTATCTTAGGAGTTGCCACCCAGGAAAGAAATCTAAGCATCATTGTGGACAATACATTGAAATTGTCAGCCCAATGTTCTGTAGCAATCAAAAATGCAAACAGAATGTTATGAATTATTAGGAAGGGAATGGAAAATAAAACGGAGGATGTCATAATACCTCTGTATCGCTAAATGGTGAGACCATTCTGGACACCGTATCTCAAAAAGGATATAGCTGCACTGGAGAATGTGCAGAGAAGGTTGACCAAAATGATAATGGGAATGGAATGGCTGCTCTATGAGGAAAGGTTAAAGAAGTCAAGTTATGGCTGTTCAGTTTGCAGAAGAGATGACTAAGGGGGGATATGATAGAAGTCTACAAAATCATGAAAGGACTTGAGCAAGTTGATATAAATCAGTTATTTACTCTCTCAGATAATAGAAGGACCAGGGGGTACACCATTAAGTTAGCAATTAGCTCATTTAAAACAAATCAAAGAAAATTCTTTTTCACTCAGTGTATAGTTAAGCTCTGGAATTCATTGCCAGAGGATGTGGTTACAGCAGTTAGTATAACTGGGTTTAAAAAAGGTTTGAATAAGTTCCTAGAAGATAAATCCATAAACTGCTATTATGGTAATTAATAAGCAATAGTAGCTTATGAATTATAAAATGTTTGGGTACTTTCCAGGTACTTGTGATTTGGACTGGTCATTATTGGAAATAGGATACTCGGCTTGATGGACCCTTGGTCTGACACAGTATGGCATTTCTTATGTTCTTATGTAACCCAGCCTCTCATGCACATAGTTGGACTGTTTTCTGTGTAATGGATCCCAAAGCAAAAGCAAAAAAGAAATGTTTACTTAACCACCATGGCAGAAATAAAACAAGTATTTTTATTAAAGTATTTGGATCAATTCAGATTAAAATAAATATTTGTCACTAAAAAATCAGAAGTCCAAAATGTATTTCACTCTTGCTTTTTTTAACTTTATTTTTATATAGTTAAAAACCTCATCCACTCTTCTGAAAGAATTCTTTAAAAAAGCTTTTTTTAAAATAGATTCATAAAAATATGCAAAGATGCATAAAGATATGTTACTAACCACTGAAGCTATAACCTGTAGCTGGGGAACCCATTGTATGGTGTAGGGATGTGAATCGTGTCCTCGATCGTCTTAACGATCAATTTCGGCTGGGAGGGGGAGGGAATCGTATTGTTGCCATTTGGGGGGGTAAAATATCGTGAAAAATCGTTAAAAAATCGTTAAAAATCGAAAAATCGAAAAACTGGCACATTAAAACCCCCTAAAACCCACCCCCGACCCTTTAAATTAAATCCCCCACCCTCCCGAACCCCCCCCCAAATAACTTAAATAACCTGCGGGTCCAGCGGCGGTCCGGAACGGCAGCGGTCCGGAACGGGCTCCTGCTCCTGAATCTTGTCGTCTTCAGCCGGCGCCATTTTCCAAAATGGCGCCGAAAAATGGCGGCGGCCATAGACGAAAAAGATTGGACGGCAGGAGGTCCTTCCGGACCCCCGCTGGACTTTTGGCAAGTCTCGTGGGGGTCAGGAGGCCCCCCACAAGCTGGCCAAAAGTTCCTGGAGGTCCAGCGGGGGTCAGGGAGCGATTTCCCGCCGCGAATCGTTTTCGTACGGAAAATGGCGCCGGCAGGAGATCGACTGCAGGAGGTCGTTCAGCGAGGCGCCGGAACCCTCGCTGAACGACCTCCTGCAGTCGATCTCCTGCCGGCGCCATTTTCCGTACGAAAACGATTCGCGGCGGGAAATCACTCCCTGACCCCCGCTGGACCTCCAGGAACTTTTGGCCAGCTTGTGGGGGGCCTCCTGACCCCCACGAGACTTGCCAAAAGGCCAGCGGGGGTCCGGAAGGACCTCCTGCCGTCCAATCTTTTTCGTCTATGGCCGCCGCCATTTTTCGGCGCCATTTTGGAAAATGGCGCCGGCTGAAGACGACAAGATTCAGGAGCAGGAGCCCGTTCCGGACCGCTGCCGTTCCGGACCGCCGCTGGACCCGCAGGTTATTTAAGTTATTGGGGGGGGGGGGGGTTCGAGAGGGTGGGGGATTTAATTTAAAGGGTCGGGGGTGGGTTTTAGGGGGTTTTAGTGTGCCGGCTCACGATTCTAACGATTTATAACGATAAATCGTTAGAATCTGTATTGTATTGTGTTCCATAACGGTTTAAGACGATATTAAAATTATCGGACGATAATTTTAATCGTCCTAAAACGATTCACATCCCTAGTATGGTGGACATTGGTGATAAAGTTGAAGGTTGAAGGTGGAAGTGTTAGCTTTCACGGTGCTGCTGGTGCTCAGAGCTCTGTGTGGGGAGTCCACTCTTCCCTGTACTGCATCCCCACTGCCCCTCAGTATCTAGCACTGCCATTCTTACTTTGTAAGAACTAGCTTTTCCTTCCATAAATTCTCTTTTACTCATGGGTCGCACAGTGTGTAAGGATTAGTTACATATGAAGTTTGAGCTGATTTTCTACTTGGTGCAGAAAGAAGGCCATGAACACCAACACCTCTGCCAGAAGCCATGTAATTTCTCCCTTAGGATACTGATTAGAATTAGGGCATCCCGACAGTGAGGTTCCAATAATAAGAAAAGTAGTCCAAGTTCTTGTAACTAAAAACTCACCTGAGCTAAAAAATTCTAACTTATCCCTTATCAATTAAAAAACAGAATGAAAATACAAACAAAAAACAAACTTTGAAATGTTTGTATGCTAATGACAGAAGTCTAAGAAGTAAGATGGGAGAATTAGAATGTATACACTTAATTGGCATCTCAGAGACATGGTGGAAGGAGAACAACCAATGGGACAGTGCTGTACCAGGGTACAAATTATAACGCAATAACAGAGAGGAAAACCCGGGAGGCGGTGTGGCGCTTTATGTCAGGGATGGCATAGAGTCCAACAGTATAAACATCTTGCATGAGACTAAATGCACAATTGAATCTTTATGGGTAGAAATCCCTTGTGTGTCAGGGAAGACTATAGTGATAGGAGTATTCTACTATCCACCTGGTCAAGATGGTGAGACTGACAGTGAAATGCTAAGAGAAATTAGGGAAGCTAACTAATTTGGTAGTGTGGTAATAATGGGAGACTTCAATTACCTATAGAAAACAAGGGCAACTGAATTAAATTTAAATTATAGCCTAAGGGGTAGATTTTAAAAAAGAGCGCGATCGCGTACTTTTCTTTGCGCAGCAGGCGCAAACAAAAGTACGCTGGATTTTATAAGATACGCGCATAGCCGCACGTATCTTATAAAATCCTGGATCGGTGCGCGCAAGGCTGCTGATTTTGGGCAGCCTGCACGTGCCGAGCCGCGCAGCCTGCCTCCGTTCCCTCCGAGGCCGCTCCGAAATCGGAGCGGCCTCGGAGGGAACTTTCTTTCGCCCTCCCCTCCCCTCCCCTCACCTTCCCCTCCCTTCCCCTACCTAACCCACCCCCCCCCCGGCCCTATCTAAACCCCCCCTTACCTTTGTCCCTCGATTTACGCCTGCTAGTAGCAGACGTAAATCTACGCACGCCAGCGGACTGCTGACGCGCCGTCATCCGACCCGGGGGCTGGTCTGGAGGCCTCGACCACGCCCCCAGGCCGGTGCCAAGTCCCCGGTCCCGCCCCCGAAATGCCGCATCCTGCCCCCGAAACGCCGCGTCATTCGGCCCCGCCCCTGACACGCCCCCAACATGCCCCCTTAAAAAAAACCCGGGATTTACGCGCGTCCCGGGGCTCTGCGTGCGCCGGTGGCCTATGCAAAATAGGCATGCCAGCGCGTGAGGGCCCTGCTCGCGTAAATCCGGGCGGATTTACACGAGCAGGGCATTTAAAATCCGCCCGTAAGTGATGGTGTCATTAAGCCAGACGGTGTCATCAAGCCAGACGTTGTGATTTTAACCTAAAACCCAACCAGTCTTCTAATCATTCACCATCACTGTAAAAATTAAATTTATTAGTTGAAAAAATATTTTTAGTTTTTTGTATTTTTTACTGTGAAATTAAAAAGTCTGTCAAGAAACTTTCAAAATCAGTCTTTAGTAGACATTCAACTCCATTGACAATATGAAGAAGAGTTAAATAGGAGCCTGTCAGTGCAAGATATAAACACAGCCCAACACGGCTGGTGTTTCACGAAAAAGCTTCCTCAGGGGCATGTAAATAATGTTAACACAGGAGTATTTGCCAGTTCAAAATGGACACGAAGTCTCAGAAGTTCTTCTTCATCCTCCTTCCCAGGTTCTTGTTGCCTGGATTGGCCACTTTTGGAAACAGGATGCTGGGCTTGATGGACCCTTGGTCTGACTCAGCATGGCATGTTCATATGTTCTTATGGAGATAACCACACATAAGATGGCTATTGTTGAAATCAGATCCTCTGTGGTATCTTTGAAGGGCTTCAAATCTTCAACTGACTGACACCCCAGGGGGCAACCCACAACAATCTCAGTGTCTATATGTAGCTCTTGAAGGGGTGTCTGTTGCTCCACTAACCTCTGCATCATCAGATAGATACATTTCCACCTGGTGCCTACATCTTGAATAAGCTGATGCAAAGGTTCCCTAGTGCTGCCTACTAGTTTTCTGAATCTCTGTCAGGTCCCATGAGACACAGCTTTGCCATCATTGCTCCCTAGATCCAGGGCCTCTCTTACTGCCAGGTACAGCAAGTATTGAAAACATTGGATCCCATGGTAGCCCGTATCATTTACTGCCTTAATCATTTTTCTGCCACCATCTAAACAAAAAAACAGCAATGGTCATGTATTTCCAGCTAAGCCACCAACCCTTCATCATCTCCCTTTTCTCTGCTAAGCTATTAGCTAGGTATGTGTAGAGTCAAATAAATTGTTGTAGTTTGTTTTATAGGTTACAGTCATTTGTTTGGTTTGTTTCAAATGAAAAAAAATGTTGTTTTTTTGTTTTATTTGTTCATTCTTTTATCATTATAATCTCTGGGGAAAATAATATATCCAATTTTGGGCTCTCTGATTGGGATTTTCTTCACCTCTGTGTTGATGTCTAGCCACAATTTCATTTCTAATGACATTATTAGAGGGGTGAAAGCATGCCAATATATCAAGATTATGTCAACATTGTACCAAAAGTGGCTTGAAGAGCCCAAGGACTTGCAATGTGGCAAAACACTACCAGCAGTGGCAGGAATTCTCCATGGCACTATCAGAGAATGTAAGCAGCAGCAAGAGTGGCTAGAATAGCCCAAGGCTCCAAAAGTGGTACAAAGGAAACCAGTGACAAAAATGGCATGAACCTACCAAAGTGAAATGAGAAGTACAAAGTGCATCAAGTGTGTCATGAACAGCTCAAGGCACCATGAAGGAAGAATAAAGAATCAAAAGAGGTAGTAAATCCCCACAAGGCAGTGATAGAGGATCAAAACAGCTAAAAGAGTGGCATGAAGACTACAAAACATCATGAAAGCCACAAAGTAACCACTTAAAATGGCAAAAACACCCCAAGGTTCTAAATGTGGGGCACCCACCAAATTGGCTGAAAGCCCTAGGCAGAGAGAAGCCAGAGGAAATCCTTGGAGGAGGTCTGATATAATTTCTGTATGGCATCATTAGCAATGGTAACATGGAATAGACTTAGTTTTTGGGTACTTGCCAGGTTCTTTTGGCCTGGATTGGCCACTGTTGGAAACAGGATGCTGGGCTTGATGGACCCTTAGTTTGACCCAGTATGGTATTTTCTTATGTTCTTATGTTCTTATGAAGGAAATGGATGTTCAGATTTTGAATCGGTCCTCAGTGGAGGCTAAGATGCTACTGACTAGAGGCACCAAATGCTCTTTAGCCACTAGCTGTTTAATATCCTGTGATTCAAAGAATCCAGGACACGATTCTTCTTCTGAATCAGTTTTTTGCAAATATAGCCTCCATTACCTCAGAAGCAGTAATCATGGGTAGCATTGTCAAGGTTCTGGATGTTGCACTTCCACAGCTCGTGCCTTTTGCTGTAATATAATTCATTGAAGGACAGATACCAGATGAGATAAATAATTGTAAGAACAATAAGGTAATGGAGATTGAAGAAAATGTCCAAGAGGACATGACACTATTAAAGATAACTGGTTAGGTAAGGTATTTGCAAAGTATTAGATAGCCTGGGCAAGACCATGAGTTGACAAGTACCATAGGGGAAGGGGATTTAGAAAGAACCAAGATGACAGCCAGAGGAGAGGAATAAACCACCTAGGCTACCAAGATTGGCTTGGAATGGCAATGGCAGCAGTGGTGCTGGCAATTATTTATTTATTTATTTAGAATTTTTTTATACCGACATTCTTAATAAAAATATCAAATCATATCGGTTTCCAATGAAACAGAACAATCACAGTTGTGGCGTTACATAGAACAAGTCATCAAAAACATTAAATAACAGGTGATTATGAGTAAGATTATAAGTAATTATAAGTAAGCAAAAACATTAAACATTAAATAACAGGTAAATATTAGTAAGATAAGTAATTATAAGTAATATGATTATAGCAGAGCAGTCAAGATGAAAAATAGCTGAACAACTACCCTCCCAAAGTGTATCCATGATGGCTGAGATGGGAGGAGGAATGGTATCAAAAGCCCAAATCACCAGGTGAGGTAGAATAATATCAAACATGAAGGTCCTAAGGCGTGGTGCAGCAAGCATGCAAAGCAACTGGCCAGTGCAAGACCAAAAGTCAGCAAATACTATAGGGGAAGGGGATTTGGAAAGAAAATAAAGTAGACAGATCAGAGGAGGAAGCAAGGACTTTATAGCATGGCATGGGGATTCCCCACTAGAGACAATCTATCTACAGCACAGCAAGGACAATTCACCTAGCAGTTCACTCAGTGTTCCAAATACAGATGCAGGGCTAGCCAATTCTTCTTTAGGAAGCTGGGGATGAGGAGAGGGTTGGTGCCTGGCACATGCATATTCCTCCAGTTTTCATGACTGCTCTTTCTTTAGAACATAGGAGCACCCTACTCACCAACCCAGGGGTGGATGGAATGGCCCCACCCATTTTGTTCTCAACAGTACTGAGGCCCTGCCTTCTACCAAAGAGCAGAGGGTAAGCCCCTGACTGGTGCATAGCAACTTCCAGCAGTGTGGGGTACCTGACCCAGTTGAAGGCATGGCTATCTGTTTGATCCTACTAGTAGCATATGTTTTTGTCAAAGAATAAAAATTGATCCATGCATGTGCTAAATGCATAAGGATGGTACAGTAAAACTGCTAATAGTTCATTAACTCCGTTATGGATCCATCTCTTACTTGGATAACTGTGGTAACTGTAGAGCTAATACATGTCGATGAGTGCTGATCCCAAGAGAAAGTGCATGGAATCACTTACAACAGCATCACAAACCCCCATGACATAGAGTGCAGTCAATCACAAAGAGTAGAAAGGTAATAAAACCCACATGGTGTAGTATGCATTTAATTGCAAACAGCACATAGACCTAGACAAGATTAGACAGCAAGATGGAAACATCTGATAAAAGGTGGGGCGGGAGGAGAAAATTTTATTTTCTTATTTTTTCACATTTTTATTGCAGGGACAAAATACCTCAGTATAAAAAAGAAAGAAGCATGGTTGGAGAACTAGGCAGAGATCCAACACAGCATCAACAAAACTTCCAAGGTGTTACATGTGAAGCATAGCAGGTAGGCATAATGGCAAACAGACCTCGAAGATGATACATCTGGGCCATGGCAGGTACGAAGAGTGGCAGCAAGTCCCCCATGGTATAGTATGAGGGGTATGTCAGATAGGAAGACTGGAAGCAAGATCTCAAAAGTGTTTTCAGTTGTTTTGTTACTCACATGGAGATTCTGAAAAGCCCATCAAAGGAAAATTGATTTAAAAAAAACAAAAAAACAATGTTTCCATCAAGTCTGGTGAAATCCTTGAATTATGAGGGCTCAAATTGTTCTCTATCATTGGGAAGACATGTCAATTAGGCATGCTGGTTCATTGGCAGGAAAGATAATACTGAGCCACCGTGGCCAAGTCAGGCCAGACCTTGGACTTGTAAACCCAAAAAGCCAGTATAACTATATCTATGTCCTTAATGGGCTGTGTTAGATAGTATGTCACAGAAATGTCTCCTGAGGTATCCTTTGCTGGGGTGGAGTAAAGATTGTTCTTGCCAGCTGCTTAAGCTATGGCCTGTGTCAGGAGAGATGGTACTATGGGGGTCAATAGAACTTTGGCATTTTGAGGTAGGGGAGGAAATAGTAGCTGACAAAATGCTGCTCATGCCTGCATTACTCTTTTGGTTGGCCACTCTTTCCTGTGCTGCATTCCCTTTGCGGTTCTGCCTCTGGTGCTCCTGTTCACACATCCTACCTACTAGTCTCTCCTTCATGTATGTGAGATGATGAAACCAGAGGGCAAGACTCCCTTTCACCTGTGGATCACAAAGTGTGGCCAGCATGTATGCATTTTTTGTTTCAGATGTTCCAGTCTCACTTGCATCTGCTGCTGCAAGGATTTCACAAATTACACCACCTCTGCTTCCATTTCTTCTTGCTTGCAGAAATCCAAACTTTTCCTCCAGAATTATTTATTTATTTGCTTAATTTACATATATTCTGTCTTTTGGCACTTCAAGGCAGATTACATTAAGATACTGTAGGTATTTCCCTATCCCTAGAGGGCTTAAAATCTAACAGGGAGATTTATCAAGCTGCAATAGGGTTATAACATGCATTAAACACGTGTATATCATGCGGTAAATGCTCTGCATTGCACGATATAATCCTGTCGCGACTAAATCATGTGATGTTTTGGCCTGAAACCCATCCCCATTACAATGAGCTGCTTTGCATGCCATTTGCATGCATGCATTTTGCTAATGCATGCAAAGCAGCTAATGCATACCTAATCATATGAAATAAAATAATGCAGCTGACTTAGAAATTTTTCAGTCACGTTATTTTATCTACACCTTTGGAGGAAATGCTATTCTATCGTGGGAACACTGAGACCCTAATGCTCCTGTAGTAGACTTAAAGGGCCCTGAATCTCAACACAGCTCTCCCCCACAAGAAAAAAAAAATAAAATTCACCAGGGATCTTACTAGGTCCCCACCCTGGGGTTGAAATTTGAGGCAGTCCTGGGAAAAAAGTATAAAAATAGAAAAGAGGTGCCATATGTTGTTGTCCCTTCCCCCTGTCCAAACACCTACCCACTGAGTCCCTTAGCTGCCCCACACAAAGACCGAACCCCCCACCCCCTCCATGTGCCCCCACACTAATCCACAGCATTCTCAGGGTGACTAGAAATCAAAAGTTCCTTATTAGTTTTAATTATCGGGTGTTATTTGATGTGTCTACTATTTTGAAATATTTTATTGATATTTGAAAAATTGTTTATGTTTTATATGAATTATTAATTATTGGTTATTATATTCATCAGCTGTTTTGAAATATTTATTCTTTTTATATAGTATGTTTTTACTATTATGATTGATGCTTTATGTTCCTTGATTTTATTGTTTTGAGGAATATTATTTTTATTTTTTTGTTGTTGCATTGGTTTGTTGCCATTTCCAATTCATTTTTTGTCTACATGTTTCTGTTTAAACTTTATGGACTCTTTATTTTTTATTTAGTGAAAGTCTGTCTGTGTTCTGCAAGTGTGACTGAGATTGAGGTATTTTGCTAGTTTGTAGTTTCTTTGTAGGGATCTATAGCAGCCTAGCTTGCTCTGTTTTCCTAATAGGAAGTGTATTGATGTTTAGGATTTGGTGTAATGTTTGCAGCGTTGACTTCTCCTAGCTAGGGTTTTTATTTTAAAGTGCTGGCATATTTTTAATTCAGTTTACACTGGGCTTTCTGTGGGCAAAGCCAAACCCAATATGCACTACAATAGGCCTAATACTATATGCATTCCAAGTATGTGTTTTCCTTTTTTGCAGCATTGAGATATTTTAACCTCTGAAAACTGTAAATTTAATGCCCTTTTTCATGTAAAATTAGTTACTATAATTGCAGAATTTTTAATTGTGTGTGGTAAGGGCAGGGGGGGATGGGTACAAGGCTGTAAAATTTGCTGAGGCTGCCTAAGGTCCTTGCACTAGCCCAGAGAAAGTATGTCAGACAAAGGTCCCCACCATTCACCCATCTGCCACTTCTCCAAGGGAAAATGCAGGAGGCAAAAGGTGGGATGACAGGGTTGCCAGCTTCCTAGAAACATTTCACTGACAGTCTGCCACTCCGCCACTCCTCTGGGTACTCTGACCCCTTGCTTTTCCCCTTGCATAGCATTTGAAATCACCAAAATGGACAGACTACAAGGGAACCCCCCATTGCCCCTCTTGATGATTTGACCTGTGCCATAGAGATGTGAATCGTGTCCTCGATCGTCTTAACGATCGATTTCGGCTGGGAGGGGGAGGGAATCGTATTGTTGCCGTTTGGATGTTTGAAGTATCGTGAAAATCGTGAAAATCGTGAGCCGGCACACTAAAACCCCCTAAGACCCACCCCCGACCCTTTAAATTAAATCCCCCACCCTCCCGAACCCCCCCCCAAATGCCTTAAATTACCTGGGGGTCCAGCGGCGGTCCGGAACGGCAGCGGTCCGGAACGGCCTCCTGCAATTGAATTGTGTTGTCTTCAGCCGGTGCCATTTTTCAAAATGGTGGTGCAAAATGGCGGCGGCCATAGATCAACACGATTCGACTGCAGGAGGTTGTTCTGGACCCCCGCTGGACTTTTGGCAAGTCTTGTGGGGGTCAGGAGGCCCCCCCAAGCTGGCCAAAAGTCCCTGGGGGTCCAGCGGGGGTCCGGAAAACGATCTCCTGCCGCAAATCGTTTTCCGTACGGAAAATGGTGCCGGCAGGAGATCGACTGCAGGAGGTCGTTCAGCAGCGGTCCGGAACCCCCGCTGAACGACCTCCTGCAGTCGAGCTCCTGCCGGCACCATTTTCCGTACGGAAAACGATTCGCGGCAGTAGATCATTTTCCGGACCCCCGCTGGACCCCCAGGGACTTTTGGCCAGCTTGGGGGGGCCTCCTGACCCCCACAAGACTTGCCAAGTCCAGCGGGGGTCCGGAACGACCTCCTGCAGTCAAATCGTGTTGGTCTATGGCCGCCGCCATTTTGCGCCGCCATTTTGAAAAATGGCGCCGGCTGAAGACAACACAATTCAATTGCAGGAGGCCGTTCCGGACCGCTGCCGTTCCGGACCGCCGCTGGACCCCCAGGTAATTTAAGGCATTTGGGGGGGGGTTTGGGAGGGTGGGGGATTTAATTTAAAGGGTCGGGGGTGGGTTTTAGGGGGTTTTAGTGTGCCGGTTTTCCTGCCCTCCCCCTTCCCCCTTCCCCCGATTTACGATTTTTTGACGATAAATCGGGGGAATTGGTATTGTATCGTGGCCCTAAAGATTTTTGACGATTTAAAATATATCGGATGATATTTTAAATCGTCAAAAAACGATTCACATCCCTACTGTGCCATGCCTGGGGAGAGGGAAGGGGGAGGGGGGAAGGAAGCGCCATCTCATACCTGACCTCAGGAAGCAGATTACCTTGAGCACACCTGGTGCACGAATCTGATAAATAAATATGGGGATCAAGATTGATGGAGGAATCAAAAGGTACATATCTATGTACCTAAGTAAAAGACTTTGAAAATTGTCCTTCCATTGCCAAAGAAAACAAATATTGCATTATTATTTTACATCTAGTCTGAAAGACTATGAGTCAGTAGCATAAACAATGTATGTAAGATATACACATTTACTAGTTTGAAAATATTTGCATGCTAGTTCTGTAAACTTCTCTTTCACAGTTACTTTTCTATTTTACTGCTGACACTTAAATTAGTTTATTTAAATACCAAACACAACCAAAAATTACATGGTTAAGCTAAAATGTGACTCTACTAAAGATATATTTATTCTTAACCTTTATCATTTATGTGCCATGAGTTGTACTCACAAAGAGGAATCCTGAATTGCACTTTCCCCTAATAAACAGTTCAGACATTTTGTTTCTGCAGAATTAGGTAATTTAGAGTTTGATAAGCATGCCTATCCTTTAAATAACTTCCTAAGTAGAATATGCAGCTGAGCAAATTCATTCTGGGTTAAAATTTCAAAATCTTATGCTGAACATTGGCTTTTAAAATCCTCACTTATATGATTATCAAAATATTAGATTACTAAAAGATTTTCAAACAGTCCCAGTCATACCGCTTGTTATCTTACTTTCTAACTTTAGATGATTGTCAAAGTAGGAAATCCAGATTTAATTTTCCAAATAAGAGGAAGATAATTTTCAAAGGCATTTATTGGGGTAAAATGGTCTGGTTGAAAATTGCTTTCCTCAACTACGGCTAAACGCATGCAGAGCTGCCACGGCCCGTGCACTTTCAGCCAGATTAGAAAGGAGGTATTCCTGTGGGCCTGCTTAGGTTGAGGGAAGAAAGTAGCTTGAACACATAGGATTTCCAAAAGTCTGTGTCCTGTTTTGTCCCCACTCTGCCACTCTCGCACATAACCCAGGCTATTGAAAATTGCCCCTAGGAATCTGAATATAGTGTTGATTGACTATGATTTTTACTCTTATATTTATATATCTTTGTACATTGCTATGAACATTTATGATATTATGACTAATTAAATTTGAATAATAATAAGACTGTGATCAGGGAGAATCTGGGTATCTAGGATTTTACAACTTTCCCAGATTACAAAAAATGTTTGTAGAGGTTTTTAAAGATGTATTGAAATTAGTCTTTATTTTAGGAACATATGCACTAAAGGTTGATAAGTAAAGTCAAATATCACATAATATTGGCTTTACTTAGTGCATATAAAATGTCTATGTTATTGTTTCATAAGGGAGGGCAGGCCAAAAAATGTAATTTCATGTCATGTTGTGTCATTTGGGGGTTGATTTTTGTATTCATTAATGTTTTCTCCTTTTTCCCCTGTTTTTTTTAATGTTTCAGAAAGAGTACTCATTATTTCTGACTAGTATGCACTGTTCAGACATAATGCACACTGTGCAGAAATAGTGTGCCTTAAAAAATGGAAGAAAAGATGACATTTCATGTTATTTTCTGTCATTTCCTTTTCAAAATGATAAGAAATGACATAGACAATTTTTTTCACATTGTCTGTTGTTTCAAATTAATGCACATCCCTAATGTTGCATGTACTAAGAGATTGTCAGCAGAATTGATGTGTGCTAAAAATTGTGAGGGTGATATTCAAAAGCCATTTAGATGGATAACATAATAACTTACCTGGCTATATTCAGCCTTTATCTGGCTAAATTCTAGCCAGCTAATAAGTTAGGAGGCTAGAATTTAGCCAGATAAGTTAGGGGCAGGTCCAGGGACAAAAGTGGGAGGAGTTAACATAGCCAGCTAAGGTCTGGATTTTCTAAAATCATTATGGAGTGAATTTTCAAAGGGTTTCTTGTATAAAAATAGCATATATGTACATAAGTAGCATGTAAACGCATGTATGCTATTTTATTAACATTCAGGCCTATCCTGTAAAGTGCGGCCGCGTTTACCCTGCTCCTAAGCTGCTTTTAACTCACGTTCCGGCCGCGTTAGCCCTTCCTGCGATCCCGAATCCCCTTTAACCTACTCCTACCGCGTCCTAAATTCCCCGGGCAACCCCTTCCGCCCGCGGCATGTATATTGCATGCAAACGAGCGAATTAGCTCGATATTGCATGCAAACGAGCCAATTAGCTATTCCCCTAGCATCCCGTAACCCGCGCCCTGACTAACGCTACCTTTCCCTGCCGTTTTGTCACGCGTTTAACCTGCAAACTTACCACCTACCCTGACCCAGGCGGTAGAGGCATGGGTAAGGGTAGGTGGCAAGCTTTCCCCCAGCCCCCGCTCACCTGCCCCGGCCGCGATCATGGGTGCCGGTCTCCGTGGCAGCCCCAGTCCTCTCCCCTCCTCCCGAAGCCAAAAAAAAAAAAGCTTTTTTTTTTTTTGGCTTCGGGAGGAGGGGAGAGGACTGGGGCTGCCACGGAGACCGCTTTCCCCCGTGCAAGTAAGTTGTTTTGCCGCTTGTCTCTTCTCCCCCCTCCCGGAGCAGGGCGCGAAAAGCTGCCTTGCTCCGGGAGGGGGGGGGGGGGGGGGGGAGAGATGACAGCGGCGAATCCAAAAAATAAGCGAAAAAAACTTAAAAGCTAAAAGTAAGTTGCTTCGCCATTGTCATCTCTTCTCCCCCCCTCCCGGAGCAGGGCGCGAAAAGCAGCCTTGCTCCGGGAGGGGGGGGGGGGTGGAGAGATGACAGCGGCGAATCCAAAAAATAAGCGAAAAAAACTTAAAAGCTAAAAGTAAGTTGCTTCGCCACTGTCATCTCTTCTCCCCCCCTCCCGGAGCAGGGCGCGAAAAGCAGCCTTGCTCCGGGAGGGGGGGGGGAGAGATGACAGCGGCGAATCAAAAAAATAAGCGAAAAAAACTTAAAAGCTAAAAGTAAGTTGCTTCGCCACTGTCATCTCTTCTCCCCCCCTCCCGGAGCAGGGCGCGAAAAGCAGCCTTGCTCCGGGAGGGGGGGAGAGAGATGACAGCGGCGAAGCTTTCCCCCAGCCCGGACGCCGGCAAAAACTTACTTTTTTGCAGCCATCAGCCCTGAGCAGGAACACGATCTGGCCTGCCTTAGCTCCTCCCGACAAGATGGCCGCCTGCACGGGGAAAGCGTGCAATTGGCCGCTGAAGACATGACGTCACGACATCACGTCTTGAGTGGCCAATTGCACGCTTTCCCCGTTGCTAGTGTCCTCGTTGCTAGTGTCCCCGTTGCTAGTGTCCCCCCTCCTCCCGGAGCAAGGCGGCTTTTCCGCCCTGCTCCGAGAGGAGGGGGGACACTGAAAAGTCGTTTCGCCGCTGTCTTCGCCGTTGCTTCGCCGCTGTCAGTGTCCCCCCTCCTCCCGGAGCAAGGCGGCTTTTCGCGCCCTGCTCCGAGAGAAGGGGGGACACTGACAAGTCGTTTCGCCGTTGCTTCTGCGCTGTCAGTGTCCCCCCTCCTCCCGGAGCAAGGCGGCTTTTCCGCCCTGCTCCGAGAGGAGGGGGGACACTGAAAAGTCATTTCGCCGCTGTCTTCGCCGTTGCTTCGCCGCTGTCAGTGTCCCTCCTCCTCCCGGAGCAAGGCGGCTTTTCGCGCCCTGCTCCGAGAGGAGGGGGGACACTAACAAGTCGTTTCGCCGTTGCTTCTGCGCTGTCACCGCCGTTGCTTCCTGGTATCTGTCATTTCAAATGACATTTGAAATGACAGATACCAGCGTGGCGTGAAGCCTTAGGCCCGCGCACCCAGGATCCTGTATAGGCGCTCTATCCAGTATCCTGGGTTGCGCGGGCCTAAGGCTTTTCGGACGCGGCTTACATTTACATATAATTAGGCTTCAGGATCGAGCGGTAGGTGAGCTGCACTGTGCGGGCGGTAACCGCGGGTGCCGTAGGCACTAACGCAGCTCTTCCTACCGCTCGGTACTGGATAGGCCTGATTGAGAGTTCATGTGTATTTTCCATTTCACATATACATTTAACGGTGAAAAAAGAGACGGGCTAAGGACATTCTGGGGAAGAGTTCAGAAGTGTATGTGGTATTTGCTAATTTGTAAGACATGTACCTGTATACATTACCAAACTAAGGGGGTCATTTTTTCAAATCGTGTGGCCATTATCGTGTGCCTTTGGGTGTTATCTGTTGTTTGTAGTTTTTGAATAGGAGGTCTGGGTGAATGGGTGGGGCTTAGGGTGAAGTGCTGGAGGGTCTAGGTGAACTGCAAAAGGACTGAGTGTAATGGGGCGGTATGGGTGAACTAGTAATTTCAAGTGCATTCTCAAGTATTTTCAAAATGGTGTACATGCTGTATACATGTTGCCTCCACATATAAATTTGGGTTATTACATATGCATGTTATATTTTTTTATGTGTCTAAAATATATGCATGAATGTTTATAAAATAGAGAAGATATGCATTTTCTTGCATTTGACATATGTGAGCATACTGAAACATGCATGCATTCTTTTAGAGCAGAAACATGAGGTATTTTATAAACTGTGCAGATTCCAACTTCACTTTATAAAATACTAGCATTAATCATACATGCATAAGTGGCATACTGTGGATAGGTTTGAAACTTAGGCTTCCTGCTTTTATTAAGACTGGCAGGTCTGTATAATGAGAAATTCTCAAGCATCATTAGGGGCCAGCAATAGTGCAGTCCACTTTTGACTCTTAACACTTTTCTTTATCTTCTTCATCATAAGTGATACAAGCTAACCCCTCAAAATATGGCTTATGATCCCCTAGTATTCCCCAAGACTGTTGCAAATGAGTGTTACAAGATGCAGAGAAAGATCAGGGATGTGATAGAGAGGAATTTCAGCCTCCTCAGAACATGCTTTAGGTGTTTGGACAAATCAAGATTTATTTTTTTTTTATTTTACAAATTTGTAGTCTCTCCCAGCCAAATAGTTGCCCAAGGCTATATACCCCTACTAAGCCCTGTTACCATTTTTGGCCTGATGCAGGCTACTAGGGGAGTGCATTCATTCCTTACGAACTGGGAATCCACAATGTATAGCGCCCCCTATTCATTGTATTCGTAGGGGAGCGAAATGTATTGCGATTCCCCACGAATACAACAAATCTTCGCCAAATTATTCGACCGCCTAAAGGAGCCAATTTAAACAAACCCCCCACCCTCCTCACTATGTGACAGGGGCCGACGGTCGGCTGCCAGTATTCAAAATGGCTGACCGTCGGCCCCTGTGACATAGTGAGGGCAAAGGCTATCGGTGCCATTTTGAATACTGGCAGTTGACGGCCGGAGTGCAGGAGGTCGCGGGGGGCTGAACTTTTGGCAAGTCTTGTGGGGGTCAGGAGGGCCTCCAAGACTTCCCAAAAGTTCCTGGTGGTCCAGCGGGGCTCCGGGAGCGATCTCCTGCACTCGGGCCGTCAGCTGCCAGTAATCAAAATGGTGCCAATAGCCTTTGCCCTTACTATGTCACAGGGGCTACCGGTGCCTTTGGTCAGCCCCTGTCACATGGTAGGAGCATAAGATGGCACCGATGACCATGTGACAGGGGCTGACCAATGGCACCGGTAGCCCCTGTGACATAGTAGGTCAAAGGCTATCGGCACCATTTTGAAACCGGCAGCCGAGGGTGTGAGTGCAGGGGATGGCTCTCGGACCCCCCACTGGACCACAAGAGAGTTTTGGTGTCTTGGGGGGGTCAGGAGGGTGGGGGGTTGAAGTTAATTTAATTTTAGCGGGGAAATGAATAGGAATTAATGTATAAACATATCGGGGGGCCCTCTTGCTGAATGCAACGTATTTGCCCCCCGACAATTACGAATCCCGAATGCAATGTATGGCATCCCTCTGCACATCCCTACAGGCTACATCAACATGCAAAGACCCATGGGGCAGCACACAGTTTATGTTATTGGGCAAGGGGATCTGGTGGGAAGGGAGAGGCTTCAGGGAAGAAGGCAATGAAAATAAGGGGCGGGGGGATGAGTAGGCGAGTTGGAACACCAGGGTTTATGCTATAATAGCGCAGAAATAGCACTGGTGATAATAAAGGGGACATGATTAGGCTAATTTCTCTGCTCTTGCATCACATAGGTAATTTCTGCAAGCTGTGATACATTTATCACACCAGCTCTTATTTTCGCATCACATGCTGATTAATTCACCGCAGGCGCGTTACCGACCAAAAAAGCTTTTATCGCACATGCCATTTAGGTTGGAGAGAGAGAGAGACCAATATGTAACTTTACCATTTATACCACTGTAAGAGGTTGCACTTTTATCTTGGGGTGGGGTTTGGGTGCTGGGGTAGGTTTTGGGAGACAGTTTTACATACACAGTCAGAGATATTAACAGCAAAATTGACATCACTGAAGATTTTCTGTCATTTGGAGCATTGAAAGGTAAAAGAGGAGTTGATTTGTACAATGTACTCTCTACCTAGCTTGATACACTCTCTACCTAGTTTCAATCAGTACACCCAGACACAGTGGCTTCATCTAATGTTGACATGACTCTGCACTCAGTGGCAGATAGAATAGGCTGAGGTGAAGGACCTTTTTCTCTGATGGCAGCATATTTCACTGTCACCTTCTTGCAGCGGTCTCTCCTTTTTTTTCTGAGGTTCTTGATATCCCTGTTGGTTGTTATATATTACATTCAGCCTGTCTGTGTTGCCTTGCCACAGTTTTTGTTAATGATATGCATTCGTTTTAATGAACCATTTCAAGAAATGGTGTAAGGATTCGTAGGTTAGTGGGCCCTTGGCCCGAGGTGAGAGGTGGTACCGTTGAGCCTCACTGTTGGGAGGCGAGGTCAGCGCTATAGGTAGCACAACCCAGTTAGTAGGAAGAGAGTAGGAGACTGGGCCAGGGGAGAAAGGAGCCAGAAAGGAACCCCTGGATGTGGAGAGCAGAACAGGCTCTGAGTAGTGGGGCGTGCAGAGAGGGCGATCCCGGGGGCGGAGCTACAGAGAGAGTGTCTGCACAGGAGGGATGACATAGGTTACCCGAGATATGGGGAACCCAGGGGTCATTGGTAATGCAAGGAACACTACCCTGAGGAGCGGGGACGTGTGAGTCTCAGAGTGTAGGCAGAATGCTACCCTGAGGAACGGGGAGCAAGATGAAGTAGCAGAAACAAGGCATCGGCCCGAGCAGAGGGAGAGCGCCAAGCAACCACAGTTAATAAGCGCAAACCCAAGGAACGGGAGGCGTGGCTGGTCCCTAGCGATGGCAATGGCCCATGGAGTGGGGTACGCCAGGGCTGGTTCTCCACAAAGCAGAGTAGCACGGCAATGGTCCGCAGAGTGGGGTACACCGTAGTGGAGACTCATGGGCAGTGTAGTCCGTCAGTGATCTGCAAAGCGGGGTACACCGAAGTAGAGGCTCACATACAGAGTAGTTCGGAAATGGTCCATGGAGCGAGGTACACTGAAGTGTTGGCTCACGAGTAGAGTAGTTCAACAGTGGTCCACGGAGTGGGGTACACTGAAGTGGAGGCTCACATGCAGAGTAGTTCCTGAAACTGCCTCCGAGGAGCGGGGGAAGGTAGACAGCATCCGAGGCGCAGGGCCCTCCGAGGAGCGGATTGCCAGAGGAGCAGGTACCCAAGAGTGTCTCACGCCACAGGAAGCAGTAACTGATGTCCATAGAGAGAGCAGCAGGATTCAGCTAGGAGAGGACTCATTGCCAAGTCGATTAGAGTCAGGCCCCGATGGTGCTTAAGAGTTCAGGGCTAGTGATGTCATCAAAGGGCGATGCCCCTGAGGTTCCTGCCCTGGCATCCTCAAAGGAGGGCCGTGGTGCGCGCATGCTTGCCTAGGAAAGTCTGGGAGAAACATGGCGGTCGGCGGCTTCCTTGCCGTCCTGGAAAGTCCTGAAATGGAGCCCTTAAGTTTAGAGGCGGCTAGCCACAGCCGCGAGTCTTCCCATAGGACAGAGGGCAATGAGGCACGAAGTGAGTAATAGCGGTCGCAGCCATCTGTAACCAATGGTCATAACAAATGGTTTGGGCCTTCAGCACGTCAGAAGCATTGCCATTTCCTCCAGGCAGAAATGGACTTACACAGCTGGGCATACCCCTTGGCAGCCATTGTGCACATACTGGACAGTAGGGATGTGCATTCATTTGCAACAAACTAGGAAATAAAGACGATATTTCTATTTTGTTGTGTTTTGGGGGGCCGACGAAACGATAGGAAAACCCAAGAAATTCCATGTGGTTTTCTTATCGTTTGGGGGGGGGGGGGAGAAAGGGGCACATTATAAAAAAAAACAAAAAACCCACCCCAACCCTTCAAATGTAATTAAGTGCAATCCCCCCACTCTCCCGATCAGTGGCGTAGCCACGGGTGGGCCTGGGTGGGCAGCTGCCCACCCAATTTAGACCCAGGCCCACCCAACTGACACCGGAACTGCAAGGCTGTCGCGGGATCCCATCCCCGCGACAGTGAAGAGGAGAACCCACGCCTCGCGCGCCATCACGGCACACATGGGGAAGCGGTCCTACAACCATATGGCCGACCGATCTTCCTGTTGGGGGGGGGGGGGAGGAGAGCGGAAGCGCCGCGCACAGTTTCCGCTTCCTCCCCCCAGAGCAGGAAGATCAGCTGGCCTCTCCTGCAGCCACTGGCCTCCTGCTATCTTCGGGCCATACGGCCGACCGATCTTCCTGTTGGGGGGGGGGGGGGGGAAGAAGAGCGGAAGCGCCGCGCACAGCTTCCGCTTCCCCCCCCAGCAGGAAGATCGGTCGGCCGTATGGCTCGAAGATAGCAGGAGGCCAGTGGCTGCAGGAGAGGCAGCTGATCTTCCTGCTCTGGGGGGAGGAAGCGGAAGCTGTGCACGGCGCTTCCGCTCTTCTTCCCCCCCCCCAACAGGAAGATCGGTCGGCCATACGGCCCGAAGATAGCAGGAGGCCAGTGGCTGCAGGAGAGGCAGCTGATCTTCCTGCTCTGGGGGGAGGAAGCGGAAGCTGTGCGCGGCGCTTCCGCTCTCCTCCCCCCCCCCCCCAAACAGGAAGATCGGTCGGCCATACGGCCCGAAGATAGCAGGAGGCCAGCTGATCTTCCTGCTCTGGGGGGAGGAAGCGGAAACTGTGCACAGGCTTGAATGTGTATGTGAGGATGAGAATGGGAGCCTTGTGTGTGTGTGGGTGAAAATCGGACCCTGGGTGTGTATGGGAGTGAGAATGGAGTCTTGAATGTGTGTGGGTGATAATGGAAGCTTGAATATGTGGGTGAGGATGGAAGCTTGAATATGTGGGTGAGGTTGGAAGCTTGAATGTGTGTATATATGGGTGAGGATGGAAGCTTGAATGTGTGTATATATGGGTGAGAATGGGAGCCTGGGTTTGTGTGTGTGTGTGTGGGTGAGAATGGAAGCTTGAATATGTGGGTGAGGATGGAAGCTTGAATGTGTATATATATATGGGTGAGAATGGGAGCCTGGGTTTGTGTGTGTGGGTGAGAATGGAAGCTTGAATATGTGGGTAAGAATGGGTGCTTGAAAGTGTGTATGTGTGGGTGAGAATGGGACCTTAAATGTGTGTATGTGTGGGTGAGAATGGGAGAATGGGTTTGTGTGTGTGGATGAGAATGGGTGCCTGGATGTGCGTCTGTGTGTGCATAAGAATATAAGCCTGGGGAGGGGTGAGAAAGTGAGAGCTTGTATGTGTGTCTGCAGAGAATGTGAGCTGTGGGGGGGGGGGGGGGGGGAGAGCATATGAGAGTTAGAGCCTGAGTGTGTGAGGGAGTCTGTGAGAGAAAGCATTTATGTATATATGTGTGTGTGTGTGTGGAAGGGAAGAAGACAGTAGTAGAAAAGACACTGAAGAGGAATTAGGAAATGAGCGACAAGGGAAAAAATGGGAAAGAGAGACCAGGACCAACTGATTAGAAAAATACAAAGATCAGACAACAAAGGTAAAAAAAATATATGTATATATATAGAGAGAGAGAGAGAGAGAGAGATGTTAGCAATTTAAATATGTCATCTTTGGGAATGTGCATTCTTATATTTTTGTATTTTGCTCTTTCTTAAGTATTCCACTGTTCAGACATTTTAGTTTCTCAGGCTTTCTATTTTGGCTTTATCTATATGTTTCTGTTTCTAATTTATAGTCTCTTATTTCTATATTAGGTAAGGGTCGGTCTCAGTTTTGCCTGTTTGTGACAGAAATGAGTATTTCTAGCATATAGTTTCTCTGTAGTAGTAGTCCAGCCTGTTCTGTTATTCCCGTAGGTGATGTATTAATGTTCTAGGGCCTGGTGTAGTATTTGCATTGCTGCTTTTTCATAAGGTTGCTGTTTGAATCCTGAGAGTCAGTGCTGTGATTGTTTGGCAAGGTTCCAGATGCCTCTTTCTTTGCAAGAGTTTGTTACTTCACAAAATAGCAGTGGAGGGTTATTTTTTGCTGAGATTACACCAGAATTTGAATTATTTTTTTCATGTTACTTGTAATGTGAATTGCCGCAGCTTTGCGCTGCACCTGTTCTGATGATTAATTATATTTTATTGTATTTATGAAGATTTCTGGGTTTCGCAAAGATGGTTCATGAAAGAATACATTAATTTTTGTTTTATTATATGATTGAATTTGATTGTTTTCTATACTTGAAATAATTGAAGTAAATTATTTTAAAGTTTCATACATGACACATAATGGCTGTTGCAAACTACTTAGAAAGCCATTCTAGGGTGCAGTATATGGCATTATTTATCAGTAAGAAAACAACTAGTAGACCTGCATGCCTTGTGCCCACCTATGTTAACCTTGTGCCCACCCAAAAAATCAATTCTGGCTACGCCACTGCTCCCGATACCCCAAGACTTACCCGATCCCCCCCCCCCCCAAGAATAGCCGAATGTTCCTGGTGGTCCAGTGGTGGTCCCAGGAGCAATCTCCCTCTCTCGGGCCATCAGCTGCCAGTAATCAAAATGGTGCCAGTGGCTCTTTGCCCTTACCATGTGACAGGGGCTACTGGTGCCATTGGTCAGCCCCTGTCACATGGTAGGAGCAATTGATGTCATGTGCCATTTTTTAAGATGGCACTGGCCGTCCATTGATCCTACCATGTGACAGAGGCCAGCCAATGGCACTGATAGCCCCTGTCACATAGTAAGGGCAAAGGGCCATCGGCACCATTTTGATTATTGACAGCTGATGGCCCAAGAGCAGGAGATTGCTCCCGGGACCCCTGCTAGACCACCAGGGACTTTCAGCAAGTTTTGGGGGGTCGGGAGGATGGGGGGGGGGTTATAATTAATTAAATTTGAAGGGTTGGGGTGGGTTTCGGTTTTTCGTTTCAGGGCAGCCGAAATAAAATCGGTCCGAACCACAGGAAAACAAAATTACCCACAGCGGGCCAATAACGAATGCCAAACCGAAAGGTTCGGCCAAATCAAATTTCTACTGGACAGAGGAAATGTGCACAGATATAAAATATCTGCCTCCATAATTTAAATTAATGCTAATTACATATACATTTTGGGAATTGTTTTATGCAATAATTATATGTTCATACTTTTATAAAACAGAAGAAAAATATGCGAGATATGAGTACACATGTACTTGCAACAAATGCATGTAGACATTCCCTACTTGTATGTATATTATGGTTATTGCTATCCAATGTACCATACATTTACAGTACTTCTTTTCTCAAAATGTAATAGTTATATACTTAATAAGTATTATATGTATGCACTGTTTAATGTATTTATTTATTGTCTGTGCCCCTAGGCTTCCAGATCCTGTAGCCACTGGAGAAAACACATAATTATGCCTCTGCTGAATCAACAAACCTGAAGTTCCCTTGCCACATAATTCAATTATCTGATAGTGGATAATGCCTGCAGGGCTACATAAGAACATATGAATTGCCATGCTGGGTCAGACTAAGATCCATCGAGCCCAGCATCCTGTCTTTGACAGTGACCAATCCAGTTCGCAAGTACCTGGCAGATTCCAGAAAGTAGATTTCATTTCTTTTTTTTTTTTTTTATTTATCAATTTCAAATTTAACAGACATCAAATAGTGCCATTAGATATTAGGTTCCGAGATTACATATGACATCATCATACAGTTTTCCTTTCAAACTATTCAAATCAAATCTACCTATTTGTTACAAGAGGGAAGAGATATAAGATTAATCCGAGTAGTTTACATACTAACTTTTCAAAGGAATAGAGAGTAAGGCAGACTATTTATTCATTCAATGCCAACGGTTGTTTCATCCTGTATCTTGAGTCCATTGATGTGATTCCAGAAAACTTTCTAATTGTTCCGGTTCATTAAAAACATATCTAATACCCTCTACTTTCATGACACATTTACATGGAAACCATACTATTATTTGAGCCCCGCGTTGCCTAACTTGAGAAACTAAATTCAAAAACCTTTTTCTCCTTCTTTGTGTCTCTTTGGCAACGTTAGGGTATACCCAGATTTCTGACCAAGGTAAAGGAAACTTCTCTTCTGAAGAAATTTTTTTAAATATGTTATCCCTGTCAGGGGATAACATAAAATTAACAAGCAATGTTCCCCTTCCTTCTATTTGTGTATCAAGTGAAGCTTCCAAGAACTCGGTAACATTCAGGGTATTTTCCTTTGTTTCTAGCTGATTTCCATTTCCCTCTTTACATCCAGATAGAAAATATACTTTATTTAATGTCGGTTGTTCTTCCATAGGAATCAGCAGTACTTCCTTTAAATAGTGCGTGAACTGTTCCTTTGGCAATATAAATTTACATCTGGAGAAATTTAACACTCTTATATACCAGTATCTAGCTTCCTTTTCTAGAATTTCAACTCTTCTACTTAACATTGTTTCACCTTTTATTGTAGCATTTTGAACAGTTTTTACTTGTTCTATTTTATCCTCCTTTTGTTCCATTTTTTCCAAATGTGTATTTACTACAGGTTTTAGATTATTATAAAGTTCCTGCCTTCCTTTTATTGCCTCTGTTAGAGTCAATATTGAGTTTTGTAATGTTGAAATGGCAAACCACAATGATTCTAACGTTATAATGTTAGGCTTCTCCAATGGTTTCAAGGAGGGAAAAGTTACTGATTGTAACACAATATTTAAATCTTTCCGGACTCCTGATCCCTCTGATGAAATTTTCGGGGTGACTCCTTCTCCATCCTTGGGTCGGTCACCCTCGATGGACAGACCTCCCCTCGTCGTGGTGGAAGTTATTATTCCCCCCTCCATAGCAGGGCCCATGATACTCGCAGCCAAACCCTCCTCGGTAGTACTCACTCCAACCAATGCTGTCCATTTCAGGGGTGATTCTGGGTTAGCTGTTATGGCCCTTGCAGGAGGGGAGGGCATTGTCGGTGCCCTGGGATGAAGAGTTGTTTCTCCCATGGGCGTCATCGTCTGCTCTCCGGCCATCGCTCCAGCGGGAATCTCTGGGGTTCTGTCTGCTGGTGAGTAGTATCCCACGATGGTGGTTTGCAGTTGCACTAAGGGAGGAATCTGAGTAGCCGAGGAACTTTCTCAAATCCTCCCTTTTCTTTTCGTGTGAGGCATTCTTTTTTGAGGCAATTTTTCAAACCAACTTGTGGGACCTCCAAACTCAGCATCCTCTCATCTCAGCACCATCTTGGATCTCAAGAAGATCTAATTTCTATTACTCACTCCCAGAGATAGCAATAGCTTTATTAGTATACCTCGCTAATAATGTGCTATGGACTTTTCCTCCAGGTCCTGCACAAATCTCTTGATCAGATCCTCTGGCAGCAGATTCTATAGCTTGTGGGTGTTCTGAGTGAAAAAGTACTTTCTATGATCTGTTTTTATTCTGCTGGTTGTTAATTGCAAGGAATGTCCCTTTGTTTTAATATTATTTGAAAGGATTAACAGCCATCCTTTATTTACCTGTTCCACCCCACTCATGATTTTATAAACTTCTATGATATCCTTTTCAACATCTGTTTTCCAAGCTGAAGAGCCCTAGCCGACGTAGCCTCTCATCATAAGAGAGATATTCGGCCCCCTTTATTATTTATGTCACTCTGCTCTGCATCTTTTCTAGCTCTGCTATGTTTTTCTTGTGATTGGGGTGACCAGAACTGCACACAGTACTCATAAGAACATAAGAACATAAGAAATTGCCATGCTGGATCAGACCAAGGGTCCATCAAGCCCAGCATCCTGTTTCCAACAGAGGCCAAACCAGGCCCAAAGAACCTGGCAAGTCCTCAAACACCAAG
The DNA here is from genome assembly GCF_901001135.1 of Rhinatrema bivittatum. Classification (NCBI taxonomy): domain Eukaryota; kingdom Metazoa; phylum Chordata; class Amphibia; order Gymnophiona; family Rhinatrematidae; genus Rhinatrema; species Rhinatrema bivittatum. The sequence continues at coordinate 642,345,013 of NC_042615.1, read as the reverse complement.
AAGATCCCTTGCTACTGATGCCAGTAATAGTAGAGGTTATTCCCTAAGTCAATTTTATTAATAGCAGTTAATGGACTCTCCACCAAGAAATCCAAACCTTTTTTGAACCCAGCTATACTAAATGCACTAACCACATCCTCTGATAACAAATTCCAGAGTTTAATTGCGCATTGAGTGAAAAAGAACTTTCTCCGATTAGTTTTAAATGTGCCACATGCTAACTTCATGGAGTGCCCCCTCGACTTTCTATTATCTGAAAGAGTAAATAACCGATTCACATCTACCCGTTCTAGACCTCTCATGATTTTGTAGACGTCTATCATTTCCCCCCCTCAGCCATCTCTTCTCCAAGCTGAAAAGTCCTAACCTCTTTAGTCTTTCCTCATAAGGGAGCTGTTCCATTCCCCTTATCATTTTGGTAGCCCTTCTCTGTACCTTCTCCATCGCAATTATATCTTTTTTGAGATGCGGTGATCAGAATTGTACACAGTATTCAAGGTGCAGTCTCAACATGAAGCGATAGAGGCATTATGACATTTTCCGTTTTATTAACCATTCCCTTCCTAATAATTCCTAATATTCTGTTTGCTTTTTTGACTGCTGCAGCACACTGAACCGACAATTTTAAAGTATTATCCACTATGATGCCTAGACCTTTTTCCTGGGTGGTAGCTCCTAATATGGAACCTAACATCGTGTAACTACAGCAAGGGTTATTTTTCCCTGTGGTTCCTGGTCCTGGTCCTTCGTCTCCGTCTTCGTCCGTGCTTCCTGGTCTCTCATCGGATCCCTTGTCTTCGTCCAGATATCCCTGATGTCAGATGTTCCCAATGTTTTATGTTCTAGTCCTGATCCCAATTTCCTCTTCGCCAGCTCTTTGTCCAGCATCCAGGTTCCTCTCGTCCATCCTTCCTGGCATGGCTCTGTCATGGTCCATGGCCAGCCCTGGGGGATTGTGTGGGGTGCTTCATGGCACAAGGCCTACCTTCACATCTGCAGTGCAAGCCTCTGGAAGGCCTTTGTTTTTAATGTTCCTGGATCCAAGTTCTGAGTCTTGAATCCTGTTCCCAGTCTTCGGAGTACCTTGTGCCTTCTTCTGTCCATGACCTAGACTCGTCAGAACCTGCTCCGCTTCAGCAGGCTGTGCAGGGCGCGCCTCGGCGCAGACTTCTCCTGAATCTTTGATGTGTTTCCGGATCCAAGTCTTCACTTCCTTGCTGGAGTCTGCTTCGTTTCTGGCGTGGTCAACGACCAGCCATGGGCGGCTGTGTAGGGTGTGCTGTGGTGCAGTACTCAACCAGTACTGGTACCTGTATCCTGAGTCCTTGCCTAAGCCTATGAGACCTCTGAATCCCGAGTTTTCATCTGAGTATCCTGAGTCCTCGTCTGAGTATCCCGAGTCCCCGTCTTCATCTGAGTATCCTGAGTCCTCATCCACATCTGAACATCCTGTATCTTTGTCCATGTCTGAGCATCCTGAATCGTTGCCCAAGCCTCCAAGCGCCTTGTCTCTAAGTCTCCAAGTGCCTTGTTTCGTCCAAGTCTCCAAGTATCCACATCTCATCCAAGTCTCCAAGTATTCACCTGTCATCCAAGTCTCCAAGTATCCACGTCTTGTTCCTGTTCCAGTACATTGCCTGTCCTCGACCTCTGTCTGTCCTGTCACGCCTGCCGTTCCCAGATGGCAGGTCTGAAAGGGCTATTGAGTGGCCAGAGGGCTACCCCAGAGACCAGCATTGCATTGTTGGGTCTCATCCGGTGCGTTCAGGTTCGGCAGAGGTCCGGGCCCCTGGTCTTCAGCCTGTCCGCCCATGCTTGGACATGTCTTGCCTGCATCGGCACTTCCACAGAGCTCCTCTGCAGTTGCACCGTGGTCCAAGGGCACACCAATCTCCCCGGAATCAGGACCGCTCCCTAGCGCTCCCGCACCATTATTGTTCAGTCTTCAGGCATTCACATCCAGAAATTTTTAAATGTTCTTTATTTGTACTATTTTTACTTACATCTTGCTTGCTAGCAAATGATATAAGCATTTTAGATTCATTTGCATTTGCATACTCTTTATCTATGTCCATCTGGGCTATTTCAGCTTTATACACAACCTTTCTACTGGGATATTCTAACTTCCCCATTTTTCAAGCATCTTTGGATATTATATCCCTCTGAACCATGCACTTCTGAGCAACTGTTGGCTTTCCCATGTGATCTCATTTAAAAGTTGCTCTAGTTCCTTTTTAAATATTATCTCCAATAGTCTGGTTCCACTATGGTTAAGGTGGATCACATTTCATTGGAATAGGCTCCTCCTTCCCAAGAATGTTCCCCAGTTCTTAACAAATATAAACCTCTTCCCTATACCATCGTTTCATTGTTTCATACACATTGAGACTCTGGAGCTCAACCTGCTTCTGAGGTCCTGCATGTGGAATGGGAAGCATTTCTGAGAATGCAATCTTTGAGATTCTAGATTGAAGTTTCATACCTAAGACCCTAAGTTTAATCTTTAGTCTCCTTCCTTCACCTTTCTAAGTCATCCTTTACCCACTATAGTAAACTTCTCCCCAGCACACTCTAAAATCTTATCTAAATGGGCTAATTCAATGTGTCCCATTTCAGCCTGGACCCACTGAGTTGCTTGCTGATCGGTTCTTTCTAACAGCCAATCAGCATAGTCAGCGACTATGGCACAGGTTACCTTAAAGGAACATGTTTCTACATAACCCATTTTTGTTTTGTTGCTGCCATCTGGTGATGAAGATATAGTATTACCTGTTAATTTGCTGCTTTTACCTGATTCCACCTGAGAGGTATGCTTTCCTCTTTTGAAAATAATTTATGTTTCTTTATTCCTTATTTTTTTAAAGAGATATATTTTTATGCTGAATATCTTTACCTTTATCTTTTTATTTATATATTAACATATTTTTCATAGAGTATATTCTCCATGTTCCATTAGATATTGAATTCCTCTCCACAGACAATACTCTTGGGCAGCACAGGGAACCCTGACTAGCTCTGTCAGCTAGAGGATTGTGATTTCTCAGACAATCACTCTGCACCCTTCTCTATTGTTGTTTGAGGCTACTGCTGCCTTTGTTGCAGCAACGATCTCCCCTCTCTCTCTTAAACTCAAGCACATCATATTTGCAGCATGCCCATAGTGCCATAATGGAGAGAGGGTACAAGCCGAACTCCTAGGTGCAAGGTAGATATGCGGTGGGGGGCAATACTTTTTCCCCACAGTGAGAGATATAAAACTTAATGCAAAATCATGCAGATTTGCCATGTAATTGCCATAGAATTATGAAAGCGCTATCACAAAATGTGTTAACTCTTGCTGCAGAATATTGAAATGTTTGTCACAGTAAACCAGGGGCTCTGTTAATAGTGAGCTTTTTCATTGGTAGCTCAGGCCCAGAAGGTTTTTCCCTGTGATGTGTTGAGCCTTGCTTGAACAATTAAGAATAGTTTTAACTTATTTATAAGTGGAAGGTTTCTAAAGCTATGACTACAGAGACCTTTGTACAAGTGTTAATTAGTTTTTTACACTGTTGAAACCTCGACCTGCAATGTGAACTTAAATGCTGTAGATAATTAGACTTAGTGTTAGTGCAGACAAAAAATTGGTGTCAAGATGTGGCTATTTGTAATAATTGTGTATGTGCTGCATAATGTTTATTATACTAATTACGGCCATAGCATATTATCTAAGATGCTGTCAGGTACCTCAGAGCAACGTGGCTGCATGCTTACAGATGAACCTTTTTTGAGAGAAATGTTTGCAGTTTAATAATGATGTAGTCAGCACCACACCCTTTTTATCTTCATACAGATATCAATAAATGATCCCCATATTGTAAGAAATGAGGCAGCTGCAAGAAGTAAGACACTTAATAGCAACTAACCTTAGCCTCTGCCTTTACTTAATCTGTCATGCTAATGACACCGTAGAGAGCTGTAGCAGCTAAGGTGTGAAGACTGACTAAGGGGTTAGATAAGACAAGCTGATGTCAGCACTCACTTGGAGCTAATATAAAGGGTCAGACTCACTGCATGGTGTGATGTGTTTGTAGGGGTGTGCATTCGGATTGACCGCATTAGTAAAACGCAACTCATATTTTTTTTTTACTTAAAAAATTGATTCGACATAAACGATCGGATTTCCCACATATCGAACATAGATATGTTCGATATGTGGGAAATCGCGATTGTTGAGCCAAAATAAAAATATAAACCCCCTCACCCTCCTTAATCCCCCCCCCCCCGACTTACCACAACTCCCTGGTGATGGAGCGAGGAGTGAGGACGCCATTTCTGCAATCCTTGGCGAGAAGCATGTGACGTCGGCGGCACGTCGAGTGACGCCGGCGTCACGTGATTCCCGGCTCGTTTGCGCCGGACGGCTCGTTCGGCCCAAAAAGAACTTTTGGCCAGCTTGGGGGGGCCTCCTGACCCCCTCAAGCTGGCCAAAAGTTCTTTTTGGGCCGAACGAGCCGTCCGGCGCGAACGAGCCGGGAATCACGTGACGCCGCGTCACTCGACGTGCCACCGACGTCACATGCTTCTCGCCAAGGATTGCAGAAATGACGTCCTCACTCCTCGCTCGATCACCAGGGAGTTGTGGTAAGTCTGGGGGGGGGATTAAGGAGGGTGAGGGGGTTTAATTTTTTTTTTTGCACATATGTACATATACCCAACTCATTGGATTTTTTTTATGTCCATATTGGCCGCAAGTGGGACCCCCTTTCGGACATAAAAAATATGAACATAAAATTTTGCTCTGCACATCCCTATGTGTTTGGGCCTTTGTGCCATGCTAAAGAGATTTAGAGACAGCAAAGTGGCTGTATTGTAGCAAGAATCAGACCCATGTGCAATTTGCCATGCTTGAAAGTCAAGAGAAAATTTTACTCATAGGACCACAAGCCACGCTTTTGGTTAGTTCCCCTAGAAGAAAGATGGCCACAAGACAGAAGAAAACCATGCATCCTTCCTCTTTAATAAGGCTTAATTTTGTGATTTGTTCAAACATTGTTTTATCTGATTTGTTTTTTTCTTTTTCTATTTATTGTTTTATCTGTCTTGTTTTTCATATATTTATGATGGTTTTATTTGCTAATGCTGTTTGAGTGTATTTATGATGAAAGTGATACATTTCTCTCTATAATGATTGTTGTATCTGCAATTTGAAGATGACTTATATAAAATAAGCAGGTAGTAATGCAGGCAGCGAGAACAGTAAATAATTGTGCACTAGACCAGCAGTTCTCAACTGGCATGTCACAACACACCAATGTGTCGCCAAACACATGCAGGTGTGTCACCACACTTCCTGGTCCCCCACTGGCTCAGCTGCACCCCCTTCCCCAGTGAAATCAGGACTCTTCCTCTGCCTGAGCTTGGAATGCTGATAGCCTGGTCAGAACGTGACAGGAGAGCTAGAGTCAGCAACACCAGCATGGTCTCTTCTTCTCATCCCTGTGGCCTGGAAGAGGAAGTGGAGTGCAGCGACCATGTGCATGAGAAGAAGAGACCATGCTAGTTAAATTGCGCATAGTGTCGGTACGAAGAAGAGCAGCATCAGCCCAGAGCAAAACAAGGAGCAATGTCAGTCCTCGCGGCCGATGGGACTCTTTTCTTGAGGCTGTGAGGGCTGGAAGAGGAGGAGGCTGTTGCTGCTGCTAGTTTGGTGGGGAGAGAGAGAGCGAGAGTGAGTGAATGAGTGAGTATATGTGTTTGAGATCATGTGTGTGTGTATGTGTGAGACAGCATGTATGTAAGTATGTGACTAAGAACCTGTTTGTGTGATTATGTATGTAAGTGAGATTGAGAATCTGAGTGTGTGAGAGAGCATGTATATGTATGATTAAGAGTCTGTGTGTACAAGATTGAGAGAGAGCATGTGTGCAATTGTGTGATTGAGAGCCTGTGTGAGAAAGATAGCTTGTGTGTGACTGAAAGAGAGGAGAAAGTTGCAAGCAACCCCCCCCCCCTTTTCCTAATTCATAACAATCTCAGGGCACCTGGAAATCAAACATTTCCAGGTTTGGAGAGCAGAGCATTTTTTACATCCTTATTTTTTTTCATTATTGGGTCTTTGTGTCTGCTGTTTTGTAATAATTTATTGGTGTCTAGAAATATTTTATATGAGTTTTTAATTATTGGATATTCAATTCATTGGCTGTTTTGAAATAATCTTTTTTTTTATTAGTATGGTTTTACTGCTATTGATTTTATATTTCTTGATTTGTTTTGAGGACTGATGATGTTTCTCTTTTTCCTTTGTTGCACTGCATACAGAGACTCTGGCTTGTAGTGGTTTCCAATTCAGGTTTTGACTGCATGTTTCTATTTATGCTTTATGGTCTCTTTGTTTTTTGTTAGGTGAGGGTCTGCACATGTGATTGAGATGAGGTATTCTGCTGGCATACAGTTTCTGAGAAGGGCTCTATAGCAGCCTGGCTTGTTCCATTTTCCAAATAGAAGTATTGGAAGTTTAAGGCCTGATGTAATATTTTAGTGTTGCCTTTTCTTAGATAAGGTGGTTACTGTTTGGAGTGCTGGAAGTTCGTGCTGTTCTGGTATGGGAGATTTACTATTTATTAGGGATGTGAATCGTTTTTTAACGATTTAAATTATCGTCCGATAATTTTAAAATCGTCATTAATCGGTAAGGGACTCGATACAATAGGAATTCCCTCGATTTATCGTGAAAAATCGTTAAATCGAGTACGGGAATTATTTTGGGGGGAGGGTGGGAAAACCGGCACACCAAAACAACCCCTAAACCCACCCCAGCCCTTTAAAACCAATCCTTTACCCTCCCCCACCCTCCCGAACCCCCCCCAAAATGTTAAATTACCTGGTGGTCCAGTGGGGGGGGGGGGGGGGAGCCCGGCGTGATCTCCCGCTCTCGGGCCATCGGCGCCATTTTGGCTACCACTGATAAAAATGGCGCTGATGGCCCGATAAAAAAAAAACCCCACCCAGACCTTTTACAAATTACCCCTTTGCTTCTCCCACCCTCCCGACCCCCCCAAAAACCTTTTACATGTACCTGGTGGTCTAGCGGGGGGTCCGGGAGCCATCCCTTCAATCATACCCTTGGTGCCGGTGCCGGTGCTGGACTGGTTTCAAAATGGCGCCCAATGCCCATGTCCCCAGATTAAGTGGGAAGAAACATGCCCTGTGTAGTCAAAGAATACAATGCACCAGAAGTTTAGAAAAAGATGTGACTCATATAACACATTAAGACAAAAAAAAAAAAAAAGCTTTCAAACTGGGGAGGGGGAGGAAGAAAGAACTAAAAAGAAAAGAATGTAGAAACAAAAAGGACCCCGGGGACCTGAGGAAAGGACCTAGTGGCTTTAGGAGGCAGGGTAAGAGATGTCAGCCACAAGGCTACCGGCTCAAAAGTGGCTAACATTGGAAGCCACCCAACAGAGGTCATGCTGGCTGGCAGCTATATTTTGGCACACCCACTCCAGATCTGTGCCCACACCTCCATGAGAGTGGAGCTCTGATAACCATGTAGGTGCTCTTCCTGCATACCCATCCTCAGAATTTGTGGATGGCCCTAGATTATGTTTGCCAAGATGTGGCACAACTTCCAGTCCTTTCTCCTCCTCCAAATGGTGATCACCACCAGAATCTTCATCTACAGGTGATGAAGAAAAAAGGGAGAATGGTCCTAAGGGGGAATAATGAAGGAGGGGAGAAGGCGTGGAGGCTAGTAGGTGGTGGTGGCAGGTGATCAGGATATGCAGGCTGGGTGGTGGTGGCTCATGGTCAGTTTTTCGGTTGGGTGTTGGTAAGAGGTCAGCAGTCTCTGGGGCAGGTGGTGGTGTTGGACAATTTCCTCTGGCACTCGTAGTGGCAGCAGTGCTGTGGCCACTAAGCCAGTTCCTGAGGCTAGTGGTGGGGCTGGAGTGCCATGCTGAAGGGCCATGTTCCTCTGCTCTCTTAATCTTCCACTTCATCATGCAAGGAATTGGTAATCTCTGTTATCTCCTAAAGATAAGGGGGTTAACTGACCAGGAAATATGTAATGCAGTATGAGTAGCAGTTAGGTGAAAGAAACCAGTTTTTGGCAAAAGTGTAAGGTGCACTTAACAGAAGGGTTGTGGCAAAGAGTTGGAAAGGAAGCAATGGGATTACCAGTGCTGAGCATGTGTTCTAAGCCTGTGCATATGTCATACAGGAGCATGAGGCATGTATAAGGCAGAGATTAGCAGCATGGTGACACTTTAGGGAAAGACCAATATTCACTGACCATGTGGAGGAGACTAGGGATGTGAATCGTGTCCTCGATCGTCTTAACGATCGATTTCGGCTGGGAGGGGGAGGGAATCGTATTGTTGCCGTTTGGGGGGGTAAAATATCGTGAAAAATCGAAAAATCGAAAAATCGCAAAACCGGCACACTAAAACCCCCTAAAACCCACCCCCGACCCTTTAAATTAAATCCCCCACCCTCCCGAACCCCCCCCAAATGAGTTAAATAACCTGCGGGTCCAGCGGCGGTCCGGAACGGCAGCGGTCCGGAACGGGCTCCTGCTCCTGAATCTTGTTGTCTTCAGCCGGCGCCATTTTCCAAAATGGCGCCGAAAAATGGCGGCGGCCATAGACGAACATGATTGGACGGCAGGAGGTCCTTCCGGACCCCCGCTGGACTTTTGGCAAGTCTCGTGGGGGTCAGGAGGCCCCCCACAAGCTGGCCAAAAGTTCCTGGAGGTCCAGCGGGGGTCAGGGAGCGATTTCCCGCCGCGAATCGTTTTCGTACGGAAAATGGCGCCGGCAGGAGATCGACTGCAGGAGGTTGTTCAGCGAGGCGCCGGAACCCTTGCTGAACGACCTCCTGCAGTCGATCTCCTGCCGGCGCCATTTTCCGTACGAAACGATTCGCGGCGGGAAATCGCTCCCTGACCCCCGCTGGACCTCCAGGAACTTTTGGCCAGCTTGTGGGGGGCCTCCTGACCCCCACGAGACTTGCCAAAAGTCCAGCGGGGGTCCGGAAGGACCTCCTGCCGTCCAATCGTGTTCGTCTATGGCTGCCGCCATTTTTCGGCGCCATTTTGGAAAATGGCGCAGGCTGAAGACAACAAGATTCAGGAGCAGGAGCCCGTTCCGGACCGCTGCCGTTCCGGACCGCCGCTGGACCCGCAGGTTATTTAACTCATTTGGGGGGGGTTCGGGAGTGTGGGGGATTTAATTTAAAGGGTCGGGGGTGGGTTTTAGGGGGTTTTAGTGTGCCGGCTCACGATTCTAACGATTTATAATGATAAATCGTTAGAATCTCTATTGTATTGTGTTCCATAACGGTTTAAGACGATATTAAAATTATCGGACGATAATTTTAATCGTCCTAAAACGATTCACATCCCTAGAGGAGACACTTTAGGAAGCTGGCTCTGAAGTGAATGTGACAATTATTAGGACACTTGGTAATCTGACCTGGTAGAAGAGGGGAGAAAATGTTAGAAAATAGGAAATGTTGAGAGTTCCATAGCAAAAGGAAAAGAACACAGTAGCTTATACAGTGCACTTTAGTGACCAAAAACATTGACATCTGTTTGATCTTTCCCTTCATTCTCCTTTAGATGAGGTTTAAGTACAATCCCTATGCCAACAGTGGAAACAAAAGAGACAGCTGTCCACAGAAGTGAATATTTAAAAACAGGCTAGGCTAGTCAGTCAAGTTCCTGTCCACTGTGTATTTTCTCCATTTTTATATTGCTGCTCAGTAATATGTTTGGTTAGCGCTCCAAATCATTTTCAAAAGTTGGCTCTTATGTCCATGATTCCATTTCCCCTGGATTCTCACCATAAACATATTTCAGACCCTGCGAGCTACATAAGTAGTTGCCTAGATTGTGTTAGGGTTTGTGGACCCTTGGCCCGAGGTGGGGTTAACGCTACCTGAGGGGTTGGGTACTGCAGGTCCCCACTGTCAGAAGGCGAGGTTGGCCGGGAACAGTTCCCCGCAGTTTGAGCCCTTGGGTGCCGGGGCCGGCTGGTCTTAGGAGCACCTCTGTGGCTGGTCCAGGAGAGAGTAGGTCGCTAGAGGCAGAGAGTGTCAGTAAGGTTAGGTATAGTCCAAGACATATGCAAACCACCCCCGTGAAGTGAGAGCTAAGAATTCCTGTCGTGGCCGAGGTAGATGTTAAACGTGTAGTCGCGTTGACCAGGTCAGCAAAGTCTAATATACTTCACAGGGATGTAGTTTAATATATGAATAAAATTTTGCCTATTCAAAACAACAAATTCAATATTAATAATGAAGATAAGGATATATACTTTACTTTTTCTAAATTATAGAAATATTACCTTTAAACAAACATAATAAATGAATATAAATCTATATTTATGACTAAACTCTCTCTTGTTTTGTTAATAATAATATAATAATAAATTATCTTTTCTCTTTAGTATTCTTTGTCTAAAATAAACAAATAATAAATTACAACTACTTCCAACTCCTATGACAACCAGATAAGTATATTTCTTTCAATATATAAATCTTATACTTTTAGTATGTAGTCCATTAGCATATCACATTTTCTTTTCTATACTTTAAAATAATTGATATTTTGTGTTTTCTTTCCTTTCTTTTGCTTAGTTTCAATCCCTTCTTCTTGTTATATTCAGGTAAGTAATGTTTTACATATAGTCTTTTCCTTCCTTTTATTTCTCTCACGGTTATCTTTGGTTTCTCTGTTTTTCAATTTGTGTATATGTATTAGCTCAGGTCTGGCTATAAGAAATATAAGTTCAGTTATATAACTTATCTGTTTTTCTTCTTATTTTCATTACTGGCCAGATGATTTTCTTTCTTTCTCTCTCACCTTCTTCTTATCATTATTATTTTTTTTTTTACTTTGTCTTGTTTCTTCTTTCTTTCACCTACTCATTCTTTAAACAACTCAATAAAAAAAATCTATCTCCCTACAACTGCTTCAGAATCTTCTCCAAGCTATTATATGTCTCAGTCTGTGAGGTTTGTCACTGACAGCTAATTGTCGCTGTTTGCTACCTAAATTAAAATTAAAAAATAATTGAATTTCTCTGTATCTTCTTCTTCTTCTTTCTTCTTTATTCATGAAAGAACAATTCCACCTTAAACTCTTACGTAACACTCTTTCTCTCAATTATACTTATAGGTTCCTTTTTTAAACTGATATGAAGTAATATAAAGGATTTCTTCAGTAACTCTTTACCTCATTTATCTTGTAGTCATGCTGGCAGTTTTGACTATTAAAAGTCTTATGCATCACAGTCTGCCATTAAATGTTCAAAACTACTGAAGTATGCACTTGATAATGTAGTGTTCTATTCCTCTTCAGCACATATGTCACGCAAACAATAATATATCCTACTCAATGCTGTGTTTATAAGCGATAAGGCAAATAATTTTTTTTAAACTACCTTACCTTTATAGGAACCTCATACATATTACCAAACATTCTCTCATTCACTCTTTTTAAAAATGTAATTGTCCTTTCATTAAATGTTTTGTTTTACTTCTCACTAGGCCTCCAATACAGAGAGCATAACAGTACCTGTGTACACTTAGGGGTAGATTTTATGAATCTATGCCCGTGCATACTTTTGTTCGCGCACCAGGCGCGTATCTTATAAAATCCGGGGTCGGGGCACAGAAGGGGGTGCACATTTGTGCACCTTGCGCGCACCGAGCCCTGCGCGCGCTACCCGTTCCCTCCGAGGCCGCTCCAAAATCGGAGCGGCCTTGGAGGGAACTTTCCTTCCACCCCCCCGCACCTTGCCCTCCATTCCCCTACCTAACCCACCCCCCAGCCCTATCTAAACCCACCCTACCTGTGTTTTAAAAGTTACACCTGCCAGAAGCAGGCGTAACTCGCGTGCGCCAGCGGGCTGCTGGCGTGCGATTCCCTGGCCTGGGACCCATTTCGGAGGCCTTGGCCACGCTCCTGAAACGCCCCCGGGCCGGCACCATGCCCTTGACATGCCTCCCGGAACTCCCCAATTGACGCGTCAGTCCTGACACGCCCCCCCCCTGACACGCGGTGGCACACGCGTCCTGGGGCTTGCGGCAAGAGTGTTTTAAAAGGGTTACGCGCATAACTTATGCGCGTAACCCTTTTAAAATCTGGCCGTTAGGTTTCTCACTCTCAACTCCAATTGTTTCTCTAACTGTCCTTTCTTTTCTTAGATCTTAAGATTCATTCTCTTGCTGATGTCATTGGTACAAATAGTGCACAGCACTGCTCACTATACATGTTCAGTTTTTCTTTTTGTGTTCATTTTTATTTGGGTTCATTTATTTCAACATAAGAGAATTTTTTTAGATATTATTTATTAATCAATTCCCTTTTTATTTTTTATTTTTTATTTGTGCTGAGTCTCTAATTAGCGTAACTACTCTCACTTGTTCACTTGTAACTAAGGAAGCTTTTGACATCATTCCCTAGTTACTGCTTTACTTTTCAAAATTGTTTTGGTATATACTACATCAAACAGGGGTGTTTGGAACCTACCAAATAGACTATTAATGTATTACTTTAACTTTCCTAAACATTTATATCTTTTCCAGTTATCATGAAACTATTTCTCATATTTTCTTTTGCCTTTTCTAGTATTTTTGTTCATTCTAATTCTTTCATCATTCACACAATTATCATATATGTATGTATTTCATCCAGACTGCATTTAAACTGACTTTACCAGTCTGTATCAGAATGTTAGTTCATAGACACTGGCCACACTTCACCATGCCTCTCCCTTTTCAGCACTCACCCAGTAGTTCTCCTCTCTCAGCATTTGCCTCTATGTCATGAAAGGAAAAGTTATCCACAGTAAAGAGGACTCAAATCAGTTGACTGCTGCTAAACAGCTGATGTTTTCTCTGCTTCCTTCACTCCGGTGCCATTTCAGCAGTAGCAGTTTCCCCTAGCAACAGCCACAGTACTGCCAGACATAGCTCACAGCTCTTCTCCTGATTTTTGCTCTGTTTACTTTCTTTTCAGGGCTCAACTTTATTCCCTATCTCTCTGATTGTATCAAATCTAACTCAGCGCTGCTCACTAGGGGTGTGCATTCGGATTGACCGCATTAGTAAAACGCAACTCATATTTTTTTTTTACTTAAAAAATTGATTCGACATAAACGATCGGATTTCCCACATATCGAACATAGATATGTTCGATATGTGGGAAATCGCGATTGTTGAGCCAAAATAAAATATAAACCCCCTCACCCTCCTTATCCCCCCCCCCCCGACTTACCACAACTCCCTGGTGATGGAGCGAGGAGTGAGGACGCCATTTCTGCAATCCTTGGCGAGAAGCATGTGACGTCGGCGGCACGTCGAGTGACGCCGGCGTCACGTGATTCCCGGCTCGTTCGCGCCGGACGGCTCGTTCGGCCCAAAAGAACTTTTGGCCAGCTTGAGGGGGTCAGGAGGCCCCCCCAAGCTGGCCAAAAGTTCTTTTTGGGCCGAACGAGCCGTCCGGCGCGAACGAGCCGGGAATCACGTGACGCCGCGTCACTCGACGTGCCACCGACGTCACATGCTTCTCGCCAAGAATTGCAGAAATGACGTCCTCACTCCTCGCTCCATCACCAGGGAGTTGTGGTAAGTCTGGGGGGGGATTAAGGAGGGTGAGGGGGTTTAAATTTTTTTTTTGCACATATGTACATATACCCAACTCATTGGATTTTTTTTATGTCCATATTGGCCGCAAGTGGGACCCCCTTTCGGACATAAAAAATATGAACATAAAATTTTGCTCTGCACATCCCTACTGCTTACCATGCCCTGAGACAAGCAACAGACAGAAACTTCTTTTCCTGATAAAGTGAATACACTGGCTCTCCCCGCAAATCCTGTTTTCAGGTAAGCTTCTTTCTAATTCCTTTATTTATACTATTTACATATCCCCCATACTTAAAAAGAATGTTAACCACAACATTCCGCTATGGTATTATTACTCATTCTTTTTCCCATTCATACTTGGTTTCTGGTAAGGTAAGTTCTATAATCTGTATAATCAATTATAAATTATACAATTCCATTTCATATTACGACATATAATACATTTAAATGCACATATAGTCAAATTACTTTAATTTAACCAATATGTTATAACCATGTTGATATTTTTATTTACCTTTGTTTATTCTTTTGTTTTGAATAGTTGAATGCAATACAAACTTTAAATTGTATCTTAGTTTATGCATTCAAGATGTATGCATTTTTATGTAAGTAGTCTTTCTTTATATTATATTAATATAATATATAATTTGAATTTAGATGTTTAAGTAATCTTCTTTTATTCACTCTCGTGGACCTTCTTATTGTATTATCTTGTTGTTCATCATTTATGTTATATCATTGTGACCTTGTTTCTTGTATGTCATATTCTCTATTTTCATTATCTTCTTGGTTTATACTTGTTGCATTTTCTAATATATTTCTATTAATTGTCTCTTCTATTGGTACCCAGATCGTTTCTATTTCTCTATTTTTTTCTGTTGTTTCTTCTTTTTCATCTTGCTGTACATGTTGTATTTCTTGAGACTTACTTTTCTTTTGTTTAACTTGTTTTTCTGGAAGATTATACAGTTTCAATAAATTTCTATGTACTGTTTTTATTTCTCCATCTTTTCTTTTAATTTTATAGAAGTTTCCAGGTGGATCAAATTTATAAATTACTTCATACGGTTTGGATTCCCAAAAATCTTGAATTGTATTTCTTCCTCTATATTTTACATTTTTTAATAATACTCTATCTCCTATTCGAATCAATGTTTCTGGTTGTTTCTTATATTGTTGAATAGCCTTGTCTCGGTCTTGTTGTAATGATATCATCTGAGTCTTCCGAACACGTTCAGGATTGTTTTCAACATTTAGATGTCTTGTGTTGTTTGCTGAAGTCTGCTTCTGCTCAGAGAGGTGATAAAGTTCCTTTTCCAGCCGTTTGCATTGGGATATAGCAGAATTTCTCTGTTCAATTACTGTATTCATTTCTTCTACAGTTATTTTTTCTTTACACTCTCTGGTCTTTTATATTCGATCCACAATTACAATTCCACTCTTCTCTGTTGCTATCCCCATGTCTGCCTTGTTTACCCTGCTCAGTAATTCAGGTAATATCATGTCATTTTCTTCAGGGTTAATATTTTCAATCTCCAACAGAGACTGTTGCAATTGCTTTGCTCGTATAAATGCTTCATCTCTCTCCTCATTGGCTAAACTCAGTCTGGCCATGACAATTTCATCATGTTCTTGTTGAACAAGGAAAATTTCTTCAACTGGAGCTGTAGTCTTTTCAGTGATCTTTGCTTCTAGAGTCTTGTCTTGTACCTCCAAGTCCAGTTTCAATGTCTCCAATTCCTTGTCTTTCTCAGCCAGTTTATTTTGCAGTTTTTTTATTGTTAACTTCTGTTAATTGTGTTAGGTCCTCATTTTCCATGCCGCTAGCACGCGATAAGGGAACTTTCGCACGCGAAAAGTCCCTTATTGCGTGCGATACCAGGATGGGGGCGGAGTCGGCCCCGGAAGAGGAAGAGTCGGGGCGTCACCGGGGCCGACTCTGCACCGACGCCGCAGACAGCGAAAAGGTAAGTGCCTTTTCATGTCAGCTTTCGCTCCCAATAGCTACACCTCCTATGGTGGCGCTATTGGGTGCGAAACCGGCAGCGATTGCACCGCGACGGTGCGATTGCTGCTGGCTAGCACAGGCCCTCCCCCCGTTTCAGCCCCCCCGCCCCCCCGTTTCAGCCCCCCCCGCCCCTCATCTTCTAAAGTATCTTCTAAGTATCCTAGGTTTTGCAATATGTTCATTCCTATTATGCCCGTAATTTTCTCTTATTCTGTAAAAGAATAGTTGACATCTGGTACTATGAATATGCATTTCTTCTGTAATGTTTGTCCTAAACATGTCACATTGGTTTTCATGCATCCTTTTACCGATAAATCTAAACCATTAACAGCCACTAATTTTACCCAACTAGCATCTTCTAAATTCATTGTCTTTTCGAAATGTCCTTTGAAAAAAAATTATGGGAGTAAGAACATAAGAAAATGCCATACTGGGTCAGACCAAGGGTCCATCAAGCCCAGCATCCTGTTTCCAACAGTGGCCAATCCAGGTCATAAGAACCTGGCAAGTACCCAAAAACTAAGTCTATTCCATGTTACTATTGCTAATGGCAGTGGCTATTCTCTAAGTGATCTTAATAGCAGGTAATGGACTTCTCCTCCAAGAACTTATCCAATCCTTTTTTAAACACAGCTATACTAACTGCACTAACCACATCCTCTGGCAACAAATTCCAGAGTTTATTTGTGCCTTGAGTAAAAAAGAACTTTCTCCGATTAGTTTTAAATGTGCCCCATGCTAACTTCATGGAGTGCCCCTAGTCTTTCTATTATCTGAAAGAGTAAATAACCAATTCACATCTACCCATTCTAGACCTTAATAGCAGTGTTGATACATCTGACCCTGTGTCAATATAACACTTTACTTTTATGCTGCCCATTAATATTTCCAATATGGGACTCTTCCCGAAAGCTTTATCTCTTTGCATGTTAGATACTGATGTTTTTCTTACAGAACTTTTCTGTATTTTACCAGTGTTCATGTTTTCCGTAGGTGATGGAGATGCTATTCTAGAGGTAGACAGAAGCTCTTGTGTCATTTCTGGTGTCAGTGGCTGGTATCTGTACCTTTCTGTTATAGGTCTTTCAGATATGCACCATCTTGCTATGTGACCGGGTTCTTGGCAACGGTAGCAGATTAATTCACCTATCCCATTTCTTAAAGGTGTTTTTATTGTAGGACGTCACCTTACTGATGTATATATCCCCTGTTCCACATAATAATTTGGTCTCTGAATAAGTTGGTCTCTCTGAACATGTAACCATATTCTTTGGGTTTAATTTAGTATCAGCATAATTCAGTTTGCTTGGTAAACCCACATTTTGTGAAACATTATAAACTTGTTTAGATAATTCTTCCTGTTTTTCTCTTATATTCTCCTGTTGTGCACACAAGTTAGTTATTATCTTTGTAAGTATGGCTACTTCTTTAGATAATGTATTATTTTCCTCTTGTTCGATATTAAGTCTTCTTATTGCTACTTCTCCTTTATTTCTGGTAAGTAATCTTATTGTTTTTCCTCTTTCTAACTGTATTTTTTCATCTTCCTCTGCCCAGACTATAGCTTCTTGTATAAGCTCTGAGTAAATAATGTGTGGATGATCTGTTCATTTTTTCATTTCTTGTCTTAATCCTGTATCTCTGATACCTACAAAAAAATCTTTCTTTTAGTCTGTTTAAAGCATGTCCCATGCATCCAGGTTCTCTATTTATAGCTCTATTTAATTTCTCTTGCAACCTATAAGCATATGTTCTAATGTCTTCATTCAATAATTGTTTTCTTTCATAAAATTCCTGAATCCTTATACTTATCAGAACTTTATCTCCATATATGATTTTTAGTTGTTCAAATATATCTATATCTCTTAATTGATCAGTGGGCATGTATTTAATGGTGTCTCCTGCTTGTTCTACTAAATGATATTTTACTATTTCCAACTGATCTTTTTCTTGAATCCTCAATACTATTAGTGCTGCTTTTGTCTTCTCTATCCATTCTTCTACTGTCATGTCCCCTTGTTTTCTTGGTATGCCTGCAAAGTCTGGTATTTTTTTGTCTCTTGGAATGTACATAGGTACAGTTCTATTACCTTCCATATATCTATGGTGTTGCTCTTACATTCTTCTAAAATTATCTTCTCTTTCTCTTTGCTCATTATAATTTAATCTTTCTCTAAGTTGGTTCAATGTTTCTCTCAGATCTTCCATTTTTACTGCTCTCTGGAATCCTGCCGACTACGCCAAAATATACAAACCACCCTCGTGAAGTGAGAGCTAAGAATTCCTGTTTTGGCCGAGGTAGATATTAAATGTGTAGTCATGTTGACCAGGTCAGCAAATTCTAATATACTTCACGGGGATGTAGTTTAACATATGAATAAAATTTCACAAATTCAAAACAACAAATTCAGTATTAATAATGAAGATAAGGATATATTCTTTACTTTTTTTTATTATATAAATATTACCTTTAAACAAACATAATACATGAATATAAATCTATATTTATGACTACTCTCTCTTGTTTTGTTAATAATAATATAATAATAAATTATATTTTCTCTTTAGTATTCTTTGTCTAAAATAAACAAATAATAAATTACAACTACTTCCAACTCCTATGACAATCAGATATTTCTTTCAATATATAAGTCTTATACTTTTATTATGTAGTCCATTAGCATACCACATTTTCTTTTCTATACTTTAAAAGAATTGATATTTTGTGTTTTCTTTCCTTTCTTTTGCTTACTTTCAATCCCTTCTTCTTGTTATATTCAGGTAAGTAATGTTTTACATATAGTCTTTCCTTACTTTTATTTCTCTCTCGGTTATCTTTTGTTTCTCTGTTTTTCAATTTGTGTATATGTATTAGCTCAGGCCTGGCTATAAGAAATATAAGTTCAGTTATATAACTTATCTGTTTTTCTTCTTATTTTCGTTGCTGGCCAGATGATTTTATTTTTTCTCTCTCACCTTCTTCTGCTTCTTGTTATTTTTTTTTAAACTTTGTCTTGTTTCTTCTTTCTTTCACCTACTAATTTATTCTTTAAACAATTCAATAAAAAAAATCTATCTCTCTACAACCGCTCCAGAATCTTCCGCAAACTATTATATGTGTCAGCCTGTGAGGTCTGTCATTGTCAGCTAATGTTACTGTTTGCTACCTAAATTAAATTAAAAAATAATTGAATTTCTCTGTATCTTCTTTTTCTTCTTTCTTCTTTATTCATGAAAGAACAATTCCACCTTAAACTCTTACATAATACTCTTTCTCTCAATTATTCTTATAGGTTCCTTTTTTTAAACATTGATATGAAGTAATATAAAGGATTTCTTTGGTAACTCTTTACCTCACTTATCTTGTAGTCATGCTGGCAGTTTTGACTATTAAAAGTCTTATGCATCACAGTCTGCCATTAAATGTTCAACACTACTGAAGTATACAGTTGATAATGTAGTGTCCTATTCCTCTTCAGCACATATGTCACACAAACAATAATATATCCTACTCAATGCTGTGTTTATATGCGATACAGCAAATAATTTTTTTTAAACTACCTTACCTTTACAGGAGCCTCATACACATTGCCAAACATTCTCTCATTCACTCTGTTTAAAAATGTAATTGTCTTTTGATTAAATGTTTTGTTTTACTTCTCACTAGGCCTCCAATACAGAGAGCATAACAGCACCTCTATACACTTAGGTTTCTAACTCTCAACTCCAACTCTTTCTCTAACTGTCCTTTCTTTTCTTAGATCTTACGATTCATTCTCTTGCTGATGTCATTGGTAAAATAGTGCACAGTACTGCTCACTATACATGTTCTGTTTTTCAACATAAGAGAATTTTTTTAGATATTGTTTATTAATCAATTCCCTTTTTATCTTTTATTTTTTATTTGTGCTCTAATTAGCATAACTACTCTCACCTGTTCACTTGCAACTAAGGAAGC
Organism: Rhinatrema bivittatum; assembly: GCF_901001135.1. Lineage (NCBI taxonomy): Eukaryota > Metazoa > Chordata > Amphibia > Gymnophiona > Rhinatrematidae > Rhinatrema > Rhinatrema bivittatum. Next base: position 642,325,415 of record NC_042615.1, on the reverse strand, counting down.
TTTTGACATCATTCCCTAGTTACTGCTTTACTTTTCAAAATTGTTTTGGTTTATACTACATCAAACAGGGGTGTTCGGAACCTACCAAATAGACTATTAATGTATTACTTTAACTTTCCTAAACATTTATATCTTTTCCAGTTATCATGAAACTATTTCTCATATTTTCTTTTGCCTTTTCTAGTATTTTTGTTCATTCTAATTCTTTCATCATTCACACAATTATCATATATGTATATATTTCATCCAGACTGCATTTAAACTGACTTTACCAGTCTGTATCAGAATGTTAGTTCATAGACACTGGCCACACTTCACCATCCCTCTCCCTTTTCAGCACTCACCCAGTATTTCTCTTCTCTCAGCATTTGCCTCTCTGTCATGAAAGGAAAAGTTATCCACAGTAAAGAGGACTCAAATCAGCTGACTGCTGCTAAACAGCTGATGTTTTCTCTGCTTCCTTCACTCCGGTGCCGTTTCAGCAGTAGCAGTTTCCCCTAGCAACAGCCACAGTACTGCCAGACATAGCTCACAGCTCTTCTCCTGATTTCTGCTCTGTTTACTTTCTTTTCAGGAATCAACTTTATTCCCTGCCTCTCTGATTGTATCAAATCTAACTCAGCGCTGCTCACCATGTCCTGAGACAAACAACAGACAGAAACTTCTTTTCCTGACAAAGTGAATACACTGGCTCTCCCTGCAAATCCTGTTTTCAGGTAAGCTTCTTTCTAATTCTTTTATTTATACTATTTACACTGAGGTACTCTGGAAGGGAGAGGTAGAGAAGGCCTCAAAGGGTGAAAGGCTACTGCAGTTCTGAGGACAATGAGGCTGGACCATGTGGGAGTGACTCTGAGGAGAGGAGGTGCAGAAGTAGAGGCTTGTACTCGGATAAGTTGAAGCAGGGCTAGAGCGGGGGATCCGCTGTAGCAGGTACGAGCAGAGTAGTGGCGCAGAGGGGCTGCCTGAGAAACAGCAGCACAATAACAGGACCTTGCAATGTAGAAGCAATGAGAGGTGCCCCAAGGAGGGGGGACACAGCGACACAGTCCAGTAATGTCGCAGCACTGAGCCAGGTCTTGAAGAGTGAAAGCACTGAAGCAGGATCTCCGATGTAGTAGCACTGAGCCAGGCCCGAGGAGCGGAAAGCGCAGAGACAGGGTCCCAGGTATAGAAGCACTGAGCCAGGCCCTGAGGAGTGGGAAGCGTGGAGACAGGGTCCCAGGTAAGGTAGCGTTGAGCCCAGCCCTGAGGAGCGGGAAGTACAGAGACCGGATACTGATGTGTAGCATAGGGATCCGTAGAGCAGGAACCATAGATCTGGAGTACTGGAGCAATCACCAGAAGGAAACCAGGGAACTCGTTGCCAAGTCGGTTAGTGGTGGCTGTAGGTACTTATTAAATATCCTGGACCCATGATGTCATCAGCCAGGGACGAGCCTGAAGTTCCTGCGATTGGCCCTTTAAAGCAACGCTTCTCAATCGGTGTGTCGCGACACACTAGTGTGTCGCCAAGCACCGGCAGGTGTGTCGCGTGCTCCCGGCCTCTCCTGCTGCTCTTTCTTCCCTGCTGCCATTGCCTCCGGGCTATCAGTACGTTCAAGACCAGTGGGAATGGCAGCAGTGCTAAAACAAGCTGTGGCACCCGCAACTGGCCTTTTCTTCTTCCCGCCCCCCCCCCCCCCCCCCCCCCGTGACCCGGAACAGGAAGTGGTACGCGGTGCGCGGGAAGGAGAAAGAGCCATCCCGCGTGATAAAGTAACAGTGGCGGCTGCAGCATCGGCCCCTGAGCAATTGAAGCAGCCGGTAATCAAGAAAGGAGACAGCAGCATGAGCCTCCCACGGCCGATGGGATTCTTCTTTCTTGGCTTGCGGGAGCTGGAGGAGGAGGCTGCTGCAGCTACCATTTGTGCTGGGGGGTGGAAATGAGTAAGAAAGAGAGAGAAGCAGCCAGCCAGCCAGCCAGTGTGTACGTGAGAGAATGTATTTGATTGAGAGCATGTGTGTGATTGAGAGAAACTGGTCAGAGAGCTGATGTATGTGTATATGTGAGAGACAATGAAAGTGACTAATCAAGGAGATGACTGATGTTTATGTGAAAGTGTGAGACAGTCAGGGATGTGACTGATGTGTGTGTGTGTGTGAGAGAGAAAAAGCATGGAAGTGAGAAATCTGGGTATGTGAGAAGCATGGGAGTAAGAAGCCTGGTGTTGTGGGGATGTGTGTGAAAAAGCATGGGAGTGAGAAGCCTGATTATGTGAGAGAGAGCATGGGAGTGGGAAGCCTGTGTGTGTGTGTGCATGCATGAGAGAGAGACTGGTTGGTAAGGTGTCTGTGTGTGTGAGAGAGAGACTGGTGTGTGTGAATGTGAGAGAAAATGTGATTCAGGGAATGAGAAGCCTGTGCAGTGGACAGTGAGCATGGAAATGAGACAGAGACTGGTGTGTGTGTGTGTGTGTGTGTGTGTGTGTGTGTGCATGAGAGAGATCAGGTGACTGGTGTGTGTATGTGAGAGAGAGAAAGAAAGCGATTATGGGAATGAGAAGCCTGTGCATGTGAAGAGTAAGCATGTGAGTGAGAAACCTATGGGTGTGTGAGACACAGCATGGGAGTGAGAAGCCTGTATATCTGAAAGAGAACATGGGAGTGGGAAGCCTGTGTGTGTATGCATGAGAGAGATCAGGTGACTGGTATGTGTTTGTGTGAGAGAGAGAGAGAGAAAGAAAGTGATTATGGGAATGAGAAGCCTGTGCATGTGGAGAGAACAAGCATGGGAGTGAGAGACTGGTGAGTGAGTTTGAGACAGAGAAAGTGATTATGAGAGTGAGAAGCCTGTATATGTAAGTAGAACATGGGAGTGGGAAGCTTGTGTGTGTGTATGGCATGAGAGAAACTGTTCAGGAAGTTGACTGGTATGTGTGTCAAAGACTGTTTGGGAGATGATTGGTAAGTGAGAGACAGAAACTGGTCATGGGGGCATGACTGGTATGGTGTGTGTGTGAGAGACATGGGCACTAAGGAAGAGGACCATGAGTATAGAGCTGAGCCTCTACTGCTGCTTCTGCTGTGTGCTATGGCCTGCATGGAAGAGGAGTAGGAGAGCTGCTGGAGGGGGTAAGTAAAGGTGGCTTTTTAAGTTTATTTTTCTTGATTGACTGCCATTTTAATTATTTAATATTATGTGATGTGTCTGCTTTTTTTGAAATATTTTATTGGTGTTTGGAGAATTTGTAATAGTTTTTATGAGTTTTTAATTGTTGGATGTTATTCTGTTAATAGCTGTTTTGAAACATTTATTCTGCTTATTAGTATAGTTTTACAATTATTTCTGTGTGGGGATCTATAACTGCTTGCTAGTTCTGTTTTCCTAATAAGAGGTGTATTGGTTTTAGGGCCTGATTTAATATTTGTAGTGTTGCCTTTTCATAGATAGGGTTGCTTCTGTTTGAGTGTATTCCATAATACAGGTGTAATTGTGTGCGGATTAGTTTAGGTGCATTACTACAGATCCTGGGAGTATGTTAGGTCGGTTCTGTGTCTGTTACCGAGATGAGATGTTTTACTAGCATGTAAGCGTTTTATCAGTCTTATTTATTGTGTTTTCTCAAGAGGACATGCATTGGTAGTAAACTGCTGTCTTTTCATAAGTAGGGCTATTGAGCCTAGAAGTAGAAGGAGTTTGAGTTGCTGTTACTGAGATGACACCAGAACCAGAATATCTTTTTTGTAGGGTGAGTTGTATGGGGAATGTCATAATTCTGCTTTACATCCATTATTGTGGGTCAGGGGGGTTCCCGTGGATGCAAACTGTACTTTTACATCTAGCCCCGTGACGATCATGGGTCAGTGTGTCACGCATGTGAGAACCATCTGTCTGGTGTGTCCTGACAGAAAAAAGGTTGAGAACCACTGCTTTAAAGGGAGGACAGATGGTGCGCATGCGCGCGCGCCTAAGGAGGCCCAGGGTCGGAACGCTGGTTGGCGGCATCCCAGCCGCCACGTGGAGCACAGGGCGTCAGGAAGAACACGACGGCAGCGGCTGTCCGCAGCCGCGAGTGTACCAGGAGTAGAGAGCCAAGCATGACATGACGTGAGTTGAGCCGGCCACAGGAGGCCGCGGCCGGCGGCCATAACAATAAGCTCTATCAAGTAGGGACTGTCTCTTATGTGTTGTTTGTACAGCACTGCATTCATTGAGTAGCACTATAGAAATGTTAAGTAGCAGTAGTAGTAGATGAGATCAGTTGATGGGCAGTAATGACTGATTCATCAAAGATGCACATATGTACAAAAATTGAACACCCGTTCAGAGTTTGGTTTTCTTATCTGTGGCCTGCTCCATGTCTCCTTGCAGCTACTCCAGTCACTCTGCTGCATGAAGCTGGATACGCTGTGCCTCCTTCATGTCCTCAATCTGGAAACATATGCTAGAAGAGTATATAGAGACTTGAACACCCATCCAGTGAACCTAATCTCCTTCCTAGTATATAGCCATAAAGTCCAGTTGCTACTGGACTTTCCTTGCTTTTATAGCGTGTATGTAACCTCTGTGCTTTCTTGACCTATGTTCCCATTTCTGTCAGAAATGCTATTTTTGGGAGTCCATGGCTTGCACCTCCCACACTTTCTGTTACCTTAGTATCTTAGTAACATTGTACATACAGACAGGAAAAGATCATCCTGCAAAGTTATCCTGTGTCCACTATTAGGGATATTTCCCATCTGCCTAGCAGAGTGCTTCTGTCAGGCAGATTTCTTCTCCAGCACTACCTTTGTCTCTCGCCTTTGTAATCCATACAAGCATACAAGTCATCCTCTTACCCTGCCCCCTTACCCTGCTCTGACAGAGGCAGCACTGGAAGTATAAACTTTAATGCAAGCTTATGATTCTAGCATTGCCTCTGTCAGACCAGCACTGGAGGTGCTGGGAGTGGGCCAGAGGATCCCTCACTCCCAGCTCGGATGTAGAAAGTATCAGGAGGAGGCTTACTGGGGTGGGTCGGAAGGATGGAGTGGTAGGCACCCCTATGATTCCCTGTGGCTGGGTGGGGGAGGCAGGAAAGGAGGGAGTCTGAGTATCTTTAATGGAAAATCGGGACCGTATGCCGGGCCGGCCCCATCTTAACTCTTAACAAAGGATTGGGGGAGTGAGGGAGGTAGGTGAGTACAGCCTGAGAGCCTTTGCATTAAGCTTTGGGATGGAAGAGAAGGGATTAGCCCTCTAAATCTGTGGTTTTGATAATGACAGCACTACTTAGCTGGACATCTTTTCAAGGCTGGATAACTAAAAACCTACCCTGCTATATTCAAACATAGCTGCTTAGGTTTTCTGCTATCTGGCAATTTATAGCTGGCTATTTATATTTTAGAAAACACAGAGGGAAGTGCAGGTAATTCAATAAGTCCCCTCAACTTCAGATTCTTTTCATCAAAGGTTTATTTTTATTTTTACATCGGCAACTCCGTTGCTTAGACAAGCACAGAATTTAAGAAGGGTCCCCCGACACGGACCCGTGTTTCGCCAAACCCAGCTGCGTTGGGAGGGACAAGCATTTTGAGACAGGGATTCTTCTCTCCTTGCAAAGCAAATATCAGCACAGCGATTAAAAGTTGAAGAATCCCTGGCTCTAAATGCTTGTCCCTCCCGACGCAGCCGGGTTTGGCGAAACACGGGTCCGTGTCAGGGGACCCTTCTTAAATTCTGTGCTTGTCTAAGCAACGGAGTTGCCGATGTAAAAATAAAATGAAACCTTTGATGAAAGAATCTGAAGTTGAGGGGACTTACTGAATTACCTGCACTTCCCTCTGTTTGGTGTTGAATATTTGAAGTGCAGGCTTCTGCTCCTGCATTGTGTTATTTATATTTTATAGCCAGATAACCTTAGGCTGGTTTATTCAGCAGATCATTTCTCCCACTGAATATATGGGACAAGTTATCCGGCTAACTGTAGCCAGATAACTTGTCCACTAAATGACCTACTTGAATAGGACCCCTGAGTATCTGCATATCTTTGTATACAAACATGTTTTTAAATGCAGGGAGCCACATCATTTCTCTACCTATTTTGTAAAAGGACATACAATATTTTACATGCAAAATAATTGCAACATGCAGTATTCAAGTATTTACTGCAGTTTATACATGTGAGCAGGTATCTTAAATAATACACATATACTGCTTATGAAAATACTTGTGAAAATACTTTTAATCACCAGTTTGCTTTCATCTTCACTAGTCCACACATATTTCCACCATTTTCCCTAGAGACCCCCACTATGTGTCCTAAACCTTCCACTTGAAAACTGCAGACAAAAAGACAAGTGCAATTAGCAGCTATAAAAGCGTACATGTAAGTATGGTAATGCATGTATGTATCCCGCTTACAAAATATTAATTTGCACATTAAATAAGGAACACCACTAAACCACCCCCCTTTTTTCATTTTCATTTATGTTTGGAATTGCTAGTACTCACACACTTCTGGCGTCTACAAAATACTACCTGCATGCATGCAACTTCCAGTTTTAATTGTTGAAACATTTTGACAATCACCCCCAAAGTATGAACATTCTTTCACACGTATGCACGTGAGCTGGGTGGCGGGGGTGTAAGTATTTCATAAACTGTGTGACTCACACTGCTCATTTTCTGAAACTCATGTGTAGATGGTCCCTTTTAGGAACACTACTGAAAATTCCCTCCCCGGAGATAATTTTCTAATGCTCACTTTGATACAAAGGCTGTGGGAACTTTTTGCACATGGTTTTGCCTGCATTTTCATAATGAAAGTAATCACATAGTTTCACTTTGCAAATTATTTCAGGAATTTGACCTGCACACCTGCTATTTTGTTTGCCTTGGTATAGTTTTTTCTGAGGAAAAATATCAGCGTCCATTTAAAAATGCAAAAGTATGCATGGAAGTGCAAACCCCCTGCCTATCCCCATCCCCAGGAATACCTCTTCTCCCTGTAGTTAAGTTAGGCATGAAGTGGCACTACACATGTAAATTTACCCGCACACGTGGAGGGCAATTAAAAAAGCAAATTCTGACGGCAAATCATTGGTTTTTCTATGTAAATGTCCTTGAAAATTACCCTTCTACTGCATAGTGAGGAGCTATAACTAAATAATTTTTATTTACTTACATTTATTTGCCACTTAGCCAATTGCTCCAGGCAGAATGCAAGACTCAAAGCAATATAAAGGCAAAACCAATATAAGTGCATACAATATAAATAATTTAAGTAATCGATACAAAAATAATCAAAGGCTTGGAATAAACTAAATAGCGCTAGCACTGGCTTTTCTGCTGCCCTAGATGAACAATTACTGTGCTGCCACTGTCCTTGGGTTTTTTTTAATTTTAATGTTTCATTTGTATTTTTTTCCCAATCACGGCCAGTGCAAGAGTATTAGTTGAACTTGTGCCCCACCCTTTGCCCCACAACCCTCCCCATACACAATTAAAAATTATGTATTTGTAATAAAATATTTTATATGAAAAAGTCATTCAAAGTATAGTCTTTTGAGGTAAAAATATCACAACAGCATATTTAATATGTTTACATGAACTGCTGAGGTGCCAACCAGAAAATCCTGCAAAAAAGCAAAAAAGACTCTTGGAACACATATGATATTAGGCATATTATAAAACATGTTGGGTGAGAGCTTGTTCCTCTGAAAGTCATAAGTAAATTGAATTATAATTAGAATATAGCAATCCTCCCCTACCAAAATAGCACTAATAGTCAGCACTGAAACCGTAACAATCCTATCTATGAAAAGTCAACACTGAAAATATTACGCAAGACCCTAAAATAATACACACCTATGAGGAAAACAACAGGCCAGGATGCTATAGATCCCTACACAAACCTACATGCTAGCAGAATATCTTACCTTGGTTACACATGTATCATATAGATAGACCCTAACCAAATAAAGAGATCATAAAATATAAATGGAAATGTGCGATAAAAACTGAACTGGAAACTGCAAAACATCAATCATAACAGTAAAACCATTGTAATAAAAATAATAAATATTTCAAAACAGCTGATGAATAGAACTTCCAATAATTAAAAACTCATATAATTTTTTTTAATTTCCCAAACACCATCAAAATATTTCAAAACAGAAAACACATCAAATAACACCTGATAATTAGATCAATAAGGATAAAATCGAATCCCTCACTCTCCATACCTGGGAACTTTTGATTTATGATCACCCTGAGATTGTCATGGATTAGTGAGAGGAGGAAGGAGATGCATAAACTTTCTCCTCTTTCATATACTTATATATGTTCATCTTCACCCTCACATGCTCCCTCCCTCTCTCACATATACACACACACACACACACACACACACACACATACTCCCATTTTCACACACTTCCACTCACACATGAGCATATACACTTGCACATATATGCTCACTCACATGCTCCCTCTCAAATGTACACGCTCATATACACACATGCTCCTTTCCGACAGGTGCACATGTTCACATACATACAGACATATTCTCTCTCTCACAGGCACACATGCTTACACACATATAAACACAAACACTACACATACTCCCTTTCTTGCAGGCACACATGCTCACACATATACTTGCTTCTTCACTCTTAGGCACACATGCTCATAAACACACACTCCTTCTCTCACAGGCACATATGTTCATACACACACACACACGCTCCTTCTCTCTTTCATAGGCACACATGCTTTCATGTAGGGATCTCTCATTTTCCTCTGGGCCACCAGGGGCCTTGGAACCTCTTTTTGACTTGAGCTGCCAGGCAGAGCAGGATCCCCTGATGGCCATAGAGCCTTCTCTTCAGTTGTGTCACTGGGCAGCATAGGATTCCCCGGAGGCCACGGGGCTTAACCTTCACTTCGGCTGCTGGACAGGGCACGATTCACTGGCAGCCATGGGGATCTCTCTTTACTTGGGCTGTAGGGGAAAGTATGGGTTGCTGGGTGGGTTGGGATTTCCCTGCAGCCGCAAGGCTTCCTCTTCATTTTCCCTAGCAGCTGCGGGGTCTCACTTCAGCTGCTTCACATCAGCCTCCAGGAGGATGAGTTCAACCAGTAGCATCCAGATCACTGCCCCATAAAAACCACCATCCTGTGCAAGTGCATGGCTTGATAGCGAGTTGCACTGGTTCTGAAACTAAACTGCTCAAAATTAAAATTGCACTTTATTATAGTATAGAAATAATAGACTAACCATCAAAAATTAAATTGTATCCCCAAGACCTCCATTAAAAGTCTATTCTTATGTGTGCACAATCCATTGCATTGCTTCCATTCAAAATAAAGACAAAACCTCACCTCTGAGCAAAAGGAATAATAGAAATGTGGCAATGAGAATGCATATTCTGAAAAGTAGACAAGCAATTAAATCTCGCTCTGGAAAAACATCTGTTCACAGAATCTCCATATTTTCCCGATCTTTTTATTACTAAGGATTGCCATTATCATTTACTGTTTGTAAATCAGGACCATGCTCAGCTCACGATTTATTTATAGCTAATTCAAACCTTCACGTGCACCCAGTTTATATTTTTTCATCCGGTTCAGAGGTTGATTTTCACAGAGTCACACATATTTAAAGTGAAGGTTCATGCTTTCTTCAAATACTCCGCAAATATTTACATAAATCCTCATCAAATATAATGTGGATTTTTTTTTTCAGAAAACAATTAAAGTAATAGCAGATTGATTGAGTGAATATATGTCCAATATTTACAGATCAGAATCTTTATGTGAAACTGCTTGAACTAGGTTTGTCCTTTTTTAATATTTTTTTTCTATTTTCTGAATCATGTACTATACAAACAAAACTTAATTTACTTTGATCTGTCTGTTACAAGAAAATAGATTTTGCATAGAAAATCTAAAATCAAATGGCAGTAAATTCTTTATTAGAGTACATCAGTCCTTTCTATGTTGATAGAATTTGTTAAATATATGTAATGTTCAGAAATATTCATCAGGTGGCACTAAGGGTGCTCACAGAAAATATTTTTGGTTTGATTTAGTCTCATATTTTGTTTGGTTCATTCAGTTCTGACCAGAAGTCATTCATTTCATTAGCATCATTCATTAAATTTATTCCTATTTAAATCAATCAGAAAAGCAAAGAATCCTATTTTTTACTCAGGTAGGATCTCTTTCAAATATACATGCACTTGCCCATATACACACGTATATGAGTGCACATAAAGTTGTTACAGTATTTTATAACCTGCCTGGATAAGATATGTGCATGCTATAAAATATGATTACATATGAGTGCAAACATGTTCATACATGTAAAAACTGTACACTGTGCATTTTCAGACTTATCCAGCTAAGTAGCCTTTTTTATTTGGATAAGGTTACTATTTCTTTGGCTAAGTAGAGGCAAAACTGCTACTTTCCCAGATAAGTCTGAAAAGTGCTACTTAGATTTACCCTGCTAAGGCCTGGATTTATCAAAATACACTAAATATCGCATGCAAAAGGAAAAGGGGTGTGTTTATGGTAATAGTGCACTTTGTGATAAACAACCTATCTTAGCACTTCACATAGTTATTTGTGAAAACTGTGATAACTTTTTAGCACTCTGCAATAAGTGCCAGAATTGTTGTATTTCAAAAGAGAGTGAGAGAGAGCACCAAGCTCACCTAGCTATAAGGGTCTCATACTAGGTAGGTATTTATACCTCTATATGAGGCCCACCTAGTTACTCGAGGTGAGGTTTAGGTAGGAATATAGGCGTTAGAGGCCACTTTGACATTCAAAGTGAGACGTACGAACAGAACAGTGCTCTCTTCTGAAGATTTGATGACCTATGGAGTGAGAAACTCAACCAAATTTGAGATTTGTGCAATGTTCTCTCAACCTAGCTTGATGGACTCTCTACCTGGGTAACATCAAGCTAGGTTGTGAGAACATTGCACAACCAGTCTTTCTCCCACTTGTCACCCTATACAGCCACCCCCCCTCTCACCATTCACCCTCCACATACCAGGCTGCTTCATGCTCACCAGTCAATACCTCAACCAATCTCTCTCCCACCTGTCACCCCATAGAGTCACTCCAGTCACTCTCCATCTCACCAGTCACCCCCCACACACCAGGCACCCTCTCTTTCACCGGTCACCATCCCAATGAGTCTCTTTCCCATCTGTCACCCCATACAGTCACCCCAGTTACTCACCCTCTCATTAGTTACCCCCACACATACTAGGTTGCTTTCCTCTCACCAGTTACCACCCCAACCAATCTACCTCCCACATGTCACCCCATACAGTCACTCCAGGCACTCCCCATCTCCAGTCACCCCCCCCCCAGCCCCCCCATACCAGGCTGCCTCTCTTTCACCCCAATGAGTCACTTTCTAACCTGAATCAGTCACCCCCACATACTAGGCTACCACTCTCTCACCAGCCAACACCCCCCCCCCCCCACTCAAACACACAGACACACCAGGAAATTCAAAATATGTATATCCCAGGGGTGGGGCAAGATGGCGGCATAAGCAGGGTCGTGGTTTGGCACTTTCCCTTTTTGTGGTGATTACCTTGAGATGCCTCCAAAGAGAAAGGGGAAAGTATGTGTCTTCCCCCCTGACATACCTTTCCCATTGGGTCAGTGTCTGATAACTTCTTACATACCTGGGATGGCACCGATAGAGGGGGAGCATAGCCCACTGTGGTTTCTGGTGAGGGAGCACCAGAACCACCTGGGGAGGTTACTCTCAGTCCCCTGAATCTTCGTGCACCCCTGGCACTGGGAAACATCAATCTCTCACTCTTGACCCCAGCGCAGATCGACAACTTAGCTGCAGTTACCGTGGGAGGTGGGGGCCAGTGTGGAGGAACAACGCTGCCGCTTCTTATTCCTCCTGGCTCGTTGAAGGCTTCTGGGTTCCTGGATATTGTTTCCTTTGCAACTACTTTAACTCCAATGGAGAAGATGGGAGCAATTGGCAGAGATGCAATTAGATCGGGGAAAACGGGAGTGATCTCCCCCTCTCAGGCTGTTGGCTCCCTGTAATCAAAATAGCACCAGTGGCTCTTTGCCCTTACCATATGACAGGGGCTAACGGTGCCATTGGTCAGCCCCTGTCACATGGTAGGAGCAATGGATGGCCCGCACCATTTTTTAAGATGGCGCCAGCCGTCCATTGCTCCTACCATGTGACAGAGGCCGGCCAATGGCACCGATAGCCCCTGTCACATGGTAAGGGCAAAGGGCCACCGGTGCCATTTTGATTACTGGCAGTCAACGGCCCGAGAGTGGGAGATCGCTTCCGGGACCCCCGCTGGACCACCAGGAACTTTTGGAAAGTTTTTGTGGGAGTTGAGAGGGTGGAGGGGTTGTAGTTAATTGAATTTGAAGGGTTGGGGTGGGTTTGGGTTTTTTTGGGGGAGGCAGCCAAAAAAAATTGGTCCGAACCGTGGGAAAACGAAATTTCCCACGGCAGGTCGATAACGAAGGCCAAACCGAAAGGTTCGGCCGAATCACATCTCTAGTTAAAACTCAATTAGAGACTATGGAGTCTTCTATCACTGTGATTCAAGCACGAGATGAGAAAATGATTTAAGATTTTACTTATACTTCACATAGGTTAGAAAATGTGGAGAATAGTATAAGGCACCTGAACTTACGCTTCCTAAATTTTCCTAAAGTGGTGGGGGAGGATTCATATACTACATTAAAAAAATATTTTCTGGATATCTTAACATTTGAAGTTGGTAAAACTCCATGTATTAGTAAGATGTATTTCCTTTCGGTCTCCGCTAATGAGACGTCTTTCGGTAACCATCCCGAGGTATTAGAAAACAACCCAATTCCTGGAAAACTCTAAAGATGAAATATTAGACCATGCTACTCTCTTAGTTTCATTTATTTCTGAAAGGGTAATGAGCGAAGTAATGAAAAGATATTTCAAGAATATCAATGTTAATTTCTATAGTCAAGAAGTTCGTATTTATCTAGATTTTGCTAGAACTACACAGGAAAAGAGACGGGATTTCCTTGTATTAAAATTTCAGATAGTAGCATTGGGTTTCTCTTTTGTTTTAAGATACCCTTGTAAGTGTATTATCCGCTCCCCTAATGAATGTTTTGTGTTCTTCCTTCTGGAACAACTCAAATCCCTTATTAATTCTAGGAGTGTATGTTTGTTGACTCCTGGTAATCCCTAGGTCAGAAGATTCATAAGAGAAGGATTGCCATAGCACATTAGGCTGAATTCCTTTTCTTTTTTAATTAGATTACTTATATCTCCCATAATATTTGCGCTCCTGCTTTCAATTGTATTTCCTATATAGAAAATGTAATATCTAGAATGGATTTCTGTGAATGATACATCTTTTTGTTAATTATGATATGTCATTTTCATTTACTTAAAGTAAGGTTTATCCTACTTGTATATGCTGAAAATTAATAAAAATAAAATTAAAAAAAAATGTATATCCCAAAATGCTAGGGCCCCTTTCCTAAAATACAAAGGGATTGGCAAATTCAAAATATTCATTTGCATTACATGCTTTTGTTTTTGCTGACTAGAACTTAATGGTATTATTATATCACTTGTTTGTTTACATTTGGTAGCAGGCACTGGCTATCCCTCCACAAACACCAACTTGCAACCTTGGCAACACATAAAAGTAAGTAAGGAGAAAGCAAATGGGAATTCAGAAGAACCACACCTCTAGCTAACAAACTGTTACCCCCAATTGACACTTTTTAACTTATTGGTAACATTTTCATTTAGCACGCACTAACACAAAATACTAATTTTTATGAAATGTTCTCTTTTTTTTTTCATTTTGTGATGTTCCTGAAACAAAAAGAAATAGACAATTGTGTTGCCATTGTCTATTTCGCTTAAAATGAATGTGCATCCCTAATAATAGGCATTACTAGTCAAGTAATAACCTTCATTATCTAATTATAATTACAGGTCATCTTGCATATTATCATTCTTACAGTTTTTTTCTTTACTTTTTTTTCTTTTGCAATTAAAACTTCATTTATCCGACTTTCAACTTTGTTTCTACACAACCTGCTATACCATGACATGGGTCTGTGCTTCAAATATGGGCTCTGAATCAGGGAGATTTCATTTCCTCACTTCTTTATTCATGAAATGCTGTATAGACAGATAGCTTCATCTCTCGCTTATGTACAGCATGTTTTATTCTAATATATGAAAAACTAATAAAAATACTAGATCAACGGATACACTACTCATAAATCTTTCTCATTTCAACAACATCAACTTGTTGGAATATTATGATATTAAATGCACAATTTTCAAAATCATGACAAATACCATTACCATTTTACCAGAATAAAGCTTTTACTAATTTTTGTACTAAAAAGCAAACCAAAAGTGTCATTACGTAAGAGCCATATTTATATATACTCCAAAAAAGAGTGTTCAACTACGTTTTTATTTAAATTATGGAATACCACTCAATTTAAAAATTTAATCTGTACAGTTCAATGGTATTTAAATAAAATGTCCAAAGTTGATCTCTCCTGTTAAGGTCAAATCAATGGTGGCCCCTCCATAGTGAATCTTGAATTTGTTCCAAAACACCCAAATGCAAGTCACTGAATATGTGGCCTTCTGCAAGACAATGTGAGATTATAGGGGCTTGGATTTTCCCTGTTGGCTCCAGTCAGCAAGATCCTGACATTGGAAAGCTTTTAATATTATATAACTTTACTAATTGTTTGTAATACTATAGAGGGGGCCCAACAATATATATTCAAACAACCATTTGATCAGCAGTAATGGTAACACAAAAAATCATTATAAAGGTGTCAGCAAGCCTGTTGATGTGTCCTGCTGTGGTAGGCTAGGACCACCCTGTCAATTTAATCATACACCTTCAAAGTCAATTTTTAAAAAATTGTGTGAAAAGCCATTAAAACTAGTAATAATAACCGTCTGAAAAATTAATCAAACAAGCCCAACATGGCCAGTGTTTCACCGTAAATGTTTCTACACGGGTTAGGTTGCAATTATTTTAACCCACCAAACTGTAGTTGTCATAGAAACGAAGATCTCAAGTCTGGCATTCTGAGTCTTGAGAGATAGAACAGCAATTTTGGCAATGAGGGCTTATTTGAAGGCCACAATTCTTTTTATTTGACTGCAGAACATTTTTTCTTAGAATTTTGAGACCCTTCTGAACTATGGCCTACCAACTATTGCAGGTTCAGCCATGGTTCCAACTTCTCCCTTTCTAGATTGTCTCCTTTTTACTGTTGCAGGCTCAGCCTGGGCTGCAACTAGAAGCTCTCCTACACTCTACCCAAATAGAACACCACAGTGAGCTGATAAGGGCTGGATGGTCAGATGTTGGTGGCCTCTGGATTGAGGGCTAAAAGATTTATCTGCCTGACCTCAGTGAAATAGAAGTGTTGGGACTGGCCAAGGCATCTTCTGATGTCAATCCTTCTTCTCTTTCACATTGTACATTGTGTGAGGGTATGGGTCAGTCAACCTCCAGGATGATGCTATTGCCTCCCTGTTGTAATTCCTCTACACCTTTCATTGCCTCTGTTTCCTTGACAGACATCTGACTTATCTTCTTTCACATCTTCTCCTGGGGTTCGGTTGCTTTTCCATATTTGCCCTCAGCACCAAGAACCAACCCTATCTGCCAGACTTACTTTTATTCAGATTTGCACTAAAGAGGCTGAGCCATGAGGAAAAGAGGATTGCATATGCATAGTTTAGCACAGCGATTCTCAACTGATTTGTCAAAGCACACCAGTGGGTTGTCAAGTACCAGCAGGTGTGTTGCGGCTTCCTGGTGTCCCGCTGCTCTGATTTCCCTCCCTCTCCTCCATTACAGTGTGATGCAGACATTCTTCCACTACCACTTCTATTGTTCTGCCTGGGCAGGAATGGCAGCAGTGGAAGAGGAAGCTCTCAACATTAGCGGTGTGGCCCTTTTTTCTTCCCGCCCCCACAGCCCAGAAGAGGAAGAGATGTACAGTGGGCAATATGGGAAGAAGAGAGGACCATGCTGCATAAAGTAGCAGCAGCAGTGTGGGCCTGGACGAAAATGAAGCACAGCCGGCAATCAGAGATGGGAGAAAGTGCAGCGTTAGCCCCCACAGCCAATGAGATTCTTTGTTATTGGGCCATTGGTGGCTGGAGGAGGAGGCTGCTGCAGTTGTCATTTGTGCTGGGGAGGAGGGGGGGTTCATGAGTGAGAGTGAGCCAGAGGGAGAGAGAGCATGTGTGTGTGATTGAGAGCATGTATGTGAGTAAGAGAGAGCATGTTTTTGCAAGTCTGATTGACAGTATATGACTTACAGTCATTTATCAAAATGCGATGGCCTTATTGGATGTGTTGATTTCTTATTTAGTGTGATAAGGACCTACCGCACATGATAATGACCGCATCGTGACAAAATTATTTAAATCAGGGGAAGGGGAGGAGTGTGGGTGGGGTTTGGGCATGGTTATGACCAGGCAGCGCTGCGGGCGATAATGTTTTCTATATTATTGCCAGCAGCACTGCGGGAAATAACTACACTTTTTCCCATGGTGCTATGGGTGCGAATATGTGTGGCACACCCACAACCGCGGCAGGTGAAAGCGCACCGCCGCAATGTGGCCAGCTGCACGATTTCACTCCCCCACTGCTTTTTTTTTAGTGCAGCTCACCATTCTGCTATAAATATAGCAGAATGGTGAATGTAGCTATCAGTGAGAAAGCATGTGTATGACTGAGAGAGAGAGAGTATGTGTGTGATTGAGAGCATGTGTGTAAGAGAAAGAGCATGCATGTGATTGAGAGCATGTATGTGACTGAGAGCATGTGTGTAAGTAAGAGAGAGCATTTGTGAAAGTGAGAAAACGTATGTGTGATTGAGAGAGAGACTGGTCAGGGAGGTGACTTATTTCTTTGTGTGTGAGAGAGACAGAGACTGTCAGGGAGGTGACTGCTTTTTGATAGAGAGAGAGAGACTGGTTGGTGGGGTCACTGGTGTGTGAGAGACAGAGACTAGTCGTGGGTTCTAATTGGTGTGTGTTTGTGTGTGAGAGAGCGAACCTGGCCGTGGGCCCTAAAGAAGAGGACAATGAAGACGGAGCTTCAGCGGCCACTGCTGCTTTTGATGTGTGCTATTGTCCTGCAAGGGAAAGGAGTAGGAGAGTTGCTTGAGAGGGGAAGTAAATGTGGCTTTTTAAATTTATTTAAATTATTGGGTATTATGTCATGTGTCTGCTATTTTGAAATATTTTATTTGTATTTGGATAATTTTTAATAATTTTATGAGTTTTAATTGTTGGATGTTATTTTGTTTATCAGCTGTTTTGAAACATTTATTAGTATAGCTTTATAATTGTTTCTGTATGGGGATCTATAGCAGCTTGGCTTGTTCTGTTTTCCTAATAGGTGTATTGGTGTTTAGGACCTCTTTTAATATTTGTAGTGTTGCTTTTTCATAGACAGGGTTGTTACTGTTTGAGTGCATGCCATAATGCAGGTGTAACTGTTGTGTGTCCCGGCCACATCCACTCCGCGGCCGGCCCTGCTCACCTTGCTCTCCATCAACGAGCTCCGGGCTCTCATCCTCCTCCTCCGCAGCCAGTTCACAGCATCCCCGGCTCTCCCACTCGCAGTCTCCCGTGCAGGCCTCACAGTGGAGCTGCCATTGGGGCTCCGCGTCGTCGGCTTCGTCGGCCCTGCCCATAAGCGTGTGCGCGGCCGACCTGCAGCCCTTTAAAGGGCCAAGCGTGGGAAAACCCCGAAAGGCGCACGCTGATGACATCACGGAGCCTCCATATATAAGGCAGGGCTCAAACCCCTGATCCTTGCCTTGGCAAACGGGTTGAACACTCCGGTGTTCTCTAGTTTGCCTATTCCAGTGTCTCCTGTTCCAGCATCTCCTGTTCCAGCGTCTCCTGTTCCTTTGTCTCTCCTGGTAGTACCCTTTGGACTGATTTCATGGTACTGACCTTTGCCTGCTATTGTCCACGTCTGTCTGACACCTGGAACTGACCTCTGCCTGTACTCTGACTACTCCTGATCACCACCTGGAACCGACCTCTGCCTGTACACTGAACACTCCTGACTGCCGCCTGGAACTTGACCTTTGCCTGATCTTACTACACCCAGACTGACTACAGGTACTGACCCCTGCTTCGGGTGACCATTCTGAACTGACACTCTGGCCTTGATCCTCACTATCCACTCGGACACTCTATTCTGGTCTTCTGCGACCTCTGGACATTCTTGCTTGGACATCGACCGCGCACCCTTGTTCGTGGTGGGCACTCCCCTGTGCTTCCTCTCAAGGAGACCCTGCGAGGCCCACCTAAGACCAGGCGGCCCAGGTACCCAAGGGCTCAACCTGCGGAAACCCTGGGTTGCTAGTGGGGAAGCTCCAGCTAACCTCCTGTGCTCTGCCTCCTGGTGGCAGGCGCTCTCTGGGTCCGACCGGAGGGCTGTACCCATCCTGCACCAGGCCAAGGGTCCACCTCCAGTGCAACTGTAACTTTGTGAGGATTAGTTTTTATGCATTATTGTAGATCCTGGGATTATGTTAGGTAGGGATGTGAATCGTTTTAGGACGATTAAAATTATCGTCCGATAATTTTAATATCGTCTTAAACCGTTATGGAACACAATACAATACAGATTCTAACGATTTATCGTTATAAATCGTTAGAATCGTGAGCCGGCACACTAAAACCCCTAAAACCCACCCCCGACCCTTTAAATTAAATCCCCCACCCTCCCGAACCCCCCCCCAAATAACTTAAATAACCTGCGGGTCCAGCGGCGGTCCGGAACGGCAGCGGTCCGGAACGGGCTCCTGCTCCTCAATCTTGTCGTCTTCAGCCGGCGCCATTTTCCAAAATGGCGCCGAAAAATGGCGGCGGCCATAGACGAAAAAGATTGGATGGCAGGAGGTCCTTCCGGACCCCCGCTGGACTTTTGGCAAGTCTCGTGGGGGTCAGGAGGCCCCCCACAAGCTGGCCAAAAGTTCCTGGAGGTCCAGCGGGGGTCAGGGAGCGATTTCCCGCCGCGAATCGTTTTCGTACGGAAAATGGCGCCGGCAGGAGATCGACTGCAGGAGGTCGTTCAGCGAGGCGCCGGAACCCTCGCTGAACGACCTCCTGCAGTCGATCTCCTGCCGGCGCCATTTTCCGCACGAAAACGATTCGCGGCGGGAAATCGCTCCCTGACCCCCGCTGGACCTCCAGGAACTTTTGGCCAGCTTGTGGGGGGCCTCCTGACCCCCACGAGACTTGCCAAAAGTCCAGCGGGGGTCCGGAAGGACCTCCTGCCGTCCAATCTTTTTCGTCTATGGCCGCCGCCATTTTTCGGCGCCATTTTGGAAAATGGCGCCGGCTGAAGACGACAAGATTGAGGAGCAGGAGCCCGTTCCGGACCGCTGCCGTTCCGGACCGCCGCTGGACCCGCAGGTTATTTAAGTTATTTGGGGGGGGGGGGGTTCGGGGGGGGGGGGGATTTAATTTAAAGGGTCGGGGGTGGGTTTTAGGGGGTTTTAATGTGCCGGTTTTTCGATTTTTCGATTTTTAACGATTTTTAACGATTTTTCACGATATTTTACCCCCCCAAACGGCAACAATACGATTCCCTCCCCCTCCCAGCCGAAATCGATCGTTAAGACGATCGAGGACACGATTCACATCCCTAATGTTAGGTGCTATAGTTCTATTTTCATTTCTCCAGTTTTGAACTGCATACAGATTGGCTTTTTTGGGTGTCCATTCTAGTTTCTGTCTCCATATTTGTAATTTGTGGTCTTTCTGTACTTGATGAAGGTCAGCTTTGTGTGTGTGATTGAGGTGAGGTATTTTACTAGCATGTAGGCATTTGCATCAATCTTATTTTTGTGTTTTTTCAATAGGACATGCATTGATGGTAAATTACTGTCTTTTCATAAGATCTTTTCACAAGATCTATTGTACAGGGAGTCTATTTTGCTGTTACTGAGATGACAACAAAGCCAGACTATCTTTTTTGTATGCTGAATTATACAGGTAATGCTCTAGTTCTGCTCTGCACCCATTGTTTGGGGTCGGAGGGGGGTGGGGGGTTTCCTGTAGATGCAGTGTGTATGTTTACATGTAGCCCCATAAATTGTTGAGAGCCACTGGTTTAGCGCATATGAGTTAATTCTGTAGTGTCTACATGCTATTTAGTGAAAGGTGTATATGGTCCTCTTTAAGGCCTTCTGTAACTAAACAAGTCAGTGCATAAAATTAATTCACTTTGAAATGTATTCCACCAAACTGGAACAATTACATAGAATGCTGGCATCTGAGAGCATTCCCATTTTATATCATGGGCAAAGAAATTATTAAAGCTTAAATCTTAAAGCTTCAAAATAACCCAGGCCAAGTTTATACAAAGTCTTAAATGTAATTGTCACCATCATTTATCAAGTTCTTAATATGATTAGTAGGCAAGGCAAGCCCTCCAATGTGGGTTTACATGGTCTCTATAATGACCTGCAGACAGGAACCATGCAGTTGTATTTTCAATTTTTGTAGTTTTTGCAATCTCACTTGTGGTAATCCAGTTAAAAGAAAATTGCAGTAATCTGCTTTAGATAAAATGAAAGCATAGGTTATCATTGCCAAATGGATTGTGAGAAAAACTGCTGCAGCTGTCTGATATGTTTCAATTGGAGAAAACAACTTTTCACCAATGCCAAAAGATGAGACTTCAAAGATAGGAAAGAATCAATAATGACGCCTAAACTCCTTACTTCTGGACTATAGACTAAAGGTTTCCCATTCAATTCCAGGGTATAAATTTAATACAGGGGCCAATGGTTTAGTGACCTGCAAGACTCCTGTTTTAAGCTAGATCAATTTCAGACTCTTTACCTCCCTTCAGACCTTCACTTTAGTGTAACTTTGGTTTAATGTATTATTTAATGTATTATTTAATGTATTATTAAATACTTAGTTTGATGATGCCAGCAGCAGCTTATCATCTATATACATAAGTAAATTGTAATCCCAGCTCATGAAGCAAGTTTTCAAGTAATTTCTAATACATACAGGGAGGGTAATTATCAAAGCCATTTCTGTAGGCAACGCAGTGCTTTATCTGCAGAAAGGGACTTTTAGAAAATTATCCACACCATATGCAGGTAAAAATATATCTGTAGGTGTACTATGAGCAAACATTTATCTGCACCAGGGGGAAATGTTCTGGGAGTGGGATTGAGGCGGGGTTTGGAACTATTTGCATACTTTTGAATTTTTCAAAAGTATATGCATAATTTTTCCAGGGAAAGCACCTACAGAAAGTAGCAGGTGTAAATGTGTGGAGATAATTTTTCTTCAGTAATTTTCAAAGTGAAAGTATGTGCATAGAACTCAGGTAAAATGGACAAATTAAACCGCACATATATGGAAAGTCTTAAAATTACCCCCTAAATAAAATAGGACAGGGGTCCCCAGCCTTTTTGGGAAAATGGACCCCTTTTCAGTCTCAAATATAATGTGGATCCTCCTCACATGATTCTTTTTAATTTTCACAAACTGTTATATGCCATATATGGAAAATATATTAATGCGATTACAAAGAAATAATGATATGCATGTCAGAATCATTTAGAACGTATACAACTTAATATTAAGTTATGTTTACTGATATAAACTAGTGGGGATGGATTGGTAGGGGAGAGAGAGACTGGTAGAGATGAACTGGAAGAGAGAGAGAAAAATTGGTGGGGATGGACTGGGGGAAAGGAAGAAGGGGAGAGAGAGAGAAAGAGAGAGAGAGCGAGAGAGACCGTGGGAATGGATTGAGGAAGAGAGACTGTGGGGATGGATTGGGAGGACAGATAGATGTGGGAATGGACTAGAAGAGGGAGTGACACAGATAGCTGGGGATAGACTGAGGGTGAGAGACAGAGATCGGTGAAGATGGATGGGGAAGAGACAGGGAGAGGGAAACTGGTGGGGATGGACTGAAGGGGGGAGATGCTAGGGATGGGTTGGGAGGGAGGAAGAGTTAGGAATGAAGTAGGGGGGAGTAACAGGGAGAGACTCATGGGGATGGACTGGGAGGAGGGGGAGAGAGAAATAATGGGGAGGAAGAAAGACTAGTGGGAATGGACTGTAGAGAGAGAGATTGCTGAGGATGGACTGAGAGGAGAGAGAGGGAGAGGTGAGGCTAAGATCGACTGAGGAGTAAAGAAAGAGTGGGGAATCCTGGGGATGGTAGAAGGAGGGCTGTTTGAGATAGTCTTGTATCAATAAAATGGAGACATGGCGAGTAATTTAGTACTCGTCCCTGACATGGTATCCTTTTTATTTTCTTTCTCTTTCCTTTGTTTCTCTTTCTTTAGAAAACAATTCCTCCCTCCTGCCCTGCTTTCCTTCACCTATGGCCCCATTCCAAGTGTTGGCTCCTCTCCCTGCTCCCTGGCCTCTTCCCATGTCCTTTCCCTTCTGTCCTCTGCCCCTTGTGTCCCCTTCCTCATCCCCATCCTCTCCTGCCTTACTCTCATGGCCTTTTCCCTCCTGCCCAGTTTCCTCTCACCTGTGGCCCCCTTCCCGAGTACACTCCCTTTTCCTCACCCTCTTGCCCTCCCCCTGTGACCTAATCCCTAGTGCTTGTGCGAATAGGTAAAAAGAATATTTAAAATTAGTTTTACTTAAGCTAGAGCTCTTCAGTTGCCCTTGCAATGGTGCCCAGGCTGGGTGATTATGAAGGCTACAGGGTGGGCATGACTTAAATGGTCCTGGGCTGGCTGCAGTGCATTGATTTCCAGCTGGGGCTGAGGCCCTATTGTGGCTGCTGGAGGAGTGCTGGTGGCTACAGTGAAGGCAGCTGAGGTTGGACCAGTGATGAAAGATCAGTGAGAGTGCTTCTATTAGCCTTCTGTGCAGACGAGCAGCTGGCCGTTCAGGAGCAAGGGCCAAGGACACTGATGGTGGTGCACCTGCATATCCAGAAGTGAAGTCCTGGTCATGGCACCACCTGAGATTGCTGCCACAGGGCCAGGGAAAACAGAAGAAGCCAGATAAACAGTGGGAAGCACAGGGAAGGCTCCCACTGCATATTGCAATTGGGCAGAAGGGCACGGGTAAGCCTGAGCCTGCGAACCTGCAAGTAGGAATGAGTACATGGCACTGACTGAGAAAGACATGGGGGGGAGAGAGAAAGCAGGTATGCATTGTGAATCTTCTGCCACTAGTTTAGTCTTCTTTCTTCCTCTCAGCAGTGGGATCTGGGCTCTCTAGAGTGGCATTTTGACTAACTATTCTCAGCAGTGTTTTTTTTTCTCAGCTGCACTTCCTCTGGACAACCCTAGGGGTCCATGAACCACAGATTGGGAACCATTGAAATAGGAGATTTAGTGGAATCTTCTAGGACTCCACAACTTTGGGATCGGGTCCTTCTTTTCCAGTCATTATGCTATTTTTCATGGTAATGTATGTGTTTATTAAAACAAACAATGGAAGAATATAGGTGGGAAAATATTGACTCATTTTTTCCACTTATTTTTTTTCCCATTTTTATTTCTTAAAAGAAATGCTGATAAATTGTGGGGTAAAATAAAAACCAAAAACAAAGGTCCCTACTTATAAATGAATTGTTGATTACATTAATCTTATATGATCTCTCTGACAGGAAAGATGGACACCATTTAAAAGCAATGTCCCGATGCTTGAGTCAAATAGCTTGGAAATCATAAAATGATAGTCTATCACAGGCTTGCCCAATTTACAGCCTCAGGGGTCAGATTGTGGCCCACCATATGTTTCTGAGTGGCCCGCCGGTTGCTGTAGAGGGGCAACCAACTGAATGACATCTTCATCTGTTTTCAGCAGGCACAAACATTTTTAAAACTGGTGGGCTAGTTCTGCAAATCTCGCCAAGCATAAGATTAGCAGAGCCAACCTATGAGTTTTCCTGTGCGAGAGACAGAAGGATGAACTGGTCAATTGCAGCAAAGACCTCCTACCCCACCCCACCCCCAAAGCAGGGGAAGGAGCAAGCAGTCATGGCAAGTCCACCTTTCTGAGGCAGGAGAAAGAGTGGACAATTGTGACAAGGACAATCTCCCCTTTTCCACTCCCCCCCCCCCCCTAAATACCAAACAGAAGAGAGAGAAATTGCAGCAAAGGGCAAACTTTCCCCCTTTCTGGCAGGAAGAAGAGTGAGTGATGGCAGCAAGGCCTCCCTCCCCCTGGAAGCAGGAGGAAGTATGGAGATCACAGCAGGCCCTCCTCTCCAGGCCTGGTGGCAGGAGGAAGAGCAGACTGATGGCGGCAAGGATGGCTCATCTTGCCCACCCCAGTGCCCCGGAGGAACAGCGGGCTGTTTGTGACTCTGAAGATCTTTCTTTGACTCCATGCCAGGGAAGCAGTAGGAGAGGAGCTGATCATGGCTGGCAGACATGATCAATCCTGAATCTATTTTAAAGTGCTAACTTTAATATTCAAAATTATTCATTCAAGTGACACCTGTATGATTGGCATTGACACTACAACCACACACATCTCAGCGAACACTGAGATCTCAAAATAAAGGACGATTGACTGTTCCAACAATATGGAGTACACATCTGTCACAAGTAAGAAATCGTCTGTTTTCCATTGCGGGTCCAAAACTTTGGAATTCTCTACCCAAGTTGTTATGTTTGATTACAGAAAAAAGATGTAAAAGCGAGCTAAAAACATGGCTATTCAAACATGCTTATAACCTAACTTAAAACCATCAGAATGCAGAGAACTACAATAAAAAGAAAGACAAGAGAAATCAATTGAAGCGTGAGGAACAAATTTAATGAGGGAATGAAAGAACATCAATACAACGTACTGTCTAAAATGTAAAATCTGTTATATTATTAAATGTTCTGTTCTCTGCCCCCTTTGCCATAGATCTTTAGCTATTATGTATCAGAAAATGCATTTGATGATTGTTGATGAATACTACCTCTGTAAAACATCTTTATATGCTGACCCTAGCCATGAATGTTACTTTTGTAAACCGTTGTGCTCATTACATGGAGTGACCACATATAAAACATCGGAATAAGTAAATAAACAAACAAATAAATAAATAAATCTGTACAGGCATTTTCTTTGATCAGCCCAGGAGGGAATTAACTTGCCGGTGTCTGACCTGACTGGAGAAGCTGCTGAGAAGAGCAAATAAGTAGGGGGTGATTCTTTTCCTTTCTATTTGTGCATCCCAATGTATGGGGGAAGAGAGTAATATTGGGACCACTGGGCATTTGTAGAGATTGGAGTTGAAGGGTCATTGAAGATTTCACTTTTTTGCATTCTTCCTTCTCCATTTACCCCTTCTTATCCTCCCCTTCCATTTCCCTTCTCCTTCTTCCCTACTTCCACTCTCTCCCCAACCCTCCCTCCCTTCCTTATACCCACTCCCCACCCCATTCTTCTTCCATATTCCTTCCCTCTCCTTTATCCCTTTCTTCTTTCCGCCCCCTTTTCCCTCTCCTTATTTCTCTCTCTACATTATCCCTTCCCACACTCCTACCTCTCTACCCTCTCCAGAGCTAGAAAAATCTGGAAGTCGGGGACTGAGAGGAGAGAGAGAGAGCAGAGGGATTCGCCAAGACCTTACCAGGAGACCAGAGCTGCCTTTCTGGCTCCTGATGGGGCTGATTGGAGGACGTCTTGACAACTGACATCATCATCTGGTGACCATCGAGGGGTTTAAAAACTCCTCCACCACAGCACGTAGCCACCGCCGGCGCATGCCGAAGCCATGCGCGCCAAAGGGGCTCGTGGCTTAGTTTCATCTTTACGTCTTTATCTCCCTCTATTTGCGGATTTCTGTGTAAAGGACATCTTACCCTTATTTGAAGTACAACATCGAAGTTTACAAGTAAGTGCAACATTCTCTCCTCTTATTCATTGTTAAACCTTCAAGAACACATGGGGGAAAAGAGGAAAGGAACTGTACGCGTGTTTCCTCCCAACCCTGCAGTACCTCCTTTAAGTTCCCAGCTGACTATTGAAGGTTATATGTAACCAATTATCACCAGTACACCTTCAGGAATGTTGGGAATTGGCTTAGACTCTTCTATACCTGCATCCCCTGGGAATTCTACCTCCCTCAGCCCTGAATTCCGCTTGCCAGCAAATCAGGACTTTTTACATTTGGCAGTACCCCAGGAGGGTCAATTCCAACTAATGGAAGCTGCATTAGACCCTTCTAGGGAGGGGGATACTGCAAAATTGAACTTCCAGGCAAATATGGGTTTGCCTGAGAAACCATCGGTGATAACCCTGGAAACACTGTGGACTGCAATAAAAGGTTTAGAAACCTCTTTAGGGGCTAAAATTGAAAATATTAATAAATCTGTTGGCATGATTCACTCTCAGGTACAGAGTCATGATACTGCTATTAAGAAAAATGTTGAATCTTTAACTGAATTGGAGAAGCAATGTGATAAATTGGGGAAAACAGATATGGTCTTAATAAAAGGTCAAGAATTTAATTCACGTAGATTGGAAAATTTAGAAAATTACTCTAGAAGTTTAAACTTAAGAATATTAAATTCTCCTAAATCATCAACTATTTCCCCTATAGATATGCTAAGGAAATTTTATGTTGAGACACTTAAAGTGTCCCAAGAAGCTATTCCCCCCATAACAAAAGCGTTTTATATACCTGTAAGAACTATTGAAAATCAAATTACTCCATCTGCACCACCAAATGTGTTAGAAAACCTGACAGATTTTTTACAAGACTCTCAAATTACCATTGAGAGTTATGCCACATTATTAGTAGTGTTTTCCCTTGAACCAGATAAAATATGGACAATGAAATTGTTCTTCTGAGTGTTAGAGAAAAACTTTCTTGTCAAACCAACACAATTGAGACGGAAAGCATTTTTATTGAAAAAACAATGTGTACTAGGCCTAGGTGCCACTTTTTTTGCTGCAATACCCAGGCAAATGTCTGATAAAATTAGGTTCTACCAAATATATTTTCTTTAATCCAGATCAATTGGAAGGTTTTTTACAAAATAAAATAATCCCCATAATTATTTCCTCATAAGAGATATCATAAGTGTTTCATTGGAATAAGAAAATAGCAGATATAGATTATTATACTGGTTTATTTCCTAATTTTTGTTATATATATAATCAGTCCTCATTTTTGGTCTCTTTTGAACAATGTTTATTTGGTCAATGAAGGTGTACCTTTAATATTCCTTTAATAATGTTCAATATTTCATGTATGTCAATGTGTTTTGACTATAAATTGTAAAATCATGAAAATAAAGAATTAAAAAAAAAATCTGGAAGTCAGATAAACTGGGCACCTAAAATTTTTCATCTGTGCCTAAAATTCAGAAAATTAAATGATAAAAATTAAGGAATAAAAGAATAAAAGTATAAAAATTAAACTAAAAAAGAGCATAATAAGGAAAAACTCCAACAAAATAAAATAGCAGCATTAGAATGAAAAAGTGAGGAAGAAAATTAAGGAAGAAAATTTCCCAGCTTCCAAACATTTCTGATTGGCACCTAAGCTTTCTAAATATATTTGCACCCCTGATTTCCTATCATATCCTTTTACCCCTCCCTTACTCTCCTATCCCATAAATTTAAAATTAATGAGAGAGAAAAAAAGAAAAAAAGAGAGATGTGCTAAATAGTAATTAATGTAACTCTGTTTTTCACAGATTTTATAGTAGTCCAAGGGTGCACAAAACAATTTCTCTTGGGGCTATCTCCTCTTGCCACTTCCCCAATTTTAACAAGTCCTAAGGAGTGGATTTTTTCTATGGAGGAATGGCTTAACCTTTCAGGCCTAGGCAGTGAACGGTTACTGTCCCTTTTATTTGTGTTCTTGCTACAGGAACAGGCAGGACATGTTGTGGGTATTCAAAAATATTTTTATTTAGATGTAGTAATATTAAAATTATGTCCAATCAATGTGTTACTTGCTTTACTTCACATCTGTGTTCAATCTGTGTCACACAGAGGGAACTCTCTCTTCTTCACTCTGAGCAGGTGTTCTTTTCAATACTCTTTGGGAACAGCTCACCCCCTTTTTGTCTGCAGGCAAGGGTCCCATCTGGGAAGGGACCCCTACTGAGGGCTCCCCTAAATCTAAAAAAATATCGGACCTGGAGAACAACAGAGTCCCAGATGTTCCCAGTTTGTGTCCTACATTTCCCCAGGGTGGAGATCAGGTTGGGGTCCCCAATTGATCTTGAACTCTTCTCTTCTGAAATCCCTCTGCAGTTGATCTCTTAATGGGAAAAGGTCTTTTTCTGGATACCATCAAGGCTTTCATAGCCCAGCCTCCCAGAGAGGAGGGGTGGTACGAAAACTCCTCACAAAAAATGCAACTCTTTCCAAACCCAAACTTCACCACTGGGTGAGGAGTCATTGAAGTCCTTCCACTGGCAGGGAAGGCATATACAGGTCTTCTCCCTCTTATCGTTTGGTTACAAGGGTTGCCTCATCAACAGGGACATAATTAATCTAATCTGGGCGCAACCAAAACTGGGAAAAACTTCTTGCTAAAGTCCTTTCTACTCCAAGCAAGGGATATCTCCTACCAGGCAAGAGGTGGTTTGGAACTGATCAACTCCCAACCCAAATTCAACTGAGGAGCAAACATTAACTTCTAACTTGTAAAAACCCTAAATAAACTGACCGCATTATCTAATACTCTGCCCCCCCCCCCCCTCCTTTCTGGACCAAAGACTGAACCATTACGGACAACCTCAGGGGAAGGTGCTGCAGAGAAATGATCTGTCCCACCAGCAACCACCTAAAAGGGCAGGGATCTCTGGCCACCTGGTAGGAGACCAGGGGGCCCCCCACATTAATACTGCAGGGTACAGAAATGTTAATAACAACCAGGTTCTGGATTGTCTCTGGCCAGATTACATTTCTGGCCTTGTGGCAAGGTACAACACATTTTGTCGCTGTAGCTGCTGTTTGTTAAGTTTCCCCCAGATTATACAAAATATTTCATGCTCATTCTTTTGTGGAAGTTTGATTAACTATCACTTAGCTTTGGTAAATGTCCATTTCTGATATGTTTGTATTTTGCACAGTACAGGAGGAAATGCATTTCTATTTCTATTTGTCTAGTGTTATATTGAATGCAGAATCTGGCTTCTTGGGGCTTTCGTTTCAGTTTTGGACTGCATATTTCTATTTCTAGTTTGTGGTCACCAGTTCTATATTTGGTGAGATTCCTTCTGTGTTCCCCATGTGTGAGCAAAGTGAGATATTCTGGTACATGTAGGTTCTGTGTAACCACTGACAGAAGTCCAGATTGTTCTGTTTTCCAATCCACACTTCCCAATAGGAGATGTATTGCTGTTCTAGGGCATATTGCAGTATTTACAGTGCTGCTTTTTCATAGGTAAGATTATTGCCATTTGAGTTCTGGATATTAGTGCTGTTTTGGTCTGGCAGGTTTGCTTCATATATGTCGAATATCTTTTTCTGTGGGGGTTTTGTGTTACTTCAGAATGCCTGGAAGTGAAGGGAGTTTGTCATTATCTTGGAGCCTGTGTGACGGGATCACCAGTTGTTTCTCCATTCATGAGTTAATATTTGAAGGCATTTTTAGGAGTAGTGGTGTCCTTCATCTGAAGATGAAAGGAGAACTGTTGATTTGACATGCAGTACCGCTAGATGGTCTCTGGATGGCCTCAAGCATAGCGCTGAGCTGTGGATTGCATTGTGTTTATTGTGATGTTTTAACATTAAGTTATCGGTGGTGGTGGGCTGCGATGATTAGTTGGGAGTGATCTAGGAGGAATAAATCCTGGGTCAAGTTGGTGGGACTTGCTCTTTCTGAGCATGGAATGAGAAAGCGAGAGACCTCCAGAATACAGGGAGCCTGAAGTAGCCAACCTGTGGGCTGGTGGGCTTAGGGACCCTCCCAGTAGGGAGTGGGGCCCTGCAGGGGCATTTTCCCTCAAGGGAAGAGGTCAGAGGCCAAGAGGCAATTCTTTCCCCTGAGAAAATGATCAAAAGCTAAGAGAAAAGGGTTGTTCCAAAAGGAGGAGAGCCCCAAGGAAGCCAGACTGTGGAGGAGACCAGGAAGACTTGAACACTGATGAAATATTGGAATTGGGGTAACTAAGAGAGATGTGAGTGTCAAAGGAGACATAAGTAGAAGGTTGGGAAATAGAATGAGTTGCCCCCAGGAGTTAGGGATGCAAGCCCCATGTCTCACATTGGAGTTTGCTGTTTAACAGGAAGGGGAATTTGAAGTATGATTCAAGTATTATGGGATGCAAGTTCTACATTCCATTTTCTGGTGCTTCAAGAGAGATATGGCAGAACAGTGAAGACAAGCACTAACATTGAAGTGGGAGGAAGGTATTCCAAGCCCTGGATGTGAAAAGTATTACTCTTGTTATTGAATGTTTAACTTGGCTGAATATCCCATGAACTCTGAATAGCGCTCTGTATACCCTCTATAAATTATGTTCATGGTTGCTGGCTGGACATCCCAGAAAAATAAAATTGAGTGCTTGATTTAACCTTGGAGTGGTGAGAAATCTGTGGGATTCCAAGGATGGCCAGTACTTATAGATCACACGAGAGACAGGGTTCATGGTGGGCAGGGTAATGGGCGAAAAGCATGCCTCTAACTGGGCAAACGTCACCATTTGCATGACCCCATTTTTCTGAACCCACCAAATAAATTAGAAAGCCTGACTCTTAGTTGAAATGTGTCAGATCATCTCTTTATTTTATGTGCCCGGAGAGTGGGCTACATCTAAACAGGTATACCTTAGAAAAAAGTCAAGATAGGAGAGATATGATAGAAACATATAAATACCTCAGAGATATGAATATACAGGAGAGGGTCTCTTTCAATAGAAAGGAAACTCTGGAATTGGGGCCATGGGATGAGTGTGAAAGAGATTGAGTGAGGAGTAATCTAGCCAAGTATTTCTTTACAGAAAGGGTGGAAGGTGCATGGAACAGCTTCCCAGTGGAGGTGGTTGAGACAAGGACAGTATCTGAATTCATGAAAGCATGGGGCAAGGGCAGGGGATCTCTGAGAAAGTGGTAGGCATTGTAGCCATGGGCAGTTGTGTGGATAGGCAGACTAGTTAGACCTTAAGGCTTTTCTCTGCAGTCATGTCTCTATGTTTGTTTTTGCTATCATAATTGCATTTTTATAGAAATTGAAATGCCCCTATTACTGTTATACAGTTATATAGTAACATAGTAGCATAGTAATGATAGTAGATAAAGACAAAATGGCCCATCCAGACTGCCCAGCAATTTACTTATAGCAGGAACTGCTGTTCTGTGCATGTTACCCCATGCATTCTGTTAAGGGTAGTAACTGCTGTTCCGTGCATGTTACCCCATGCATTCTGTTAAGGGTAGTAACTGCTGCTCCGTGCATGTTACCCCCATGCATTCTGTTAAGGGTTTTAACTGCCGTTCCATGTATGTTACCCCCATGCATTCTGTTAAGGGTTGTAACTGCCGTTCCAAGCATGTTACCCCCATGCATTCTGTTAAGGGTTGTAACTGCCGTTCCATGCATGTTACCCCCATGCATTCTGTTAAGGGTAGTAACTGCTGCTCCGTGCATGTTACCCCCATGCATTCTGTTAAGGGTAGTAACTGCTGCTCCGTGCATGTTATCCCATGCATTCTGTTAAGGGTAGTAACTGCTGTTCCGTGCATGTTACCCCATGCATTCTGTTAAGGGTAGTAACTGCTGCTCCGTGCATGTTACCCCATGCATTCTGTTAAGGGTAGTAACTGCCGTTCCATGCATGTTACCCCCATGCATTCTGTTAAGGGTTGTAACTGCCGTTCCATGCATGTTACCCCCATGCATTCTGTTAAGCATAGTAACTGCTGCTCTGTACATGTTACCCCCATGCAGAAATGTTACACCACCCCTTTCTTCATTTCAAAACTCAAGCATTTAGAGATCCTACTGTTTGTCCCATGCCCTTCTGAATTCATTTACTATTCTTGTCTTCACCACCTCTTCTGGGAGGGCATTCCAGGCATCTACCACCTTCTCCGTGAAGAAATATTTCCTAATATTGATTCTTAGTCTCACCCTTGAGTTTCATATTGTGACCCCTAGATGTACTGTTTCCTTCCCAAAGGAAAAAGTTGAAAGTTTGTGCATCATTAATGCCTGTTAGATATCTGAAGGTCTGTATCATATCTCCTCTGCACCTCCCCTCCTCCAGGGTATACATATTTATACCCTGGAGGAGAGGTGCTGCATACTAAACACTAAAAATCCTCACAGCAGTGTGAAAGAACCATCAGACATCTTAAAATTCACCTGCATGCATTTATTCAAGCTTTAACACTAGAGCTTTTTCTAATCCCATAAATGTATTTATTGAGTTAAATCAATCTGACTTTGTGTTAGAAAATACTCAAATGAAAATCAATCAAATTTTGAGTTTATAAAAGAAGTCCAGATCAGCTGTGAATATTATTCATTGAAGAATATGGATGAGATATGAGCATATAAATGCAATGTTGTGATTGAACTGTTGTGGAAATACTGTGGTTCATGCGATTGGATCTTCCATAAACCGGACCAATGTGATTGGTCTTTCTATAAACAGGATTAATATTGTTAGTTGATTTGAACACTGCAGTCAGCTTTAATATTGTGTAGTTGTTGCTCTTGCTTATAGAACATTGAGAGAAGAAAGCCATTCTGCCGCCCTGAATATATTGCATTTTTGCAATAAGGACACAGTTTTAAAAAAGGAAAGCACCTTGAATCAGAGATCCAGAACACAGGACTGTGTCAGTGAGGATGAATTTGGAAATAGGGAAATACTTTTAACAAAACATATTACATGCACTTCAAAATTTGAAAAGAAATAATGCTTATGGGACTATGATTAAACGAAAAGAACAAATTGCAGATTCTTGGTCCATGACAAGATTGTCCCTTACAAGGTTTTTTTTTAAAGAAACTTTTTTGGAATTAGAGAAGGGTCTATTTTTTAAGGTATGAGTAAATGCATGTAGGTGAATTTTGGGATGTGAGACTACTGCTTACATGCCACATTTTGAGACTTGCACTATTGCCACTCTAGGCATTGTCCCTTTTGTTCTATGTGTCACACGTCATAAGTAAACCAATGCCCAGGACCTGCTACTGTTCAGAACTGATCTAGAGTCTGCATTGGTGTCAGACCTTTTAACACACTCCCAGGTCAGCTAGTGACATCTGTTGAGGGTGGAGCCAAGCCCTTGAGTGGGGCCAAAAATGCCTTGATATCAGCAGGACAGTCCAGCGATGATTATTTCTATGGGAAGGTAGTTTTATGCAGATAAAGAGTGCAAGGCCCATCTAATCTGCCCATTTTTGATCACTGTTGCAATAATGCAAACCCTACTTGAACTCCAGCTGTATTATCACTTTTCTTCAGCTAAAGATATAGTGTTATTTTCATATAACCAATTATAGGATTCATAAGCACTAATTGATGCTACTTGCTCTCTGCTTCCTCATACATGGGCTTGTGTTTCAATGATCTCTGCTTATAGCATTTTCCTCACAGCCCATCTCATTTTTCTCCTGGTCTTACAGTCTGTGAGTAACTTGGAGAAGTGTGTTCCAGAGATAGTAGCAGCCAGGGAAGTCTTATTCTATTTCAGTCTATCTGATGCCAACCACACAGAAACAACTTTCTGTACCATACTAACCCAAGAAGGCAGGTGGAGAGCAGGGAAACCCTTTGAGCAATACAATTGGTTAAAGAGGATACCACAATCCTTCTAACAGAGGGCAAAATGTTGCAACCATCCCTTTCTGACAGCTTCACTCCGCCTGCCTCTCTTTGTTTGCTCCTCCTCATGCTGTGGATGGATGCCTGGTTGCCGCGGCGTCTGCCTGCCATCCTCTCTGGCATCCCCGGACCGGCTTAGGCACTGCCTCCCTCCATGCTCCGCTTGTACCATAGGGTGCGAGCACCGCACAGCCCTTCTTCTTATTTCCTACTTGGTGCGAACCTCCGGAGCGTCCCCCCATGATGACGTCATGATGCCTGGATATTTAAAGCCTACAATGTTTGTAGCCTTTGAGTTAGCAAGGGGGTAATCCTATGGGAATCCTACGGATGGGATTCGCTCTCCGTACCCAGCAACTCTGCCTCTCTAATCTCTATTGGACTCTCTAATGCTAAAGGGGTACCCGCTCCTCGGGGGCCTCACTTGCTTTCCAGGTCACTATCAGGAAACCGGTACTCGCTCCTCGAGGGCTCATGTTCCCTGACTTGCTGCCTACGCCTATCTTCTCTTCTACCTGGAAGGATTTGCTAATCTTCAACATCAGTGAGTATTATCATCTTCACCTCAGAGCTGTTCCCTGAAACCAGGCACTCGCTCCTCGAGGGCCTACCTCCATTCCAGCCAAGGTGCCATCTCCATGGACCTGCTTCATGAGTTCATCATTTGCAAGTCTCCCAGCAATCAGGGTTCAGATACTCGCTCCTCGAGGGTCTGCTCTCCCTACCCTGGGGATCTCCATACTGGGGTCTTGTATATTCTCCACTGTACTCATTCTCTCAGTTCTTTCCACTACAGCACTGCTACCAGAGGAGTCACTGTTCCAGTGCCTGAGGGATACCAGCCTTTCTGGGCTATTCCAGCTGCTCACTCCTGCCACCTCTGGTGGCTTCATTACACAGTCTAATAAAAGATCAAACTCTGTGTTTGTGTGTCCTGAGCTAAGCCTGACCTGTGGCCCCTCATGGGACATCCCCCCCCCCCATGGGCATGGTCAGCTGCCACAGTGTCCACAGTTTACAACAAAAAATAAGGCTATATCTAGTAGAGATGTGCTTTGGGTAACAATTTTGTGTCGGGCTTTGTTTTGGGGCCCCCTGCGGGAATTTTGTTTTTCCCACGGTTCGGGGTTTTTTTTGGGGGGCCCCAATTTTCGGGTTACTGCACACTATCGGGAGTTAGCACATGCTAACTCCCATTAGTGTGCACTAATTCCCGATAGTACGCACTAATTCTGCCAGGTTAGCGCGCACTAACGGGAGTTAGCACGCGCTAACTCCCAATAGTGAGCAATAACCCGAAAATTGGGGCCAGGTTAGCATGCACTATTGGGAGTTAGCACACACTAACTGGCATTAGCATGCACTAACTCCCGATAGTGCACAATAACCCGAAGATACATTTTTTACGAAATTTCAGAAAAAATTAAATCATTTTTCAGGTCTCCCGAACCATTCTGAATTAGGCAATTTCATTGAAATTGTATAATTCGGGAAAAATGATTGATATCCCTAATATCTAGAACTTAACTTATTTAGTAGCTATAATGCACAAACAGTAAAATAAAACTGTTGGATGGTAGCAGTTAAATGATAAGTATTGTAGAGATAAATGAATTATTTGAAATTGTGTATGTAGAGAGCCTAAAGGATATTTTCTAAAGATGATTGTTTATTTATTTATTTATTTATTTGTTTGTTTGTTTATTTATTTATTTATTTATTTATGTAAAAATATTTTATTATGGAGCTTCCTTGTATCTGGCCAGTGCGGGTTATGATAATACAATCATAAAAACATCATAATAACATAAAAATAAACATACCAATAAAATATTACTTAATAAAATAAATTAAAACATTCTGGCTTCACCCAAACACATGTTCAAAAAACATTGTCTTCAGGCCCTTCCTGAACATTTTTCATCCTATTGCTCATGGAGCTCTAATGGCAACTTATTCCATTCAAAGAATGCTACAGAACTGAAAACCCATCTCTCATCTGAATCCATTTATATTTATTGACGGGAGGAATAACCAGCAAGTGGGCACCTTCTGTTCTTAAAGACTGTTTCAGGATGTACCATTCAATATAATTTCTTAACACGCACGGAAAGACGCTTTTCAAAATTTTGAACACAATATTCAGCAGCCTAGACCTTACTCTACACCTAACTAAAAGCCATTGGAAGAGTGACAAAAGAGGAGTGATGTGTTCTCTTCTTGAGAGACAAGTCAACACTCAAGAGGCATCAGTCTGAGAAATGTTGAAGTGCATATACTAATTTCTCAGGTAGTCCCAAACACAAAACACCACAATAATCCAGCTGACTTAGGACCAGAGCCTGTATCACTCAGTGAAAGAGATCTTGGGGTAACAAATACTTCAACGGTCTCACCTATTTAAATTCGTAAAAAGCCACTTTTATAACGTGACGTATTTCTTGCTTCATAGTCAGCGGAGAGTCCAAAAATACACCCAGTCTTTTTCCTTCCATTTGTATGGGAATAGCAAGTCCATCTACCAAAAGGGCATCTACAGGCACTCTCCTATCAAAACCCTTTCCCACCCAGAAAATCTTAGGGGTAGATTTTAAAAGTTGCAGTGCGCACGTTATAAAATCCATGGGCCATGCGCACATGTGTGCCGGATTTTATAATCCGTGCTCGCAGGGGGGTAAAGTTTAGTAAGTTAAGTGTGGTGACCAATCGGGCCTTCCCCTGTTCCCTACTCCCTACCTAAACTCCCTCCCTCGTCCCCTCTCCTCCCTGCCCCCTAAAACCTTTGTTTAAACTTACTTTTGTTTGGTTTTACTACTTACTGCTCCCTTGCCTCTGTCCCGACCTTCCCCACCCAGACTCTGCCCTTTGGTCCACCCCTTTTTGAGGGCCCAGCACTTCTGCACATATCGGCAGTTACCCACGTGACCAGACACTTTTGAAAATGTGCACGGCGCACAAAGGGCCCGGCCACATGCGTAACTGCCGGAATTTGCATGCATGGCTGATTTAAAATTTGGCCGTTAGTTTTTTTTTTATATTGAAAAACAGATGATAATCCATCAGACACCCCCTTACCTCCCCAATAATTGGTCTCTCAGTAACTCTGTCTCTGAAGGCTCACCAGTGGGAGCACAAGGTAAAAAAAACCCTGCACATCATCTGCAAACATAAAAAGTTTTACATTCAGTCACTGCAACAGTGAAGCTAAAGGGGAAAGATATAGGTTGAACAGCATTGAAGAAAGTGCTGACTACTGTGGCACAACCCATCGAATATGATGCCATGTAGAATACAGAAAATCAATACATGTTAGATATAGAGATGATGAAGATGATAGAGTGTACCTTCATACGATGCAAACCTATGAGGTTCTGCTATCGTGCCTGTGAGCCACCAACCGGCTTCTAATCATTAGGTACCTCTATGGAATGGTTAAATTTTGTTATAATCCACGAGTATTGCACTTATCTCATGCTCACACAGTCCGTCTCGAACCGCCGACACCGGGGTGTTTCGGAGCGGAGCTCCTTCTTCAAGGGCAGTGCTTGTGCTGGGAGAGACTGCTAAGACATTGTGGAGATTTGCAATCGCGGCAGTTTCTGTGTTGTGGACTTGACGTTAGTAGTGCGATCAGTAATGCTCCGTATATTTTTGACGGCTGTCTCTGAGCGGCTCCTTTTACTAACCAGTAAAAGGAGCCGCTCAGAGACAGCCGTCAAAAATATACGGAGCATTACTGATCGCACTACTAACGTCAAGTCCACAACACAGAAACTGCCGCGATTGCAAATCTCCACAATGTCTTAGCAGTCTCTCCCAGCACAAGCACTGCCCTTGAAGAAGGAGCTCCGCTCCGAAACACCCCGGTGTCGGCGGTTCGAGACGGACTGTGTGAGCATGAGATAAGTGCAATACTCGTGGATTATAACAAAATTTAACCATTCCATAGAGGTACCTAATGATTAGAAGCCGGTTGGTGGCTCACAGGCACGATAGCAGAACCTCATAGGTTTGCATCGTATGAAGGTACACTCTATCATCTTCATCATCTCTATATCTAACATGTATTGATTTTCTGTATTAAGTATCATGTTGCAGATATTGGGTCTTATATTTTAGCCATGTAGAATACAGCATACCTATCTGTACCCTCTGCATTTGACCTGTCAAGTATGACTGAAACCAGTTCAGGATTGAACCTCCCAAACCATATGAAGAGAGATACACAAAGTCTCATGATAGGTCATATTGAATGCTGCAGACAAATCTAACTGGATCAAAATGCCTGCTTGATCCAAACTTTTCAAAAGAGTGTCCATTAAGATTAGATACTCTGTGTTATGATGCCTAGGGTATCCAAATTGATTTGGATTCAGTATCTGATTCTCAGATATAAAATCCTCAAACTGCTTTAGTAATATTTTTTCCAAAATTTTTGGAACTGTTGGCAGGTTTGAAACTGGACAATAATTTCACAGATTAGTAGATGGAAGCATATTATCCTTTTCAATGGGTCTTACTGAAGCCTGCTCCCAAAGTGCTGGGATTTCACCACCACATAAAGAAGAGGAGAAGAAAAGTGATATTATTGTTGGGTTTTAGCTCCCCCATATGGGAGACTGAAATGATGAGTCTCAGAGTATATAAAACCATTCCACCATCTTAGAGAGTGGATTTTTAGTTATCTTGGTAGGGGTAGCATGTCACCATGCTTGTTCCTGTTCTTTGGAAAGGAACATTAGGCCTC
Organism: Rhinatrema bivittatum; assembly: GCF_901001135.1. Taxonomy (NCBI): domain Eukaryota; kingdom Metazoa; phylum Chordata; class Amphibia; order Gymnophiona; family Rhinatrematidae; genus Rhinatrema; species Rhinatrema bivittatum. Next base: position 642,286,863 of record NC_042615.1, on the reverse strand, counting down.
TAAGGCTGAGGTCTGGGTACAGAAAAGTAGAAAGAGTGCCTTTGCCTAACCTTACTATCGGGCCAATACAGTAAAATGTGCGGGAGAGCCTGCGCTCCGAGGCGAGCACCAGCTCTCCCGACGTGAGCCCAGGCCATTCTCCTGGGGGAGCGATTTAGTATTCAAATGAGGGCCCGCGGTAATAAGGAGGCACTAGGGACACTAGTGCGTCCCTAGCGCCTACTTATTGGCGGAAGCGGCGGCTGTCAGTGACTTTGACAGCTGACGCTTAATTTTACCGGCGTCAGTTATCTAACCCACTGACAGCCATGGGTTCGGAAAACAGATGCCAGCAAAATTAAGCATCCCTCTTCCAACTCATGAGCCGCGGGCCGATTTTTTATTTTTTATTTTTGGGTCCTCATACTTAATATCGCTATGATATTAAGTCGGAGGGTGTACAGAATATCAGTTTTTTCTGCTTTTCTGTACACTTTCCTGGTGCCGGCTGAAATTAACTCCTGCCTTTTGCAGAAGTTAATTTCTGAGAGTAAAATGTGTGACTTGGCTGCACATTTTACTTTCTGGATAGCCCCCCTTACTGTGTAAAGGGTAAAAATAGCACGTCAAAAACGTGCAGTCAAACGGGGGCTAACGGTGTGCTTGGTCAAGCGCACCATACTGCATTGGCCCATATGTCCTTTTGGAAGCCTTTTGATTTTGGAGGAAGAAATTAATTCACTCTTCCTTTTTCTCTGTTTGGTTTCCTTTTCTTAAGGTTTTACTTTTTCCTGCATGCTTGAGTACCCTAGTGCCCAGGGGCTCTCTGTATACCATCTAAGAGGAGCGGTGTCTCTCTGCCAGAGAGCACAGGTGGACTATTGTAAGTCCTGGTGGAGGAATGAATCCGGGAACTTTCCTGGGGAGAGAGGAAAGTGTGCAGAAGATCCATGATATAGATGTGCCATTAATCACATCTAAATCATCAAGATGTTGAAGAAAGGAATATGGCGGTACCCTCCTGGTACTAACAGGGAAGTATTAAGGAGAATGACTGATGAATTTGACTAAGGTATGAAAAATGGGACTTTAGTTAAGTGTATCTAAATTGTGGAAATATCCTATCCACCAAATTCTTGGAGGAAGCTCCAAAACTACTCCATTAGTTAGAATGGACCAGGAATGAGAGATATGAATTGATATCAGTAAGAATAAATCAATTGGAAGCTGATAGTCTCAAATTTATTAGGTGATCTGAAGCTGTAAAATGGATTATCAAGTCTAAGAACTTGTAACTTAATATTTTCATCACATTGCCATCGTTAAGCTGTAAATGTTAATTTGGAAACCATAGTTGCTTCTAGCATGATTATTACTGCTGCATTCAAAAGACTTAAATACTTAAACTATTGAACAACATTCAGAGTCTAGGAGACATTTCCCCCCTCCCCTCCCCCAAGGGGAATCTTGGAATTTCAGAGTGTATTGATATCAGGAGAGGACATTACATGTTAAGCCCTATTTGAGATGTGGTCTTAGGGGTCCTGTGAGGGGACAGTAGCCCAGGGGTTACATGACATGCAATGTAAAGAAACTAGGACAAATACTTCTAAAATAATTTTAATTGAAAATGTTTTTTGAGGGTATTAAGTACGATTAGCATTTGTTTTACATGCAGTATATTGATGTCTAACAAGAACAAAAAATATTGGATTGAAGTTACGCATAACTTTTTTGTATATGAAAGATGATAAGGCTAAAATGTTGTGGTGTGATAAGAATGCACTTGCAAAACAACAGAAACCTATAGAAATACATTACATTGCTGGTCTTGCTATACCTGGATTCCCAGTAGTATTCTGCCCAATAACTATAGTTGTAACAATTACTCTAGAGATGTTAGAAGTATCTGAGGGGATAGAGATAATTTTCTGTGCTGAAAAGATCAAAATAGAAAACTGATTTGTTGGATAGTTTAGATGCCATGAATGGAGATAAGCTTGCACATTTAGACAAGAATTATAGAACAGGCTAGAATTCAAAATATTCCAAAATTATATCTCAGAAAATAGGGTTTCAGGTGTATAGTACTGTTAGTTAAAGGTGAGTTCTAGAAATTCTAATCATAGTTACTTTCATGGGTTAATATTGTAACTTAAAAAATGTAATGTAATGAAGGTAAAGGCAGTGAAAGTAAAGCTGCAGTAGGCAGGACTGATAAAATTATATGATCCTTTTTTATTTAACATTTTGACCTTTTTATATCCACTTCACAATTCTTGTGAAAAAAAAAAGTTTTGTAGTTTTTGTCCTTTTGTGCAGTTTCTGTACTAATCTAGCAGGATAAAATTAATTCAAAAGGAAAAAGAAAAGTTCTTACCTAAGTGAGTTGAGTTCAAAGCAACAGGTGGGACCATTTTTTTTTGCCTTTGGACTGGGAGTAGAGTTGGTAGTCTCTGAATTCTGCTAGAAACTGGCTTCTGGTTCAGGTTACAAATAGTTCCATATAAAGGAGCAGACACTATATTTGCTTCCTGTTTCTCCTTCCCTAAGTTTTTGAGTCCAGGATTTTCAGGGACCAAGCTAGTAAATAACCTGACTGAAACCAATTCCACAGCTTCTCCTGGCCGCTTCACAAACAGCCATTTCCTACTCTGCAGGTAAAAGTTTTAAGGTTTTTGTATTGGTTCTATTCACCTTCTCCTTCCAAATTCTGCTTTCTTTCCATTTGGAAGAATGTTTAACTCGTCACCTTCACAAGAAAGAAGAGGCAGCATTAGCATTCAGTTTTCCTGGTTGGTGTTCAACCTGAAAGAAGAAGAGTGGAAGGACCATACTCAAACTGGTGATTTTGACTTTGGTTGATTTCATTTTGATTAATCATTTTATGAGAGCATGATCAGGTTCCAGTGTAATCTGGTTTCCTGTAGTTAGATACTCTTTTTAAGTACTAGAAAAATATTTTCTCTCTTGGAAACAACTTTTACTTAAGAACAATATTGCATGTTCTACCTTTTGTATCTCTTGTTAAATCTGGTTTATGGGCACAAAAATATTTTCAGCACAGAAATCATGCTTTGTGTGTGAAAAGTATGTTTTCTGCACATAAATCCTGATTACAGGTCCCGGTATCCGAATTTCAGATTCTGCTCTTAGGCTGACGTAAGCACTGAAAACTGTACTCCATTTTAGACCAGGAATAAAATTTCCAGCACTAAGAAAACCTGAGTTAAGCCAGAGCACGTCTTTGCATTGGGGGTAATATTTAATGCCTTAATTTGCATGTGATTTCCATGCAAGGGTGCTAAGCAGAACACACAATTTTACATGCACATTTTTTATATGCAAAACTCCTTGCCTAATTGGGAGTAACATTTGTGCACAAAAAATGTGCATACACCTGAGGTATATGTGTGCTCTGCTGGATGTAATTATTGCATCAGCTCCACAGCCAGTTACAACTAAAAATTGGCTAAGTTAGCCAGATGACTTAGGCCTAGCCCAGAATGCCTCTTTTTTCACAATGGCTAAATAATTGCTGGATAATGACTTTTGCAGCTATAATTTCTACAAATAAGTAACCCCATATGAAAGAAGTTACCATTCAGCGGGATAACTTGTGAATTAGGCTAAATTGCTTTGAATATGATCCTCTTCATTTTCACTGTTTTCAAGGCATTTCAGAATTGTCTATTAGTTGGCAGGCACTGATCCAGAGACAAAAGTTTCACCAAATAGCACACAATAACACATTTTTTAATGTTAAATGATTGCTGAAATTATCCTTCACCATTTATTATCACGGCTTAGTAAATAGGCCCCTAAATGAAGTATTCAACAGTTTCTGAAAATGTCCCTTTATATTAGTATCAATGGCACACAAAATAAACAGTAAAAAGAGTACTATGTGATGATCTTGCCGCATGTGTTCTGATGTTATAAGCATGCATGTCCTGAATGATCAGTTTGAGCCCCATCCAGCTGGAAGAGCTCCTTGTAGTTGTACTGGGAAATCCAGTGTAGTTTTTGTGCTAACACAACCAAAAGAAGACTGATGCCAACCAAAGGGCCCTCCAGTCTCTTACAGCAAATTCAGTTCATTGGTCTTACGTATGAGGGTATTATCTTGTTGAAGCCTGGTGTTTTCATCTTTTCAGGTGCTTATCTATTCTGAAACTAGTGTAGGACTCCTGATTTTTTATAAAAACCAAAAAGTCAAGATAAAAAATCCCTGACGGGAAAACTGGGGTTTTCGATTTTAACCACAATAAAAGTAAATAAATAAATAAAAAATAGGCCCATCTTACAGATGCTTCAATGATGTCATATGGCCTCTGAGAGTCAAGAAGAGACACAGGAGCAGCAGTCCAATGATGTCATCAAAGTGGGCCAGCATAAGAAACAGAAAAGTGTCACCGTAGGTAAACATTTAGGGGTAGATTTTCAGAGGGTACGCGCGTACGTTACGCACGTAACTCCCGAAAACCTACCCCAAACCCCCCCTGCGCACGCCGAGCCTATCTTGCATAGGCTTCCGGCGCGCGCAAAGCCCCAGGACACACGTAAGTCCTGGGGCTTTCCTGGGGGGGCATGTCGGGGGCGTGTCTCAACTGGCACGTCATCGGGGGGGCGTGTCGGGTGTGTGATGCGGCCGACGCGTCATCGGGGGGCATGTCGGGGGGTGTGACGTGACCGGCGCGTCATCTGGGGACGTTCCAGGGGCATGGCCATGGCCTCCGGACCAGCCCCCGGACCGGAACATGGTGCACGGCAGCTGGCCCGGCGCGTGCAAAGTTACGCCTGCCTCGAGCAGGCGTAACTTGTTCAACAAAGGTAGGGGGGGGTTAGATAGGGCTGGGGGGGTGGGTTAGGTAGGGGAAGGGAGGGGAAGGTGCGGGGGGGTGTGGAAGGAAAGTTCCCTCCGAGGCCACTCCAATTTCGGAGCGGCATCGGACGGAACGGAGGCAAGCTGCGCGGCTCGGCGCGCGCAGGCTGCCAATTTTGTGCACCCTTGCACGCGCCAACCCTGGATTTTAATGGATATGCGTGGCTACGTGTGTATCTATTGAAATCCCACGTACTCTTGTTCACGCCTGGTGCACAAACAAAAGTACGCGTGTGCGCAAATTTATAAAATCCGCCCCTTAATGCATGATATCATCAGTTCACAGCACTGTCACATGATATCACGCAATATAAACAAAGATTTCCTCCACTTATGGAAATAAGCTGCTTTGCACGCATTTACATGCATAAAATTTCCTAATGCTTGCAAAGCAGCTTATGCATAGGCAATCCAATGCAAATAATGATGCTGACTTAAAAAAAGTCAGTCCTGTTACGTATTTTATTTCATTTGAGGGAAGTGTAGATAAATTTTCCCTGGGAGCATTGGGCCGCTAATGCGGGTCCATGATGCTCCCTTGGGAAATTTAAAGGGCCAAGGTACCTGATGCACACACTCCTCAAAAGCATAAAAAAAACACCCCAGGGTCGCAGTTGACCTCTGCTATTCCCCCCCCCCCCCCCACCACCACCTAGTGAGGCAGCACTGGGCCCCCTGGAAATAAAAACACCCTTTGGCACTTTTGTGTAATGGCCTTTAACCTCCCCACCTCCCACCCCACACTCCCACCTCTGTCCCATCCCACCCCTGTTCCAAATAAATAAAAAAAACCCCTTGATGTCTAGTGTCCCTCCCAAAGCCCTCATCCATCTATCCCAAAAGGTAGGGGGCTGATAGTCCCCCACCCCTCCCCTACGTCCCAGTACCTTGCAAAAGGGTCTTTGATAGCTCACTGGCCGGCTCAGGGGCTCCCCCTAACCCCAGGCCCAGTCGGTGCCATTTTTCAAAATGATGCTGATCTGACCTTGACCCTTTCATGTGATAGGGCAAGGTCCAGGGATCGACCCTAAGCACATGGCCTAGGTCTGATCCCCAGACATCGATCCCTGGGGTGTATTTTCCATGCTTTTTAGGGGTGTGTGCATTGGGCACTTGGCTTTTTACATTTTCCAAAGAAACATCAGGGACCCACGTTAGAGGGCTAATGATCCCAGGAGAAATATATCTGTACCTCCCAAAAATGCAATAAAATATTGGGGCCAACTTTTTTTTAAAACAGCTATGTTATTTTATTAGATTTGGAGTGCCTATGGATAAGCTTCTTTGCATGTATTAGGGAATTTTATGCATTCAAATCAGCTTATTTCTATTAAGGGAGGAAATCTTTGTTTATTTTGTGTGATATCACATGATAATGCTATGATATTGTGGGAGAAATAGCATTTAATGCAAGTTAAATGATATTTACCACATGACATTGCCATATCACAGCTCAGTAAATGTCCCTTTAAGTCTGGTCGGGCCAAAGATCTGTCTTAAATTTAGCAGGCAATAATTGACTAACTTTAAGATAGCTATATTCAATAGTTCAGCTGCAGTACTGAATATACTTCCAAGGATAGCCGGCAAAATTTATCTGGCTAAAGGTTGATTTACAAAGGTTTCTCCCATTCTTTGTCTATGGGAAAAATGCTTAGTAAATGAGGCCCTGCCTTTATCTGGAGTGTGTCTGCTCTCATATGGACCTCACTAATGTCTTGAGCCAAGTACTGTTGAATATTAATGCAAGTAAAGCCTATTTGGACTTTAGCTGTGAAGCATGTAAAAAAAATACCAATATAGCTCATCAAAGGTGGAATATGAAAAAACATTAGGGTCAACAGGGAAGGCAATAATATTCTCATACAATTGTGGAGAAAATATGAAGAAATCAGTGCTCCATTGAGAAACAACATCATAGCATACTTATCAGAGATTCTGATAGCAGTAACATTTTTTAAATACAAATAAATAACGATTCAGTTTGGAATAATGAAAATGGACCATTTCTTATAAATCCAGATTGGTGTGCTTCTTCCCAGGCACCACATGTAAATGGATGAAAGCTCTGGTGTCAATGGCAGTTATGGAATGCAATCCCCTTTCTAATCATGTGTGTAACCCCAATTTAGGGTACATAAAATATAACCAGTGACTGGTCATCCAATGACTATGGAGTTCTTTAGGAAAAAGTGAACCCCAAAACTGCAACAAAAAAATGGTTGAGCAGATTAGGGCAGATTTTAAATCTGCGCATGTTATAAAATCGGGCGTAGATTTGTGCGTGCCGGGTTGCGTGCACACATCCTCGCCCGCGCGTAGGTACTAAAATCTGGCCCATTGTGTAGTAGACCTGGGCCAAGATAAATAATCTTATTGGATAGTGAAAATACAAAAAAACTTTCCTTCTGGAATAAAAAAGACCTTTTGTAAATTCAGAGAAGCAGTCTCTAGGCACGTATACCTTTTCAAACTCAAACCAGGACAATTAATTCAGTTCACCAGACATCGTAGTGATTCTAACTTACAGAATTTGTTCCAGCTTGCACCAGTTTGAACTGTGTCACATGCAGACATGAAAGCAACACAGCATTTAACACATCAGCATGCCTGAGAAACAGAGACCACATCAAAGTAAACCTTCTGCCACACACTCTTAGAAACCAACATGGAATTAAACAACAGACATACAAAGGATCCAATGGGACCTTCTATTGATTCTTCCCAGGGCTCAATATCCTGGATACCCATCTCGGCCTTCTTGCAACCACTAGGGCAAAAGAAATGGAATGAAATGCCCTGGCTTATACCTTGCTGGTTGACTAGATCAGAAGCATGTCAGAGATTTTCTACATGGTCAGTCTGTAAAACACACAAAAGAAAATACTATTTAGTAGAGTTGTACCAAACATTATAATGTGATTGTGAGGGAGTATATAGGAAACTCCCTCAGACCACCTTAAAGGACAAGCCATTGCTTTCTGGATTGGTCCTCCTTAAGAACCAACCCCATGAGGGATTCTGGGTCGAGGGAGGATAAGAAGTCAAGGTCCAGAAGGGTTAGAGTGGCCCCAAGGAGAAGACAGGAAGCCAGTCTATGCAAGGATTACCTATATCTGACTGTTTTTGGTTAATAAAAGTGATTGATGAGTTAAGTAACATTTAGACTGTACTTTTTTCCTTGCCTATAAATAATCTGTAGTTTATGTGGAACCACCCGAAGTTTGGCCTCCTTCTGTTTTCCTGGTCGTTTCTCAACCCAGGCAATTCCCACAGTGATCTAAAGCAAACATCTTGCTTACCATCAACCTCCAAGCAAATAATAACATAGCACAACAATAACGTAGCTTCTTACATGCTTTTTCACTAAATATGTTCAGAGCATAGAACAAAATTTCAAAGTTTCTAACCCCACAAGAGTTTTAAGACCTTCAGATTCTTGCCTTTTTTGTGAGTGGGAAGGAAAACCATCCGAAGACCTGGTAGCTCTATCAATGGCCAATGTCAACAGGCTCATGGTCAGTCAATGACTTGCTTAAGAGACACCAGTGTTTTTATAAAATGTAATTCAGCTGAAAGAGAAGCATTGCAAAGACATATAAAAAGTCTTTATCTAGTATAACAAAGGTCACACTGTAGGAATACCTAGTACCATACATTTTCCCTATAGAGAACTCATTTTATAAATGGGAAAGTAGGTATTAGTGGCAGTTATCATTCTTCCTTCTATTAGGGATGTGCATTCATTTCATCTGTTTTGACGATATGTGCGCACCTTGCAAACTTTATAGTAAATGTGAAAACATGGATACTATGGGGTAGATTTTCAAATAGCGCAAATTGGCCTACTTTTGCTGGCGCATCAGGCGCAAGCAAAAGTAAGCTGGATTTTAGTAGATACGCGCGGAGCCGCCAGCGGGCCTCTTGCGTGCCGGGACGCGACCTGGGGGCGGGTACGGAGGGCGCGGCCACGCCCCCGTACTGCCCCGAGCCGTAGCCACGCCCTGTACCCGCCCCCAAAACGCTGCCGACATGCCCCGAAAACGCAGCTGCGCTCGGTCCCGCCCCCGACACGCCCCCGACACGCCCCCGACACGCCCCCGACACGCCCCCTCCGAAAACCCCGGGACTTACGCGAGTCCCGGGGCTCTGCGCGCGCCGGTAGGCCTATGTAAAATAGGCTCACCGGCGCGCAGGGCCCTGCTCGCCTAAATTCGCCCGGATTTGGGTGGATTTAGGCGAGCAGGGCTCTGAAAATCCGCCCCTATGTGTGTATTTTTAATAATGAATAATGAGCATTAGGGATGAGAATTAGTTTGCAATGAAATAGGAAATAAAGACAATATTTCCTAATTTGTTGCATTTTGGAATAGGAAAATACAATAGGAAAAACCATGAAATTTTGTGTTGTTTTTCTTTTTGGTTTTTGAGGTGGGGGGTAGCCAAAAATGTACATTTAGAAAAAAATAAACAAACCCAAAACCTGCCTCAACCATTCCCATTTATTTAAATATAATGTCCCCACAGCTGCAGACCCACCCATTCACCCTCCCTCCCTCCCGATACCCCCAGGGCTCACCCAAAATCCACGGCAGTCTAGCAGGGGGCCCGGGAGTAACCTCCCACTCCTGGGCTGGTGGCTGCCATTCATCAAAATGGTGCCAGACATCCAGGCTACCAGTATCATTGGGTGAGCAGGCTGTCCTGTCATATAAGTAAATTTTCCAATATGGGCCGGATTTTAAGACATTCACGTGGGTGTACATTTGTGTGCGCAACCTGGCACGCACAAATGTTTGCCCAATTTTATACCATGCGCATGCAGCCGCACACATGTTATAAAATCTGGGGTCAGCACATGCAAGGGGGTGTTCACTAGTATACCTTGCATGCGCCGAGCCCTAGGGGAGCCCCAATGGCTTTCCTCGTTCCATCCAAAGCCACTCCGAAATCGGAGTGGTCTCGGAGGGAACTTTCCTTCAACCTCCCCCACCTTCCCTTCCCTTCCCCTACCTAACCTGTCCCCCAGCCCTACCTAAAACCTCCCATAACCTTTATTTTATAAGTTGTGCCTGCCTCCAAGCAGGCATAAGTTGTGCGCCGGGCCGACGGCCGGCCTGCAATCCCAAGCACAGTGCCAAATGGCCACTGTGCATGGAGGCTCTGGCCCCGCCCCTGCCCTGCCCACGTACCACCCTGGACTGCCCATGCCCCGCCCCTTTTTTCAAGCCACACATCCCGGGGCTTTACGTGCCCCGCCGGGCCTTTTGAAAATAAGCCCGGTGCGTAACCCCCTTACGCATGTAGGGCTTTGAAAATCTGCCCCTATGTGTAATAGATGTGTTATAGAAGGTGGAACAATGTTGACTAAAATCCCTCTATTATGGCAGGGTAGAATTTGCAATGATGGAGTTATTGTACATGAAAGATGAGGCTTCATTGTTCAGTGCCACAAGCCTTGTTGCTCTTTGTTGATGCATAAGTTGGATGGGCAATGAAGACAATGCATGATGTGTGTGAAAGAAAGTTTTCTTACTAGGGTACAGTGAATGCTATGAGTGAAAAATGGAAACTAACAAACTTTTACTTTGAAAAAGACATTAATATTTTTTATTCATGCTGTATGCTCCCTTCATTGAAATTAGCAAAGTATTTCAGATATTTTTCTCACTTTCAAAAGAAATTTTGTATGTGCATATGTATATGACTGCTGAAGTTTACTTCATTTAATCTTATGGAGCCAAGGTGAATAAGTGTTGCAGAGAGTAAAAATGACAATTATTCAAAACAACATCATATTATACCATCAGTATTTGCCGTAGCCTGTTAGTTAGCTAGATAATGAGACCTCATATATACTATGGCAGGGTACTGGTGAATTAGTCCCTGGGTGCCAATAGTTCAGTAATGCGGTGATAGACTCTGCGTACACCGTCACAAAGTTATAATCATAGGTCTCACTAGATGATCAGAGTACCGACAACGTGTTGTCGGTTACTAGGTATTATAGGCAGTAGAATGGATAAACACTTATCGTAGCATGTTTGGCTGTTATTGCAGTCAGGGACTCAGTACTGGCGTGTTGGCCCGACACGGCTCGTGTTTCTGGGGAACCTTCTTCAGGGTCCGCAGTGTGCCAGTGCTGCAATGTAATAAAGCAAAGTTAACACATCCCATGTTCAAGACAGACGCAATCCAAGCTGTTAGTTGCCATAACTTACTATTTTCCAGACTGCCCGCTTCTTCTGCTACTTGGCTGCAGCGATATTTTGGCAGCAGGATCCGCCATTTTAAATTGCTAATTATATACCTACCGCTGCGGGCGGGAACAGGTGAAAATGACGTCAAACCAATTTAGCTAGACCAGGAAACTAAATGAGCGAAGCCCATTCAACTGAGTCATTTAGACCGAAAGGTGTTACGGACATTAAAGTGAAAATCCACCACTGTTCACGAAGGTTGAATATTTGTTTAATGTCTCCTCCACGTGGGCTAGGTAAAATCTGTTCAAGAATGGTCCATCGTAATTGGTCAAACGTATGGCCAGTTGCAATACAGTGATCTACCATCGGTGCTTCCAATTTCTCCGTGTTTAAGCGGCTGCGATGTTCAAAAAGCCGCGTTTTAATTTTTCTACTCGTGCGTCCAACATATGTTAAATGACAAGGACATTCTATTAGGTATACCACAGACGTGGAATTACAAGATGTCTCCAAATTTTTGTAATAGATGCGACCTGTACGAGGATGTTTCCATGAAGATCCCTCTATAGTAATAGAACACATTTCGCAGTTTCCACAGCAGCGATGGCTGCCTTGCTGTCTTATAGGGTTCCGTAAAGTGACAGCTGCATGTACAACACACTGAACTATTGGCACCCAGGGACTAATTCACCAGTACCCTGCCATAGTATATATGAGGTCTCATTATCTAGCTAACTAACAGGCTACGGCAAATACTGATGGTATAATATGATGTTGTTTTGAATAATTGTCATAGATTACATCATACATTCAACAGTCTTTATCTATATTAGTGTAAAATATTACTGTTAAGCCATATGGATCCTGCCAAATTAAAAGACACCTTTAGCTATACAGCAGACTATGTGACAACCCTAGTACAGAGTCATTCCCTACTATGTGAAGATGCTGGGGTCACCAAACTCAGCACGGAAAGTGAATACATGGAGCTTCAGAAGCAATTAATTAGATCGCAACTTCACTCAGCCACTCTCGTACAGTACCTTCACCAACAGATTATTCCCCGTGGCTTACGGGTGAATAAATCGCCGTTAGTCTTCAGGGAAGATGAAGCCTTTGTAACGCGGTGGATTTCGATTTTAAACAAGTGCTCCATAAACCTCATGGTGCTTATAGTGGAACGCACGAAGGCATCCATTGATGAAACTACAGGGAAAATAACATCGCTTAAGGAACAGATCATTCAAGAATTTTCAGCGGAGCATCTTCAAGAAATTATAGACAAAAATAACAACAAATTAGATGAATTCAAAACCTCTATAAAACAATTAAAACTGAAGACCCTCAAAAGGGATGAAGATGATTATGCAACCAATAATGTATACCGCTGGCTTAACAAAGAAGATAACCAGTCTGGCAGAAAAGTCTATTTTGAAGACTCTGAAGGAAGCGGATCGACTGAATCCGATGAGGGGGAGACCGCGAGATATGTGAAGAAAGGCCCACAATCACAGCCTTTTTTAGGACGAGGTCGTCGAGGGAGGTGGCAGCGCTCGACCCAGCGCAAACCATACCGGACAGACCCAGTCACACAAGCATACATGCATCGCAACGAGACATCAGCTTACCCGCAGGAGGGGCCCCAAACACGATCGAGGACCCGGTACGATCCGCAATTATAAATTTATCTCATCATAGCCTTACTAAAGCACAAGAACAAGTGCTCAATTTGGGGCTATCTTTTGTTCCATATCAGCGACACAATCCTTTTCAAAGTCGTATCATGTTAACAAAATTCATTAGGAAACTCCAAATTAAACTTTACTGCACAACTAATGAAATTCCCAGTGACAATTTGTCTATAGTCAGAGGTAAGTCCAAATGGACACCTCCGGGTCCCCTGGATCATCACATCAGCACATTTCGAGACCTTATCTTAAAGGACATTGAAGTTTTTGAAAATACTAAAACCCATCCTTACATCAATTTTTCCCACCATGATCGGCAAGCATTACGATCTTTGGCCTCAGATTCGGAGACTATTATTAAACCCGCGGATAAGGGGGGCAGTATTGTTATGATGAATCGGGACCAGTACATATTAAAACTTACAACCCATTTAGCAGACTCAAAATATTATAGAATTTTACAAGAAGACCCTACTACAGAATTTTCTCATACCATTGAGATGTTGTTAGAAGAGAAAGTGACACCCTTCCTTACCCGCAAAGAGAGAAATTTCCTATTTCAACAACACCCGCGGATCCCCGTAATGTACGGGGTACCGAAAGTCCACAAATCAATAACAGACCCTCCGTTGAGACCCATCGTATCGAGTAACGGATCCCTTCTGGAACCACTAGCCATCTTTCTTGATAAATTTCTCAAACCTCATGTTCAAAAAATGAAGGCATATGTTCAAGATTCAACGGCCGTTCTTAACAAATTGGCAGATTATTCAACTTTACCAGACACTACAACTTTAGTTACGATGGATGTCGTTTCATTATACACTAATGTATCCCATTCCACAGCCTTGCTGACTATTGAAGAAACTTTGAAAAATAATATGGAAGGCTCCAGAATTCCATTCTGGTTTATATTTGAAATAGCTAAATTAGTGATTCAAAATAACTATTTTTCGTTCAATAGCCAATTTTACCTTCAAGTCCATGGCATAGCAATGGGGTCGTCGGCAGCCCCCTCTATTGCTAATTTAGTCATGGATAGACTTGAAAGATTACATATTTACAGTTCAGGCTGGTTTAGTGCTGTTGCACTTTGGATCCGTTATATAGATGATCTCCTTATTTTCTGGGACCAAGATTTAGCATTGCTTCAGGAATTCATCTCTTGGATCAATACAGTGGATCAGGACCTTAAATTTACTACACAGTACAGTGACACACATATATCTTTTTTGGATATAGCAATTACTGTTCAGAATCAGCAATTACACACTTCGATTCACCGTAAGGAATCTGAAAGAAACAATTTACTTAGATACCATAGCTTCCACCCGACAGCATTTAAACAAGGTCTTCCGGTCAGTCAATTTTTCAGACTCAGACGTTTGTGTTCATCGGACAGAGACTTTAAACTACAAGCAGGGAGACTTGCGGAAAGATTTTTCTCGAGAGGTTATCCTTATAGTGCAGTATATACAGCATTCAAAAGAGCATGGCACTCACCGAGGACAGCCCTTCTGCAGTACAAAACACGGTCTCCAGTCACAACTGATATCTGTGTACTTACACACACGGACAAATCGTATTTAATTATGCAAAGTATAAAAAAACATTGGCATATCTTACAATTGCATCCTATCTTCTCTGAACATCCACTCTTTGCATACCAACGCAGTAAGAATCTAAAGGACTCTGTTGTACATGCAGCTGTCACTTTACGGAACCCTATAAGACAGCAAGGCAGCCATCGCTGCTGTGGAAACTGCGAAATGTGTTCTATTACTATAGAGGGATCTTCATGGAAACATCCTCGTACAGGTCGCATCTATTACAAAAATTTGGAGACATCTTGTAATTCCACGTCTGTGGTATACCTAATAGAATGTCCTTGTCATTTAACATATGTTGGACGCACGAGTAGAAAAATTAAAACGCGGCTTTTTGAACATCGCAGCCGCTTAAACACGGAGAAATTGGAAGCACCGATGGTAGATCACTGTATTGCAACTGGCCATACGTTTGACCAATTACGATGGACCATTCTTGAACAGATTTTACCTAGCCCACGTGGAGGAGACATTAAACAAATACTCAACCTTCGTGAACAGTGGTGGATTTTCACTTTAATGTCCGTAACACCTTTCGGTCTAAATGACTCAGTTGAATGGGCTTCGCTCATTTAGTTTCCTGGTCTAGCTAAATTGGTTTGACGTCATTTTCACCTGTTCCCGCCCGCAGCGGTAGGTATATAATTAGCAATTTAAAATGGCGGATCCTGCTGCCAAAATATCGCTGCAGCCAAGTAGCAGAAGAAGCGGGCAGTCTGGAAAATAGTAAGTTATGGCAACTAACAGCTTGGATTGCGTCTGTCTTGAACATGGGATGTGTTAACTTTGCTTTATTACATTGCAGCACTGGCACACTGCGGCCCCTGAAGAAGGTTCCCCAGAAACACGAGCCGTGTCGGGCCAACACGCCAGTACTGAGTCCCTGACTGCAATAACAGCCAAACATGCTACGATAAGTGTTTATCCATTCTACTGCCTATAATACCTAGTAACCGACAACACGTTGTCGGTACTCTGATCATCTAGTGAGACCTATGATTATAACTTTGTGACGGTGTACGCAGAGTCTATCACCGCATTACTGAACTATTGGCACCCAGGGACTAATTCACCAGTACCCTGCCATAGTATATATGAGGTCTCATTATCTAGCTAACTAACAGGCTACGGCAAATACTGATGGTATAATATGATGTTGTTTTGAATAATTGTCATAGATTACATCATACATTCAACAGTCTTTATCTATATGAGAGTAAAAATGAGGCATGCTTGTGATTGAAGCATGGGCAGCTTCTTTTTTCTTGCCCTTATCTTATGTTGACATCATGGTCTGTATATGCTTAGTGCAATTTCCCTGCCTTTTTTCATAGGGATATGATGACACTGGAGATACTTTGCATGTTGACAAAGGGAAAATAAAGGTCATGCATATTGTAAAGAGACTGATAATACATTCAGAGGTACAGGGCTGTTTCAGCCCCAAATGTCTCATACAATGCTTTTTTATCACCAAACTTGTGGCTATACAGATTCCTGTGCAGTCTCTGGTTTACCCAGTAAAAAACTTTATTTGCTTAGTCTTCCCAAATAGCTAATCACTATGGTTTTCTTTTGATTTCAAATTGTGTGAAGCTACCCTATAGTTTCTGATAAAATATATAATAACACTTTTGTTTGAATCCCTCTTCTTCCATTACTGTTTTTAGCAGTAATTACCTGACTGATTAGGGTAATCCACTGATGATCAAACAGTGATCAGATCAGATCCAAATCCAGATCCAGATCCAGATCCAAACAAAAGAAACACTTCTGTATTCCATTCTTGAATTAATGTTTTACACTGGACATTTTCATTACTTAGAGGGCAATTTTCAAAGTGCCTATAGAAGATCAAAGTCCAAAGATAATTTTTTTAAGTGTGGACATTGTAAAATACTTGTGGGTGATCATGTCACATGGGTAGCTCAAATGAATAATGTAAAAGGGTTTCCTTAAAATAATCAGTTGGTAAATTATCAGTTCATGAGATTCCCCAGATAATTCATAACAAAATAAACAATAACATTAAAGAAAAGAATATGTTTGATTTAAGGTAGAAGTAAGCTGGCAAAGACAAATTATAATATTCAGTTGCTAAGAGGGTTATTAATCAAAGTGCATTATGGCATTAACGCCATAACGCACGCGATATGCATCACAGCGTGCAGAGTGAATGCAAATAATGAACATTTATTCAAAGGGGCAGGATTGGGGAGGGATTTGGGTGAAATTAATGAAAATGAGGGGTATTGCACCGTACGATAGTGCAACACAAACTATCGATGCCAGAAATAGCTACACCTTTTTTGCAGGTGTTAAGCTGTGCAATATGCCCAAAATGCAATTTGTGATAAATATTGCAAATTCTGTTTCAGGCAGGAGAATGGGAGGAGGGAGAGAGAGAGAGAGAGAGAGAGAGAGAGAAAGAGAGAGAGCTCCTCTGGGGTGGCACACATAGTAGTCAACTATTTATACTGTTATAGGAGGGCCAACAAGTAACTCAAAGTGAGGTTTTGATGGAGGTGTAGGGTTTGGGGGCCAGTTTTGCATGCAGAGTGAGACATACGAGCAGCACAATTCACCTCAGTGAAGATTTCACATCATTTGGAGTGAGGAAAGTCACACAAAGATGAGATTCCTACAATGTCCTCTCGCCCTGGCTTGATGGACTCTCTACCACATTCAATTGTGTTCATTTACTAATCTGGGTATTTTCACATAAAAATAGGCCCAAAATGTGAGCTCTAGTTAGACAGTTTCTGTACCTCTCAGTGTCTCTCCAGGAATCCAACAGTCAATTATAATCTGTTAGTATACAAGCTTTCCACCTGTGATGTCATTTTTCTAGTGATGCCAAGGGAAATAGTTCTCATCTGATCTAGATATGCCATATAACCTACCAAATACTAGTAAAAATGTACTGGTACAGATAGACCAATTAGAAAGGAATTTTTTAAATTATCACAATTTTCCTAACGATGAATAATTTGGAAAATATCTTTGTGCTTTGACTAGAATATGGTATAATTTTTCAAGACAGTGTACTTGAGCATCATGGAGTTGCCATGGGGACTGCAAAGTGACAGCTTCAGAATGTTGATTAGGACCAGTTTTTTTTTTTTTTGTTAATGGACCTTGTTTTTAATCCCAGCCCCATTGACTCCAATAAAAAGGGAAAAACCCATTAAAATGAAAATAAATAAACTACCAGAGAAAAAAAACTCAAATCAAAACAACTAAATTTCTAAAAGCACTTTGACATCATTCTCACTCTTCACAGGCACCACACTATCAAATAGAGCTTTAAATATCCATCACAACTTCCTTCGGAGTTATTTAATATGATAATTTAAATTGTGAAACATTTTTAGCCAAACAGGGTCATTCATCAAATAATGCATGCAATAAATATTGCATTACAAAATGCATATGCAAATTTGAAAAATATATTCAAGTGGGAGGGGTTTGGGTGGAGTAAATAAAAATGAGGGCTGTTTAACATTGCATGTGATAACATAACACATGCTATCATGGGATTTAATGCCAGAAATAACTACACATTTATTCTTGGTGCTATGCCTGCGCTACTGTGCGTTATGGCCAAAACGGGATTTATCACAAATCCCATTTTGATGGGGGGAGAGGGGAAGGGAGAGAGAGAGAGAGCCTCTGTGGAGGTCCACTGATTTGTAGATTGTTGACTATACCCGGGTTCAATCCCCGGGTTCAATTCCCGGCATCTCCACCATTGCTGAACGTACTGATGGTATTTCTGCTGAAGGAAAAAATATACCAGAGACCTTGAATGCCAGACTCTAAAGGAAAAGTTATAAACAACTCTTGCAGGACTTCAGAGATAACAGATGAATGTGAGACACAGGATGCGCAGGAGGAGATAGCGCTAAGGGTACGACGCAGATAAATCTGTGGGAAGGAATGCAAAGGGAGAGAGATAAGGGGAGACGAAGAACAGCTGCCGTAATCAGGCAGCGCAATACATTTTGTGGTGTGAAACATGCAATCAGAAACCAGGTGTCTTGCTTACTTTGTTATTATAACCTATATAAGTAGAGCTGGTATGTAGCAGTGTTAGTTAACCAAAGACGTTCCTGCGCGAGAGATTTGCTATGTCTATTATGTGAGTATGTTATATTTTCGCTACTTGTATATCCATTTACTTATGCACAGTATATGAATGGTTTATAATAAAGAATAGTAATGTACAAGTGAAATCAGAGTTGCTCTTTTATACATTTTATGCGTTGGTCTTTTTAACAATTTGGTGGAGAATGCAGGCATCGATCCCGCTACCTCTCGCAACTAACATGCAGAATAATTTGAATAACGTGGTAGCATTATCAACTAAACCGTGGCCAGAGGTCAGGGCCACGCTCTTACATTTTTCCTCAGTGTATATGAAAATGATTGGGGCTTCAAATAAAGAGCAATTAAAAATGTCCAATAAGTTAATGACATTACAGTTAGCGGATTTAGAGGAGAAAAAAAATTCCAAACCTCAAGTAACTCCGGTTAAAGACCACATTCAGGATTGTTATATTATGCAGGGTCCACCACAGTTTATGCCTGCCGGAGCGTATCGAGGGGGTTATCCCTCATACATTCCCCACGGCAGAGGGATGAGAAGGGGAAGAAGGGGCGGCAGAGGTTTTGCACAAGGGACTGTGAATAGACCGTCTCCTGATAGAAGAGCTCATGTGCAGTGCTGGAACTGTCAGTCCTTTGGTCATTATGCAACCGAATGTAGGCTTCCAGGAGCTCAGGGTCACGCACAACAATCAGTGCAGGCATTACCACCACAGACATTGCCACCTCCGCCACCGCCCCCTGTGCCAGACCTGATGTCATCTGGCCAGCAGCCCTCACAATTCCCTGTGTGGGGCCAAGGTGATTACTGACAAATTGTAGGGAATGAAGGAATTATTCAGGGTGACACTGTGTTTTTACAGACCTCAGAACCATTTGTTCAGTTATTAGTAGGTCCCCAACAGACCCCGATGCAATTTTTAATTGATACGGGTGCCACATCATCTGTTATCTGTGTAAAGCCAAATGCTGTGAAAAGATCCCTGGAAACCAATACTACTATCGGCTTCGATGGAAAGCCCAGTAAGACACATTTAACTGAATTAACCCCGGTGGTAATTGAAACTACACATGGTAAAAGGGAGGCATCCGTTAAATTCTTAATTGCTGAACATTGCCCTGTAAATTTATTAGGACGAGATCTACTGACCCAATTCGGATTGACTTTAACGTTTAAAATTCCAGCGTCTAAAAGCCTCCTTTCATTAGTTACGACAGCGGGAAATGGAGAGGAGAGTGAAATCCCGGATGAGTGGAAATGGGATCAGTTACCCTTAGATTTATGGAGCACAGAAGAAGCTCCTTATGGTAGAGCAAAATCAGCTCAGGCGTATCGAAATAAGACAATGCCATGTGAGCAGGGGCCGTATGTGAGTCCTTATCCAGTTAAGGAAAAATTAATGAGACCTACTATGAAACATATTGCACAACTTTTAAAACATGGTATTCTTGAGGAATCACAGTCACCCTATAATACTCCTTTGTTCCCTGTGCCAAAAGGAGAAAATGATGTCCGGATTGTTCATGATTTGCGTGCTTTGAATGATATTGTGGTCCCACAATATCCAGTTTGTGCTAACCCTCTGACGTTATTACAAACTCAGCCTATATACAAATTTAATTCTGTCATTGATTTATCTAACGCATTCTTTGCAATTCCGTTGCATACGGCTTCTCGTGATTTAACATCTTTTGTATTAGGCAATAAGGCGTATCGCTGGGCACGAATGCCCCAAGGGTTTACGGATAACCCGACTGTTTTTTCAAAACAATTAAACAAGGATTTAGAACAGTTTAGGAGTGTGTTACCTAAATCTGTATCTCTGTTCACGTATGTTGATGATATATTACTTTCAGCTGACAGTAGAGCAGAATGTTGGGAATGAACATTTAAATTATTACAAGCATTGGGTGAAGCGGGATATAAGTGTAATCAACAGAAATGTGTATTGGCCAAGACTCAGGTTAATTTCCTAGGCCAAATAATATCCTCAACTACTAAACACATAACAAAAGATTTGCTGTTAGAACTGCAGAAACAGGAGTTTCCCCACAATTTAAAACAATTGCGAGGTTTGTTGGGAACATTTAATTACTGTAGACAATGGATACCGGGATATTCTGCGCGCATTTCCCCTCTGTTGAGGCACTTACAAGTACCGGCTGGTACTAGCTCCAATGCGCAGGTGACTTTGACTGATAATGACGAAATGATTATACGAGAAGTATTACAGACATTGCTACAAGCTGAACCTCTCGGTACAGTAGACCCTCGATTAAAAATACATATATGGGTCCGAGACATGGGACATACATGGGCTGCCTTTGTAAATCAGGAAAATACACCGAAACAAGCAGTAGCCTTTCTGTCTGGATCCTTTAGCCCAGTGGAAATGGCCCTACCTGAGATCCCAAAGTTGTTAACAGCCATTGTTGCAGCAGTTGATAAATGGCGGGCTATCATGCCATATAGTTCGTTAATATTACACTGCGCTCATTCCATACATTACCTGTTAACCACTAGTCAAGCAGCATTGACGGCGACTAGATTTGGTAAATATTAGGGATGTTCATTCGTATTGACCGCATATGTAAAACGCTACTCATATTTTTTTTTAACTTAAAAAAAGGATTCGACATATACGATCGGATTTCCCACATATCCAACATAGCTATGTTGGATATGTGGGAAATCGCGATTGTTGAGCCAAAATAAAAATTTAAACCCCCTCACCCTCCTTAATCCCCCCCCCCCAGACTTACCACAACTCCCTGGTGATCGAGCGAGGAGTGAGGACGCCATTTCTGCAATCCTTGGCGAGAAGCATGTGACGTCGCACCACGTCGAGTGACGCGGCGCCACGTGATTCCCGGCGAGTTCGCGCCGGAAGGCTTGTTCGGCCCAAAAAGAACTTTTGGCCAGCTTGGGGGGACCTCCTGACCCCCCCAAGCTGGCCAAAAGTTCTTTTTGGGCCGAACGAGCCTTCCGGCGCGAACTCGCCGGGAATCACGTGACGCCGGCGTCACTCGACGTGCCGCTGACGTCACATGCTTCTCGCCAAGGATTGCAGAAATGACGTCCTCACTCCTCGCTCGATCACCAGGGAGTTGTGGTAAGTCTGGGGGGGGGGGGATTAAGGAGGGTGAGGGGGTTTAAAATTTTTTTTTGCACATATGGACATATACCCAACTCATTTAATTTTTTTTATGTCCATATTGACCGCAAATGGGACCCCCTTTGGACATATGGACATATGGACATAAACTTTTGCTCTGCACATCCCTAGTAAATATCAAGCAGTATTGACTGGCCAGGATATTGTGACAGCACCTCTTACGAAAGCTCAGAATAAATTACTAGACTATTTTTTTCCCGGTAATAAACAACAGCAAATTGAAAGAAAAGACATCCCAGAACTTTTACTGACACAATTTGACCCTCTTGAGGCGGGACTAATATGGTTTACAGACGGGGCTCAGAGAGATCAAAAGGCAGCATTTGCTGCGGTACAAGTGACGCCGGACTTAAATATAATTTCCAAATTGCAGTATCATACACAAAACGGTGTCACAGCACAGGAAGCTGAACTTTTGGCCGTGATAGCAGCCCTTAAATCCACAGGCAATGATAGAGACTGTACAATTTACACTGACAGTTCTTATTAGTTAGTTCCTTACAATATCATTTAATAAAATGGAAAAGAAGGGGGATGATAACTGCTGCAGGGCAACCCTTACAACACATTCATAATTGGCAGCAGATACTTAATTTGTTATCACAAAGAGAGGGTGTTGGTTCTCAAACTGCTATAGTATGGACGCCAGCACATACAGGGAGTATGAGCTTTGAGGCAAAGGGCAATGACTTAGCAGATAAAGCTGCTACAGAAATCCTTACCGTACACTTACTGGCCATGCAAACACGGTTCAGTTCGGAACTGAGTCCTACTCCATATCCAATGCCACTGGATATATTCCATGAGCAACCCAGTGGTGAGGAATTACAGAAATGGATAACAATTGGATGCTACCAAAAAGGTAAAGAATGGCTGCACCCTAATGGAAAAAAATGTTTGACTACATCGGAGGTGTTGCGATATTTCTGTGCATGGCATGCAACCATGCATCTGTCTGCCAATGCTTTATTAGCTGGTATACAAAGTAATCATTGGAACCAAAATCTATATGCTTTAGCTGTACAAATAATTCATAACTGTCCAGTTTGTTCTACTCATATAGCTCGTCGAGGCCCAGCTGTGAGTCCTGGCAGCTTGCCTGTTCCCCAGGGACCAGGTTTGGAATGGCACATTGATTACACTGATATGCTTGAAGCAATTAAAGGAAAACGGTATGTATTGGTATGGGTAGATAGCTTTTCCCATTGGATAGAAGCTTTCCCATGTACAAAAGAAACAGCTCATGTTGTCATCGATACCTTTTTGCATAGAATTTTGCCTACTCATGGCTGCCCGATCAAAATTGTATCCGATAACGGCACACAGTTTAATAATCAAATTATGAATGAATTACAAGAAATCTGTAATATTATCCACCGACGTGTGTCTGTTTATAAACCAACCTCAAATGGTTTGGTAGAACGCTATAATGGGATATTGAAAACCAAACTGAGAGTATTGCTCACAGCATTGAATAGAAAAAGGACAAACAAATTATATACATGGTTGGATGTATTACCGTTGGCCTTAATGATTATACAGAATACGCCAGGTACCATTCATGAAATCACTCCATTCCAATTACAGACAGGACGGATTATGAATCCGATGACAGTAAAACAAACTGATACCCAAGTGGAATATTGGAAAAAGATGCAACCCCTAATGGCAATGGCGGCAGATCTGGTACAGACTGAATCATTAAAGGCCCCTAAAAAGACGTTTTGTGCTCCTTTTTCCGTAGGTGATCAAGTGCTGAGAAAGAATTATACACACAAGACCTGGAAGGATCCGATCTACATTGGTCCATTCACTATCACAGGGCTGAGCCACACTGCTGCTCGTTTAACTGAACACTCTACCTGGGTACACTTGTCAGATATTTGACCATACAGACCCATTCCATAACGTCATGCCCAACTTGGTCACATTTGTTTGGACTGTTATTATGTGTCTGGGGCTATGGGGTGGATCTACCTTTCCAGCATCAATTGTCTCTGATATAGAGTCTGATTCTCTCACCACACGTTTTAAACATAATCTGTGGCTGCGTTTAGCCAATATTACAAATGTTACTTCCTTTTGTCTGACGTTTAGTTTAGATCTACATACAATATTGGGATCTTGTCTTATTCCAGTGTGTAAGGTCCCGAATGATATTGCAAACAATACTCAGTTGCCACTTATCACTAATGCTTGGCAATACACATCTCTCCCATTTTGGGGTCGAATAACAAAACGCTTGCCTGCAGATGCCTTGGAATTTCATACCCCATATGTAGCGAGACCCCATAATAGCACTTGTGCTCTTGTTGTAAATTGTACTGAACAGGGTGCCGGTAAATGCCGTGAACTCCCTAAGGGAAATTGGAATTGCAGCCACTATACTAATGTCAGTTTTAATTATGCTCACATTATATTACCCATAGGGTGGTTCTTTACCTGTGGGGCTACTACATTTAACTATATTCCAGCTAATATCAGCGAGTGTACTTGTTGTCTCAGTAGACTTGTTCCTGTGTTGCCCCAGAAACCACAAATACTAGATTCCAAGCATCGACAGACACGTGATTTGTCCTCCTTAGAACCCACATGTGATGGAAACGTTTCATTATTTAGTAAGCAGGAATCACTAGCATTAGCATTAACTTTGATTAGTGTGCCTGCTTTGGCTATGCATGCTGACATAGAAGTCACAAAACTCGCCTGTACATTGGCAAAATCTATTAATACTAAATCTAAGGCTCTAGCATTATTAAACCAAGAGCAAGCTACCCTCCGCAATGCTATCATTAGCAATCGTGGTGCTATTGACTTTTTATTATTGCAGCATCGATTTGGTTGTGAGATTATGCCTGACATGTGTTGTTTTAATATTACTGATAACTCATGGGCCATTGAAAACCAAATTGTACAATTACATAAGTATGCACAAGATATTAAAATGCATTCTTGGTCCAACATGTGGGACAATATATGGTCCATATTCCCGATTGGATGGATTAGAACAGCCTGTCAATATATCTTAACCTTTCTGATCATTCTGGTTAGCGTAGGCTGTTTTGTACAATGTATACCTAGTTTGATTTTTTCTATACAGAGATGGTTTCGACCTAAGTCCATCAAGAACAATATGATAGCCTATAGCAATATTAACCTGGACACTGCTCGCATAGTGCATACCACAAATCATGTCGGAGATAGAAGGGTGGAGGAAAGTAAGAGTAGTTAAAAGGGAGGTGTTAAGGAAAGATTCTTCCCCAGATTCAGAAGAACGGCCCTCATCTCTTTACTAGTCCCCTGTGTGAAGAATTGAACACCTGTATGAGCCAGGAGCTCTCCTGACTCAAGGGAGGATTGTTGACTATACCCGGGTTCAATCCCCGGGTTCAATTCCCGGCATCTCCACCATTGCTGAACGTACTGATGGTATTTCTGCTGAAGGAAAAAATATACCAGAGACCTTGAATGCCAGACTCTAAAGGAAAAGTTATAAACAACTCTTGCAGGACTTCAGAGATAACAGATGAATGTGAGACACAGGATGCGCAGGAGGAGATAGCGCTAAGGGTACGACGCAGATAAATCTGTGGGAAGGAATGCAAAGGGAGAGAGATAAGGGGAGACGAAGAACAGCTGCCGTAATCGGGCAGCGCAATAAATTTTGTGGTGTGAAACATGCAATCAGAAACCAGGTGTCTTGCTTACTTTGTTATTATAACCTATATAAGTAGAGCTGGTATGTAGCAGTGTTAGTTAAGCAAAGACGTTCCTGCGCGAGAGATTTGCTATGTCTATTATGTGAGTATGTAATATTTTCGCTACTTGTATATCCATTTGCTTATGCACAGTATATGAATGGTTTATAATAAAGAATAGTAATGTACAAGTGAAATCAGAGTTGCTCTTTTATACATTTTATGCGTTGGTCTTTTTAACAAGACTTTTTATACTACTGTGAGAGAGGGCATTATGAACTCAGGTTAAGGTTTGTGGGGTGAATTGCATCATGCTACGCAGAGAGAGAACTTGGCACAAATCTACTCTTCTTTCACATTTCAGCATTCCAAATCACATTAAATTTTCACTTATAGTAACTGCTGTTCATATATATGGCTGTGCATGTAAAATTGCCCCCCAGAACCCATCCCACCCCACAATCCTCACCCCAAGTTACTAGAGCCCCCTCTTACAGTGGTATAAATAGTTAACTGTTTTGGGAGCCTCTCTCTCACCAAAATGTGATTAAAGCCTGTCCTGGCACTACTGAACTTGCGATGTGAAAATATCAGGGGTGTGATAAATTTAACGTTGTTGTGGTAAAATAGCTATGCAATGCGTATCAGGAAAATTACCCTAACCATGCTCCATTTTGTTTTTATTGCCGGTGCTATTCTTGCTATATTTATAGCAAAATGTTGAATCTAGGTCTAAGGATCCCTCAACACTTTGTATCTTCTCCTCTGGTGACCAAACCCTAGTTTGTGAGAAGTTTTAAACTATTCTTAAATCCCTAGGGGTCTCTGTTCACAATGGGTCAAACAACTCTCTTAATAACTTTTGCAGAGCCCAAATTTCAGGGTTGTTCATGTTAATAACTTCTTTCCAGGTCACCACTACTGGCAAAAGTTCAATTTATATTATTTGTGAAAGATTATATTAATTAATTGGTGTCAGGTTCACCATGGTGCTTCCTAGGGTTCAAACTAATATGGCAGCCTCTCCCTAGACTTGCTATCAAAACCACAATGTTTACAAACCACCCGCTCTGATTCCCCGATGTTCATTCAGCCTCCTGACCCTGCCTCCACGCATGTGGCGCCTCCCCTGCAAATTGCGGGAAATGCCGCTTTTATTTTCAAAGCGTTGCTTGAGTTGCCAGAGCATCCCTTCCCTCTTTCCACGACAGGCCCTCCTCCAAAAAATGAACAAAACAAGTAGCCAAGCTCCCATGTCTCTCACCGCTCTGCCTATCACCTCGGACCACTTTTTTTTTAATAAAAAAATATCGGGTCAATTTTCCTTGGGCTCACCACCCACCAAGACATCAGGGACACTGCAATAGGGATCAAAACAGCCCAACCTACCCACAGGAACCCCCCCCCCCCCCTCAGGGCAAGAAATCAAATGTATTAGTTATTATATATATATTTTACCACATGCACACTAAATACCCTCCAAACTGTGCACCTCCTTTTCACGTGGATCCTTTTGAGTAAAACAAAGAGCCTACTTATGAAAAATGAAAAGTGGGCATGTTTCAATCCCTACTCCAACAATTCTCCTTGGCAATGCCTTCCCAAGTATAAGTAAAATTGCATTTGTAATGGCATTATAATGGTAACTTTCAAACCGGCATGCGGGCACCCAGATATGCAGCTGTTTTATGATTATGCATGTATATACACACGTTATTAAATAATTTTTAAATGGGTGCACAAATCATGCTTCTACCACATAAATTGGAGAATTTTAAAAGGGGTGCACACGCACACCATTGCCAGTTTCATCAGTTCATCCACAAATACTCCCAGTTTAACATCTAGGTCCTTCAAACCTCCCTAGTTTAATAGCCTTCTCTTCCCTTCAGTTACTCCAGACCCTTAAATCACCTGAGTTATGGCTGGGGTTTTTTTTGTTTGTTTTTTTTAACTTACATCTCCTCCATAGCAGAAGTAAACTTACATGCCACTGGTCCTGGGTACGCATGCAGACACATCTCTTGGCCACGCACCGAAACACCCATGCCCTGCCCCTTTTTGAAATCTTTAGAGATGTGCACGCAGTGGGAGATTGCCCACGTTTCTGGGTGGCTTTTGAAATTCAGACAGCACACACCAGCCTGCGCACACCAGGCTTTTAAAACTCAGCTTTCTGCACATATTTTAACCCATATATAGGGTGGTCAGTTTTAAAAAAAAAATCCCTATTCTGCAAGCTAAATCCTATTTTAAATATCGGAGTCTTTATCAGGAGTGGGAAATTTTGGCCCTCAAGGGCCACCAACCTATAAGGTTTTCAAAATATCTGCAATGTATACGAATATGAAAATTCATTATGGATATCCTGAAAATGAAACAGGATGATGGTCCTCGAGGATTAGTATTGCCCACTCCTGCTCTTTATCATAGAAATATGCCCTACTAACCTCAGTAATCAATTTTCACATTAACTGAAATTTACAATTTCCATGACTTGCTACATAATTCTCCAGTATTTTGCTAAATATCAGCATAGCAAGATATATATTTGCTAACCTACTTTACACTAATCTTAGTATTTTATGAACCTGTCATAAGGTTAAAAAAAGCTACTATACCAGCAAAATATTTTAATTTGTTCATTTCATCATTTGGGCCTTCTTTATTTTATGCAAACTCTAATGTTCAAAAAATAGTATTGAAATAATACGTATTGCTCTCATTTTTGTGGTATTAAATTAACACAATATTAAATACCATAAGGCCAATATTCAGCTCTAAGGGGGTCATTCTCTAAAGGGATCGCACGCGATACCTATATCAGGGCGGGTTCTGGGTGGCGTTGGCACCAGAAGGGGAGGAGTCGGTGCGGCACCAGGGCCAACGCTGCGAAGAAAAGATAAGGACCCTTATCGCCACCAGTTTTGAGCCCAATAACTACACCTTTTATGGTGTAGTTATTCGGTGTGAAAGCCGGCAGCCAGCACACCGCAGTGGTGCGATGGCTGCTGGCTTTCGCAGGCCCGCCCCCCGCTTCGCCCCCCCCCGCCCCCTGTTACCGCCCCCCGCCCCCATTACCGCCGGATTTTCTAAGTTCTGTGAACTTAGAAAATCCAGGCCTAAAATGGATAAATTATTGTAATGTTTTGGCCAGCCGCAGGAAGTCCTGCAACCAGCCACAGTTACCACTGAACACTGCCAATGTGATCAAAATGTTGCCATGCAGCCATGCCCTTGAGTCTTCTTTGGTATGGCATGCCAATACTTGAAGGCCCTGTGGCAGGAAACTGAACCGCCAACATTAAGTGATGGTATCCTCTGGATGGGTATTTAAACTCTAGCTGTGCTTCAAGCCTTGCATCAACAACACATCCTCCTACCTTGCAGTGCATGTTAATTGCTGTCTTTGTGCATTACCTTACCTTGTCTTGCCCTGCCTTGTCCTGCTGTTTTTGTCTTGTCTGTCCATCTCTGCCTGGTTCTGACCCATGTCTCGGACTTGACTACTTTTCTGCCTGCAGCTTGCCCCAACCTTGGCCTGGAGGTGGTCAGCATTTGCTTGCTGCCTGTCCTGACCTTGGCCTATACCCAGATTCCATTTGCTCACTGCCAGCCCTGACTTCCTCCCACTACTCAACTATGTATGACCGCTCCTTACAGGACTCTCACCTAAGGCCTGCCAGCCCTTGGAGCCCAAAGGCTCAACCTATGAGGAACGGGACTGGTATAGGTGAAGCCCTAGAACCAGTCCTTGTAAGAGCAAGTCTACCTGCTGTCAGCATGGGCCTAGTTGGTTCACCTGCTAGGCTGCAACAACCATGCCACAGCCCAAAGGCTCATATCAGTGACACTTATCTGGCACAAGTCAGCCGGATAAGTTATCCTGGATATTCACCAGGATAGATTTCCTGCTGAATGTCCTCGAATAAAGTTATCACCGGTTAGGTTTCAATCTTATCTGGGTATATGTATCTACATAACTTTAAGATTAACCATCTATATTCAAAAGAATACTGCCTGTTAAGTGACTACAAAAAAAAAAAAGAGAGAAGTAGAGTGAGCCTGGCAGCCCGGTTACCTATTCCTCACAAGAGTGAGGCAAAGTTTGGGCCTGATGGCTAGATCCCACCTCTCTTAAGCCTCCTACCAAGAAAGCCACAAAGTATAAGATTTGTGCAGGAATGGTGCCCTCTCATCCCACTCTTGGCCCCCTCAGGTTGTTAAAAAGGACTCTGCTACAGTTCTTCCACTTGCTCCTTGTCCCCTGCCTCCCCATCAAGCCTAGCCTACTCCTCCCACTCTAGTCGAACCCCCCTCCCCCCAACATGTCCTGGAGCTCAGAACCAGGGTCTGGCTGTCCTTGCTTCCAGTGTTGCTCTGCTCCAAGCTCCTGGTCATGTTTAGGGGCTTCAGGGCTAGGCTACGCTTGATGGGGAGATGGGAGTGGAGAGCAGTGGGAGGGACTGGAGTTAATTCATTTTTAACAACCTGGGAGTGGGCGGGAGTGGGAGGAGGGGATGCTGATCCCATACAAGCTTGTTACTTTGTAGTTTTCTTTCAGGAGAGAGGGTAGGGAAGGAGGGCTTGGGTTTTTGGGGATCAGGCAGCAAGACCATATCTTCATCTCATTTGGATGAGAAGTGGGCAATCAAATAACCAGACCTGTTCTGCTTCTCTTTTTGGAATGTAGCTAGTTAAGTAGCAAGTTATCCAGCCACATGTAGCCAGCTAATTTTAGGACTGCTCTGAAGCATATAGTTAAATATTTGCTAAGTTAGCCAGATAACTTTGCTCTGTCCTAAACGACTCCAGAAAACCTCTTTTTTTTATCCAGCTAACTCACAGAGGGCTGTAATATATTTAAATGCCAAATTTGTCTGGCTAAGTATGGGTCTTAGCTAGACAAATCTTTTTGAATAAGGACCTGCATAAGACTAATTTCATGTTCCACGAAAGCATAAATAAATGTAATAATTGACAATCCAACCTACAAAGCACACATTTGAAAAAACAAATTAGCAAAAACTGTGAGAGTTAGAAGAGAAAGAGCAATGTTAAGGAAAATAGTGAGTATTTTAAACTGTAAGGGACCTTTCTAGTGGAAGACGAGTAGAAGAAAAATCAAAGAAAAAAGAAATGTAAAAAGAAATATGAACACCAAGTACTCAGACTTCTCAAACATTATTAAATTCTATATGAGCATCAGGTACTTGTAAGACTGAAGCATCTCAACTGCATACAAATAGCTTTTCAAGTGTGTATGTACTTGACAAATTGTGTGAAATACAGATCAGTCCTCTTAAGAATGGCAATGAAGATTTAGATTTTTTTTAGTTTAATAATGGTATCAAATCTAGACTTTGGTGCCATTTTGCAAGTAAAAATAGCATTTTGTCCCTTAAGTCAGTGGCTTTTTGGTCATATGAAAGTAAGCAGATACTTTCAAAATGCCTGTATTTTTGACTGCATGAAAAGAAATGCATTCCAGGGAGTATTTTGGAGATATAAGTTAAAATTATGTGTGTATTTAATTTCTAGAAAAGTACATCTATTATAGGCATGTTGCTAATATGCATAATTGATGCCATCATTTTATGACATGTAAAGATGCACACACAATTACAATCACATAAAGTATGATACTCAAGGTTCCTTGAAGCCAATATTCAGAAACCATTTAGATGGATAACTGAAAAGTTACCCATCTGATTGCAAAGCGGCAATATTTGAAGTCATATGCAGCTTAATTCTAGCCGCATTTATGCAGCTAGAATTTAGCAGTATAATTCAGGAGAGGTTTGGGAGCGAGTGGGAGGCGTTTTGAGGTGGGCCAGAGTTAACCACATAAGTCATGTGGCTAACTCCGTTATTCGGAGTTAGCAGTTTAACTAATGTGGCTAACTCTGGTCGCGCCGTAGGACTGTCCTAAAGGTAGCTGGATACATTCTGCTGCACCACTGAATATCCCCATTAATTAGCTGGATGGCTATATCTGGCTAACTTAACTAGCCACTCCGCAGCTGAGTATCGGCCCTCTTGTGTTTAGGGACCTTTGTTTTCAGTTTTTATTTTGTTTTTCCTGGGAATTTCTCAATGTTTCATTATAATGAACAAAAGTAGGAGAAAATCAGTTGAAAAAAATGAGTTGTCTTTTTACCACTGATTTTTCTACCATTTTGATTTGTTATAAAACACCCAGAAATGCATTGGGGGGGGGGGGGGGGGGGAGGGGGCAGAGACTGAAAAAGGAAGTCCTTGCTTGTATTAAAAAATAAACTTGATTTTTATAGGCTTGAAAATATGCACATATCATTGCAGCTTGGTGCCCTATTGAAAACTAACCTCATTTCCATTTACAGAATGTGAAATGACGAGGGACAGAGAAGGGATTGAATGCGCACAGGTTTAAAACATGTACTAGGATAAGCTGCATGGGTGCACCATTGAATATGCTAGGCAATCTTTTTTTTTTATTATTTTTTATTTATGCATTTACAGATATATTACTTCATATATCAATTCAAAAAGGTATAAGAGATCGTGCAATACATAGGAAACTTTAACTCAAGATTGCAATAATACATAGATCTCTAATAAATTTTCAGGTAACATTGGGACCAAGATAACAATAAGACAATATGGAACTCTTCCAATACATAAAATAAGAAATCAAACCGTCACAAGATGCATTCCCCCTTAATCATTTATAACACACCTCATCCCTTCCCATCCAAGAATCCCCTTAATTGCTCCGGTTCATAGAAAATATACTTATTTCCTTGAAATTTTAAGCAACATTTGCAGGGAAATTTAAGCACTATACTTGCACCTCGATTTAGTACTTCGGGCCTCATGGTTAAACACTTTTTCCTGCGCTCCTGTGTGGAACACACAACATCAGGATATATCCATACACATTCCCCATAAAAATGGGCGGATCTATTTCTAAATAAACTAGGCAATCTTAAAGTTAGCTGGATATTAAGGACACATCTTTGGTTTCCTAAGATTATCTGGCTAGGTTAACAGGATAATGCTTGAAATCAGCATTATCTGACTAATTTAGCCAAATAACTCCCCACAACCACATAACATCTTCAGCTACCCTCGCATAGCAGGAAAAGTTTTCAGCGAGCTAAAGACTTATCCATCCATGTCAGGAGCAGTTAGACCAGTGGATATTCAAATCCTGATATTTGTCTGGCTAAGTGCTTGACTTCATTCTGAGGGGCAAATTTTCATAAAGTCACTCAATAGTAAGGTAGCCGGTTATGCACTAGCCAACTATCTTTGGGCTAAGTTTCAGCAGCAACCTAGTCAACTAGGCACTAGGCAGTGGCTGAAATTTCACTTAAACTTAGTTGGCTATTAATAAATTGCTAGATTTAAGGCAGCTATGCCCATACACAGAGATAGCTTCCGAACATAGCCAGATAGCACTGAAAACTTATCCAAGTACTCCCTCACTCCCAACCCAACCACAACTTCTGGACTGCCCATTTTTTGAGCAGATAAATATCATTGCCTATGGAGGGATTCTAAAAAGATATAACCAACTAATTTTGGGAGTGAGCAGGTTAAACATATAGGGGTAGATTTTAAAAGGAGCGCACGCAGCCTACATGTGCACGCACTACCCGGCGCATGCACATGTACACCTGATTTTATAACTTGCGCATACAGGTGCATACAAGTTATAAAATCAGGGGTCAGCGCGTGCAAGGGGGTGCACAATTGTTCACCTTGCATGCACCGAGCAGCGCTGCCTTCCCCAGTTCCGTTCCCCCTAACCTGACTTTCCCACCCCTTCCCCTAACCTTCCCCCCCAGCCCACTCTAACCCCCCCAAAATGTTTATTTTACCTTTTGCACCTGCCTCTGGGCAGGAGCAAATTGCATATGCCGGCAGCCTGCCGGCACATGATCCTCTGACAGAGCGGCAATGGCCGCTCTGTCGGAGGCCTCTGGCCCCACCCCCAGATCTCCCCATCCCATCCACACCTTGCCCCACCCCTTTTTGCAAGCCCTGGGACTTACACGCGTCCCGGGGCTTTACGTGCATCACTGGGCCTTTTTAAAATAGGCCCGGCACGCGTAACCCCGGTTAGGCACGTAACCCTTTTAAAATTCGGAGCATATTTTTTAAAAATCCACCTTTGCTTCCCCTCCACCCTGAATGGTCTAATTTATTTCCCTAAATTCACAAGGTAGGAAAATTTAGCAGGAGTGTTCCTGATGTAGACGTATGACTTAATCAGTGTGCACAGATTGTAAGTATAACTGGCAATGGTTAGATAGACAGTCCCAGTTGCACAAACACAACAGTTCTAAATCTAGCCAAATTTTGACTGGCTGAATTTAAACCTGAATATATCCAGCTAAAGTTAACCTGTTATCCACTCCACTTAGCAGCTCTTTGAAAATTGACCCTCTAGTGAATAAAAGCAACTGTATTTAGCTGCTCAGTGGAGGTAAATTTTCAATTCCTTGAATCTAAGCTAACTCCTAAAGTTAGCCCATGTGACCCTTATGAAAATCTGCCTCTCTTCCCACAGTCAGCTAAAGATGACTGAGGGCTTCTAGAAAGAAATTAGGACATTAAAGAGATGTCAAGTAAAGCGTGTCACTGATCACTTGGCTGAGTCTTTCACAACTGTTGAAAAATTGAAATCTGAATGACATTTCACTGAATTTGGGATATATGAAAATGAAAGTTGTAGAGAAGTAGATAAAAAAAACAAAGCATAGAAAATTGGAAAGATGAGTTAAAAATAATAAACTGGGGGAATCATAAATTGTTAAGTTACAGATTTTATTAAGGTCCTGAAATCTCCTATGATTTACATGAAGGTAGCACAATGCAGGCTTTCAGTTTGCTTTCATTTATAGCCTGTGGCAGTGTTTGCAGGCCCAGCACAGTTTATATGAAAATGCCAGTTAAAGGAAAAGCTTTGGCCAAAACCAATACAGAATCTGAATGGGTACCTGAGGGCAGGACTATGAGGCTGAGACTGAAATCTCTTCTGGTCACAGATTTCTTCCCTGCAGGGAGTTATAATTCACAAAAGAAAAATTATAAAAGTCTTCACTCTTGCCTCAGAGTTAGAAGACCTGATAGTTTCCTTTAGTAGGAGATCTTAACTCTGATAATCTACATTAAGAATTCTCTGGGTGCCAAAGACAATAACAAAAGCACAAAGTATCAGACATATACCAATTTCTGCAGCAGCAAATCATAGAAACATAGAAACATGATGGCAGGAAAAGACCTTACGGCCGAGCTAGTCTGCCCATCCATTCAGCTGCTCAGCCCTCATCTGTTCTGACATTTTCTGTGGAGTCACTTTTCAGCAGGTTCTAGCCAGCTTAGTGGGTCATTTATTAAGCATATTTTCCCATAGACACAGAACGGGAGAAAAGCCTTAGGGGTAAATTTTAAAAGCATTGCTTGCATTAAAAGGCCTGTAAACATGAGTATATGGGCTGCACTTGACCAAAACATATTTTAAAAGCCACAAATTACATGCATATATGTGCATGTGTGAGTATAAATTTCCACACGTAAATCCGTATTTTTTTTTTATTTATATTTTATTCATCTTATAAACAATACAAACAGCAATATCCGCTTGTTTAAAGAATAGGTGCATTTGGTTACATATAACAAGAATAAAAGAAAAGAAGAAATTCACCTGTTATAAAGCAAAAAGAGACTAACTGATTTACCACATATTGAGCAAAATCATTGTAATAATAAAGAAATAATGGTGTATAAACTTTACTTATTTCCTAAGACTAGGATATAGTGACAGGTAATCTTGCATCAAGAAAACTTCTCAACTCCCTTGGTTCTAAGAACACATACCTTTCCTGCTCCTAGAGATTTTGCTTCCTGAACCATTTGTAGGAAATTTTTTCTACGCTTTTGGGTTTCCCTTGTAATGTCAGGGAAGGTCCAGATCTTTTGACCAAGATATAGTTTTTCCCTATTTCGTAGGCACAACTTAAATATCTTATCTCTATCTATGCTTTTTGAAAATTTTACGCATAAGGTACCCCTAAACTCAACTTGTTCTGACATAGTCTGTTCCAAAAAGGCTGTTAGATTGCCTGATTCACTTTGTGGTATATTTTGTACATTTTCTTCATTTTTTCTTTTCCCTGTAGCGATAAAGTATATTTTCTCAAGAACTGGTATTTCTCCTTCCATTAGATTCAGGCCCTCCAACATGAAGTTTCTGAATTGCTCGAAAGGGGAAATTAATTTTATATTGGGGAAATTCAAAATTCTTAAATTATTATATCGTATCTGATTTTCAATCATTTCTAATTTCCTAGCATTCAACATATCCCCTTGGATCAGACCTGTCTGAATTTTTTCCACCTGAGTAAACCTGGTTTCCAAACTTTCTAATTTTCCTTCATGTTTAACTATTACAGGTTCAACTTTTGAAATCTGGTTTTGTGTCCCAACAACAGTTGCATTTAGATTTAGGATTATTGTCTTCAAATCTGTAAGTGTCTTCCAAATAGTCTCCAGAGTAATGGGCTGTATTCGTGACTCATTGGAGTTGCCCAAAATATTCACTATTCCTTGAGGGCTGTTATCGCTTCTCACAAAGGAAGCCTGAGCCCCCCCTCTGCTCCCGTTAGGTGTTGATGTTGCTAGCACACCTCTTTCTTCGGTGTGCTCCAAACTTAAATGTCTATTCACCTTATCCTCCAAAATTCCTCTGATAGGGGTAGGTTGTATTAACCCAGTGGGTTGAATAGCCAACTCCAAATTTGGGGGTTGTGATAGACGTGGGTGCAGAGGAGTCTGCGGTTCCCCGGGGCTTAAAGAGGTGTTAAGTTCCAGTGATGCTAGTGTTTGCTCTCCACAGGCATCAAGGCCTGGAATTGCTCCCGGGTTTACACCATGCCGTGTGAAGAAATCACCAATTAAAGTTTGAGAGGGAATATTAGCTGTTGGGGTCGGGGGTTCCCCTCGAACTTTTCCCTTCCTCTTTGTGTGTGGCATATTGTATAAAGAAAAACAGACTACTGGGTTCTTCACTTCGGTATAACTTAACAATCAGTCAGTCTCTTGTGGCAACTGTGTAGAGCAGCTTCCCCCGCCTGACCGCCGAAATCCGTACGAAGCCGGACAAAGCCGCGCGCGCCTAAGTGGCGCGCGCGGCTTTGGCGGTGTGCCGGCAACGACGGTGCACCGCAATAACGCCGATTTTGTAGGCGTGTGTTCCTCCCCTCAGCGTCGCGAGAGTGTAGGAGCGGGACCAATCGGGTGTAGTCTCTGGTAAGCCAGGCAGGTTTGCTCTCCCCAACAGCTGCGGCTAAGCTCTGCAGTCACGCCGATTTGTAGGGGTGTGTTCCTCCCCTCAGCGTCGCGAGAGTGTAGGAGCGGGACCAATCGGGTGTAGTCTCTGGTAAGCCAGGCAGGTTTGCTCTCCCCAACAGCTGCGGCTAAGCTCTGCAGTCACGCCGATTTTGTAGGCGTGTGTTCCTCCCCTCAGCGTCGCGAGAGTGTAGGAGCGGGACCAATCGGGTGTAGTCTCTGGTAAGCCAGGCAGGTTTGCTCTCCCCAACAGCTGCGGCTAAGCTCTGCAGTCACGCTGATTTTGTAGGCGTGTGTTCCTCCCCTCAGCGTCGTGAGAGTGTAGGAGCGGGACCAATCGGGTGTAGTCTCTGGTAAGCCAGGCAGGTTTGCTCTCCCCAACAGCTGCGGCTAAGCTCTGCAGTCACGCCGATTTTGTAGGCGTGTGTTCCTCCCCTCAGCGTCGCGAGAGTGTAGGAGCGGGACCAATCGGGTGTAGTCTCTGGTAAGCCAGGCAGGTTTGCTCTCCCCAACAGCTGCGGCTAAGCTCTGCAGTCACGCCAATTTTGTAGGCATGTGTTCCTCCACTCAGCGTCGCGAGAGTGTAGGAGCGGGACCAATCGGGTGTAGTCTCTGGTAAGCCAGGCAGGTTTGCTCTCCCCAACAGCTGCGGCTAAGCTCTGCAGTCACGCCGATTTTGTAGGCGTGTGTTCCTCCCCTCAGCGTCGCGAGAGTGTAGGAGCGGGACCAATCGGGTGTAGTCTCTGGTAAGCCAGGCAGGTTTGCTCTCCCCAACAGCTGCGGCTAAGCTCTGCAGTCACGCCGATTTTGTAGGCGTGTGTTCCTCCCCTCAGCGTCGCGAGAGTGTAGGAGCGGGACCAATCGGGTGTAGTCTCTGGTAAGCCAGGCAGGTTTGCTCTCCCCAACAGCTGCGGCTAAGCTCTGCAGTCACGCCGATTTTGTAGGCGTGTGTTCCTCCCCTCAGCGTCGCGAGAGTGTAGGAGCGGGACCAATCGGGTGTAGTCTCTGGTAAGCCAGGCAGGTTTGCTCTCCCCAACAGCTGCGGCTAAGCTCTGCAGTCACGCCGATTTTGTAGGCATGTGTTTCTCCCCTCAGCGTCGCGAGAGTGTAGGAGCGGGACCAATCAGGTGTAGTCTCTGGTAAGCCAGGCAGGTTTGCTCTCCCCAACAGCTGCCGTAAATCCGTATTTTAAATCTGGCAGCTGGAGCGGGCAGCGGAATGTTAGCTATGCATATTTACTTCTGCTTCTGATGAAGTGTAAGTCTGCAAAAATCTCTGTTTAGGCCTAAAACAGTTGAGAGAGGGGTTTGGGTCAACTGGAGGGAATGCAAGCTGAAGAACCAACGAGGTCTGGATGACCTTGAAACAGACTGACAAACTGGTAGGCTAATTGATAAAAGTGGGAATGTCCTGCATGTGAGCATGTTTTAAAATCTGCTTATTTGTGTTAAAGCCGACAAAGTCCTAAGGAAGATATGTGAAATATGTTTGCTCAAGTAACTGCTTACATTTAGGGGCACACTTATGCATGGTAGGCATATTTTATATCATACATGCGCAACTGCATGCACAATTTAAAATTCCAATACAACATCATCATAATAAGATGCTGATGCCCTGTAGTCTTGAAATAGTTTAAATTTTTATATGTGATGATGTTGTATTGAAAATAACAGTTAAGAATACATCATATATTTACAGTTTCTAGCATAAGTGCAATTTAAAATTCCAGCATATGTGCCCTTGTGTGCTCATTTTAAAGTTGTCATCCCTGTGAATGAGGCCCTTAGGTAGTAATGTCCCACCCTGCATTTTTGTCATATTTGACCAGCTAACGAGCTAACCTCTAGATTCTTCAAATTGCTATAAATATAGTGGAATCAGCACCCACGATAAGAAAATGGGTGTGGTTGGGTAAATTGTAGCATTATCAAATCGCATAGATAAATATCTATTAGAAATTTATCAGTTATATCAAATTTGCAGTTAATTCCTCTGTGTTTATAAAAACGCTCTCCCCAACCCACCCCGATGTCACCTCTTACAGTGGGAAACCAAAATATCAATCGATGAGCACCAAATCAATTTAAGAAGGATTATTACAATAATCATGAAATAGCCCAAAGCAAATCCTTCGTGTTACATGTATGACTTCTCTAAAATAAGATTCCTTAATTCTCAAAAATAGAGTATGATAGTTCAAACGTTGTGAGGCAAAAAATATTTATGGAAGGAGAGGAACGTTTCATATACAATGATCATGAATCCCCAACAGGGTGATATTGACTCAATTTAATCATCAACGAACCTCCTCCAACCAAAGTGTGTAGTGAATGTGCAAACGTTTTTTCAAAAATAAATTTTTCTATATATATCTTTTAAAACATTAATCATTTCACTTGTTTCTAAAGGTGAAGTGAATCACTCCAAAATTCCAAATATTTTTTTAAAATTTTTTTTTTCGAATAAACACTCCTCGCAGCTTGATGACTGATCCCAATGAAGGGTATAAAGCAATGCTTTCAAGGCAACCTAGATCGGCATGCTAGACGGACTCTGAAGGCTTAAAAAAGCTCATGCAACATCCCGACTTATCTGGTGGTTGTGCGGGTCACCGACGCGGCCACGTTTCAGGTCCACTCTCGGACCTTTCATCAGGGAAATTCGTCCTCTGGCGATATCAAGTCGGTCGACGTTGAGCCGTTGCCTACTAGGTGCTTAGCGTGAATCGTCCGATTCTATCCGAGGCTGACAACGCTGTGGGCTAACGGAAGTGTCTTATTTAAACTGATCGCTGGAATAGCTGCGTGTCCAATCCCCAGCTAGCTCTGAGCAGGTGACGTATCCAATCATACGGCCAATCAAAATAAACAGACCCCATCGATTGCTCTATATGTAATTGCGAATTATACAATGAAACTCCAGTCTAATAGTTCATTCAATCCTCCGGGGGCTTGTGATTGTAAGGTAAAAATCCAAAAAGCTTCTCGTTTATTTAACAATCTGGTTCTGTCCCCCCCGCGCCGGGGGGATGGAACCTGATCCAAAATTGTCCAAAATTGTCCAGATCTTGAAAGCATTGCTTTATACCCTTCATTGGGATCAGTCATCAAGCTGCGAGGAGTGTTTATTCGAAAAAAAATTTTTAAAAAAATATTTGGAATTTTGGAGTGATTCACTTCACCTTTAGAAACAAGTGAAATGATTAATGTTTTAAAAGATATATATAGAAAAATTTATTTTTGAAAAAACGTTTGCACATTCACTACACACTTTGGTTGGAGGAGGTTCGTTGATGATTAAATTGAGAGTCAATATCACCCTGTTGGGGATTCATGATCATTGTATATGAAACGTTCCTCTCCTTCCATAAATATTTTTTGCCTCACAACGTTTGAACTATCATACTCTATTTTTGAGAATTAAGGAATCTTATTTTAGAGAAGTCATACATGTAACACGAAGGATTTGCTTTGGGCTATTTCATGATTATTGTAATAATCCTTCTTAAATTGATTTGGTGCTCATCGATTGATATTTTGGTTTCTCACAGATTCTAGCATCTTGTTATACGTGATTCCCGATGGAATCTTGGAAACACGTATTCAGTTTTTCTGATGCTCAAATAGCTGACGTGAAAACGTTTCCATCATTGCTTTCTGATACTGACGAACATACCATTAACACATCTTGGGATGAGTTCCTACGGTTGAGTAAAAAGAGTATTTGTGCTGAGTTACATGGCACAACTCTAGTGGAGTACATTAAACATCAGTTAATCCCTCGCGGGTTACGGGTGCAAAAGGAACCCTTATTATTCACTGACGACAAATCCTTCATGCAGACTTGGACCGCTATTCTTAATAAATGCGCATTAGATTTGATGCTATTAATTGTTGGTCAAGTCAAGAAATTTACTGAAGAAATTGCAGGGCCGATCCAAGAACAGATAGAT
This sequence comes from Rhinatrema bivittatum, assembly GCF_901001135.1. Lineage (NCBI taxonomy): Eukaryota > Metazoa > Chordata > Amphibia > Gymnophiona > Rhinatrematidae > Rhinatrema > Rhinatrema bivittatum. The sequence continues at coordinate 642,246,228 of NC_042615.1, read as the reverse complement.
CAGTTGAAATTAGATTCATCTCCTGAGCAGTTTGATGAGAAATTGCAGGAACATCAGGCCACTCTAGATAAATTTAGAGACAACATCAAAGAAACAAAAATCAGTAAATTCCGCCGGGATCAAACGGATTACAAATCAGATCGAGTTTATAATTGGCTAGGTAATAGAGCCCAACAAAGACGCGTCAGATACAATTTTTCGTCCGATGAAAATTCTAGTGGTTCCGATGAGACAGATGGCTTAGCTTTAGTGCCTAAAGCTTCAGATCAGCCGGATTTTCGGCCAGGCCGAGGCAAAGCACCGACGCGTCCAAAAGGCCGTTCTCGTCAAGACAACACCGTACAAGCCCCACTACAATCCAGGGTTTACACCAGAACAAGAAACAAATAACATCTGTCATCACCAGATTACAAACACAGAAGCCCGTACAGACACCATCTGCTGTTGTTAATCTTTCCTCCACAGAATTATCAACCGATCAAATATCAGTTTTAAATCATGGTCTATCATTCGTGCCCACATCTAAACATTCCCCTTTCGAAGCTCGCATCATGTTTCAGCAATTTATACGCAAATTGAATTTAAAAGTGTTTTTTTCACAAGCCGTCCATCAGACAACGCAAGACATGTCCATAGTTTATCGTCGTTCAACTTGGAATCCGCCTGGAGCCATAGATCCTCATGTTAAGACCTTTGAGCAATTAGTCCTTCGTGATATGCTGATATATGAGAACCAAGAACATCGCTGGCAATATAATCTTTCAGCTCCGTTGAGATCAGCTTTACAGTCTCTTGCTCAGAATTTGGACTTAATTATTAAACCAGCGGACAAGGGGGGCGGAGTAGTTCTGCAAGATAAAATCGTGTATGACCGGGTGCTGCTCCACCATTTGAACAACTCTGTATATTATAAAAAGTTGACCATCGATCCTACAGTAGGGTTGTTGAATCTCCTTCAGGACATAATTAACGGGACTACATGTTTTACAGAGAAAGAGAAGAAGTTTCTAATTATTGAACATCCTCGACTACCCGTAATATACTCCCTCCCCAAAATCCATAAAGATCTTCAAAATCCACCGATACGTCCCATCGTTTCTTTGAATGATTCGGTATTGGAAGCACCGGCTATACTATTAGATAAATTATTACAACCTTATGCTATATCAGCCGCTTCATATATCAAAGATACCATTCACTTGTTGCAGAAATTACAAAGTACCAGCTTGGATGATCAAACTCAATACATATTGGTGACCATGGACATTAGTGCCCTATACACTAACATCCCACAGCCACAAGCATTTCAAGTGATTGAACAATGTTTATTACAACGGCTGTCACACCATAGAATTCCGACTTCTGTTATACTGCAATTAGTAGAAGTGGTACTGTACCATAATTATTTCATGTACAACGATGAGTTGTTTGCCCAAATACACGGAATCCCTATGGGATCACCGTTAGCTCCCACTACCGCTAACATTTACGTAGCTGATTTTGAACACAGGACGGTGTATGCGTCTGAATGGTGGCAGAACATTGTAATTTGGGTTCGGTACATCGATGACATACTTTTTGTATGGAAAAATTCAGAAGAAAAATTATCACTATTTTTCGATTGGTTGAACCATCAAGATTCCAACCTTCAGTTTACTAAACATCAATCATATACCCAAGTACCTTTTCTCGATGTCTTAGTGGGTTTAAAGAAGGGACAATTTACCACCACAGTATACCGTAAACCCACTGATAAAAATAATCTTTTAAAATTCCATAGTCATCATCCTCCAGCATTCAAACGGGGTTTGCCCGTTAGTCAATTCTTCAGAATTAAAAGGATTTGTTCAGATCAGAGCCAGTTTGAAAGTCAAGCTCAAATTCTAAGCCATAAATTTTTGGAACGTGGCTATCCCAAGTCCGTGGTTAAACGAGCCTATAAACGTGCGAAATATTCAGATAGGTCATCTTTGTTAGCCTATAAACCCCGTAAACAGGATCCCGGTCTTGTATGTGTATTAAATCAATCAGTTGCCACTTCTCTATAGCTGCTTCAATCCGTTCACATTGGCCAGTTTTAGCATTACACAAAATTTTCAAAGAGCTTCCTTTGATAGTTACCACACGCGGCAAAAAATCCATGACACACTGATACATGCTGTGACTAATCGCTGTAGTGGTGAATTGGGAGGCAGCCATAACTCATGTGGACATTGCGCTCATTGTCCTCAAAGCATCAATGGAGACATATGGACTGATCCAGTGACGGGTTATAAGGTTCTTCGCAAGACTCATACCACCTGTGAATCAGATCATGTGGTCTACGCCATTGTGTGTCCGTGTCCCAAGACATACATTGGCAGAACCACCAGAAAAATCAGAATTCGTTTAAATGAACACAAGTCCAAATTACACACTGTTACTTTAACAGCACCAATTGTGTCTCACTGTGTGCAGTTAAGCCATGGTTTTTCAGATCTGAAATGGACAATTTTGGATCAGGTTCCATCCCCCCGGCGCGGGGGGGACAGAACCAGATTGTTAAATAAACGAGAAGCTTTTTGGATTTTTACCTTACAATCACAAGCCCCCGGAGGATTGAATGAACTATTAGACTGGAGTTTCATTGTATAATTCGCAATTACATATAGAGCAATCGATGGGGTCTGTTTATTTTGATTGGCCGTATGATTGGATACGTCACCTGCTCAGAGCTAGCTGGGGATTGGACACGCAGCTATTCCAGCGATCAGTTTAAATAAGACACTTCCGTTAGCCCACAGCGTTGTCAGCCTCGGATAGAATCGGACGATTCACGCTAAGCACCTAGTAGGCAACGGCTCAACGTCGACCGACTTGATATCGCCAGAGGACGAATTTCCCTGATGAAAGGTCCGAGAGTGGACCTGAAACGTGGCCGCGTCGGTGACCCGCACAACCACCAGATCGGGATGTTGCATGAGCTTTTTTAAGCCTTCAGAGTCCGTCTAGCATGCCGATCTAGGTTGTCTTGAAAGCATTGCTTTATACCCTTCATTGGGATCAGTCATCAAGCTGCGAGGAGTGTTTATTCGAAAAAAAATTTTTAAAAAAATATTTGGAATTTTGGAGTGATTCACTTCACCTTTAGAAACAAGTGAAATGATTAATGTTTTAAAAGATATATATAGAAAAATTTATTTTTGAAAAAACGTTTGCACATTCACTACACACTTTGGTTGGAGGAGGTTCGTTGATGATTAAATTGAGAGTCAATATCACCCTGTTGGGGATTCATGATCATTGTATATGAAACGTTCCTCTCCTTCCATAAATATTTTTTGCCTCACAACGTTTGAACTATCATACTCTATTTTTGAGAATTAAGGAATCTTATTTTAGAGAAGTCATACATGTAACACGAAGGATTTGCTTTGGGCTATTTCACCTCTTACAGTGGTACATATATAGCATGTCATATCGACTTTGTACAGAGGCTCTCTTGCTCTCTCTCTCTATCTCCCTGTGTGATAAAAACATTTTCTCTGGTAATGCTAGACTAACATGGGCAGAATGTACATAAAAAAAAGGTGCAGTTATTTCTGACATTAAATCCCACATTAGTGTTTGCTTCTCTAACCGCATTCCGTGCTAGCAGAACTTCATTTCCATTAACTCCTCCCAACTCCTCCCACTTGCATATTAAATGTAAAATATGCATGCTAATGCATGTTGCAATATTTATTGCATGCGTTAGGGCCCTAATGCAAATTGAAAAATGACCCAGTAAATTTGGTGAGCCAAATATTTGTCAGCAGAGAGGCATTCCCAGGCAGGACCAGTGCTGATTTTCACCTAAATGTCAGACCTAAATCTAGTCAGCCACATTTTTGTCTGCTAAATTTATACTGAATTTGCTAGCCACTTAGGTTCGGCTGAAAATGTCCCTAACTTAACTGGCCACATGTTGGCATGTTAAGTATACTGCACTCCTTTAAAAATTGGCTCTGTCTTGCCATTATTTCTAACAGAAATTGAATTGTTTTATATCATTTTGTGTAGAATTACCTTAAAATTCACGCAACAGAAAAAAAAATATTTTTTTATTATAATATTCTTCCCATCTAGGATTCTGCACTACGTGCTTTTACCGACAAAACACTTGGCAATTTGCCAATGCAGTCTTTATCATGAAGTGGATTATACTTTTCAAAAACTAGTTACACATGCATTCAGTATGTCTATTAAAAAGACATCACTCATAGTTTATTTGTTAACCTTTAGTTCTATGTATCAAACAACTAAGGCATTGAATATACCCAAAACCCCTCCCCCCTCCAATCTCTCTGTCATTAATATACTATACTTGGACTCTCTAAACTTTCTATGTGGGTATCTTCCATCATCAATTGGTTATGGTTATGGCTATAGTTAAAATGTATTTATATGCTACCCCTATCCGGGGCGGCTCACAACAAAACATACACAGTAAAACATAGTAAAACATACACAGTAAACATAGTAAAACAACATAAAATAAGCACCACTAGCCACAGGTTGATAACTCATAATAAAATTAACATCCAATCAATCCCTTTTCATGACAATATCTGGACAACAAGGTCAAAACCAAACAGAACAATAAAAGAAAAAAAGATATCCACAGCCTCTGGCATGGCTAGCTAGAGAGGAAAAGTAAAATTAGTAGAAGCAAAGCAGCACAGAAGGATTTCATACTTGGAATTCATCTACTTAATATTTTCAAAATGGCTCAGAGAATTTATTTATTTATTTATTTATTTAGAAACTTTTTTTTATACCGATATTAGTGATTACATCATATCGGTTTACATCGAATTGCAGGTAGAAAGTACATAGAACAGAGAAGGGGAGGGGGACTGCAATTAAACCAGAAGTCAAGGGAAAGAAAAGGAGAGAGGAACTGGAGAATTTAAATGGAGAGAAACATGTTAACTTAAAGAATGTAACAATTAATGACTTAGAGGCAGTAATGAAGCGATGGGATTAGTGCGCAGGGGACCAAGAGGATCAAGCTGCAAACAGACCACACCTTTCATGTACAGACCAATGGTTTTGTTGCAATTCTGTCCGCAGCCGGAGCTACGGGCAGCCTCTCACCCTTTTTTCTCCAGCTGGCCTGGTTCCCACCACCGCCGATGTTCCTCCCGCGGCCCGGAGGCCACCGACGCTTCTTCAGTGCGGCTTGAGCCGCTAGCCTGCCTGACGCCACCCTTGCGCTGCTCCTGCACGGCAGGCCTTGCTGCCATGCTTCTTTGCAGCCTGGAGCTTCCGCCGTCAACCTGCCTTCACGGTAGGAGCTGCTAACGTCATCGCTCCGCTGTCAGGAAGCCGCAGTCCCTGACCTCGCTTGCGGCAGGAGCCGTCCTCACTCCTCCTTCTTGTGGCGGGAGCCGCCTGCGACATCGGGGCCTAGTCCTGTTCCTCCTCATGCACTCAGCGGCAAGGACACCACTGTCCAGGGTCCTGCCCATTTCCTCCTAGGGGCGAGACCATGTATCTCTTCAGGATTTAAAGGGCCCACAGCCGGATATGCTCCGGGCCCCACCTGGAACTCCTCCCTCGGCGTCTCCTCCTCTTCAGCCCTATAAGAAGGGCTTGCCTTCATTCCTTCCTTGCCTTGGCAAGGAGCTAGTTTTTTTCTGGACATCTCGCTTCTGCTCCTGCCTGCTCCATTGTCTTTGCTTTGGGATCCCTCATCGTTTGTTCCTGGTCTCTTCACTGGATGTCCTTCGTTTTGTCCCATCATCCGCCAGATGTTCCTGATGTCTCTCCTGTTCCAGATGTGAACAGATGCCCTCTTCATCCTTGTTCCTGATGTTCCTGTCGTCATCCTTGTTCCTGATGTTCCTGTTGAAACCATGTTCCTGATGTTCCTGTCATCCAGACGTCTGCCAAAGCTCTGCGCTGTCCCGTCCTTGCATGGTCTGCAACCAGCTGTGCTGAGTTGTGTACAGCGCGCAGTGGTCCAGAGGTCTACGACCATCCCCGCTGGGGTGTGTAGGCGCTTGGTGGGATATATTCATCCGCTGGGGCCGAGACTCCTCCATGATCCTTCATCAGTTTCCTTCCATGGTCCAGAGTCCACTGATGTCCTTGCCTCGCCCTTCCTCACTGCCCTTCAGTGAGTGTCCTGGAAGTCCGAAGTGGATGTCCCGAGCCTTCGCCATGGAGCCCTGATGTTTTAGCTTGTCCTGATATCTTCGTCACCTGTTATCCTCGTATGCCCTGGTTCCAGATGTGTTCTTCAAGCGGGCCATCCTCAGACCAACTTCGGTAGACCTTCAGATGTGTCTTCTATGCAGGGACGGAAGTTCCGCCTTCCTTCAAATGACCTGTCAGGTGTGTTGATCATGCCAGGTTCATCAAGCTCAGTGCAAGGTGGTGCCACTTTGAGTCTTGCCTGGATACCTTGTCTCTGAGTTTTTCTCGTCTTCGTCAGTACCTGATTCTTAGTCTTCATCAGCTCCTGAGTCTTCATCTTCCCCAGCACCTGTCTCCAGTGTCCATGCTCGCCAGATGTCCTCGTACACCTCTGCCTCCTGTCCGGTCTGTCGCCTCTGCTGTTACCCAGCAGCAGGTCCGAAAGGGCTTGGAGTGGTCGACGGACTACTCAGAGACCAGCTTTGCGTGGTTGGCCTCCTGGAGGCTGTGCAGGTCGGCAGGGGCCTGGGCTTTCAGTCTCTGTCTCACCTCCCTCGGCACTTCCTCAGAGCTCCTCTCCCAATTCACCGAGGTCCAAGGGCACACTCCACTTGTCCCAGCGCAACAGGTGGTCAAGGCCTTCCAGCGTAACAACTTGCTAAGGCCCTATGTGCACAACTTATTGCCAAGGCCTAAGGGTACACATCATCTCCCGGAAGTGGGATCGCTCCCCAGTGCTCCTGCAACATATTGCCAAGGCCTCAAGTGCAACAGGTTTTAATGGCTCAGGAAAGATATCCATATAACCAAATACTCTTCATTTATAATGTTCTGACTCTCAAATATAGAAATAGCCTTGAATGAATATTGCTGTAACTGAGGAATATTTTGGCAGATATCAAAATAATGCATGATGGCTTTTCCCTCCAGTATTGCATATAATTTTAAACTTTTCTGACTTATTGTACATCTTAAAAAGCAGACAAAATGATATCATTGCAATGATAAGAAGTACTGGTGAAAAGCTATCTTTCTGTATACAAGTCAGAAAACCAATTTTTCTTGTTCTTCTTTTGACCTGGTTTATATCTAGAATTGAGTATTAAAATGTGACGCCTGTCAGTCGCAGATGGCTGCAACCACTAATGCTCACCTCTTTCTTTGCTGCCTTGTCATTTCTTGGACGAATGGTGGTCTCCGCCAACCACCGCCGACCTGCCTGGCATTCCTGGGATGGCATGGGCACTGCCGACCTCCATCTTGATTCAGGAATTACCTAGGTGCGCGTGCGCATGCGCCACCTTTGTACACATCATGGTGGGAACTTTGTGAGCGTCCCCACGTATAGCATCATCTACCTGCTGTACATAAGCTGGCTGGCCCTACACTTTGACAATTTAGTAAGGAGTTCCCTCATTGCTGAATTCTGCTCCATTCTTGGACTTCCAGACTCCACACTTGGCATGAGACGCTCCGGGTACCCTCTCCTCGGGGGCCCTTCCTTGTCTCTGGCTATCTGCTCTTCGGAGGGCCTTCTGCCTTGGACTTCTTTCTATCCCGCTCCCTGGGATCTCTCCTGGAACCATCTACTGTGAGTACTTTACTGCTACGAACTTCAACTACACCATGCCTCCTTGTGCGATCCTCTTCGGTGTACCCCCGTATCTCGGGCCACTACCGCATCTTCCCCAGTAGGAGCCACATAGGTAAACCCTGCACTGCAGTTAAGTACCACACCATCACTACAGGATCGTCTTCAGGGTTCCTGCACCTCAGACTACCATCTCTTTACCACTACTGAGACACTTCTTCAGAGTACCCCGCTCTGCGGGCCACTAGCGGATCTACAAGGCTGAGCTATAGCTTCACTACTGAGAACTACCCGGTGTACCCCACTCCGCGGGCCACTACCAGATCTTCACATCGGAGGTATCATCTCTGAGGTATTCCCCTCTGCTCTGAACTGTATTTACTGTACCTCCCACTCCGCAAGCTGTGCCTTTCTTCTTTCTTAATAAAGACTCTATTCCACAGCTGTATCTGATGCCACTGAGACCAAGCCTACCGACGGTGAGGCTCACAGGGCTCCTCCCTGTGGATGGAGACACCTCTCACCTCGGCCCAGGGTTCACACTATTACAAGTTATAACATAAAATACTTGACATATTTAGACAGAGTTAATTTTGATCCAGTGTGAATCAGAATTTTTTACAACATTTTATAATATGTTGAACATGATTAGTTTGAATTTCAGCAAATATTAATGGATTCAATCTTTTGAAAATATTATGGTACAAATGTTAAAATAATTTGAACAGAAGGGGAATCTGCAAATAATTGTATCTGTGAACTAGGTGCAAATGATTCACAATGGGCCAACATGAAGATCTGATTTGAGACCTGAACAATCTGGTTTTTAGTGTCAAACTGTAATTAGCTTGGCTTTTTTCAATGTGATTTGTGATGTCTTGGTTCTACTCTGATTACCTGAAACACCTCATACCTACCAGCTTTAATGACATCTGGATTTAATTCATATTTATTCACTTTCTCTTACTTATTCTGAACATACATTTTCTCTGGAAAGCAAAATTAAGTTGCACTGCATTAAACAGAAACCTGAATCTAGATGTTAAACTAGCATATACAGATGCTGTTCAGTAAAGAAAGTTCCCAATAATAATTTTAAGAGCTGACATTATCAACAAACTGGATAATCATTGTCTGGTGACATTTTAAAATGTAACCCCTGTGGTGATTGTCCCACATAGGACCAGGACCACCTTTATAGTTAAGGGCTTCTACTGTTCAAAATTATTACTGACATCAAACTTCTCCGAGTCCATAATTCCCTTTTGGGAGGAGAAGAGACCCTAAGCATTGTTCAACAAGTCTTTAACATGTACTATAATAAACATGCTGGAAGCTGATAGTGGCTTCCAATTTAACCTTACTGACAATTGAATGAAAGTTGATGAAAGTGTTCATTTACAGTTTCTTATTCAATACAGTCCATTACACTGTTGTTTTTTCCAACAAATCTATGACTTTTAGACTATAATTTAATTTGTTCTTGAATTATTTATTCTTTCTAATTGCATAGGTAGTTTTAAAGATCCCTCCAAGAATTTAATGGAAAGGTTTCCTAAATCTTTAATCTCATACTTTTAGCCAGCTGTACTTAAATTACATCTTCTTATCCATTCTCATCAATATCCTTGATGGTACCTGGAGTGTACTTCCTCACTCCTTTCTTCAATATCTAGATGATATTTAAGTGGTTAACAAAGATTATTGTCACTGGTTGTCTTCAAATTTAAACTTCTTCTCCTCCAAGAAATGAATGAAGATTAATTCTTTTGAGAGCATTCCAAAGGCCAAGGGAGCTCTTGGATTAGAAACTTCCAAATTCCTTTTAAATGTTAAGGATCCATAGATCCTTCAGAACTTGGGCAGATGGCAAAAATAATATAGTTCTAAAATAAAACCAAAGTGGAGAAAGAAAGGGCAAATAAAACTTCCTTTACCCAACAACAAAAGGGACATACACTGAAATAATTAAGGGGGTCATTTTTTATCGATATTGCACATGAAAAGTCCCTTTTTGCATGCGATAGCTAGATAGGAGCGGAGTCGGGACCGGAAGAGGAGGAGTCGGGGTGGCGTCGGGATGGACGCGGCGGAAACTTTGCTGGCGGCGATAAGGTAAGATCCATTATCGCCGCCAGTAGCGTGCCCAATAGCGCCACCTTTCACGGTGGCACTATTGGGTGCAAAAGCCGGCAGCGGTAACACCACAGTGGTGCGATCGCTGCCGGCTTTTGCAGGCCTGCCCCCCACTTCGCCCCCCGCCCCCTTTACCACGCGATTCAGAAAACTTTGCGAAGATAGAAAATCCAGGCCTAAGTTTGGTATAAGGCACACTTTCTTCCTTTCCATTTCCATACTTCCTTCCATGAGGCAAAGGATCCTAGCTCAAAAGAAAATACAAAGATCCAGAAGCAGGAACAGAGACATCCTGCCTCCTGTAAGGGATAAACAAAAATCCACACTGAAAAATGGTGGCATAGGATTTTATACTCAATCGACTCCACCATTGCAGCCTCTCACATAGGGGGAGCTAAACCCAACCAAACATCTATTTCTATTCTTCCTGTTAACATGAGACAACCCTCATAGTAAAGATCCATTATGGCTCTCTACAAGAAAAAAAAATATCATCCCAAGTTTTCAGTACTGTTTCAATTACAACTAAAAGAGCCATTTTAAAATCCATTTCCATAGGTTAAACAATGCTTTATCCATAGAAATGGGCTTTTATAAAATTGCTTCCCAAATATATGTGAAAACTTACGCATGACTGTCTTATACATGGGCAAGCTTACGTGGACTGAGTGAAGGCATTCTTGGAAGTTGAGTTAGGGAGGGGTTTGGACTTGTTCGCACAGGATAGCACATATAATTATGCACAGGTAAATTTGGTGGGATAATTTTTAAAGTGGATTTATGGGCATAAGTACACTTTGATAATTAGTACAACTTGCACAGGTATTTGTTTTCTTGGCATTTTTAATTTGTCTAAATGCCAAAATCCTAGGAGGCATATAATCAAAAATACATATTTTTAAAATATTAACATAAAATGGACAAAATACAAAAATACAATAATCAGTGACATAATTAAATTGTCAAAAACATAAATAAAATTAGAGAGAACTCTGAAAAACAAAGCTTATGAAAGCAACTACAAGCACATTTTAACAAGACCTGCCTGAATAATTGAGTTTTAACAATGACTTAATGGTTTTTACACAATTTGTCAAATGTAAATTTTCAGGTCATGAGCTCCAAAGGGCTGGAGCCACCACTGAAGAGGCTATATTCCTCATCTCAGTCAGGTGTGCCGTTTGGGTGAGGGGACATCAAGCAGGTCTTGCTGAGATGAGCGAAGGGTATGTGTTAGATTATACACCCGCAGCATTTAATTTACCCATGGGAGAGAGTTTAGTTTCAACATGTTATGGACCAAGATTGCAATTTTATATTGAACCCTCCACTGGATTGGTAACCAATGAAGGTCATATAAAAGATTTGTAATGTTGGCTCTCATGCATTTTCCAGAGATAATTTGTGCATCCAAGTTTTGCAAGAGCTGCAACACTCTCCAGGAAGATGCAGACAGCCCTAAATAGATGGAGTTGCAAACATTTTACATTCTGTGAAATCTAGAAAGACAATTCACAAGTAATTACAGAAACTGGTAGACAGAAATTAGAGCAGAATTATTCAGCAATATTACAATTACCAAGAGAATGTGTCTGATCCATATCTATCTTTCTCCCCCATATTTATACTAAGGGATACTATGGGACTAGGAGTCCAGGAAGGTTCGTAGCTGGTCAGCCTGATTAAAAATATACCTATTGTTTTGATAAAGAACAATACATCTACAAGGGAAGCGTAAGATAAACTTAGCTCCTCGTTGCGTGACCTTTTCCCTTAATATTGCAAAGTAAGATTCTTATATGTAAGTTAATGATACAAAGCTGTGTATTTCTTTTGAAAAATGAAAAGATTAATAAAAAATAAAATTTAAATTTAAAAAAAAAAATAGATGGAGTTGCAATATGGTTTTGCACCACACAGCGAAAGTTGGAAAAACTCAACAATGGCTTTAGTCCGTGGAGAATCTGTAATTTACAGAAACTAGATCTCACTATTGATTTTATCTGCTGATAGAAAGTTAAATTAGCATCAATTATCACACCAAGACTTTTAGCCTGAGAAACAACTGGCAATTCAACATTATCCACAGAAATCATCAAAGGAATTACAACAGAGTTAGGACATTGTAGAACAATTGTCTCAGTCTTACTAAGAGTTAAGGTAAGTTTAATATGTGTGAACCACTTTCTAATTGTGACAGGCATAGAGCAAGCAACGTGGAAGTATCAGCTCAAGAAGACTGAACATGGCTAAAGAACTGCATGTCATCAGCATAAATTTTGTATCAGTACGTAGCCCAGCTAAAAGCTTACTGTTAAAAGCCCTACGCATGCCAAAGATGGGAAATATGCCAGTTAGCCTGACGCATGCTGTGTGGATTTTAAAAATTGCGCAAGTACACGTGTCTCCTGCTATACACACAAATCATAAAGTTCAAAAAAGGGGCAGGGTTCAGGCGACGTCTGGGCAGGGCATGGGCAGTTCAAGGGTGGGCCATATATGAAACATGAAGTCTGCGCGTAGGTATTTTCATGCACAAGTGTGCGCCAGGGTCCCCTATCAAGTAACTTTACTTCTGCTATGGAGAGCATGTAAGTAATAAAATAAAAAAAACTAATAGGGTAAAAGGGAGGCAAGTTAGCTGGAAGGTTTAGGAAGTCCTCTTCTTTACTGGGGTGAACTGTAAACAAACTGGGGAAACAGGTAATTGTGTCGACTTGCACATCTACTAAAATCCCCCCACTTATGTGATCGAGGCAGCATTTGCATGCACATGTGTGCATCAATGTAAAATCTTGTGCACATGTACGCACATATAGCTGATTTTATAACAGGTACACATATACGCGTGTATGTTATAAAATTGCGTGAGCCGGCAAATATGCGCACATGTGCACCCATGTGTGGGTCTTATAATTCACCTCTTAGAGTCCAGTGCAATATAGATGTTAAATATCAATGCAGACAAGGCTGAGCCCTGGGGAACTGCAGTGTGTGCAGAAAACCAAACTGAATGACTAATACCATTCTTTACTTGCTGTGAGTGCTTGTAAAGGTAGGATCTAAACCAATACAACACAATCCCTGGAATACCACACTCTCTAATAATCGATAGATGAGGATTTGCTGATCCAAGGTGTCAAAAGTGATGTTGGTTATGCTTGATAAATCTGCCACTTTTGATTCCTCTTCTAAAGGTATCCGTACTAGAGAGAAGAAGGGTCTCAGTACTTAATGACTACCTAAAGCCAAATTGGAAAGGATACAAAGCATTGTAATCCTGCACAAAATCATTCAGCTGTTGTAAGATAAGAGAATCCAGGATTTTGGCTACGAAAGACAGGGATAAAATTGGAAAGAAGTTTACAAGGTCTCCAGGATCCAACTTTCTTCAGCAAAGTTCTCACTGAAGCTTGCTTTAATGAATTAGAAGCAACTCACTCAGAGAGAGAAAAAATAATTAACGATGACAGAAAAGGTATAATTTGATAGGGATGTGAATCGTGTCCTCGATCGTCTTAACGATCGATTTCGGCTGGGAGGGGGAGGGAATCGTATTGTTGCCGTTTGGGGGGGTAAAATATCGTGAAAAATCGTTAAAAAATCGAAAAATCGAAAAATCGAAAAACCGGCACATTAAAACCCCCTAAAACCCACCCCCAACCCTTTAAATTAAATCCCCCACCCCCAAATAACTTAAATAACCTGCGGGTCCAGCGGCGGTCCGGAACGGCAGCGGTCCGGAACGGGCTCCTGCTCCTGCATCTTGTCGTCTTCGGCCGGCGCCATTTTCCAAAATGGCGCCGAAAAATGGCGGCGGCCATAGACGAAAAAGATTGGACGGCAGGAGGTCCTTCCGGACCCCCGCTGGACTTTTGGCAAGTCTCGTGGGGGTCAGGAGGCCCCCCACAAGCTGGCCAAAAGTTCCTGGAGGTCCAGCGGGGGTCAGGGAGCGATTTCCCGCCGCGAATCGTTTTCGTACGGAAAATGGCGCCGGCCATACGCGTATGGCCGGCGCCATTTTCCGTACGGAAAATGGCGCCGGCAGGAGATCGACTGCAGGAGGTCGTTCAGCGAGGCGCCGGAACCCTCGCTGAACGACCTCCTGCAGTCGATCTCCTGCCGGCGCCATTTTCCGTACGAAAACGATTCGCGGCGGGAAATCGCTCCCTGACCCCCGCTGGACCTCCAGGAACTTTTGGCCAGCTTGTGGGGGGCCTCCTGACCCCCACGAGACTTGCCAAAAGTCCAGCGGGGGTCCGGAAGGACCTCCTGCCGTCCAATCTTTTTCGTCTATGGCCGCCGCCATTTTTCGGCGCCATTTTGGAAAATGGCGCCGGCCGAAGACGACAAGATGCAGGAGCAGGAGCCCGTTCCGGACCGCTGCCGTTCCGGACCGCCGCTGGACCCGCAGGTTATTTAAGTTATTTGGGGGGGGTTCGGGAGGGTGGGGGATTTAATTTAAAGGGTCGGGGGTGCATTTTAGGGGGTTTTAGTGTGCCGGCTCACGATTCTAACGATTTATAACGATAAATCGTTAGAATCTGTATTGTATTGTGTTCCATAACGGTTTAAGACGATATTAAAATTATCGGACGATAATTTTAATCGTCCTAAAATGATTCACATCCCTATAATTTGATTCATCACAGATTTCAACATGGCAACATTGCAAACATTCAGTTGACTGAAAGAAGGATTTACTGAAGAATTACCCTGGTAATCTCAGATGCTGAAACCATTTTAAAATATAACCATTTTAAAATATAACCATTTAGGATCATACTGTTCAGGAGACTCCTCAAACCAAGCAGGCATAGCTGCAAAAACACAGAGATGCTAGAAACATTTTAACAAAGTAATTTGATCCATGCCCTTGATCATAAAGAAGGTCCTTTGGCAGTCTAGTCAAATTTTCATACAACTCAAAAGAGCTCCTTGGGATTATTGTCATCAGAGTGGATATGATTGTTTAGCCCATCTTCCCTGTGGTGTGATGAATCTAGGCCTTGATTTGAATATGCAAAAGATAATTGATTTGCCCTAATTAATAACCACACAGACTTGAATATTATGGGTTTTCCCCATAATATGGGTTTTCCCATAATATTCAAGCCTGTGTGATGTTATTAATTAGGGCAAGTGCTGGTTTTCCCATAATATTCAAGTGAAAGAAAATTAATATTTCACACATATTATATGTTGTCTCAATCTCTCAGAAATTCTTTAGCACCAGAAAATGTGTAAGGAAGACTTCTATTAAATTCCATTTCTCTGTTCTGAGCTGAATTGGTAGCTTCAGGCTTGAGCTGTTTAGGAGCTGCTACCCCTTGTAAAATGGCAAGCTTGCATCCTTTCAAATCGGGAGTAAACAATTGTTTTTCTCAGGGGATGTTTTACTTATTTATTTATTTAATTTTATTTATTTATTTATTTATTTATTTATTTAATGTCCCCTTGCTCTATTTCTGCTCTCTTATGAGAAACATAATACTTCTGGGCAATACATTTAGTGCTAATGGTCTTTAGCAGAGATTATTCTAGAGTACTAACTACTTTCATTGCCTGTCTAAAAACACTTTCTACAGCAGTGAGCACTACTACCACCTCCCCTCTCCATGGGGTTTATGGGTACATGCTTTTACAAAATCTTAATAGTTTTGAGCTGGAAATGGGTTGTCCCATAATATTCAAGTGAAAGAAAATGCCCTTAAGGGACACTTAAACACTCCTTGAGTCATGAAAATGGGATTAAGGATAATTTTCCCTTGGTGAATTTGAATTCTCTCTTATAACTGAGAGTTCTGTTTTGCCTTTATAGGGTTGCTTCTGTGTTAATTTCTCTCGCTTAGCTTTCTCAATAGCTTCCTTTTCTGACTTGCTCAGTGTTTTTTTGCCTGTGTCATCTGCATAGATTTCTACTATCTAGCTTTGTCTCTATTCCTTGTCAGGAAATGTTTTGACAATTGCAACAGAAAACTCATACACTCCATCTCATTTACTCTTATTAGGCTATTTCAAATCTCCTTTTTTAGTGTTTTAACTTTTCAGAGGCTTTAGGCAGGTCCTGTGACAGGAGAAGCACAGAATATTACTGCCCACCTCAAAACCTTCTGCAGATCGTTCCAATTATA
Organism: Rhinatrema bivittatum; assembly: GCF_901001135.1. Taxonomy (NCBI): domain Eukaryota; kingdom Metazoa; phylum Chordata; class Amphibia; order Gymnophiona; family Rhinatrematidae; genus Rhinatrema; species Rhinatrema bivittatum. The sequence goes on along the minus strand of NC_042615.1, from coordinate 642,230,205 downwards.
TAACTGATGCTGGGTGTACTGTACAGAAATATCCCTGCTTTTGCTTATATCATGGCAGGAAATAGTTCCTAAGGTAGTCTCAAACAGTATTAAATCCTGACCAAATCTTCCCAAACTTGTTGTATAAAAAAGAGAATTAGAAATAATAATTTTTGAAACACTGATGGTTGAGAACAATATTTTATATGGCTTTGTAGGAGCCAAATCACTGTACATGTGGTAGTGCTGTTATGCTAGCCCTCTCAGTGGTTTGAACAGCATGAGACATGCTGGTTGTCTAGGCAACAACTTGAGTTTAGTGTTTTTCATCTGCCTAGAATGTTCAGGAGCCATACTTCAAATAAAAACCAAAAATCTTGCAAATGTTTCACCTTCTCAATTTTATTATTAAAACAAATAAAAGCCACTTTTGCCACAAAAAAAAATTACTCTGCCAGCCATACTGTAATTGGGTTTGTTTTAGTCATTTCTGGTGCTTTTACCCTCTTTTTAAAGTATGCCTGTAATTATTTTTTCCTAGCCCTTTAAACTCCTGTTTGAAATCATCATGGATCAGGACAGAGGTCCCTGTTACCCCTTCACATGTCCCCAGTATCTGTTTTGATCATTTTTTTTTTAATTTTAATCCATTTTTGGAGAACTTTTACATTATAATGGGCACTTGGGCTTTAAAATTAATGTGGAGGCTACTTTGCTCCCCCCCACCCCCACCCCACACACACACACTTTATATTCAGTGTTTTTAAAATTTGTAGTTCTCAACCTTTTCTTTTATTTAACTTTTGCTTTTTCCCCAATTCAGCTCAGGGCCAGAAATGATGACTTCCAGGTCAAGGGATACTAGCATGAACTTCCTTAGCAATCTGGGGGCTTTCCCAGGGCCCCTGGACTTCACAATTATTCCTCTTAGCAGTGCCAGCATCCCCAGGGCTGCTGCTACAAAGGAAAAACAAAATACCAGCAGCCCTGCTCAGCTGCAATAGTAGCCAACATTGCCAAGATCCTGCGCTCCCTATCAGCTGCATGGAAGAAGCCTATAGCTGATTACACATCAGCTGGATACTGCCTTACCTTCCCCAATGTCTCTGTGTCTCTCAGAGCTTGCCATTCCCTAAGATTGTAGCCTTTTCACCTATGCAGCTTCAAACTGCTTTTGCCTGAAAAGGGGAAAGTAGAGAGACAAAAGAAAAAGGTGTTCATCTGTCCATGGGCTACAACAGCCCCCCACAAAACCTTCTTACTGCTAATTAAAGAGTATTTCTTTCTCCAGGGAAGGTCCAATGAAACAAAACGGAAGGTGGTCCCACGTAGCCAAGGCAAAAAAATACAAGCTGAGTTTCGCCAAAAGGCTGCATCAGGGGCTTTATGCTGTAATCGTATACTCACAGCTACATATATCAGTATATCAATCTGAACATTAGCTGCAATTGTTGCAGTGCCAGTTTTGCGAGATGTTCTACTGACTGACAAAGCTTTATTTTTTAGCTTTACTGCAACAGCTAATGTTCAGATTGATATACTGATATATGTAGCTGTGAGTATACGATTACAGCATAAAGCCCCTGATGCAGCCTTTTGGCGAAACTCAGCTTGTATTTTGAGTCGGGCTTTTCTAATAAAAGTCTTTCCACGGTGTAAGGTAGTCCCCTTTGTTTTTTCTTTCTCCAGGTACATTTTTTATTTAGATTCCCTGTTGCTTTTCTTAAATTAAATGTCACCTCCATTTTTTTTTTATCCTGGTTACACTTCGCAAAAAAAATGTTTTTTTTTAAATAATATTAATTGTATTTCTGTAATTAATTAAAATAATTCTCTACTCCACAAATATCTAAGAGAGCTACTGAAAACAGCACAAACATTCACATCCACATAGTATATGATGATATTCACTAAAAGTAGACATGAATCAACCTGGTTTTCTAGACTGCTGAAACAAGTAGGGATTCAATGGAGCAAATAGTATCAAGATCCTTAGTGTTACCTCATGGCAATCCATTGCGCAGGGGGCCGGTCTCGCCGCCATTCGATGGCAACTTCCTGCGGCAGTGCGGGCCAACACGACTCGCTCGCAAGCTCCGCCCATCACGGCACGTCAGAATTCTACCCGGAAGTGCTCGTGTTTGTGCAGGAAATTTGATTATTTAAAGAACTGAACCCAGCACAGCATTGCCTCAGCTACAGGCTTGCTTGTGCTGGTGCTCCCGTGGCCTTTGTCTGTGATTGCCTCTCTCTGATTTGGATTGGACCTCGGACCTGTTTGCCTGCTGCCTGCCCTGATATTGGATTGGACCTCAGACCTGTTTGCCTGTTGCCTGCCCTGATATTGGATTGGATCATGGACCTGTTTGCCTGCTGCCTGCCCTGATATGGAATTGCCCTGGGACATATTGCCTGCTGTCTGCCATGACTCTGGTGTCTTGATTCAAGCTGTTGGTTGCTACCCACAACTGGTCTGGTGGAATATTCTATCACTGGCTACGTACTTCCTTGATCCGTTGGCTGCTATGGTAAGACTGTTGGTTACTTTGGATCCACATACCACAAACCATAACAGATAGCTCAGGCCATGGATCCTGTAGACCTTTCAGCCTTACATGCCATTCCTGGTTTGGCAACATGTATTCAACAACAACAAGGAGCATTAGACCAAGTTACCGGAGTGCTGGAGAGACTGGCTGCATGAATGGACGCTCTCTCAATTGTGTCTTCTGTAAACCTGACTCCCTCGTTACCTCCACTGCCTCCTATATGTCTGCAGCCCCCACTATTCTTCAGTGGTGATCCTCAGCATTGTCGGGGATTCCTAAATCAATGTCGAATGCATGTTTCACTCCAGGCAGCATCGTTCCCTACAGATCACACCAAGGTCACTTTTATCTTATCTCTTTTGGAAGCATCAGCACTGGCATGGGCCTCCCCATTTTGGGAACGAGAAGATCCTCTGATGGACAACTTGGAACAATTTTTGAAAGATTTCCACCTGATATTTGATGAACCCGGTCGTACACCTTCAGCAGTTTCTGATTTACTGCAGATTAAGCAAGGATCTTGATCGGTAGGGGAGTACGCCATTCAGTTTCGAACATTAGCAGCTGAACATAGGTGGGGAAATGACAGTCTGACTGTCATTTTCAGGCAAGGACTCTCCGAAGTCATTAAGGATGAACTGGCGGGCCTTGAGACTCCAGAATCCTTAGAGGAGCTAATCCACCTAGCAATCCGAATTGATCTTCGAATTCAAGATCGGGCTCGGGAATGGACCCTCTCTAGATGACCCATTTGACTAGCACTTTCCTTTAGGGATGTGAATCGGGTGCCTGATCATTCCCACTTTTGGGATCATCTGGCCATGGGAAAAAATCGTTTTCCTGCATTTCCCCATATTTTTTTTTAGTGAAAAATTGTTTTTCGGGTTAGTGCGCGCTAACAAAAATAGCAAATAATAACAAAAAGTAACAAAAATAAATGTTTTTCTGTTAGCGCGCGCTAACATTAGTTAGCGCGCACTAACCCGAAAAACAATTTTTACAAAAAATTGGGGGTAAAATTGATCATTTCTTTCTTTTAGACAATTTCTAATGAATTTAGAAATATCGTACAATATTTCAATTTGTTAGAAAAATGATTCACATCCCTACCTTCCTTTCAGAGACCATTCATTGCACCAAGAACCAGAAACTCAGGCATCAAGTGAGGAACCTATGCAGATCGATCGTTGTCATCTAACCTTCGAGGAATGTCAGCATAGAAGACTGAACAATCTTTGTCTTTATTGTGCCGGTACTGAACACTTCATCAATAAATTCCCAAATAAGTCGGGAAACTCCCAGACCTAGGACTGGTGGGAGAGGCCTCCCTGTGTCATGTCATTCCCTCTCCACAAATTTTAATTCCAGTTTCAATATCTTTCCACAAGAACACTTTTCATCTACAAGCCTTTTTGGCTTCATTGAGGAGGACCTAGTCCGTCAATACCAGATTCCTACTGAATCTTTGACACTTCCTCTCACTGTGTTGTCAGTTTCTGGACAACCTCTGGCGAATAAAAATTTTCAAATTACTAAACTATTAAATTTACCACTGGGATACTGCACCAAGAGACTATCCAATTGTATGTACTTTCCTCCTCAGTCAACCAAATAATCCTTGGGTTACCATGGTTAAGGCTTCATCAACCTCAGATTGATTGGGGTACCTCACAGCTGGCCAGTTGGAGCAAGTACTGCCATCAAAAGTGTGTGAGACAGATCCGTCCAATCAGTTCCACTGTTTCATGTTCACTAGCTATTCCATCTGCATTACCACAAATATATGCTGAATTCAGTGATGTCTTCAGCAAACAGCAGGCTTCTAAGAAGATGCTTGAAAAAGGTAACCCCATTGCCATGCTTTGCACTACTACTGCTCTCCCTGGTCTACCACTGCAGTATGCCTCATTCCAAGATGTATTTTCTAAACAACCAGCTGATGTATTTCCACCACACAGACCATTTGACTGTGCAATTAACCTGAAACTCGTCACAGAGCCACCCAGAGGAAGAGTTTATCCACGCTCATTATCAGAGACCGAGGCCATAACAGCGATCGGTGTTGGGACCGGTCCTGTTCAATATCTTTGTGAGCGACATTGCGGACGGGATAGAAGGTAAGGTTTGTCTTTTTGCGGATGACACTAAGATCTGCAACAGAGTGGACACGCCGGAAGGAGTGGAGAGAATGAGACGGGATCTAAGGAAATTGGAAGAGTGGTCGAAGATATGGCAGCTGAGATTCAATGCCAAGAAGTGCAAAGTCATGCATATGGGGAGTGGAAATCTGAATGAACTGTATTCGATGGGGGGGGGAAAGGCTGATGTGCACGGAGCAGGAGAGGGACCTTGGGGTGATAGTGTCTAATGATATGAAGTATGCGAAACAATGCGACAAGGCGATAGCTAAAGCCAGAAGAATGCTAGGCTGCATAGAGAGAGGAATATCGAGTAAGAAAAGGGAATTGATTATTCCCTTGTACAGGTCCTTGGTGAGGCCTCACCTGGAGTACTGTGTTCAGTTCTGGAGACCGTATCTACAAAAAGACAAAGACAAGATGGAAGCAGTACAGAGAAGGGCAACCAGGTAGGTGGAGGATCTTCATCGGATGATGTACGAGGAGAGATTGAATAATCTAAATATGTACACCCTGGAGGAAAGGAGGAGCAGAGGTGATATGATACAGACTTTCAGATACTTGAAAGGTTTTAATGATCCAAAGACAACGACAAACCTTTTCCGTAGGAAAAAAATCAGCAGAACCAGGGGTCATGATTTGAGGCTCCAGGGAGGAAGATTCAGAACCAATGTCAGGAAGTATTTCTTCACGGAGAGGGTGGTGGATGCCTGGAATGCCCTTCCGGAGGAAGTGGTGAAGACCATAACTGTGAAGGACTTCAAAGGGGCGTGGGATAAACACTGTGGGTCCATAAAGTCAAGAGGCCGCCAATGAAGAGTGGGTGACTCGCCAGAATGATGGCTACTGCCTGGACACAATACCCTTATTCAATAAACATACACATGCTTACTGTGACTCCAACATCGCTCTAAGCTTCAACAGCAAGAGGAAATGTGAAAAAAGGATTTGCACTCACAAAGAGGGGAGTAGCTGGCTTGTTACGGCGGTTACTACCCCAAACCAAATATGCCTGATACTTCACTTTCAATGCATATACAGCATAGCTCTCTGCTTCAACGGCAGGGGAGAAGAATAACTGATACTTCACACATTCAGCAGAGCTCTCTGCTTCAACGGCTGGGGAGAAGAAAAAAGGGTTCGCACTCACAAAGCGGGGAGTAGCTGGCTTGTTACGGTGATTACTACCCCAAACCAAATAAGCCTGATACTTCACTTTCAATGCATATCCAGCATGGCTCTCTGCTTCAACGGGCAGGAGAGAAGAAAAACTGATACTTCACACATCCAGCAGAGCTCTCTGCTTCAACGGCAGGGGAGAAGAAAAAAGGGTTCGCACTCACAAAGCGGGGAGTAGCTGGCTTGTTATGGCGGTTACTACCCCAAACCAAATGTGCCTGATACTTCACTTTCAATGCATATCCAGCATGGCTCTTTGCTTCAAGGCATGGGAGAAAGACTGATACATCACGCATTTCCAGCATAGCTCTCTGCTTCAACAGCAGGGGAAAAGAAAAACTGATGCTTCATGCATATCCAGCATAGCTTCAATGACAGGGGAGAAGAAAAAAGGATTCACAATCACAAAGCGGGGAGTAGCTGGCTTGTTACAGCGGTTACTACCCCAAACCAAATGTGCCTGATACTTCACTTTCAATGCATATCCAGCATGGTTCTCTGCTTCAACGGCAGGAGAGAAGAAAAACTGATACTTCACGCATATCCAGCATTGCTCCCTGCGTCAACGGCAGGGGAGAAGAAAAAACAACCAATAAGGGCTGTATAACATAGTCTGGGTAAAACAAATAAGCATGGGTGTAGCTTGCTTATTGCGGTGGTTACTACCCCTACTACCCCTAACTAATCAAGCTAGATATTTCACTTGGATGCAGCTCCATCACTGCTCTCTACATTAATGGTGGGGGTGGAAGGGAAATACAACCAAGAGCTAAGAGAAACAGATAAGTATGAGAGAAAAAAATGTGTGAAGCTTGCTGGGCAGACTGGATGGGCCATTTGGTCTTCTTCTGCCGTCATTTCTATGTTTCTATGTTTCTATGTTACATTCAAGAAAATCTACAGAAAGGATTCATTAGACCATCTATGTTGCTGGCAGGTGCCAGATTCTTTTTTGTCAGCAAGAAAGATGGATCCCTTTGCCCTTGCATTGACTATAGAGGTCTGAACGAAATTACCATTGAGGATCGATATCCTTTACCATTAATTTCAGAGATGTTTGATCGTCTTCAAAGCACTAAGATCTTCACGAAGTTAGATTTAAAGGGCGCTTACAACCTTGTCCGCATTCGTCAAGGGGATGAGTGGAAAACAGCCTTTAATACTCGCGATGGCCACTTCGAGTATTTAGTGATGCCATTTGGCCTGTGCAACGCCCCAGCCATTTTTCAAAATATGATGAACGATATCCTGTGAGACTTGCTATACCAGTGTGTGGTCGTATACTTGGACGACATCCTCATCTTTTCCAGTGATGTCCAGAGCCATCAAGCAGATGTCAGCAAAGTCTTGCAGAGGCTGCTGGATAATTGTCTATACGCCAAGCTCCAGAAGTGTGCATTCCACCTAGAATACATAGGGGTAGATTTTCATACTCCGCGAATAGGCCTACTTTTGTTGGCGCTCCAGGCGCCAACAAAAGTACGCTGGATTTTAGTAGATACTCGCGGAGCCGCGCGTATCTGCTAAAAACCTGGATCGGCGCGCGCAAGGCTATAGATTTTGTATAGCCGGCGCGTGCCGAGCCGCGCAGCCTACCCCCGTTCCCTCCCCTCACCTTCCCCTCCCTTCCCCTACCTAACCCACCCACCCGGCCCTGTCTAAGCCCCCCCCTTACCTTTGTCGGGGGATTTACGCCTCCCTCCGGGAGGCGTAAATCCCCGCGCGCCAGCGGGCCTCTTGCGCGCCGGGCCGCGACCTGGGGGCGGGTACGGAGGGCGCGGCCACGCCCCCGGACCGCCCCGGGCCATAGCCACGCCCCCGTACCCGACCCCAAAACGCTGCCGACACGCCCCAAAAACGCCGCTGTGCTCGGTCCCGCCCCCGACATGCCCCCGACACGCCCCCCTCCGAAAACCCCGGGACTTACGCGAGTCCCGGGGCTCTGCGCGCGCCGGTAGGCCTATGTAAAATAGGCTCACCGGCGAGCAGGGCTTTTAAAATCCGCCCCATTGTGTCCAACAAAGGCTTCCAAATGGATCCCCAGAAGACAAAAAGCATACAAGACTGGCCTCAGCCTACTGGTATTAAAGCTCTCTGTCACTTCCTGGGTTTCACTAATTATTATCACACATTCATCAAGAATTACTCAACCTTAACAGCGCCACTTACTGCCATGATAAAAAAAGGAGCCAACCCATCACAGTGGTCTCCAGATGCCGTCTCTGCCTTTCAAGATCTCAAGGAGGCATTCCTCAAGAAATCTTCTTTACGTCATCCTGACCCTTATCGGCCATTCATCATCGAGGTTGATGCCTCTGATGTCAGCGTAGGGGCTGTGCTCAGTCAGTACAGTAATACGCATACTCTTCATCCCTACTCATTTTTCTCAAGACGCTTTTCGCCAGCCAGGAGAAATTATGGCATCGGCGACAAAGACTTGCTCGCTATCAAGCTTGCATTCGAGGAATGGCGTCCCTGGCTAGAAGGTGCTCAACACCAGATAACAGTGTTCACTGATCACAAGAACCTGGAATATTTATGTCATACACAGAGACTCAACCATCGTCAAGCTTGATGGTCATTATTCTTCAACCGATTTGATTTCTTGCTCAAGTACCGTCCTGCTGATAAAATTGTCCCGGCAGATGCTCTCTCACGCTCCTTTACACCTGAATATGTCCCTGATGCACCCCGTCTCATCATCAACCCAGAGAAGATAGTTCTGGCTGCTACTCATTCTGTTCCAGCAAGTAAATCAGTGGTTCCTCAAAATCTTCGGAAGAAACTTCTGAACTGGGCTCATGACTCCCGGTTAGCCGATCAACCTGGATAGGCCCATACGCTTGCCACCCTTCAATGCTTTTATTGGTGGCCATCTAAGAAAAAGGACATCCAAGCGTACGTTGAATCCTGTGCTACCTGCGCCAGACAAAAGCCTCCTGTCGGTCGCCCTTGGGGTCTCCGACAACCATTACCAGTTCCAGACGAACCATGGATGCACATCGCAACCGATTTCGTCATTGATTTGCCACCTTCAAACGGGAACAATACTATATGGGTATATGGACCGCTTCTCAAAAATAGTGCACTTTGTGGCTTTACCCGGACAACCATCTGCCCCAGAACTTGCCAAACTGATCATATGGCATATATTCCACCTGCATGGGATGCCAAAGCACATCGTTTCCGACAGAGGTGTTCAATTCACCGCCAAGTTCTGGAGGGTGCTGTGTCATAAATTTGACATTGCATTAGACCTGTCATTAGCGAATTACCCCCAATCAAATTGGCAAACAGAGAGAATGAATCGGACTTTCAAACAATTCATTCGTGCCTATGTCAACACTAGGCAGAATGATTGGGCAGAACTTTTACCCTGGGCTGAGTTTGCCCTGAACTCTCATCCTACTTCTGCAACTGGATCCACTCCATTCCAGATTGTATATGGTCGCCAACCATTGCCTCCACTTCCAATACCTTTGTCAGGTACATCACTAGTGGCTCAGGCTACAGATGAAGAGATTCACCAACTCTGGACTCAAACTAAGGACCTTCTGAACAAAGCAGGACAATGGGCCAAAAAGCAATATGATGCTCATCACAGAGCAGCACCTCAGTTTGAGCCAGGAGACAAGGTATGGCTCAGTACCAAGTACTTCCGCCTCAAGTTGTCTTCAGTCAGATTTTCTCCATGTTACATTGGACCCATCTCTGACCTTCGCTGCCTAGGTCCCTTGACATAAAGCCTGAAGTTACCATCGTCCATTAAAATACACAATGCTTTCCACGTTTCACTGCTGAAGCCTCTCATCCTCTCAGAATTTTCTCTCCAGATCCACAGCCTCTGGATGCTGAAGAGGACATCGCATACAAACTGGATGACATCTTAGACGTACGTAAGAGAGGAAAACATTGGGAATACCTAATTTCATGGGAAGGATATGGCCCTGAACAAAACAGCTGGGAACCTGCTGTCAACATCCTAGACAAAGGCATGTTACATCGTTTCCATCTAACTCACCCAAGGAAACCGAAACCCTCTGGCAGGGGCACTAAGAAGGGGGGTACTGTTGCACCCATTGGCTGCAGATGGCTGTGACCTTTGCTGCTCACCTCAGTTTGCCCAGTAGCTCCGATTCTGGCTAAGATGGCCGCTTCTGCCTCTGCACGCCGACCTCCCTGGCGTTCCTGGGATGGTGTGGGCGATCCCGGTCGCAATCTTAAATCTGGTGTGACCTAGGTCATGCGCGCGCACGCCTGCCTCCTTCTTATGCACATCATGGCAGGAACCTCGGGGGCATCCCCTCCACATGACATCACTGCCTATGTGTATTTAAGCCTACCGGACTTTCCTACCTATGAGTTTGCAAGGATTCCATTTTGCTCAATTCCTTCCTCTGAGATGCTTTGCCTTGCTGCTCCTGCATTCCAGATTGAGTGACTCAGGTACCCGTTCCTCGGGGGCCTTGCTGCACTCAGAGCTATCTGCTCCTCAGAGAGCCTTATCTGCCTGTCTCACCTTCTCTAGCTAAATGACTTCCTCTCGCTGTTTCTTTGGATGACCGTTCACTGTTCCTGGTTCAGGTCTCCGCTGCTGCTACAACGTATTCTCTACTGCAACATCACAGAGTGAGTACAAGACCTGCTCTACACTACTGCTTCCACCTTGCTGTATGGATCCTCGGGATACCCTGCTCTGCGGACCACTACTGGATCCACGCTGTCTTGTGCCAGTTGCCAACATCTATCTCTGGCCTACACCGTGCTGCGGACCACTACCGGAGCTTCTTCGCACAAGGCCTGCCAAGAAGCAAGTATTCCCCGGGTTACCCCGCTCTGTGGACCACTACCGGAGAATTCATCCCAGGTCTTCCTACTCTAGGACTGAGTTTACAAACCCACTCTTCGGGTTTCTCTTTGCTGTATAATAAATATTCTCTGACTCCTGTGTCCATCACTGCTGAGAACCCGCCTGTCGTGGAGAGTCCTCACAGGGATCCTCCCTGTGGGTGGAGTCGGCTCTCTCCATGACCCAAGGGCCCACAAACCAAGTTGAAACATAACAAGGCCCTTGTATGTGAGTATATGGGCTGAGTTTAAGCAATTTTTATTTTAAAACCAGTAAACTATGCACATATATGCGCAAGCTGGAACAAAAGAAAGTGCAATAAAAAGTGACGGATTATTAGGGGCAGTTGGGTTGTTCTGGGATGGGGGCCAAGATTTACACATGTAAATTCTGATTTTAAAACTGGCAAATGCAGCATGCATCAGGCTGTTACTTGTGCACATTTACGTCTGCTCATGTACAGGTATAGGTCTGAAAGAAACTCATTAAGCCAAAAAGCGACTGGGTGAGGAGTCTGGGTAAACTGGGGGGAGTGCAAGCTGAACAACCAGAGGGGTCATGATGACCTAGAGACATATTGGGCAAACTGATGGACTAAGTGGTCAAACTGGTTATTTTCTTTATGCACGCATGTTTTAAAATGTTCTCACTTGCACGTGTAAAAGCCAAGTCCTAAGGAAAGATATTCATATATGTGGGCACACATGTGTTCATTTTAAAGTTACTGTCCCTATCTTTTGTGTTGGTTTGTTATAAAATTACACTTATATATATCAAAATGATTTTTTTAACCACTATAAGTTAGTAAACATAATTTGAAAGTCTTAATACAGTTAAATATAGGCCGTCGTAGGTTTCATGTATTGAAATTGATTTTTCCCACCAAAGGACTACTTTAAAAACAATAGATTCATTTATCCTTGAAACATAACTCCCTAAGTGAAGGATGAAAAATACTGCAGTATTATGGATTTCACTACTACCTCCAAGCACATATCAATATCATCATTTAATTTTTCAGATTTTAAGCACAGAGGATAAAGCTAACATCTTGACATCTTGGCTGTCAGCCATTATCATACAAACTATCAGAAAATATAATGACCAACTTTTTTGTACTTAATAGCATAGTTATAGTCAAAAGGTTTAATATGGCCTGGAGGTGATGGTTTGGGTGATATGTTAAAATTATATTTATAGTTGAGCTGTCAGGTGCATTTATTTAATTTTCATTTAAAACTGCTCCACTGTGAATTTTATTTCAAAGACTTTTCATTTTATCTGTATTTTCACTCATCAGTCTAAGCTATTTGATGTAATTGGGATGAGAATGGATTGAATCTTCAATCCTTTGAAGCCATACAAATTGAGGTGCTTCTATATTGTTATTCAAGATAACTGTATTGATTTATGGAAGCAACCATATGACAATTCTTCAAAATCCATGTAAGAGTCATTGAAATGAATTAAGTAAATAAGATATTATGTAATATGATTTAATCCTAATCTAATCCTCTTCACATGTACCAGCCAGGCCTGAAAAGGGCTCTAGACTAGTCATACATTAAGATCCCAATGAAATGTTTTCTACTGCAAACAATTCATTCTGTGGGCACTTTTTAAGGCCATTTATTTGGATAAAATGGCTTGGCTGAAAAATGACTTCCTTTGTCCAGCTAAAAGCATGTGGGAGCTTTCACAACATGCACACCTTTAGCCTGATTACAAAGAGGTGATGCTGGGCATGTTTTGATCAAGAGAGGAAGATAATGCACATACACTGGATTTTCAAAACTGCAAGTTTTATTTGGCTGCCCGTAGAAAAAAGCGTGTGCAAATCTGCAAGGATACTTTGTATTTATGCATCTTCTAGGCAATTGTACTGTAGCGGGAATCTACTCACGTAATTTGCCTTTGATAATTTGCTAAAATGTACCTGGGTACAAAGCGCCACACAAGCATTTGCAGCAAAGCAGAAAATTATGCCATGGGAATTACAATATACACATTTATATATACCTGCTTTAGTATGGAAAGCAAACAAAGTTCAGTGCTGCATCAGAGAATACTTCCAGCTCTCAGCTGTATCACAACGATAATGCACTTCATTTGGGCATGGCAAGCCTGTCATGTGCCAGTTTGGCCTTGTAATGGGATGAGCTTGCTCCCATTTGGATTGTGATCCTAATTTCCAAGTCAGCAGTAACAATTTGAATTGAAATCTGTGGTGGATTTTATAGCCAGTTTAGATTTACCAGGTTCATTTGGAATCAGTTTGAATTCTTTTAGATGGTAACTTTCAAACCAGCATGTGTGCACACGTTTGCCCACATATGTTGTCCTGCAGCCAGGGGTGCACATGTTATAAAATAGCCTGGGCACATGCACGTGTGCCAAATTTTAAGCGAGAGCTTGCACTTATGCACAAATCCCGTTTCTACTGCATAAATTGGGGGATTTTAAAAAGGGCCTGAGCCAAAGCTATTTCCAATTTACGTTCATCCCCAGTTTGCCTAGTTAAGACGTAGGTCCTCCAACCCTCCCTGGTTTGATAGCCTTTACTCCCCCAATCAGCCCCAACCCTTAAAACCCTGTAGATCTGCCTAGGTTTCTTTAAATTATAACTTACATGGCAGTCAAAGCAGAAGTAATAGGAGGCCTCATTGGGTTGCGTCAGTATTTACATGCACATTTTAGGTTCATGCCCCAAAGCACCCATGCCCTGCCAAGAGCATGCCCACACCCCACTCCTTTTTGAAAAGTTTAGTGATATGCGTGCTGTGGCAGAAACACGCATATCTCAGCGGCTTTTAAAATCTGCTCAGTGCACGTGAGCCTGACTTTTTTGCACATCAACTCCTGCGATGGCTGTGGGCTATGCCTAGGTGAGGCCCTGGCCACGAGCCTAAGCCGAGGTGCTAGCATTATGCTTGGACATAGGCTGAGACCTTTGCATTGAGCCTCACCCTATTACCTAGGCAAGGCCTAGGTCTCAGGCCTGGGCCTAGGCCTGATGGGTGACTTTTTGGATTTTTATGCAGTTGCCAAAATGAAACGAGAAAACCAGCTAAATTTTGTCAGATTTTAATTATTTTGTTTTGAAAATGAAAAATGAAATAGGAAATTTAATTGTTATTTCCTACTTTGTTTCTCCCAAATGCACATCTAATCGCTTCACTCATATAACTCCTTGTCTTAATTCATTATATTAGCTCCCTATCCATTTCAAGATCCTTTTACTCATCTGTAAGAGCTTTTACTCTAATTTCTCACTACTTTTCCTCTCTTACCTCTCCCTTCATCCCTCCTTGTAAACTCTACTCATAAGGCAAGTCACTCCTATCTCTGCCCTTCTCCTTTACTGCCAACTTCTGATCCACGCTTTCTACCTGGCTGCACTATATGCTTGGAATAGTCTTTTTCAATTGGTGCATCTTGCTCTCTCTCTTGCCTTATTTAAATCCAATCTAACAACCCTAGCTTAAAGTAGAAAAAAAATACAATGTGCAATATCAGCATATAATATGCAAGATAACATAATATATAAAGAAATGAAAACAGAAACATTAATAATGCAATATAAATGACTACACTTCATATACAATCAAACTGTAAATATTAAACACATCAAGCCTAATATGCAGTGCTACTTAGTTGGTTAAGTTGCAGTTTACTTGGCCAAGTGGTGGCCAATGAATATCCAGCTATGTTCAGCGGTTGTCACTTTGCCAGATAAGCCACTTATCTGGCTAAATAGTTAGTTGGATATCTATTAGGCTGGCTGTGGGCAGATCATTTAACTTAGCCAGATAAGTGGCAGTATTCAGACTTCTCCGGTTAAGTTAATCAGATAAGTTAGACCTGCCATAGAACTTATCTGGCTTAGTAGTGCCAAATACCTGGATTTTCAGCAGCATTGCCTTAAGTCTTATCCGGCTAACTTACATAGATGTTCTATTTTGAATATCAACCTTATCTAATGTGAGCATATCAATAATCTCCCATGAAAAGGATTTAAAAGAACAAAAAAACTCACAAGCAACATTCCCAGCTCAAATTAAAAAGCCCAGTATAGTCCTTAAGTTTCCAGAACCCCCCTCTCTCACTGGAAGCAGGGGAAAGGGACATACTGCTACAATAAAACCATTAATATAAAATATAATAAAATCCTCAGTGCTCTATCCCCGCCTTACTATAACCCCCAAAAGCACATCCAATCTTCAAAAGATAAAAGTTGCAGCTGGAGGGCTGACTTTAGATAATGAAATTCTTCCAGAAGTTCCATCATTCCCAGGATCCTTTATCCTCTATCCTCTTGTTCCTTTCACACCAGCCACCTTTCCTCTTTTCATATAATATTTTCCTTCCCCATCTCCTCTTCCCTCCCTTGTTTTGCTTGTTAAGTCTTCTATTTCAACTGTTATCTCCACCCTATTCCCCTTCTGCCACCTCACTGATACTCCATGCAAGGTGGAAATGGAAAAAGCAAAACTCAACCAACCATTGAATTAACTTACCTCTTGATTCCTACCATTTCCAACTGAAGTGCTATCTGACTGCACTTTGTATTTGAAATACTGTTAGACTCAGTTCTTGCCAATAATACTTTGATAATAAGGATCTTACATTCAGTGCATGTATAAGAAAAGACTGCCAACGACCTGGCCTTTTCCTCTTGGAATACATGAAATCTAGAGTTAGATCTGACTTCCACTTACGATCGCATTCATACAGAAAAAAATAATTGCGCTATCTATTGATATATTTTTTTAAATAAAAAGTAAAGTAATTAAATAGACTTTTGCTATTGAAAAGTTTAATTTCACAGAAGTACAAAAAGAAATGTGAAGTCCAAAGCACTTTAAACTTTGCAGAAGCTTGTGGGTGCACTGTGAGAGAGATTGTTGCTAAATCCTTTTCAGATTCGACAACAGCCCTGCAGCATGCCTGCAGAACAAAATAATGTGTGTTTAACATATTTTCCCCTGTTTTTCTATTGAATTGTAAATAGTTCCAGAATGTGGAGGAAAACATTTCACTTGACTAATGGTTTGATACTGGCAAGTTCATTTTGATGACTGGAGGGCAAATGGAGGCAAAAACTCAACAGCTGCTGTTAAAAAAGAAAGAGATATTCAGTTTATATTTTCCATAATACACTATTTACCATTGCCCAAAAAAGAGCTTTGGAAGAAAAGAATGATATGAAGACTATAGGGAAAAATGGAGATGTGGCTGGGTGGGGGTTCTGGGAGAGAAAGGAGTCAGAGCTTGAGGGCTGGAATGAAGCCACTGCTATTACTGGCAATGGTAACATGGAATAGACTTAGTTTTTGGGTACTTGCCAGGTTCTTATGGCCTGGATTGGCCACTGTTGGAAACAGGATGCTGGGCTCGATGGACCCTTGGTCTGACCCAGTATGGCATGTTCTTATGTTCTTATATAGGGGGGAAACGCAGCTGGAGATCTGGGATTTTATGGGATACAATGTTTTATGGCTAGGGGAAAGCAGGACGGAGACATCTGGAGGCCTGAAAGGGAGGGTGTGTGAGAGAGAGAGAAAGAGAGAGAGAGACGGGCTGAAGAGGAGGGGAAAGATTTCAAAAACTGGGAGCGAGAGAGAGAGAGTGATGGATGGGCGGGAGGATGAATGACTGGGAGGGGGATCTTGGAGTAAGAAATGGAAAGATGATGTTTGAAAATGGTTTATGCAAGAAAATAAAAGAGTAAGGGAAGATAGAGAGGAGAGAGATGTATGAAAGATGGGTAAAGTGTGGGAGAGAAAGTGAAAAATGAAGAGGTGGTGACTGAGGAAAGAAGCAGGGAAGACAAATAAAAAAGAAAAACTTTTTGATGTGAAATAGAAATCTGTAGGAGGGGAACTAGAGGAAAGGAGAACCAGGAAAAGAATTTAGCGCAAAAACTAGATGAAAGCAGGAGAAATTGACAATATAAATAGGGTGGGGGGGGGGGGACGAACAACTTGGACAACAAAGGTAGAATAAAATGTTTTCAGTTTACAGCAGGGATGTGCAAACTAAGGTCCCTGGGAGAAAATTGGCCCACAGGACTATTCAGTCTGGCCCGTTTAGCTTTAAAAATGGAGTCGTGAAATAAATATCATGTCCGGCCTGCCATCCATGGCAGCAGCAGCAGCTATCCCCCTCTTCTTCAGTCATGCTGGCTGACTTCCCCTCCACCTGCGTTGCCCATGTGCATCTAACAGTATCTGACTCCTTCCATCTGCGACAGCCACTTCCCTCCTCTGTCCATACCACAGAAAGCAAAAGAATAAGGATGCTGCAGCTACACAGTCAACCCCTTTCACATCATCATCATCATCAAAGGCCTTTGATGATGATGTAAACAGGGGCCACCCTGGAGCCACAGTATCTTTCCCCTCCTGTCCCCTATGCCTTAAACTGGAGAGGGAGGAAGCCCCTGCTGATGGAAGGAGCCAACCACCACCGGATGCAAGTGGGTGGCACCGGCAGAAGAAAAGCTAGCCAGCATGATGGCAGGAGAAGAGGACAGATGCCATCATATGACAGAAACGAGGGCATTTCAGAGGTAGGAGGGAAGATCCAGGGGTCTGTTGGGGAAGAGTGCTGGGGTTGGGGAGGAGTTCAGGATCTTGAGGTCAGAGCGGAAATTAAAGGGGTTTGCTGGGGAATATACTGCGGGAGAGGAGGGAGATGCTGGGGATAGTACTAGGATCAGGGAGAGAGAATCCTGAGGTCTGATTGGTGGAGAGGAGGAGGATACTGAGATCTTACTTGGGAGAGTGATGGGGTCAGGGAAGAGAAGGGATGGGAGGGGAGGGGAATACTAGGGTCTGAATGGGAAGAATGCTGGGTTCAGGAAGTGAAATATTGGGTTCTATGGTGGAGAGTACCAGGCTCAGGGAGGGAAGGAGAGAGTGGCTTGTGTCTGACCGTCAGTGTCTGTGTGGGGAGGGGAGTGTTGATCACACTGGGGGGATTGGGAAGAGAGGTGATTGCTAGAGATGTGAATCGTGTGCCCGATCATCTTAACGATCGGGTTCTGCTGGAGGGAGAAATAAATCTGATTGCTGGAGATGTGAATCGGAATCGGTTCCGATTCACATCATAAATTTTTTTTTTAGTGAGGCCCAACCCTTTAAAATTGACCCATTACCTTCCCCCACCCCCCCCGAACCCCCCCCAAAAAACTTTTTACGAGTACCTGGTGGTACAGTGGGGGCGCGGGAACCGATCTCCCGCTCTCGGGCCATCGGCGCCATTTTGGCTGCCACTCAAAAATGGCGCCGATGGCCCGATTAAAAAACCCCCCACCCGACCCTTTAAAGATGACCCCTTAGCTTCTCCCACCCTCCCGATCCCCCCAAAACATTTTTAAATTACCTGGTGGTCAAGTGGTGGTCCCGGGAGCGATCTCCCGTTCTCGGGCCGTCGGCTGCCAATCATAAAGATGGCATCGATGGCCCTTTGCCCTTACCATGTGACAAGGTATCCGTGCCATTGGCCGACCCCTGTCACATGGTAGGAGCACTGGCTGGCCGGCACCATCTTTAAAGATGGCCACCGACATCGTAAAGATGGCCACCGCCAATTAAGATTTATGTGAATATCTTAGTTGTCTGAGAATTGCCCTTCCTCAATGCCAGAAAATTCTACAGCATGGCTACTTTCAGCTGCTTCCAGGAAAGATATTTCTGGGAGGGAGGGGTATGTGCATTTTGGGCAGGCCTGAAAAATAATGTTCATAGCCTATATCTTCCAGCCTACTTGCATTGTTTTACAAAGAAAATGTTCTTTCACAAAAAGCAGATACAGTGAAAGCACCTGCATGAATTCTCCTTGAACATTGGCAAAAAGATAGTCGAAGACTTTTTCCCAAATGGAACAGGTGGAAACTTGCCCCCCCCCCCCCCCACTTTATATTTTTATAAGTTTTAGGAGGGCAATTATCAAAAACTACAGGAAACTTGCAGGTTCATGGGTACTTTGAACCCATGGACAGCAAGTTAATTGTCAAAGGGAAATTCCCCACAGAGTTTCCTTTTGAAAATAGGGGGACCCCCAGACCTTGCCCTGGCTTTATAGCAGTGAAGCATGTGTGATCATTTCATAATAAAACTCAAACTTATCCAACTCGCGCCACCTCCTGCCAGGGCTAAAAACACTCACACTGCTTCGCAGCAGGCACATGTTTGGCCACTGAGGAGAGGGCGATGTTCAGCCTTGTGAATTTACCAAGGTAACTGCCTAGTTAACGAGGGAAATTATTTGGAAAACTGTTCTCTACATATATTATATTATATGTAAGGATTTTGTTTATGAGTTAAAAACTATACACCGCACCCTGAAAGAACACCTCAAAGTAAAAATAGAGGTTATTGTTTTAACCAGTAGGGGTGTGCAGCTGACAATCTTTGTTTTTTTCCTTTTTGTTTTATGCCATTTCATTTTAGCATGGACTGAATCTTTTTAGTCTATGCTAAATCAATTTTGTGAGAGCTATTTCAACTTAGTATGTACTCATTCAATTTACCACACACTAAAAAAATGTGCATGCATTAAAAAAAATGAAACAAAACAAATAGCACATCCCTATTACCCTATTTACACTGCCCTGCATACCAGCCTTCCTTTCCACTCCTGACGTTTTTTTTACATGTAAAGGTGCCCAGAGGTCTCTTACTAGGCAAGCCTTTACCTCCACTACAGAGATCGTGTGACTATGGTTATAGAAAGAGTATACTGCAATGCAGGTTTTTTAGGAGTAAAAAGAACAGAAGGTTCTAGGACTCTCTGTAGGGTTGCCAACTGGCTCCAGATATTCAGGACAGGTTGATCCAGTCCTAGATTTACTCCCCTGCATGTAGTTACTTAGAGTCTTGCTTTTTTAAGGGAATGCAATAGGGAAATCAGAATAAGTCCCAGCATGCAATGGGATAAAACCAGGACTGGATCAACTTGTCCTGAAAATCAGGAGTCAGTTGGCAACCACAGTCCTCTAAGGTGGATTCAGTGCTTGAGGAAGGATCACAAGGAGGAAGTTCCTGAAGCAGCAGTGAGGAAGAAATTTAGATAAAATTTAATATAGGGTGTGGTGGGGGGAGGTACGTCTAATACTCCTTTGCTTGGCTTCAGGTTTCCATTATTATTGTTTGAAGAAGTTGGAGAGACACTCAAGAACAGAGCAGGTTCAAGCATGTCTGCAGCTGAGGAAGTTCTGCTAACCAAGGAAAAGTGTAGCAAAAGCTCCTCCAGTGTTGGAACACATCGAGAAGAAACTGGAGAGCCAAAGGACTGAAAGGTCAATTATCGGGACGGGTTGGTCAATTCTGTTCATTCTAAGAGATTTGTGAGACAGGGAGAGTAACAAGGAGAAATCAGGTACCAACAAGAGAATTCCAATAATCCAGAAAAGTTGCTTGGAGTAGCCTGAAGGGATGTTTGGAGATAAGGGAGGCCCCTACATATTATTTTGAATGTGTCTATTTAAACTCAGTTTATGGATGTCACCAGGGAGAAATGTGTATTTTGTCAGCTCATCACTATTCAGCAATTTCCTTAGTAAACTCTTAATTTTGGAACACCACAATCTGGTATGGAGTTGTTTTTTATTCTCAAGAACAAGAATGTTTTCATAGCCCTAAGGGCCCAGAAAAAAAAAAGACTTCTTTACCATCTAGAACCCAGGGAGCTCCATGGATTGCATAATGGCCCAGCAGCTTCCAGAAGTGCCCCTCTATCCAGTCCAAATGTGCTGCTTTGACCAGTTCAGATATGGAGGGGAGCTATTTACAGGAGCTGAGGCCATTGTGAAGGCTGCATAGTGACAACAGCAGCAGCAGCAGCAATATGACCTGAAGGCTTATGGTCTGGGGACTGAGAAAGTGTGCCTCTGCTCTCAGATCCCACCAATTATGGAAGTCAGTAGAGGGTAAGTCCATGTGGAGCATGTGTTGGCTCAGCCCTCAGCCCATGTGCCTTCAGAGCATCTTGCTGCTGCTGTCACCAACATGATTTGGGCCTTAGACTGACCCTTAGCTTCTATAGAAATGATTTACAGGGTGGTGGTGCTTTTCTGGGGGAAAAGAGTATGGGATTGCACTGGGGCTATGTGAAGGAAAGACTGCTGGGACTGTGCCGGGAGGAGGAAAAAGATGGTGACAGTGCTATGAAGGAAAAACGAGTGCTGGGGCTCTGCAGGAGGAAAAGAATGCCGAGGCTGTACTGTGGTAGGGGGAAAGAGTGATGGGTCTGTGGTGGGAGAGTGCTTGCTGTGGTGGGAGAGCGTTTGGGAAGTGGGAGCCTCTATTGACATTCAGGTAGGTGAGGGGAAAAGAATGCTGGGATTGGGGGGGGGATGGTGGGCTGTAGGGGTGATGGTATAGTCTGCCTGGGGTGGGAGGACCCCCAGAACATAGTGGCTGCTACATTAGCAGGGAGAGTCAAATGGGTTCCAACTGGAACAGCAGCAGGGTATCTTCTGCCTGGGATGGCCAAGTTCCCTTGGACTGAACCATCAGATGCTCGTGGCCAGCAGATCGTAGGCAGTCCAAACCAGAAACAGGAATGCGGTATGAAGCACAAGTGAACACTGGAAACAGGAAGACCTGAAAAAATGAATCAGCAGATCCGGAAAAATAAGGTTTCCATTGAATAGAGCTTGATATGATAGCATAATCTACCAGGGGTGTGACCCCCAAGATCAGAGTGGCTGGTACACTGGCAAGGCAAGTCAGACAGATTTCATCTGGAATTGCCACAGGGTATCATCTGCCTTCAATGGCTACTTTCCTCTCAGGTTTAGCTCTCGGGTACTGGTGCCTGACAGAGCTTAAGTAGTTCAAACCAGGGGTGTGCGGCCTTCAAAATTTGATTTTGAGGGTTTTTTCTTTCTTTTTTTCCCTGGGTATCACTTAAATTAATGTTTATTTTGCTTCTGTTCCTTTGCTGTTAGAAAATAGATATGTAAAAAAAAACAAAAAAACCACCAAAACAACAAACAATGAAATAAGACATTCCTGGGTCCCCCTGACCTCATCCCACTCATTCCCCCCCAAAACTGCCAGGGCTTGGAACCACCCCAACCTCCACTCTTCCTCTCTGTGAGAGTCCTGTGCAGTAAAAGTGGCAGGAGGGATGTCCATTCAACTCCGGCCCCTAGATCATCTCTTTCAAATGGTACCAGTTGGCCCTGAAACTAATGCCATAGTGATGTCAAAATGGTGCTGGTATCGGGGCCAGCCAGTACCATTTTGTTTAATTGCTGTATATTTGTAAGGCCATATAACAAAATGACGCCAGCTGGTTCTGAGAGCGCTGCCATTTTTAAGTCACTATGGCACAGGTTTCAGGTCTGACTGACACCATTTGAAAGGGGACAGTGCAGGGGCAGGAGGGAGTAGGCATCCCTCCTCCCTCTTTTACTGCACAGAATCCCCATAGACGAAGCAAGTGGGAAATGGGATGGCTCCAGGGGAGTAGGAGGAGACACAGGCCCCAGCAACATTTTTTTGTAGACACCAGGCCACGTTTTTGTTTGGGGGAGGGCCCAGCCAGCCAGCAACTTGCTTTGGGGAAGGCCATTGCCTATTTAGTTTCATATGAATTCACATCCCTAGTCCAAACCAGGACTAAGCAGGAACACAGTATGAAGTGCAACTAAACACTAGAAACAGGAAGCCCAGTTAAATACAAATCAGCAAACCTGGAGAAGTGAGGAATATGCTGGAGCCAATGTGAAGAGATGAACTCTAGAAACAAGACTCCAACCTGGCAACCTGCTCAATGGAAACTTGGAAATTATATATGTCCAGACAGGAAACAAGATGTCTGTCAGCAGGAAGTGTAGGCCAAGGAGTTGTAGGACTGACCAAATAGTCCCTAAAGCCCATAAAGGCTCCTGATGGCAGACCACAAGAACTGCCTATCAGGATCTCACAATTGGTTTCTCTGCAAAGTGTGCAGATTAAAGAACACCTGCAGTACCAGCCTACAGGCAGATTGTGAAAGGGAAATACCATAAAGAATTTCCATTTAAAAATCAGCTTGCAGGCACCGTAGGGAGACTGAAAATTGGCCTACCTAGGGTAAATTTTCCAGAAAGTGTCTAATGGACATATATATGCAAGCCCTCTAGGGACAGGGAAATACCTAGAGTAATCCAGGTTGAAGTGCCTGGAAAAGTGGAATATAAATTAAATAAATAAGTAAATGAAATATATGCCTACTTTTCAGTCTGCACAAAGCAACATGATCTTCAAGCACAAACTGATTAGTTCATATAAGAAGATCAAGTTTTTAGGAGAATAAAAACTGCACACATACCTTAGGTTATCTAAATTAAGGCTGTAAAGTACCAGGTATTAGCATTAAATTAAATGTACTTGCTTAGTTTTCTACCCCAAGCAAGTTAAGTTAAGCCCTCCCCACTCCCAGAATGTCCCTTTTTAATGTAAATAAAAATATTCTTATTGTGAATGTGCAGGTGTACTTTTAAGGAGCTGAAAATGTACAGCCAGATTCATTCTACCTTTGTAACCCTCGTGTTTACCTGCACAGACCCCAGCTAAGCAACCTATGCATTACATTTTAGCATGCACATTAATTACCACTTATGCATGAAAAAAAATAGGATGCTATGAAATAAGGCCTTACTGTGCATGTTCAGCTGATCCTAGAAAAAGTTAATGTGAGCATACACAAATCTGCAAGCCCACACACGCAAATGAAAGATCATCATATATAAATGAGGGGTTAGCAAACTCAAGTTAAATAGCATGGTATGCTCACCCTCCATGCTATTTAGCATGAGCTTGTTAACTGAAACCAGACCGAAACACACAGGCTTCATTGCCTGCCAAGAAAGTAGAGGACGTAGAGGGAGGAGGAGGCGGAAGAAAATGCTGCTGGATAGACAGACTCAGCTGCTAATTATTCGGCAATAGCTTCAATATTTTTGCAATTAAAGATTCTCTAAGGATAATTTTCAAAGGCACTTATGCACATAAATCCTAGTTGTATCCACGTAAGAGTCTCTTTGAAAATATACCCCATGGTTATGCACATAAAAGTATGCGTGGAACATGATTTTACGCATACTTTTACCAGTATACTAAGCAGGCATAAAGGCAAAATCCTTTCCTAGAAAACTTTTTATAAATCTTGACTCAACAGCCTTCATTGAAAAGGAAACTATGATGGGAGTTCAAAAAATATAATCATCAGTCTCAAAATTCCAGTCTTAATTTTGAACCACTTTTTAAAAATATATTTACCTTATTTTGCGGTCCATAAGACGCACTTATTTTTGGAAAAATGTCTGTGCATCTTATGTAGCGAATGTAGCGTCTCTCCCTCTCATGCGCCATCCCCCTCCTCCTCCTCCCAACTCAGCCCAATCAGTATGGCACAGGTCAAACATCAGCTGTTTGAACCGCGTGCGCTACGGAGGCCCCTCCAGTTCAAACAGCTCCCTGCCCATCTGCTGTTCCCAGGGTGCCGCCAACCTTCGCAGTAAGATGCACCACGGGAACAGCAGATGGGCAGGGAGCTGTTTGATCTGTTGGGGCTTCCGTAGAGCACGCGGTTCAAATAGCTGATGTTTGACCTGCGCCTCTCCGAGCTTCGCAGTAAGATGCACCCCAGGAACAGCAGACCAGCAGGGAGCTGAAGCTCTGCCGGCAGAAGATGATACATGGCATCAAAGTTAGTATGGGCCATTTCCTTCTTATTTGTTTAGATATATTAGAAAATCCTTTGACCTGCGCCATCATACTGATTGGGCTGAGTTGGGAGGAGGAGGAGGGGGATGGGGCGTGAGAGGGAGAGACGCTACATTCGCTCCAGGGGGAGCTCCGTACAGAGCCCGTCATGGGGACAGAATCTTTTTTTTCTTATTTTCCTCCTCTAAATCATAGCTGCATCCTATGGTCAGGGGCGTCTTATGGACAGCAAAATACGGTATATTATTGCTCTTAAATGTCACCTAACTGAAAATCAGTCAGTCAAAAAAGCTGTTACTACTTCCCAAAAATAGAAGGATACACCACCAGCTTATAGGCATCCATCTTGTGCCTTTACTCAATATACTCTTTGCCCCTTTAAGCTGGTATAATTTTGTGCATATGTGCCCTGTGAAGTTCTCCAGACACCCACAAATTTTCAAGACTAATTATGTGCATAAATCTGCTTTGAATATTCTGGCTAAAGTCTGTAGGTAAAAAATTCCCATAGACTCTAGCTATGCAGGATGTTCATAAAGTGCCCTGCCCATGCTTATCGAATGCTCTCTTGGGATAAGCAAAGATAATTCTTTGTTGTAAAAAGATGAAGAGAGCACAAGAATTATCAGCTGGGTCTGTCTGGTAGACTGCACATTCCTCCTCTTCCTCTTCTAGCATTTGAATGTCTCTCTAGCCTCATCCTCGCTAGTCATAAAAGAAGGGGGCATTCAATAAGGGAGGGGCTCCCTCAGGGGAAAATGACTAGCCAGTGGGCCCCCTTTTCTCACGCCCTCCATCTAATGTGAAAAAAAAAAATTCACAGGGCACCACCAAGACAGGGAAGACATGGAAGAGAGGGAGAGAATGAAGGAGAGAAGGAGGTGACAGAAAAGATACGCTTGAGCACTGCAGAAATAAATCCTCCTTTCTTTACACCAGGAAAATATATTTCCAAGCACTAGATTCCCAGAGAACAAAGGACTTTGCTGTCATTGACATTGTTACTGCAGCCAAAGACCACTCACTGTAGGCATTCAAAGGCTTGAGGCTGAAGAACAGTGACTATAGGTCTTTTATGATTTTTTTTTCAGTTTTCCTAGCTCTGGATTCTCAAGAGGTACTTATTCTGTGGCTTTCCTTTCTTTGTGTAGTAATAAGCGTGCCTTTCTAGAGATGATTGTAGCATTGTTGTTTGCAGCATATGCTAAAACTTTTGTTCATCAGCTACTAAGTGGCATTTTAGTGACAGTGTGGTAAAATACTTTTTGCACAAGTTTTGGGGCATAGGACCCTTCATTGTGAATAAATACAAAAACCCTTTGATGAAGGAGGTTACAAACATTTTGGAAGTGAAAGAGTTAAAAGAAAATGGATAATTTTTAGAACATAAATATATTAATGTACTAGTAGGTAATGTAATAAATCACTGAGTAGGAACAGTTTCATAGACATCCAGAAGAAGGCTGTAATTAACTGATGTAAATATTTTTCAGTCTAAAAACAAAGCAACTCTTTATAATTAATTTTTGTACAGTACACTTTTTAAGAATGTTATTTGAAACATGCTATGCATGATTTTACACTGTGGAAAATCTGAATGAACAAAACATGGTACTTACATTTCAAGAAGACATCCTGCCAGAGGCTAAATCGTGGTGAATTAAGTGACAATGAGCATATAATGAGGCATTTGGAGCTGAGCTGGCTCCAAGCCATGGAATGCATTATCAGCCTCACTACAATATATATGACTTACTTGCATCATCCCTTTCCAGCATGTAAAGTCTCTTAAGTGATGTTGATTTCCTATGCAAAAAGGCAGGGAAATAGAAGCAAAAATACACAGAGTGTAATGTCAGTGCTAAGTAAGGACAAGAAGCCAAAAATGCTGGCTCACACATCAATCTTAGGTCACTCTCATTTACATACTTTCTTCAAAATGTTTTATAGCTCATTTCCATATGAATCAATTGGCAATAATGCCAGCAATCAGCATTACAATCAGAATTTCAGGGAAATATTACCATCAGTGACTTAGGGAGATAGGAAGAGTAATTTTTAGGGATGATCATTTGTTTGAAATGGAATAGACTATTTCAACAACACTGTCTATTCCATTTCATGTTGTTTTCAAAATGAACCGATAAAAAACTCCACAAAATTTTGCATTTTTCATTCCAGCATTTTTGGAAATAGTGCATTCTACTTCCAAAACCTAAAAAAAATGAAAAAAATTTAGGGAACCTAAATGTCACAGAAATTTGCCCCAAATGACACAAAACGACATAATATAAAATTTTTGACCTGTGCACCTCTAAAAATTTTATAACAGCCCTTGTAGGGATGAAGTATATATCACATGTATAAGGAACAAGTAAATATAGACTTCAGCCTGAATTTTCAAAGTGGACTTATTCCTAGAGATGTGCTTCGGGTAAAAATTTTGTGTTGGGCTTCGTTTCGCACCTCCCCCCCCGCATGAATTACATTTTTCCCCTGGTTCGGGTTTTGTTTTCGGGGGGGGCCGATTTTCGGGTTAGTGCACGCTAACTCCCGATAGCGTGCACTAACAGTGCACACTATCGGGAGTTAGCGTGTACTAATAGGAGTTAGCGCGCACTAACTCCCATTAGCGCACAATAACTCAAAAATTAATTTTTTATGACATTTCGGAAAAAATTCAATAGTTTTTCAGTTCTCACGAACCATTCTGAATTAGGCAATTTTGTTGACATTGCCTAATTCGGGAAAAACGATTGCACAGCCCTACTTATTCCCGTAAGTCTGCATTGAAAATTAGTGTCTCAATGTAGAACCCCGAGTGGCATATGCTCACATATTTCTGCCTGATTGGGAGCACATATAAATGTATACATCTACATTTATACACAATACATACTATGGAAAATCAAAAGTATGTACATAAATTGTTTCCCTTCTCCAATTCTTCCCCTGGGAGCATCTCTTTCAAGTACTTGTAAAAGTGCACATAAAATTGCTTGCACGTGTACTTTTGAGCACTCAATCCTGGGGCAATTTTCTAAAATCCCGTTTACATGCATAAAACCATGGGATAGGAGGCAATGTTCTATTTTGCATTGAAAACTAGCTAAGAGATAGAAAACAGAGAAAAAATCTAAATGGTTAATATTTTCAATGGAGAAAGGTGAATAGTGGAATGCCCAGGGATTGCCATGATTAGCCAAGCTCTGCTGAAACAGGTTAAAAGCTAAACAAGAGTCCAGTTATATTGCAACTGAAGAAATTCACAAAATTGAAAAATATCGTAATACAAATTATAATATGGGCCAGATGTTAAAATCTACGCCTGATTTTATAACATGCACGCGCTGCCGCGAGCATGTTATAAATTCCGGGCTCGGCGCGTGCAAGGGGGTGCACACATGTGCACTAGGGATGTGCAGAGCAAATGTTTATGTTCATAAGTCCATAAGTCGAAAGGGGGTCCCATTTGCGGTCAATATGGACATATGGAGAATTCCATAAGTTGAGTCTATGTCCATACGTGCAAATAAAAATTTAAACCCCTCACCCTCCTTAATTCCCCCCCCCAAGACTTACCAAAACTCCCTGGTGGTACAGCAGGGAGTTTTGGTAAGTCTTGGGGGGGGGGATTAAGGAGGGTGAGGGGTTTAAATTTTTATTTAGGATCAACAATCGCGATTTCCAACTTATTCAACATAGCTATGTTGAATAAGTTGGAAATCCGATCGTTTTCGCCTCATCACTTTTTTAAGTTAAAAAAAAAAAAAGTTGCGTTTTACATTTAAGTTCAAAACGAATGCACACCCCTAATGTGCACCTTCTGTGCGCCAAGCCCGAGGAAAGCCCCGATGGCTTTCCCCGTTCCTCCAAGGCCGCTTCGAAATCAGAACGGCCTCGGAGGGAACTTTTTTTCAGCCACCCCCCCCCCCCCCCCCCCACCTCCCCTCGCTTCACCTATCTAACCCACCCCCCAGCCCTAACTAAATCGTCCCCCTTACCTTTATTTCAAACGTTATGCCTGCCCAAGGCAGGCATAACTTGCGCGCTCCACCTCGCCATCCCATAGCACAGGCCACTGTGGCGGGGGATTCGGCCCTGCCCCCGGACTACCTCCAAACCACCGCCATGCCCCCGGACCACCACCACGCCCCTGGACCCGCCCCTTCCCACCCCTTTCTTGAAGCCCCAGGACATACACCCGTCCCGGGGCTTGTGCACGCCACTCAGCCTATGCAAAATAGGCTCGGCACGCGCAGGGGCAGATTTTCTCAGGTTACGCATGTATGTTACACGCGTAGCCTTTGAAAATCTGCCCCTGAAAAGAGGCCCGGCATACGCAGGAACGTAACCGTTCCTGCGTATGCCGGGCCTATTTTAAAAAGGCTTGGTGGTGCATGTAAAACCCTGGGACGCATATAATTCCCGGGGCTTAAAAAATGAGTGGGGAGGGGGCGGGTCATGGGTGGTCCGTGGCAGGGGTGGGGTCAGCAGCTCCTGGTACAACGGCCATTTGCCACTGTGTCAGAGATCGCGTGCCAGCAATTGGCCAGCATGCGCAACTTGCGCCTGCCCGGAGGCACATTTTAATTTTTCTCTTAGTCATACTAACAAACGTGAGATTACAAGGACATATAATTAAATATACAACAAAAGATGATGTGCAGGTGATATCCGCTGGTAATTTAACACTCCGACCTGAGGGCAATGTCACAATTACATGTATTAGATTCAGCTGATGTCTGATCAGGTGAATAATCAGAAGCCACACAACACTGTCTCTAATGTTGTGGCCCCTAGAATATGCAAGTCTCAATGGTAAAGAGAAAATAGGACTAACTTTTTGGCACATACACCAATGTTTCTGTATGGTGCTCCTGATAAAAGCAGACAATGTTAAATGTCTCTGAACCAAAGTCTGTAGGTTCAAATCCAGGGATGACTGAGATTTTATAAGAAGATGTTCACAATGATTAATACAACGCTCTGCGATATGCCAATCGGACACATGAGTATAGATAGCCTCTATCTAAAAATCTGGAGGCCATGTCTTTAGCAGCAACTTTAAAATTGTGTGAGTCTGAACATAAACAACAAAGTCTCAAAAATTGTCCTATCGGTTGGCTGCGTTTGAATGTAGTGGGATGAAAGCTATCAAATCTAAGTAAGTTGTTATGCTCTATAGGCTTTTGATGAATACTGGTAATCAAGATGCCTTCTACCTTCCTGATATATATGTCTAAAAAAACAGCCTCCATATAATCAAAATTCATAGTAAACTTGAGATAAGTCGGCAAGGCATTAAGCCAATCAAAAAAAATCTTGGAGCTCCGACAATGGTTTCTTCCACACCGCAAAGACAACATCAATGTTTCACTTCCAGCACACTAGATTTTGTGTCCAAGGATGATTCTGTAGATATTGTGACTCAAATTCTGCAACAAAAATATTAGCAACATCAGGTGCCCTGGTGGCACCCATGGCTCTCTAAGAACCATAATGAGTCAAGTTTTAAGCATGTTACCTTTAATCTGACTGATAGCTCTTCTGTATCTGATGAGGACAATATGGGGTAGATTTTATAAAAGTACGCCGGATTTTATAAGATACGCGCGTACTTTTGTTTGCGCCGAAATCGGAGCGGCCTCGGAGGGAACAGGCAGTGCGCGCTGGGCTCGGCGCATGCAGGTTGCACAAATGTGCACCCCCTTGCGCGCGCTGACCCCGGATTTTATAAGATACGCGTGGCTATGCGCGTATCTTATAAAATCCAGCGTACTTTTGTTTGCACCTGGTGCGCAAACAAAAGTAAGCAATCGAGCAATTTTTTAAAATCTACCCGATAATCTTTAAAAATGGCGCGGGCCATCCAGTGCTCCTACCATGTGACAGGGGCTGGCCAATGGCACAGATACCCTGTCACATGGTAAGGGCAAAGGGCTATCGTCACCATTTTTATTAGTGGCAGCCAACGGCCCAAGAGCAGGAGATCGCTCCTGGGACCCCCACTGGACCACCAGGTAATTTTCAAATTTTTTTTGGGGGGGTGGGGTCGGGAGGGTGGGGGAAGCTAAGGGAACTGTTTTAAAGGGTCGGGGTGGGTTTTTTGTTTATCGGCTCGGGCGCAGCCTCTAAAAAAAACCCGATCGGGCCGCATGATAAAAAATTCATGCTGTGAATCGGAATCGGAACTGATTCCGGTTCCGATTCATCTCTATCAAGCAGATTGTGATAAATTGCAGGAGGACCTTCTGAGACTGGAAGATTGGGTATCCAAATGGCAGATAAAAGTTAATGTGGACAAGTGCAAGGTGATGCATATAGAGAAAAATAACCTTTTCTGTTGTTACCAATATTAAGTTCCGCATTAGGAGTTACCACCCAGGAAAAAAATCTAGATGTTATAGTGAATACTGAAATCATCAGCTTAATGTGATGTGGCAGTCAAAAAAACAAACAGGATGTTAGGAATTATTAGGAAGGGAATGATGAATAAAATGATGGCTGTCATAATGCCTCTGTATCGCTCCATGGTGAGACCACACTTTGAATACTATGTGCAGTTCTGGTCACCGCATCTCAAAAAAGGTATTTGCACTGGAGAAAGTACAGAGAAGGGCAATCAAAATGATAAAGGGGATGGAACAGCTCCCCTATCAGGAAAGGCTGAAGAGACTAGGGCTGTTCAGCTTGGAGAAGAGACGGATGAGGTGGGATATGATAGAGATCTACAAAATAATGAAAGGACTTGAATAGGTACATGTGAATTGGTTATTTATTCTTTCAGATAATACAAGGTATAGGGGGCAATCCATGAAGTTAGCAAGTGGCTTATTTAAAAGAAATCAGAGAAAATTATTTTTCATTCAAAGCATAATTATGCTCTGGAATTCATTGACAGAGGATGTGATTATAGCAGTTAGTGCAGTTGGGTCAAGAAAAGGTTTGGATAGGTTCTTAGAGCTGAAGTCCATAAACTGCTAAAAATCAATAAGGATTCGTAGCTCGTGATATATTCATTTATGGGTCAATTTTAAAAGGCTTGCACGCGTAACATGTGGGTGTTATGCGCATGGCTGGGCCCTGCACACAATGCGCACATTTTCTAAAAGGCTCGGCCATGCAAATAACCCCCGATATGTGCCAAAGTGCTGGGCACTCGGAAAGGGGCAGGCTGGGGGGGGCATGGCCTGGGTAGGGAGTGGGGAGGGGCGGGCTGGGACCTGGTTATTAGAGGCTGTCCCAAGGAAGGTGGCGCACAGAAGATTCTTCTGCTCCAGAGGAGCAGTAAGTAGAAAAATAAAAAAATTGGGGATAGGTAGGGGTAGTTTAGGGGTTGAGGAGGAGAGTGGAAGAGGAAGGAAGGATAGGGTTAGGGTTAGGGAACTGGGAAAAATTGGAAATCGAGTCGCCGCGCGTAAATGAAAAAATACCCCCATGAGTGTAAAAAAGATCATCCGCCTGCACGTGCACACGCAGATATTAAAATCCAGCACACACATGTTATAATAGCCATGTCCATGTGCGCTCACTGAGAACCACATGCACTTAGATGCATAAACATTTTTTTTAAATCTATTCCTTTATGTTTGGGTACTGGCCAGGTTCTTGTGACTTGGTTGATCACTGTTGGAATCAGGATACTGGGCTTGATGGACCCTTGGTATGACCCAGTATGGAAGATTTTATGTATGTTATGTACTTGCTTGATTCAATGTTAAGTATCAAAAGCAAGCCAGAGGTAAATGATTGCGCAATGTAGAGATTAGCAATTAATAGTCTACATTTAGCATGCCTGAAATGTATTAGAGCTGTGGAAGAGATATTAAACATCATAAGTCTGGGGACAGGATAAAAGAGGAAGAAGGGTTAAAGGTTTCAGTGGAAAGATGTTCTGACATACTTAGCAAGGCAAATATAAAAATATGCCAGAAAGTAATTATCTGTGCTTGTTTAAAATAAGAAAGAAGAAATAGAAATGTACAGGTCAAGATGACCTAAGAATGCTGAGATATGTGATTTATGCTGATTTTCAGAGTATAAGAGAAAGAACTGTGGCAGTCAATTTTAGAATTCTTTGATGAGACGTGTCATATCAGAGAGAGTCTCTTGTTATGCACATATCAATAAAATTGAGAGTACTTATTGCAACTAATTTGGAATGATCATTCTTTCATCTAAGTTAGGAGAAGGCCAGGGAAACTAACAATTTATTTAGTATCAACAGATGATGCCCTAAAACCCTTCTCTTGGATGGCTGAGTTTCACATCTCTCCTTCTCCTCTCCAGTATGTATTATCTTCTTGGGTTTTTTTTTTCAAAAAATGTTATTTTTTCTTTTTTTCATGGCATTGCTGATGTGATTCTTTGTCTCTCCTCTCTTTTACTCCCCTTCCCTTTTTTTGGTCCCAATAGGAGGTATTTTTTCTGCAGTTGGTTTATTTCTTTTATTATTTATTTATTTATCTATTTCTTTATCTATTTATTTATTTAATTAAAAGTTTTTCTATACCGTCATTAAGTTATTTACCATCATAACGGTTTACAATAAGGCACATATAGAGGAGATTAGCTCATTCTTTACAAAGGGGGTGCCAATAGTATCCGGTAACAAATACATTTATTTATTTTATTTAACACTTTTCTATACCGACCTTCATAGATAAAACCATATCGGATCGGTTTACATTAAAGGCTATTTGGTTTATGTCATGGAATTTCCATTGATATATGTCTCCTAGGAGATAACATGTGGTTCATTTATGGTATTACGGGTTATTAACTATGATTATCGGTGTGACAAATTAAAAAATAATAATAATAATTTCCAGGTATGCACTTGGAGATTATGTTTTAGGTGCTATATGCCCGCTCTTCCTTACTTGTTTGCGCTTCTCTTTGTAAAAAGCCTGTTTGAAAAGCCAGGTTTTGAGGTTTGTTTTAAATAGTTTATAATTTCTCTAGAGTCTTAGATCGAGGGGCATAGTGTTCCATAATAAGGGTCCAGCCAGTGATAGTGCACATTCCCTGACCTAAGTCTTGCTGTTTTTCTTGATGGAATGGTTAAGAGAGCTTTGTTTGCTGATCTTAAATTTCTGTGAGGTACATGTAATCGAAGTGCTGTGTTCAGCCAATCAGATTTTTCATCATGGAACAATTTGTGTATTGTGCAAAGTGCTTTGAAATGAACTCTTTGTTCGATGGGTAGCCAGTGTAGTTCGGCTAGTGTATCTGTTTTTGCTTTTGCCAGTGAGAATTTGAGCTGTGGAGTTTTGTAATATTTGCAGTGGTCTTATTGTCATGTAAGGTAGACCAAACAACAGTGCGTTGCAGTAGTCAGTGCTAGCAAATATTAGTGATTGAAGCACAGTGCAAAAGTTTGGCAGAGACAGTAAAGGTTTTAGTTTTCTAAGTACCGTAAGTTTAGCATACCCTTCTTTAACCTTTAGTGATATGTGTTGTTTGAGGTTTAGCTCAGTGTCTATTATGACGCCGAGGTTGCGCACCTTCTCTGCTAAATCAATTTTTCGGTTGTTATTGAGTATTATTGGAGTTTGCATTATGTTCATATTCTTTCTTTCTAGGTGTAGAAATTCAGTTTTATCAATGTTAATTACCAGCTCCATCTGGTTCAGTAGTTGTTTTATTATGTCAAGATACATAATGGCTAAACTTATTGTTTTTTCAATGGTGTCCTCTATTGGTAGGATTAATTGAATGTCATTGGCGTACACATAATGTATGATTCCTAGCCCTGCGAGAAGATGGCATAGTGGAAGTAGATATATGTTAAAGAGTGTCACTGAAAGTGCCAAT
The DNA here is from genome assembly GCF_901001135.1 of Rhinatrema bivittatum. Lineage (NCBI taxonomy): Eukaryota > Metazoa > Chordata > Amphibia > Gymnophiona > Rhinatrematidae > Rhinatrema > Rhinatrema bivittatum. The sequence goes on along the minus strand of NC_042615.1, from coordinate 642,195,968 downwards.
ACTTGTGGGACTCTGGTTTTTAGGGTTATTTTTTCCGATAGGGTGTTATTAATTTGTACTTGAAATATTCTGTTGGTTAGATATGATCTGAACCATGTTATTGTGTTACCTAGTAGTCCTATTTCCTCTAGTCTTTTGATTAGAATTTCGTGATTCATTGTGTCAAATGCTGCTGATAAATCCAGTAATACCAGAAATAGGTGGGCCCGGTGCCGAATAACCGGAGCCCACCCTTGACGGCAGCGAGCCCAAGAACATAGGCTGGAGGATGGGGGGTGGGGGGGCACATCGAAGGTCGATCGGCCCAAACCCCCCCTCCCCCAACACTAACCTCAATTGGCCTCATTGCCGCCGGCTAAAGATAACCCCATGGCTCCGCCCTGGGGGTCACAACATCAGGAGGGGGCGCCATCAGCACTCTCCGATGACGCGCATTGCCCTTTAAAGGGATGGGACACATGGCAAGCGATCCTTTTTTTGGATCGAGCGAGCAAACAAGAAGATGGGTAACCAAGAATACGGCCATTTTACTACCAAAGACAGTCTCAGTGTGATTACTATTATAGGGGATAAGGCGCAGATGGTATTAGGGTATGGATCTGCTAAATTAGACTGTATGACGGACGAAGGAGTGAGTGACAGCTGATAATGTTATATAATGATTTCCACTGTCAAATCCTCTTAGTATGTTATCTGATAGTGCAAGTAAAAGAGTTTCAGTGCTGTAGTGCTTTCTGAAGCCGTGTTGAGATGGGTATAATATGTTATTATTTTCAAGGTGCTCAGACAGTTGTTTTTGAACTGTTTTTTCTATTAATTTTGCAATTAATAGTAGGTTGGAGACTGGCTGATAGTTAGCTAGAGTTAGAGGGTCCATGCTTTTTTTTCTTTAATATAGGTTTGATAATTGCTCCTTTTAGTATTTCTGGCATGTGACCTTCTTCAAGGGAAGAGTTAATAATTTTTGCAAGGGTAGGGGCAGTGATGTCAGGGAACCTTTTTTAATTCCAATATTTATTTATTTTATTTATTTAACATTTTTATATACCAAAATTCATGTAGCAAAAGTTACATATCAATTCGGTTTACATTATAACATTAAACAAGCAAGACAGTGCAATTACATCAAACAGGAGGATAATCTTGGATCAAGTAACTGGGGATTAAGGAAACAAGAAGTTACAATAAATAATGTAGTACTTGAAAGGATCTGGCTAAATATACAGTAGACACGTTACAAGGTGCGCATATTTGGGAAGATTTAGGGTAAAATTATTGGTATGGATAGAAGGCTTGTTCGAATAGCCAAGTTTTGAGTCTCTTTTTAAAGACGATAGGGCAAGGTTCTTTCCGGAGGTCTGGTGGTAGAGAGTTCCATTGCGCGGGGCCTGCTGTGGATAGAGTGCGTTTCTTTAATGAGGATTTGATGGTTGGGGCGAGGAGAGTATCTTTATAGGCTGTTCTCACCGGTCTGGAGGGTATATGTGGCTGCAGAGGGGTATTGAGTTCCAGAGGAATGAGCTTGTGTATAGATTTATGTATGATTGTTAGTACTTTGTAGGAGATTCTGAACTTGATTGGGAGCCAGTGTAGGTTTTTCAAGATGGGGGTAATATGATTTATTTTGTTAGATTTAGTTAGAATCCTGGCTGAAGCGTTTTGGAGCATTTGTAATGGTTTTATTGTGTTGGTTGGGAGGCCAAGTAGGAGGGAGTTACAGTAGTCAATTTTTGAAAAAATGATTGCTTGGAGAACTGCCCGGTAGTCTTGGAAATGGAGGAGTGGTCTGAGTCGTTTCAGAACTTTCAATTTATAGAATCCGTCCTTAGTGGTATTATTGATGAATCTCTTAAGGTTTAGTTGATTGTCCATGATAACTCCGAGGTTTCTAACTTGAGGTGAGAAGGATAGTTGACTAGTAGGGGGTAAGTTAGACATTGCATGGTTACTGTCTTGTGTGACAAGGAGTATTTCAGTTTTGTTGGAATTAAGGATCAGGTTAAGGCTCTTGAGTAGGTTGTTGATGGTTTGGAGGCAGTTGTTCCAGAATTCTAGTGTTTTTTGTAGAGTTTCCGTAACCAGGATGAATATTTGCACATCGTCTGCGTAGATATAGTGGGTTAATTTTAGTTTGGAGAGAAGCTGGCAAAGTGGTAGTAGATAAATGTTGAAGAGGGTGGGGGATAGGGAAGAGCCTTGAGGGACTCCCAAGGATGAGGGAACTGGGTGTGATTCTTCGTTGTTGACTCTGACCTTATAAACTCTGTTATGTAGAAAAGATTTGAACCATCTGAGAGCAGTGCCTTTGATGCCGATGTCTGTTAGCCTATCCAGAAGCACTGTGTGGTTTACCGTGTCAAATGCGGCTGATAGGTAGAGGAGAATGAGTAAGCCAGGTTGTTTTTTTTCTAGATTCAGTAAAATTGTGTCCATCAGGGAGATTAGCAGAGTTTTTGTATTTCGGGTTTTTCGGAAGCCGAACTGAGATGGGGCTAGTATTTTGTTATCTTCTAAGTATTCCGTGAGTTGCTGGTTGATTATTTTTTCTAGGATTTTTGAAATGAAGGGGAGTTTAGCGATCGGGCGATAGTTAGAGGGGGTCATCTGGAGACAGGTTGGGTTTTTTCAGGAGAGGTTTTAGTATTGCGAGTTTCAACTGGTCAGGTACTGAACCTTGCATTAGTGAGCGGTTAATAATGTCGGCAATAGGTTTGGTGACAGTTTTAGAGCTGGCAATGAGTAAGTTGGCGGGTATCGCATCTGTGGGGTGAGAGGCAGGTTTGAGCTTCTTCAGGATTGTTTCAACCTCTAAGGATGATGTCGGTTTGAACGTTTCAAGACTAGTGTTCTGTTGATAATGAGAGTATTGGGTTGGTGGCGGTAGAGGAGCATTGTTGGCTTTTAGAGGTCTGATCAGATCGATGATTTTTTTCTTGAAATATGTGGCTAACTCTGAGGCTTTGCTGGCCGCTTGATCGTCTGGGATAGTCGTGGGGGTGGATTTAATGAGAGATGAAACAAGGGAGAATAGAGCTTTAGGGTCGAAGATGAAGTGGTGTATTTTCTGTGAGAAAAAAATCCCTCTTTGTTTGGAGGATGGATATCCGGTAGCGGTGCATGAGAGATTTGTAAGCTTCCAGGTTCGATGGGGAGGGGTTTTTTCGCCATGTATGTTCGAGTCTTCTGATTTCTTGTTTCAGGGTTTTTAGCTGGGGGGTGTACCAGGGTTTCCTGTTGTTCACATTAGATCGTAGAAGTTTAGTGGTTAAAGGACATGTTAGGTCTGCTACGTCTTTAGTTATTTTGATCCAGGAGGTTGTGGCTGAATTGGCATCCGTGAGGTCTAGTTTGTCTAATGCAGAGGATAGACATGGGCTGAGGGTTTCTGGGTTGCATAACTTTCTGAATTGGACTGTGGTTTTTTTTTAATGGTAGGAGGATGGGTTGGGTGAACTTGAGAGTTGTAGAAATCAACTTATGGTCTGACCAGGGAACTGGGGAACAGGTTGTAGATGAGGCAGTGTTAAGGCTTTCATTTATGAAAATTAAGTCTAGTGTATGTCCCGCTTTGTGCGTCGGCTCCTTGATAATTTGTTTGAATCCCAGGTACTGAAGTGAAGTGAGAAAGGTTTCACAACTGGAAGATTGAGGGGTTTTGTCCACGTGGAGGTTGAAATCTCCCATTATTATAGCAGGGGTATCTGTGTTGATGTGTTTTGCTAGGAGTTCAATTAAAGTAGACGGGTCCGATTCTAGGCTTCCTGGAGGGGCATATGTAAGGCCGATTTGAAGGTGTTTAGATTTGAATAGTGCAAATTAGAGAGCGGGTAATGAGGTGGTGGTCTATAGGGATAGCCCTAGCTCTTTTTTTGTGGCTAATAATAGACCGCCTCCTCTGTTTTGATTTTGGGGATAGAGAGGATGTCGTAAGTATGAGTAGGGAGTTGGTTGATTAGAGCCGTGTCTTCAGGTTTCAGCCATGTTTCGGTGATTGCGCAGCAGTCCGGATTTGATTCTGTTAGATAGTCGTATAGGAGATGAGTTTTTTCGATATTGATTGTGCATTGATCAGGGTTAAGGAGAGTAGCGTGAGGCCCAGCAGTTGGTTCAGTGGTGAAGTCATGATTGGGATAATTCTTTTTTGAATGAAGTTGGGATTGGTGTGGTTTTTTACAGAGTTTCTCCTTTGGTTGTGGATGATCGGTATAGCGAGGGTATGCATGATGAGTGACGTTTGGGTGCGTATTGGGAAGTCTCTAAGAGTGCTGTGGTGGACTGGGTGGGAGACTGGGGGAGTCTGAGGGAGTGTTGGAGGCGTCTGGACGGGAGCTGGAGAATTCTGGATGAGTGATTGTAGAGTCTAGAGTCTGGTAGAGTCTGGATGAGTGTTGGTTGAGTCTGAGTCTTGATGAGTCTGGTAGAGTCTGGTTGAGTGTTGGTTGGTTGAGTCTGAGTCTGGATGAGTGTTGGTTGGTTGATTAGGCAACTAAACCCCACATAAAATAGACACACTACCCAATATGGGTAGTGTGTCTATTTTATGTGGGGTTTAGTTGCCTAATCAGGTTCTCATCCTCAGTGTTTGATATCTCATTGAATTGTGACCACTGCATCACATCTCTTGTACACATTTTAATCTCTTGTTTGGGTGTCTTTGGAATTTTGGTCCTTAGTTTCTCAATTTTGTTACTAAAAAATTGAGCTATGGATTAAGACGGAACTTTTTGGTTCAGGTTTGATTTAGGTGCACCTACTTTGTTATTACCTACCTATTTATTATCAGTTGGAATCTGGTAAGTGGACCGGTTAGAGTCCGATCTCAGGGGGATCCTAGTTTAAACTGTGGTAACTGGATTTCCCAGGAGTTTATCAGTTAAAGGATAATATTTGATTAAGGTAAGATATTTAATACTTAGAGACCCTTTTTAGTAGTTCTGTCATGGAATGCAGACAGATGGATGTTGCTGTTGTAACACTTCTCCTTCTGGTTATTCTGATTATTTATCTGTTTGCATATGTAATATGGCTGAGGAGTGGACTGTAGAAAAGAGGACTCTTGGCATAAAACTTTAGGAGCACTGTGTGATTGCTTTTGATTGCTTGCAGATATGAATCCGAGACACATCTGTTCATTTAATTTTTATAATGGATAGAGGATCTTCTTTGCCTCTCCCACAGCCACATATGCCTTCTCGTTATATGTGGGACAAATTCAAGCCTGTAACTGTAAAATATTTAAAGAAATGGCATTTAAATCTAAGTATTATCCTAAATTACAATTTCCAGAGGAAGGCAGTTTTGATTGGGATAAAACTGAATATTTAAAGGGGGTATTAAATTCTTTTTCACCGGATGAAGGTGGGGTATTTCACATGTAGTGGCAGGAAGCATACTTGCACAATCAATTAATGTAGGACTAAAAGATACTTTAAAGAAAACTAAAAAGATTCTACTGAGGCCCAATTAAATGAGTTAAGAACAAATATATATAAGACCAAGTTAATGGAAAACGAACATCTACCACCATGGTATTCTACTGCTTCATTGTATCCTATTATGCAATTAGAGACTGTATCTAAACCTGCTGAATCATGTGAGGAAGATATTTTAGAGGACCAGAGTTATCAGGAAGGATACTGTAAGACACCATCAGCTTCAGTAATGGATCATGATCTACCCCTAATAGATATGTTAGAAAGCCCTAATTATAGTCCTCCAGATCCAAAGGGCCAAGTCCCTTGGGTTACATATCACCACTCTAGGCAGATTGCTTCAGATTCACAAATAGCTATTCCACAGCCAGATGCTGACAGTTCAGGCAGCTAGATATCTCCTCATTTAAGTATAGGCCCAGAAACTGAAAAAATGTGCCAAGCCATGCATGGGTTAAAAACTGCATTAGAAGAGAGTCCCACATCTGGGACTTGAAAGATATTAAAATAAGTTTCTGGATTGCAAGCATGATTGACTTAGAGAAAAAAATACTTAAAAAGAGGCAGAAAATGTTTAAGGGAAACCAGGAAAGTATGTATCCTTTACGTGAGATGCCTAGTGCAACCTCAGCTGCTATTAATGATATACAGTTTATGTTCCTTGGTACTGATTTATTAGCTATTGAAAGTTCATTCTCAAATTTTAGAAAAGACCCAAAAAAATGATTGGATGAGATTGAAAGTATTATTCAGTAAAGATGTGCAGTTGTTTGCAATGAGATAGGAAATAAAGACAATATTTCCTATTTTGTTGCATTTCGGGAAGGAAAAAAACAAATTGAAAACCCATGAAATTTTGTGTGGTTTTCCTAGAGTTTTTTTTTCTGAAAGTGCACACCTAGAAAAACCCCACCCCAAAACCCACCCCAATCCTTCAAATTTAATTAAATGTAATGCTTCCTACCCTCCTGACCCCACCCAGAACTCACCAAATATCCCTGGTGATCCAACTGGGGGCCCAGGAGTAATCTCCCATTCTTGGGACATTGGCTGCCAGTAACCAAAATGGCGCTGGTGACCCTTTGCTACCGACGCCATTGATCGACCCCTGTCACATGATCAGCCCCTGTGTTTGTTTAAAATAAGAAAGAAGAAATAGAAATGTACAGGCAATGGATGGCCTGTGCCATTTTGGTTACTTATCTAGAGCGGTATATGCCCATTCTCATTCTAGCAAGCCAGGTGTGATGAAAGAAATTCTCTCTCATTGGTGGCCTCCTAAATTGGGGACTATAGTATAAAGATAGGTTAAAAGATGTTCTACTTGTGCAATTTATAATATAAGGAAGGGGTTATGGGTTGCACCCATACATCTGATTGCTCCCTGGGGCTCAATTGTGAGATTGCAAATGGATTTTATTGTAATGACACAGGTGTTACAATGGAAATATATCCTCATTGTAGTCTGCATGTTCAGTGAGTAGACTGAGGCATTTCCTACAGTTAAGGCTGACACAGACTGTAGCCAAAAAAAACTTTTAAAAGAGCATATGCCTCAGTTTGGAATTCCTGAAGCCATTGAAAGTGACAGAGGTCCTCATTTTATTGGACAGGTGATACAAAAAGTGGGAAAAGCTTTAGAGATTAAACTGTATCGGCATTGCCCATATAGACTGGAAGTCTTTGGCCTCATTGAGCAGATGAATCAGAATCTTAAGATAATGTTGGCTAAAATATGTGATGAGACTTCTCATAAATGGCCAGATGTTTTACCTTTGGTTTTGATGATTATGCAAAATATGCCAAACCGTAAGCATGGACTAACTCCACATGAGATTTTGTTTGGGAGATCTACTTAAAAGTGCAATAGTTAAACCAATCCTAAAAAAAACCCCACACTTGACCCCTCAGCGTTAAATAACTATAGACCGATATACAATCTTTCATTTCTGGCTAAGCAAACTGAAAAAGTAGTTCAAAAGCAACTATCGGAACATCTCAAAAATAATAACATATTATATCCCACACAGTTTGGCTTTAGAAAGCATTATAGTACCAAAACACTTCTGCTTGCGTTGAATGATACTATTTTGAGAGGATTTGACAATGGACAAAGCTATTTAATAGTATTATTATACCTGTCAGCAGCATTTGATACAGTGAACCATACTATCCTTTTAGATAGACTCAGAGAAATTGGGCTGACTGATAATACTCTTAATTGGTTTGCATCATACATCACAAGCCGTTTTTTTTCAAATAAAGATCAATAACACAATAATCTGACAAAATTGAGCTGACACAGGAGACCCACAGGGGTCATCATTGTCAGCAACTTTGTTTAATATTTATATGATTCTTATTTGTCATTTTCTTAGTGGACTTGGTCTCACTCACTATGTTTATGCTGACGATGTGCAAATTTTAATTCCGATCAAAAATTCAATAGAAGAAACATTAAAGCTGACGGCAATGTACCTATCCTTGATCAAACAACTTTTAAGAAATATGAAGCTGATTTTAAACATTGACAAAACTGAAATCATATTACTAGATCGGAAAGCTGACTGTATTAACCTGTAGGGATGTGAATCGTTTTTCAACGATTAAAATTATCGTCCGATAATGTTTATATCGTCTTAAATCGTTATAGAACACGATACAATAGAAATTCTAACGATTTATCGTTAAAAATCGTTAAATCGTGTTAGTGCACACTAACTCGAGTTAGTGCGCACTAACTCCCCGTTAGTGCGCACTAACTCGATTTAGTGCGCACTAACTGAAAATGATACAAATAAACACTTTCCAGGTCACTGAAGGTCAGTTAGGAATGAATATGTGTTCCTATTGGCTGGCTGCCCTCTTATCTATTGATATTACCAAGGTTACCACTGAGGTGATGGTTGGGGGGATGGGAAATGGAACTGGAAACTAACGAACACCAACAGAAAATGAAACAAAGTGTTCACACTTCCCAGGTCAGTAAAGGTCACTTAGGAATGAATATGTATGTATGTATTCCTATTGGCTGGCTGTGCTCTTATCTATTGATGTTACCAATATGGTTGGGGGGATGTGAAATGGAAACAGTTGGAAGCTTGACAAAAAAAGTAATGTAATGATCAGCACTCATGTGACTAGAACTTGTTTGTTTATTATTTTTGTTAGCAGGCACCTGAAATGCTAGTGCATGTTGAATTTGCCAATCACTGTGCATTTTAGAAAGGTGGTCCTGGCTGGAACTGTACACAGTTCAAATATATGTAATTGATTGTTGGTAAGTGTATTTTTTAAGTAGCCACACTGGCACCAGTATGTTTACTTTTCCTCCTACTTAACTCACTAGCTCAGCTTTGTAAGAAGGGCTTCTCTGCTTGTGTGTTGTTTTTGTTTGGTGTGAGGAGAGCAGAAACATCAGATCTTTATTCAATCTACTACAGTCATCTCTTACAGTGCCCTATCCCTATTAATACCAGGAGTGTTGTGATCTTCCTGCACACAGTGCCCTAACCCTGATACCAGTCTGAGACAGCTCCCTCCCTGCATTAATAGTGAGAGGCTGGCTTCACAGACAGGGGGGAGCTGCCTGACCCTCACTCCTGACTTCCCCCATGTCCCAGCTAGTGAATGGTGTGTGGGTGAGGGGGGGGGGGGAGGATGGTGAAGTCTGAGACAGCTCCCTCCCTGCATTACTAGTGAGAGGCTGGCTTCACAGACAGGGGGGAGCTGCCTGACCCTCACTCCTGACTTCCCCCATGTCCCAGCTAGTGAATGGTGTGTGGGTGAGGGGGGGGGGGGGGGAGGATGGTGAAGTCTGAGACAGCTCCCTCCCTGCATTACTAGTGAGAGGCTGGCTTCACAGACAGGGGGGAGCTGCCTGACCCTCACTCCTGACTTCCCCCATGTCCCAGCTAGTGAATGGTGTGTGGGTGAGGGGGGGGGAGGATGGTGAAGTCTGAGACAGCTCCCTCCCTGCATTACTAGTGAGAGGCTGGCTTCACAGACAGGGGGGAGCTGCCTGACCCTCACTCCTGACTTCCCCCATGTCCCAGCTAGTGAATGGTGTGTGGGTGAGGGGGGGGGGGGGGATGGTGAAGTCTGAGACAGCTCCCTCCCTGCATTACTAGTGAGAGGCTGGCTTCACAGACAGGGGGGAGCTGCCTGACCCTCACTCCTGACTTCCCCCATGTCCCAGCTAGTGAATGGTGTGTGGGTGGGGGGGGGGGGGGGAGGATGGTGAAGTCTGAGACAGCTCCCTCCCTGCATTACTAGTGAGAGGCTGGCTTCACAGACAGGGGGGAGCTGCGTGACCCTCACTCCTGACTTCCCCCATGTCCCAGCTAGTGAATGGTGTGTGGGTGAGGGGTGGGGGGAGGATGGTGAAGTCTGAGACAGCTCCCTCCCTGCATTACTAGTGAGAGGCTGGCTTCACAGACAGGGGGGAGCTGCCTGACCCTCACTCCTGACTTCCCCCATGTCCCAGCTAGTGAATGGTGTGTGAGTGAGGGGGGGGGGGGGGGGGATGGTGAAGTCTGAGACAGCTCCCTCCCTGCATTACTAGTGAGAGGCTGGCTTCACAGACAGGGGGGAGCTGCCTGACCCTCACTCCTGACTTCCCCCATGTCCCAGCTAGTGAATGGTGTGTGGGTGAGGGGGGGGGGAGGATGGTGAAGTCTGAGACAGCTCCCTCCCTGCATTACTAGTGAGAGGCTGGCTTCACAGACAGGGGGGAGCTGCCTGACCCTCACTCCTGACTTCCCCCATGTCCCAGCTAGTGAATGGTGTGTGGGTGAGGGGGGGGGGGGGAGGATGGTGAAGTCTGAGACAGCTCCCTCCCTGCATTACTAGTGAGAGGCTGGCTTCACAGACAGGGGGGAGCTGCCTGACCCTCACTCCTGACTTCCCCCATGTCCCAGCTAGTGAATGGTGTGTGGGTGAGGGGGGGGGGGAGGATGGTGAAGTCTGAGACAGCTCCCTCCCTGCATTACTAGTGAGAGGCTGGCTTCGCAGACAGGGGGGAGCTGCCTGACCCTCACTCCTGACTTCCCCCATGTCCCAGCTAGTGAATGGTGTGTGGGTGAGGGGGGGGGGGAGGATGGTGAAGTCTGAGACAGCTCCCTCCCTGCATTACTAGTGAGAGGCTGGCTTCACAGACAGGGGGGAGCTGCCTGACCCTCACTCCTGACTTCCCCCATGTCCCAGCTAGTGAATGGTGTGTGGGTGAGGGGGGGGGGAGGATGGTGAAGTCTGAGACAGCTCCCTCCCTGCATTACTAGTGAGAGGCTGGCTTCACAGACAGGGGGGAGCTGCCTGTCCCTCACTCCTGACTTCCCCCATGTCCCAGCTAGTGAATGGTGTGTGGGTGAGGGGGGGGGGTGTGGATGGTGAAGTCTGAGACAGCTCCCTCCCTGCATTACTAGTGAGAGGCTGGCTTCACAGACAGGGGGGAACTGCCTGACCCTCACTCCTGACTTCCCCCATGTCCCAGCTAGTGAATGGTGTGTGGGTGAGGGGGGGGGGGGGAGGATGGTGAAGTCTGAGACAGCTCCCTCCCTGCATTACTAGTGAGAGGCTGGCTTCACAGACAGGGGGGAGCTGCCTGTCCCTCACTCCTGACTTCCCCCATGTCCCAGCTAGTGAATGGTGTGTGGGTGAGGGGGGGGGGGTGGATGGTGAAGTCTGAGACAGCTCCCTCCCTGCATTACTAGTGAGAGGCTGGCTTCACAGACAGGGGGGAGCTGCCTGACCCTCACTCCTGACTTCCCCCATGTCCCAGCTAGTGAATGGTGTGTGGGTGAGGGGGGGGGGGGAGGATGGTGAAGTCTGAGACAGCTCCCTCCCTGCATTACTAGTGAGAGGCTGGCTTCGCAGACAGGGGGGAGCTGCCTGACCCTCACTCCTGACTTCCCCCATGTCCCAGCTAGTGAATGGTGTGTGGGTGAGGGGGGGGGGGGAGGATGGTGAAGTCTGAGACAGCTCCCTCCCTGCATTACTAGTGAGAGGCTGGCTTCACAGACAGGGGGGAGCTGCCTGACCCTCACTCCTGACTTCCCCCATGTCCCAGCTAGTGAATGGTGTGTGGGTGAGGGGGGGGGGAGGATGGTGAAGTCTGAGACAGCTCCCTCCCTGCATTACTAGTGAGAGGCTGGCTTCACAGACAGGGGGGAGCTGCCTGTCCCTCACTCCTGACTTCCCCCATGTCCCAGCTAGTGAATGGTGTGTGGGTGAGGGGGGGGGGTGGATGGTGAAGTCTGAGACAGCTCCCTCCCTGCATTACTAGTGAGAGGCTGGCTTCACAGACAGGGGGGAGCTGCCTGACCCTCACTCCTGACTTCCCCCATGTCCCAGCTAGTGAATGGTGTGTGGGTAAGGGGGGGGGGGAGGATGGTGAAGTCTGAGACAGCTCCCTCCCTGCATTACTAGTGAGAGGCTGGTTTCACAGACAGGGGGGAGCTGCCTGACCCTCACTCCTCCGGGGTATTGTGATCTTCCTGCACACAGTGCCCTATCCCTGATACCAGGGGTGTTGTGATCTTCCTGCATGCAGTGCCCTATCCCTATTAATACCAGGAGTGTTGTGATCTTCCTGCATGCAGTGCCCTATCCCTATTAATACCAGGAGTGTTGTGATCTTCCTGCACGCAGTGCCCTATCCCTGATAGCGGGATGTGTGCAAGAAGATCACAACACCCCCGGTATCAGGAATAGGGCACTGTGTGCAGGAAGATCACAACACCCCCAGTATCAGGAATAGGGCACTGTGTGCAGGAAGATCACAACACCCCTGGTATTAGGGATAGGGCACTGTGTGCAGGAAGATCACAACACTCCTGGTATTAATAGGGATAGGGCACTGTGTGCAGGAAGATCACAATACCCCTGGTATCAGGGTTAGGGCACAAGTTCTAGTCACATTGACTGATCACATTACTTGTTTTGTCAAGCTACCAACTGTTTCCATTTCCCATCCCCCATATACTGTCAGTAGGAAACTTGGTAACATGAATAAATAAGAGGGCAGCCAATAGGAATACATATTCATTCCTAAACTGACCTTAACTGACCTGAAAAGTGTCAAATTGTATCATTTTCAGTTAGTGCGCACTAACTCCCAGTTAGTGCGCACTAACTCCCGTTAGTGCGCACTAATCGGAAAAAACGATTTTTAACGATTTTTTAACTAAAAAATCGTGCCTAAGACGATTTTCTTGCCCTGCCACACGATTTCTATCGTTAAGACGATATGGAAAACGATTCACATCCCTATTAACCTGCCATTACCGACTCTAGAAGATAGTAAAATGAGACTTGTAATTGGAAACTTTTGCGCCGGATGTGGACCCTTGGGTCGAGTTGGGGTTGAAGCAGCCCGTAGGTAGGGACCTATGGGTCCCCACCGTTGGCAGGCGGAGACGGCTGATAAACAGAGGCCAGCTGGAGCTTCACCAATACCAGCCCTCATTCCACGCAGGTTGAGACTTTGGGCGCCGGGGCTGGCTGGACTTAGGTGGGCCTCAGCATGTAGTCGATGAGGAGATTGAGTTCATCCCAGAGACAGCAGGAGAGAGATGGTACAGTCTAACACTGGACAAGGTAGTGTCCTGGAGACTCGAGCACCTAAGAAACGAAGGCAGACAGAGGGCACCCAAGCAAGAGCAGTCCAAAGCCTGAATTGACCAAGTCCAAGAAGTAAGCAGAAGAGGCTTCAAGGAACAGGCTTGAATCAGGGCTGGCAGCAATCTGGAAGCTGTGGCAAGCAAGGCTGAGGTCTGATCATGGAGATAGTCTAGGAGCATAGTCGGGCAATGCAGAGGTTGGGTCTGGAGATAGGCAATGGCATAGTCAGGCAATGCAGAAGTCTGGGTCTGGAGAGAGGCAATGACATAGTCAGGCAGTGCAAAGCTCTGGGTCTGGAGAGAGGCAACAGCGTAGTCAGGCAATGCAGAAGTCTGGGTCTGGAGAGGGGCAACAGCGTAGTCAGGCAATGCAGAAGACTGGGTCTGGAGACAGGCAATGGCATAGTCAGGCAATGCAGAGGTCTGGGTCTGGAGAGAGGCAACGACATAGTCAGGCATTGCAAAGTTCTGGGTCTGGAGAGAGGCAATAGCATAGTCAGGCAATGCAGAAGTCTGGGTCTGGAGAGGGGCAGCAGCGTAGTCAGGCAATGCAGAGGTCTAGGTCTGGAGATAGTCAATGGCGTGGGTCAGGCGAAGCAGAGGTCTGGGCTTGGAGAGAGTCAGTGGCATGAAAAGGCAAATCAGAGTCAAAGTCTATGTAGGCAATCCGTAGAAAGGTGCAAGGCAGGAACGCAGGAACAAGGAGACTGGAACCAGGATCACACGGGGACCAGGAACACAGGAACGAGATGAATCTCTGAGGAGGCAATGAGTACTCGACCAGCGAAGAGACCTGTTGCAAAGGCAAAGCTAGAGAGCGGAGCCCGAGCTTAAGTACTGGTCCTCCGCTGACATCAACATCCAGGGCTGTGGCTAAGTTCTCGCCGCGGTCCCTACTTAAGCCTTGGAGATGCATGCACACGCGCCTAGGGAGGGGCGCGGGGACGAGTAGCAGCGTCTCTTCGCAGGCCACGCAGAGAGGCCCGATATGAAGAAATGGACATGGTGGCTGGACTGGGAATGCCTGGGACAGCAGCTGAGCTGGAGGCACCAGAGGAGGCCCGAGGACAGAGCTGGAGGACCAGCTCGAAACATCTTGGACAAAACCCTCCTCCTACACTTTCATCATGCCCATCCGGGCAAACTCTGACCTCCAAGAGGGGGGCGTAAATGAGGGGTACTATTATGCATGCGGGAAGAAATTCAGGGGCTGAGCGTCAGTGACTGTCAGCAGATCTCTTGGCCCGGGAAGGGGCTTGACATAAGCGAAGGTTCGTCTGTTGCCATAAAACCTTAAGGGCATCTGCAGTAGCCTATGCCACAGGAGAAGGTACTGATAATGGTATGGGTAATGGTGGTCATGGTTGTTTCCCATAGATGATGGAGAATGGTGACATGCCTGTAGCTGTGGTGATGTGGGAGTTATCAGAAAACTCCACTGAAGGAAGAAGTTCAGACCAATTGTCTTGGTGGTCGTTAATGTAGGCACGGAGAAAGGCCTTTTAGGAGCAATTCATTCGCTCAGCTTGTCCATTGGCTTGAGGGTGGTAAGCAATTGTTAGACTGATGTTGATGCCAAAATTTCGGCAGAGAGCGTGCCAATATCTAGCAACGAATTGTGGACCTCTATCAGAGACAATGTCCTTGGGTAGGCCATCATTCTAAAGACGTGGTGGAAGAATAGGCATGCCAGTTCAGGAGCAGATGGTAGGCCTGTTATAGGGACAAAATGGGCCATTTTTGAAAATCGATCTATGGTTACCCATATGATGGTATGGCCCTTAGAGGGAGGCAAGTCCACGATGAAATCTGTAGACAGGTGGGTCCATGGTTCCTCGGGAGCTGGAGGTGGTTGGAGTAAACCCCAGGGTCGACCAATCGGGGGTTTTTGTTCAGCACAAGTGTTACAGGATTCAATGTATGCTTTAGTGTTTCTCAGCTGGACGGTAACAAAGCTCAAAGTTGAACCTGGAGAAGAATAATGCCCATCGGGATTGATGGGCATTGAGATGTTGGGTGTGGCTCAAATGTACCAAGTTCTTGTGGCCAGTGAACACGATGAACTTGTGTTGAGTGCCCTCTAACCACAGGCGTCACTCTTCAAGGGCTAGTTTGATGGCAAGTAACTCACGATCTCTGATACTACAATTTTGTTCCGCAGATGAGAACTTGCGAGAGTAAAATGAACATGGAACTGTGGATCCAGAAGCAGTGCGTTGGCTCAGGACCACCCCAGCCCCAGTCGTGGAGGCATCCACTTCTACTTGAAAGGGGCAGTTCGGGTCTGGGTGATAGAGACAAGACCCTGCCTAGAAGGCTTCCTTGAGGCGGGGGAAGGCTGTGATGGCTTCCGGTGTCCAATTTCGAGTGCCTTGACCCTTGCGAGTCAACACAGTCAGAGGGGCAGCCAAGGTTGAATAGTGTGGGATAAAATGGCAATAAAAGTTTGAGAATCCTAAGAACTGCTGGAGAGCTTTAAGGCCATGGGTTGCGGATAGTCTCGGATTCCTTTTAACTTAGCAGGGTCCATAGAGAATCCTTGTTGGGAGATAATATACCCGAGGAAAGGCAAACTGGATTTTTCGAATAAACACTTATCCAACTTCACAAATAAGTGATTCTCACAAAGGTGCTGGAGGACGGTGCAAACATTAGTGTCGTGTGTGGCCAGATCTTTATAAAAGACAAGGATGTCGTCCAAGTATGCCAGAACTTTGGTATACAGCAAATCTCTGAAAATTGTGTTCATCATTCGTTGGAAAACTGCAGGCGCGTTACAGAGGCCAAAGGGCATCACCAGGTATTTGTAATGCCCATCTCTGGTGTTAAATGTCGTCGTGGAAAATTCATACCAAGTTATACGCCCCCTGTAGGTCCAGCTTGGTAAATATGGAAGCTCCATGCAGGCGATTGAATAGTTCCGCGATCAGCGTCAGAGGGTACATGTCCTTAAGAGTAATAGAATTCAGGCCACGGTAGTCAATACATGGCCTGAGATACCCATCCTTCTTTGTCACATAAAAGAATCCTGCCCCGGCAGGAGAGGTAGATGAATCCCTTTGCAAGGTTTTCTTGAATGCACTCCATATGGCTTTTGTCTCTGGGAGAGACAAAGGATAAGTACGCCCTCGGGGAGACATGGTCCCAGGGAGGAGGTCTATGGGACAATCAAACTCCGAAGAGGTGGGAGAAGGTCTGCTTTTTGCTTGGAAAATAAGTCTTCGAAATCCACATAAGGAGCGGGTATGCCAGAAGAAGTGGCAGTCAAAGGAACCACAGGTGGCGGTACTACTTTATGTAGACAGGACTGGTGGCAGATGGAACCCCACTCAACCATTTGCAGTGAGCCCTAATCAAATTGGGAAGAGTGATGTTGGAGCCAGGGTAGTCTTAAGACCATCGGATGAATGGATTTCTCCAGTACTAGCAATTCAATTTCTTCCATGTGGAGAGTGCCAGTGGATAATTCAACTGGTTCAGTGATGAGGAAAATTCAACCGGGTAACAGTTCCCAGTAAATGGAAGCTATGCACAAGGAAGTTTCTAGAGGATGGGTTATATACCCAGGAGTTGAACTAGATCCTTAAGGATGAAATTACTAGGGGTGTGCATTCGGTCCCTACGTATTGGCAATCCACAACGGATATGGCCATATTTGTTGTATTCGTGGGGAAGCGAATACATGAATCTTCACTGAATTATTTGGCCGCCTAAAGAAGCCAATTTAAACAACACTCCCACCCTCCTGACCCCCCCCAAGACTTAACAAAACTCCCTGGTGGTCCAGCAGGGGGGTCCAGGAGCCATCCCCTGCACTCACACCCTCGGCTGCCAGTTTCAAAATGGTGCCGATAACCTTTGCCCACACTATGTCACAGGGGCTACCAGTGCCATTGGTCGGCCCCTGTCACATGGTAGGAGCAATGGTCGGCCGGCGCCATCTTGTGCTCCTACCATGTGACAGGGGCCGACCAATGGTACCGGTATCCCCTGTGACATAGTAAGGGCAAAGGCTATCGGCGCCATTTTGAATACCGGCAGCCGACCTGCTACAACAAGGTCTGATCCTCCACGAGGACCCAGCTCAATTCTCTCTTACGGTCTGGCCATTGAGAGGGCTCGCCTGAGAAAGAACGGATATTTGGGGGCAGTAATTGACACCCTCCTATGAGCACGCAAGTTCTCCACATCACTAACGTACATAAGGATCTGGAGAGTATTTGAAGCCTGGTGTGAAGAGCACAACATCAAACCACGCTCATTCACTATCCCCGTGATCTTGGAGTTCTTACAGAATGGACTACAGAAGGGCCTGTCCCTCAACTCCATCAAGGTACAGGTGGCGGCCCTGTCATGCTACGGCTCCAAGAGTGAGAGAGACAGCATAGCCTCTCACCCGGACGTGTCACGCTTCCTGAAAGGAGTCAAACACATTCACCCACCACTAAAGTGGCCGGTACCTCTGTGGAATCTCAATCTCGTTTTGGACTTCCTAGCGGGAACCGCCTTCAGACCCCTACGAGGCCTGTCCCTTCGCCTGTTAACCTTGAAGACGGTGTTTCTGCTGGTGGTGTGTTCAGCCCGCCGCATATCGGAACTACAAGCACTGTCCTGCTGTGAGCCGTTCCTCAGGCTCACCCCTGGGTCCATCCAACTACGCACAGTCCCCTCCTTCCCCCCAAAGTGGTCTCTCACTTCCACCTTATCCAGACCATCTCGCTACCAACAACGGATGCCCGGAAGAATTTGGAAGAAGCCCGTGGTCTCCGCCACCTCTACATTGGCAGACTCCTATCCAGATACCTGGCATTGTCCGAGCCCATACGAAAAACGGACCACCTTTTCATCCTTCACAGCGGAAAGAAACAAAGAGAAGCGGCCTCACGGGCAACCATCACCCGCTGGATCAAGGAAGTCATCAAGGCGGCCTACGTAGAAGCTGGCAAGCCACCACCTCTACAGGTCAAGGCCCACTCTACCAGAGCCCAGGCAGTATCATGGGCAGAAACTAGAATGCTGTCACCTGCCGAGATCTGCAGGGCAGCTACATTGTCCTCCATCCATACCTTCTCCAGATTCTACCGTCTGGATGTTCAGGCTCGGGAGGACACAGCATTTGCAAGGGCAATACTAATTGGTAGAGATGTGAATCGTGTAATCGATCGTCTTAACGATCGATTTTGGCTGGGGGAGGAGGGAATCAGATCGTCGCGGTTTTGTTTTTTTTTAAATCGTGTAAATCGTAAATCAGGGGAGGGCCGTATTGCAAAATGGCGCCGGCCGTATGGCCGTGTTGCCGTATTGCAAAATGGCGCCGGCCATATGGCCGTACGGCTGGCGCCATTTTGCAATATGGCAATATAATTCGAGTGCAGGAGGTCACTCCCGGACCCCCGCTGGACTTTTGGCAAGTCTTGTGGGGGTCAGGAGGTCCCCCCAAGCTGGCCAAAAGTCCCTGGGGGTCCAGCAGGGGTCCGGGAGCGATCTCCTGCGCTCGTGACGTCGGGGGACAGGAACCAAAATGGCGCCGGCGCTACCTTTGCCCTGTCATATGACAGGGCAAAGGTAGCGCTGGCGCCATTTCTATTAACGCACCCGTGGCCCGAGAGTGGAAGATCACACCGGGACCCCCCCACTGGACCCCAGGTAATTTAAGACATTTTGGGGGGGTTCGGGAGGGTGGGGGATTTATTTTAAAGGGTTGGGGTGGGTTTTAGGGTTGTTTTAGTGTGCCGGTTTTCCCGCCCTCCCCCTTCCCCCGATTTACGATTTTTGACAATAAATCGGGGGAATTCCTATTGTATCGCGCCTTTAATGATTTTTGACGATTTAAAATATATCGGACGATATTTTAAATCGTCAAAAAATGATTCACATCCCTACTAATTTGGTCATGGGCAGTAGAGATGTGCTTCGTTTTTCGCCCGAATTAGGAAATTGCACGAAATTTCCTAATTCGTTGCGGTTTCGGAGGACCCGAAACCTGAAATAAAATTTCCCCGAATTTCAGGGAAATTTCGTTTTTCGGGTTTGCCTGGGGAGAGGGGCACAATTTTTTTTTTTAAATTAAAAACCACCCCAAACCACCCCAAACCACCCCAAACATTTAAATTAACTATAATACACCCCCCCCGATCCCGATCCCTCCCGTGCCCGGTACTGCAAGCCGTGCGCCTCAAAATGGTGCCGAATAGCCTGAACTACCATGTCACAGGGGCTTTCGGCGCTATTGGTCAGCCCCTGTCACATGGCCATCGGCGCCATCTTGTGCTCCTATCATGTGACAGGAGCTGACCAATGGCGCCGAAAGCCTCTGTGACATAGTATGGGCAAAGGCTATCGGCGCCATTTTGGTTACTGGCAGCCGACAACGAAATCGCTCCCGGATCCCTGCTGGACCCCCAGGGATTATTGGCAAGCCTTGGGGGGGTCAGGAGCCCTGCCGTCATGCAGGGCCCTCAAATGTTCAAGGGTAAGCCAAGTTTTTCATTTACCTAGGGCATCCATCCTGCTGGGTGTTGACACTTTCCGAATGAGTACACTGGCGATCTCCAGCTATAGTCAATCAACCAGTTCAAGTTAATCAAGTTAATCAAGTTATGAAGTTATCCAAGTTAACCAAATTATTAAGTTAATCAATCAGTCAGTCACACATATATCTACAATGCTTTTCGAGGAGAATACTGAAGAGCTGCACTTCCTGCAGGGGTATATGTACTAGGGGCTGACGTCAGATTGAAATCTGATCCGTCTCCAACTGTTAACAAGAGTACACTATACCCATTAGTCCTGAGTCCATCTGTCTACACTAAGGAAAATGAAATTATCAGGTAAGTAATTTCTCCATTGTGCATATGTTGATCAATTAGGAAAAAATAATCAATCATTACTTTGAATGATTTTGCTCACCAAGCCATTAGGTTGCAAAAAAAAAAAAAAAAAAAAATGGAAGAATGGAATTGCGATATCTTGGTGGTAGGGTCATGTTTGGAGGGCTAGGTAGGAAGACTGCAGGTTGGTTATTGGTAATAGTAGTCTTTGTAGTAGGCATATTGCTTTTTTGAATGTTTGGACAATGTATTTTTTCCCTCAAAAGAAGAAATCTATCCACTGCTTATACTATTATGGCACTCAAACTTTTTTAGTTGCCCTCTGCTCCATCTGCTACATTCATACTTCAGGTAGAAGAGCTATATGAGCTTGCTATGGCAGCTTTTGACATAGAAACCTCTAGAATGTTACTGACCCACTTTTAAGACCTAACACAAGGGAGGAATTGTCGTGATTAATCTAGTTCTACTTTTACTTGCTTGATTCAGTGTTAGGTGTCCAAAGCAGGCCAGAGGGTAAATGATTGCACAACGTAGAGATTAGCAATTAATAGTATATATTTATTTATTTATTTATTTATTTATTAACTTTTATTTACCGACATTCGTGCAGCACATCATGCCGGTTTACAATGAACTCAGGTGGAAAATACAGTGTAACGATAAAACAATAAGCATGTAATATATATTTAGTATATATTTAGCATGCATCACAGCTGTCTGGGGACAGGATAAAAGAGTAAGTAGTGTTAAAGGTTACAGTGTAAAGATGTTCTGACGTGCTTAGCAAGGCAACTATAAAAATATGCCAAAAAGTAATTATCTACGCTTGTTTAAAATAAGAAAGAAGAAATAGAAATGTACATAGAATGCTGAGATGTGTGATTCATGCTAATTTTTAGAGTATGAGAGAAAGCATTGTGGCGTAGGGATGTGAATCGTGTCCTCGATCGTCTTAACGATCGATTTCGGCTGGGAGGGGGAGGGAATCGTATTGTTGCCGTTTGGGGGGGTAAAATATCGTGAAAAATCGTGAAAAAATCGTTAAAAAAATCGAAAAATCGAAAAATCGAAAAACCGGCACATTAAAACCCCCTAAAACCCACCCCCGACCCTTTAAATTAAATCCCCCACCCCCAAATAACTTAAATACCCTGCGGGTCCAGCGGCGGTCCGGAACGGCAGCGGTCCGGAACGGGCTCCTGCTCCTGCATCTTGTCGTCTTCGGCCGGCGCCATTTTCCAAAATGGCGCCGAAAAATGGCGGCGGCCATAGACGAAAAAGATTGGACGGCAGGAGGTCCTTCCGGACCCCCGCTGGACTTTTGGCAAGTCTCGTGGGGGTCAGGAGGCCCCCCACAAGCTGGCCAAAAGTTCCTGGAGGTCCAGCGGGGGTCAGGGAGCGATTTCCCGCCGCGAATCGTTTTCATACGGAAAATGGCGCCAGCAGGAGATCGACTGCAGGAGGTCGTTCAGCGAGGCGCCGGAACCCTCGCTGAACGACCTCCTGCAGTCGATCTCCTGCCGGCGCCATTTTCCGTACGAAAACGATTCGCGGCGGGAAATCGCTCCCTGACCCCCGCTGGACCTCCAGGAACTTTTGGCCAGCTTGTGGGGGGCCTCCTGACCCCCACGAGACTTGCCAAAAGTCCAGCGGGGGACCTCCTGCCGTCCAATCTTGTGCATTTTCCAAAATGGCGCCGGCCGAAGACGACAAGATGCAGGAGCAGGAGCCCGTTCCGGACCGCTGCCGTTCCGGACCGCCGCTGGACCCGCAGGTTATTTAAGTTATTTGGGGGGGGTTCGGGAGGGTGGGGGATTTAATTTAAAGGGTCGGGGGTGGGTTTTAGGGGGTTTTAGTGTGCCGGCTCACGATTCTAACGATTTATAACGATAAATCGTTAGAATCTGTATTGTATTGTGTTCCATAACGGTTTAAGACGATATTAAAATTATCGGACGATAATTTTAATCGTCCTAAAACGATTCACATCCCTATTGTGGCGGTCAATTTTAGAATTCTCTGATGAGACATGTCAAGTCAGAGAGATTCTCTTGGTATGTACATATCAATAAAATTGATAATACTGTACTTATTGCAGCTAATTTGCCCATAGATTCATCAAAATGCACTAACACATGAATAACAAGAGAGAGCAAGAGAGAGAGAGAGAGAACCAATCCACAAAGCCTTCATAGTGCTAAAGTATTTTTATATCTATAGGAAGGCCATCTAAAAGCTCGAAGTGAGGTGTTGGTGGTAGTCTAGGCTTTAGGAGCCAGTTTTTCATGTAGAGTGAGATGTATGAACAGCACAGTACACCTTGGTGAAGATTTGATATCATTTGGAGTGAGGAAAGTCTCACAAAGATGACATTTCTATCATGTTCTCTTACCCTAGCTTGATGGACTCTATAACAGGTATCATCAAGCTAGGGAGCTAGGGTGAGATAACATAGTACAAAATTTATCACAAATTGGATTTCAGGGCCCAAACTCCTCCCTTATCCTGCCCCTTCCCAAAATTTGCATCCGTGCCTTGCAATATCATTATTATCACATGCACTATGGCATTAATGCCATAACACATTTTGATGAATGACCCTGTTGGTATGATCTTTATTTCATCTAAGTTAGGAAAAGGACCAGGGATCTAACAATTTCGTTTAGTATGAAAAGGATCTGTATTGGGTATACTGCTTTTTAACATATTTATAAAGGTCCTTGAGATGGGAAAAATATATGTGATGATCAAATTTGCTGATGATGCAAAATTATTCAAAGTTGTTAAATCACAAGAGGATTGTGAGAAATTCAACATGACTATACAAGACTGGGAGACTGGGCATCCAAATGACAAATGACATTTAATGTGGACAAATTCAAAGTTGTGCACATAGGGAAGAGAAACCCAAAGTATAGCTAAACAATACAAGGTTCCACATTGGGAATCTCTACCCAGATATCATCTTGTGCAATATGTTGGAATCCTCTGCTCAGAGTGGGGTGGTGATCAAGAAATCAAATTGAATGCTAGGAATTATTAGGAAAGAAATGGAGAATAAAACAGAGAATATCATAATGACTTTGTATTGCTCTTTGGTGCAACTGCACCTTGAGTATTGTGTGAAGTTTTGGTCACTACATGTCAAAAAAGATATAGCAGAATTAGAAAAAGTGCAGTGAAGGGTGATCAAAATGTTATAGGGAAATTGAACGATTTTCCTTTGAGGAAAGGCTAAAGAGGTAAGGGTCTTCATGCTTGAGAAAAGACAGCTGAGGGGGGATATGTGATATAGATTTATAAAATAATGAGTTGAATAGAATGGATAAATGCAAATTGGTTGTCGTTTTTCAAAAAAAATCAAAGACTAGGGGCATGCAATGAAGTTACTAGGTAATACATTTCAGACAAATAGGAGAAAATATTT
Organism: Rhinatrema bivittatum; assembly: GCF_901001135.1. Taxonomy (NCBI): domain Eukaryota; kingdom Metazoa; phylum Chordata; class Amphibia; order Gymnophiona; family Rhinatrematidae; genus Rhinatrema; species Rhinatrema bivittatum. The sequence continues at coordinate 642,172,657 of NC_042615.1, read as the reverse complement.
TGCTACTCAACTCATAATTAAACTCTGGAATTCATATCTAGAGGATGTGGTGAAAGCTGCTAGTATAGCTGTGTTCAAAAATGGTTTGGGAAGTTCCTGGAAGAAAAGTCCATAAACCATTATTAAGGGGGACTTAGGGATATCACTGTTTATCCTTTGGATAAGCAGCATGGAATGTATCAACCTTTTGGGATCCTGCCTGGTTTTTGTGACTTGGATTGGCCACTGTTAAAAACAAGATACTGGAAATGATGGACTTTTTTGATCTGACCCAGTATGTCAAATGTCATGTTCTTAATATATAGACATTGTGACACAAACCAAAAAAACCTAACCACCACATCCTTCACCAGTAAACAATAGTCACAGCAGAAAAGAATGTTAAAACTGGGTTATATATCCTTCTGTAGGAAGATCAATGCACTCTTAATGGATGCCAAATGTGTAATCATCTTTTTTAAATTGACTGTAAAGTGTCATCATATTTGCACCCTTTTATATAAGCTGCTGAAAACTGTGAAAAATGAGCACAAGGCAACAGGTTCTTCCTCAGCTGTGCCGCATGGTGTAATAGGCCACAAATCTGAGTAAGGCCAAGAGCATTTTCTCTGAACCAAATTAGGATGGAAGAAACAGCAGCAAAGACTCTGAATTTTCCTGATAAGCCTTAAGACTTGGAAAATGCAGACATTACAGAAAAATAAGATTATAAACCACGTTTGACATGCCTCAGAAATGTTTATCTCTGCCTTCTCTGAAACAAAGAACTCAACAGGTGTAGGACACTGCTTATCTTAAGCATTCCCCTTCCCCCAGATGGTTTTTCCAAATAACTGTGGCTTGGCCTGCCCTTGCTGGAGAGGTGTTTGGAGTATCAAGGGCTGTGAGTTCACCTGGTTTCAATAAATAAAACCATTAAAAAAATTGTTGGGGGGGTTATTTACAAATTCAGGGGGTGGGATCAGCGGCCATGCGATCCACATACTGAGGGGGGAGGGGGATTCAGCACCAGAGGGATGGGGTTTTTGTGATCACCTTCCATGCGGTCCATATACGGATTGGGGGTTCTGCTAGGGATTTATTTGCATGGGATTCGGCTCCAGGTGGCTGGGGAGCTAGGTTCACTGGTCAAAGTATTGGGGGATTCCAGGGGATTTGGCCCACGCCCCTTTTTACTTAAAAAAAAAGATGATAATAACTTTTCTTTGTACAATCATAATAACGGATTACAGCAGTTTGGAACATCATGGGCTGGGGTTTCATCTCTGGTTTGTGGTGCAAGTACAAGGCCCGCCAGCAGCCGATAGCAGCATTCATTGGCCCTCCAATAAATCCATTAACTGCTATTTAATCCACTTTACTATTTGATGTTTCATCTAAAAAATCCATTAACTGATAATTAACCCACTTTACTTAGGGAATAGCAACTGCTATTAATTGCTTCTGTAGCATGGCATGTTGGGGTGGCTGCCGGGTGTGGTCTCTCTTGGGGGCGGGATACTAGGCTAGGTGGTCCCCCCAGTCCAACCCAGTGGGGCAATTTCTGATGTTCTTTCAACATCAAACACTTAGGTAAAAAAATAAATATAAAAACATATTAATAAAAAAAAATAATAATAATTTTAAACTGGAATGGGTGCTAGCTGGATTAACCTAGATTTTGAACCAGGAGAGCAGCCAGCTTTAAAGCTGGAATACTATTAAAATCCCACACTGCTCCTCTAAAAATGGGTAGGAAAAGTCTTCTCCCGAGCTCGATACAGTGTGAGAGGTCCTGGTTTCAACTCTCAGACGAGCCCTTGCAATTTATGTTTTGAAGCAGTGATGTACCAGGCCTCGGAGTTAATAATAAAAAAAATGGAATTATGTATAGTAAATTATATACGAGCATATTAATTATGATTTACATTTTACAACAATAGCAGGTGTGCCAGGGCAGCGGATTTAGCCACCTCCTATACGCCGACGCCGAGATACAAGATGGAGACAGGATGACTGGGAAGGAAAAGGTGAGTGATGCGTTCAGATGGAAGGGGCGAGGAAGACAGAGCGAACACACAGACCAGGAAAACAGAACGACTCAGATGAGAGGGAGGAAGAACAAGAGCCACGAGGAGTAGAGGAAGAATCCGAGGTACCAGGGGTACAATTCAGAATGAAACTAAGAGGCAGAAGAGCATTACTGAACAACAAGGAAGTGAGAAAATGGCAATGGCCGGCACGAATAATGAAGCTGGGATAGATGAGGCCGCGGCCTCAGTACCACAACAGCACGCCGCCGAGAGAGCAACATCAAATAATGTAACAGGCAGAGAGCCCGCAATTATGCACAATCCCGTATTGACAGGAGTCTGGAACAATGTTCTTCCTGCAGAGAACCATACCAGCGCAAAGCGAGGCAAGTTGGGAGCAAGCGCCACCGGGAAACAGATACAGAAGATATACAATGTCATATGAGGACGACGATGGCTGGTACCTGAGGCGTCCATGGGATAGTTCCATCCACGATCCATTTCCAGATTGGGATCAGGAGGATAGACGGTGGGAAGGAGGCCAGCAGAGGGGAAGGAGTAGATGACATTACTACCAGCCATATTGGTGGTATTGGCAACCACCACCATGGACAACTGTGCACAATCAGGGGAGGAGACAGGCTTGGCAGCCTGCATAAGATGCTGAGCAAAACTCATCAAGGAGAATGGCAGAGGAGAATATCGTCGAAATAGATGAATCACCTACCCAAGCCACAGCAGCAGCGGCAATGGAAGGTGACGAGTCTGCAAGGCACAGAGATGTCATGTTGCTTCAGGACAGCAGAAGCAAGGACGAGAGGCCATCAACCAGCAGCCAGGCTGATCAAAGGGCACACATCGATCATCGCAGCATTGGTAAGTCAAGGGTAAGCGGGCAAAAGATGGGTTCCACAGAGATGGAACAGATAACGATAATGGCAAAAACAAAACGCAGGTCTAAGCATAAGCGCAGGTCTAGTTCTAGTTCAATTAGTTCTTCCTCAACATCTTCTTCCAAGTCCTCCAGTGACAGCGACCAGCAAATTACGACAAAGTTGGTAGACAAGGAGTCCAGAGGCCCACCAGCATTAACCACTCTTTCCGAGCTATGGGAGGGCGTGACAATGAAATTGAGAAAGAAAATCAAAAAGAGGAAATATATCGACATCTTTACCATCCTGCATGGACGGCAAAAACTGGAAGAGAGAAAGAAACGGAGAGCAGGATCGGCAACCCTGGACAAAGAAAGAAAAATACCAAAAACCATAGTTAACTGGATGAAGGCTTTTATGTACATGACGAATGTGGTCAGACACCGGGACCTGTCACAATATGGACCCATGTTGAGTTATGCCATTAACATTTTATAGGCTTACTAGGAACACGAGGGTTGGGCATGGCTCAACTATGATGAGCAATTCCGGGACAAGATTGAGGAAAATTGATTTATGACATGGGGAACCCAGGACGTAAGTCTATGGATAAATCAGATGACCAGGAAATTTTCTGAACAAGGAATACGGTCAAGGTTTGCAAGGAGAACATCGCCAGCCAGGCATGCGGCAAGACAAGCACACGGACAAGATAACACTTGCTGGTGGTATAACAAGACAGGATGTACCTTTCCGGACAGTAAATTTAAGCACGTGTGCACAACATGTGCAGCGCCATACCCAATGACGAAATGTCCAAAAAAACAGCCAATTGGGAATAAGCCAAAAGCAACTTAAAAAGTGTCATTTGGAAAAAGCACCATCACCCATCAGATTGGAAGCAATTCAACCATGACTGGATATATACCCAAATCAGCAAAAGGCACATAAAATAGCGCAAGGGTTTCGAGAAGGTTTCATAATACCTTTCCAAGGACACATTGAAGAAATACATACAAGTAACACACCATTGACAAAACAACACAAGGATATAGTGCAAGCAAAAATTAGAGATGGAAATCACACTGGGCAGAATAGGTGCTCCATTCAGAGATCAACCTTTTCAGCACATGTTCCTTTCGCCATTGGCTGTCATCCAAAAAAGGAAAATACCGTCTGAAACAGAATTTATCATACCCACCAGTTCGCTCAGTGAATGACCAATTGCCGCATGAGAAGTGCACAGTGCAGTATGCATCATTTGATTCTGTAGTAGCACTGGTACGAGCTTACGGAAACAGGGCCCTTATGGCGAAAGCGGACATCAAATCTGCCTTCTGGTTACTGCCAGTACACCCCAAAAGTTTTCCGTTACTTGGTTTCAAATTCGAAGACCATTATTTCTTCGACAAATGCATGACCATGGGATGTTCGGTCTCTTGCACTAACTTCGAGCTATTTAGCTCTTTCTTGCATTGGGACACGGTAAATCAGACAGCATTGCACAACATCATTCATTACATGGACGACTTTCTATTCATGGGCCTAGAGAGTCAAACTCATGCCACAGCCACTTAGAGGAATTCCAAAAAATAACCAGAGAGTTTGGTGTTCCACTGGCTCTTAACAAAACGGAAGGCTCTGCATCCATCATGACCTTCCTGGGCATCGAGATAGATTCTAACAAGATGATAGCGAGGTTACCGGAAGAGAAAGTCATCAATCTATGAATAATTATCCAGCAGACGACCACAGCAAAGAAAATAACCCTAAGAGATGCTCAATCCATTCTGGGATCATTGAAGTTCGCATGCCGAGTGATTCCTATGGGTAGCAGAGGCAACAGTGGGAGTGCAATGACCCCATCATTTCCTACGTGTCTCAAAAGATATCCGAGCAGATTTTCAGATATGGAACTCATTCCTCACCAAATTTAATGGACTATCGGTGATACAGGGGCCACCATTGTCCAATCAAGACTTAAACATTCACACCGATGCATCAGGAGGTTGGGGTTTTGGAGCTATTTGTCAAAAATCAAGGTGAGTGGAAAGATGGCCCGAGGAATCTCACAAGGCCTTACTAAGAACGTTACCTTGGTGTTTGGTGTTTGGAACTCTTCCCTATCTGGGTGACACTAGTATTGTGGAGCAACAGGATAAGGAATAAATACATCATATTTTGGTGCAATTACCAAATGGTAGTGCAGGTATTAAATACACAATCCGCCAAGTGCCCAATGGTTATGAATTTGCTAAGGGAAATAGTTTTAGAGGCATTAAGAAATAACACCACACTGTGCACTAGGCACATGCCGGGAATATGTAACGGCGAGGTAGATTCTTTATCCCATGCTAAATGGCATTTGTTTCATAAGCAGGTACCAACAGCGGACGAATCAGGAACACCATTGCCAGTGCGCTTATGGAACATTGGTCGACAACCACACAGGATCTAAATCACAGATCGGTCGCCCCCTCCACTTGGTCCTCGTATTGCCAGGGATATGAAGTTGTGACCAAGTTCTTGGAAGAGAACAGTTGGTAGCAAGGCCAGATAAGTGACTGGCCGGATTGGCATTCTTTACTAAGTCATGAGGCTGGGGTGATCCCACCAAGTCATTTATTATCAAAAAGATGATGACAGGATGAGCGCGAAAAATTGGTACCATCAAGGATAGCAGGCATCCCATCACACACAATATGCTAAGGACATTATGGGCTCAGTTATCATCAATTTGCTCTTCAGATTTTGAAACAAGACATTTTCAGCTGACATTCTTACTAGCATTCTTTGGAGCATTCAGAGTTAGTGAATTGGTGGTGGCCAAGAAGGAAGACAAAGGAACTAGCGGTCGGCACTTAAGCCCATCGGGGTAAGGCCATTTTAAATTCTGCACTTACCCCACACGGGCTCACCCACCGACCACGAGGCAGGTCTTTGGGCCCTCCGCTCCTTCCGGCCATCCTCCACCGCAGATGAAGCACCCAATCGGTCTTCTGGCGTCGCGACCGATGTCATCCACCGGCGTCCCACGGACTTAAAAATCCTCTCTCCTCCCGGCGACGTCCCCTTCAGCACCGGCGGCTTCGAGGCAGCAGCAGACAAGGCCTGCGCGGTCGGCGCTTAAGCCCGTCAGGGTAAGGCCATTTTAAATTCCGCACTTACCCCACACGGGCTCACCCATCGACCACGAGGCAGGTCTTTGGACCCTCCGCTCCTTCCGTCCGTCCTCCACCTCAGACGAAGCACCCAATCGGCCTTCTGGCACCGTGACCGACGTCATCCACCGGCGTCCCACGGACTTAAAAATCCTCTCTCCTCCCGGCGACGTCCCCTTCAGCACCGGCGGCTTCAGGGCAGCAGCAGACAAGGCCTGCGCGGTCGGTGCTTAAGCCCGTCAGGCTAAGGCCATTTTAAATTCTGCACTTACCCCACACAGGCTCACTCACTGACCACGAGGCAGGTCTTTGGGCCCTCCGCTCCTTCCGTCCGTCCTCCACCTCAGAAGAAGCACCCAATCGGCCTTCTGGCACCGTGACCGACGTCATCCACCGGTGTCCCACGGACTTAAAAATCCTCTCTCCTCCCGGCGTCGCACGCACGAAGGAGCGCGACAAAGGGGCCTGCCCCTTTGTGCGCCCCTTCGTGCGCCTCCTTAGTGCCTCACACCACCATCTCGCAACGACGTATATCTTCTCCCACTCTTCTCCCACACCCCCTCTCGCTTATCCTTCCCCTTACAGTAAAGTACTACGTACCCCCTAATTCCCCTCCCCCTCTCCCGCCCAAATTCCTTTACAATGCCACCCTTTCACTGCAACTGTCCCCTACCTCCACAACGCAAATACACCACAAACCAGATGCCGCTTTTAGCATACTCGCCATCACAACTCCAAAGAAGGCTTATACCAATATCAATTTCCTCCCTAACCCAATTCCTAGGCCTCTCACTAATATCTATACTTCTGTTCAACGCCCAGTCCTTGCAAAAGAAAACACATCTCCTCTATGACCTCCTAACTGATTCCAACCCAGAAATCTGTGCAGTAACAGAAACTTGGTTCCGGCCCCATGACACCCCCCTTATAACCAACTACCCACCGACACATATGACCTCTTTTCCATTCCGCGTAAGAACAAAAGAGGTGGTGGTTTACTCCTAGCTGCAAAAAAGGACCTTAAGTTTATACCCCATACTTGCAACCTCCCCAACCAATATGAAATTGGTCTCTTTAAATCTAAATCTCTCCAAGTCTGCATTATCTACAACCCCCCCCCCCCCCTCCCGGACTACTAGAAAAAGACTCCCCTCCTCTGGTCAAATTCTTTGCCAACTCTCTCTCACCAGATCTACCCACTAGGAGACTTTAATCTGCACGTTGATGCCACCCCCCAATCCCCGGCATGTGAAGCTTTCATCTCCTCCCTCAAAGCAATGAGCTTTACCCAAACCATACACGCCCCCACACACAAAGCCGGACATACCCTAGATCTTATCTGTACAAACTCACCCATCAAAACCATCCATTCTCCTACATGTCTTCCTGTATCCTGGTCTGACCACTCCATCATTCGTACCACCCTTGCACTTCCCACACCCACTCCTGCCACTCCTACCATGCCCCTATCCCTCAAATACCGTAAATCATGCTCCTTAGATTCCCTCTCACAGGTTTGCTTTTCCATCACCAACCAACTCGACCTCTCATCACCAGACAATGCCTTTTCCTCATGGAACAATGGGGGGACACGAGGCAAGGTTCCTCCTACCTCATGTCTTGGCGGGTACCCGGGCCGGTTGTGCCGGATTACAAGTGGTGCTGGTGACATCACAGGATGGCGGGGTAGCCGTCAGCGCTGGAAGGCAACAAAGGCAATGGCCCCCTTGCTCGGGAATAAGGCAGGGGGCACACGGAGTCAGGCTGCCTTGCTTGGTTCATGCGGTGGGCAGCGGTGGAAATAACGGTATCCTGAAAAATGTATCATGTTATGTTTAAAATAAAAGTGGCCATTTTATACCAAGGACGGAGTATCTGTGATTATTATTATTGTGGATAAGGACCAAAAGGGGTTTGTTAAGGTATGGGTAAGGTAAACTCGAAGGGATGATGGACAAAAGGAACAAGTGGCAGCTGCTAGCATTAAATGCAGACATTACAGAAAAATAAGATTATAAGCCACATTTGACATGCCTCAGAAATGTTTACCTCTGCCTTCTCTGAAACAAAGAACTCAACAGGTGTAGGAAACTGCTTATCTTAAGCATTCCAAAGACTATACAGTCAAATATTCCAAGGTGATCTTTTAACTAGGGATAGGAAGAAATAAACATTTTGTAATGCTTTGTTTTAGAGAGATGTTACCCAAAAAATTCATTTTAAAAATGTTTTTATTTAGTTAGATAAAAAACCCAAAATAAACATTAAAAACAAAAAATAAATAGCAAAAACAGAAAAATAAAGCAGCTTCCGGGGCCTCCCGTCCCCAAAACATATCCCTCCCACCCTTAAAAATACTGAATCAGAATCATCCTCAGCCCCCACTTAATTGGTCCTGGGGTATTCCAATCATGAGGCATAGGCTCCAGCCGAAGCTGAAGCCTTGTATAGGCCTAGGACACGGTAGGTCACCACAACCTCAGCCTAGGCCCTATGCAAGGCCCAAGAAGTGCAGAGTCAAGCACTTGGAACATTTCAATCTTAAGGAGCCATATGTGTTGGAAGAGGAGGGTTGAAAGACTTATGTGCATGGACTGGTTGATAGACCTTGGGGTGATAATGTCTGATGATTTGAAGGTGGTAAAGCAATGTGATAAGGTAGTGCTAAGGTCAGAGGGATGCTGGGCTGCATAGTAGGGATGTGCAGAGGGACCGCATATGTTACATTCGGTATTCATATTCATCGGGGGGCATATACGTTGCATTCGGCAAGGGGGGGGGGGGGGCTCTGATCCGTTCATGCTTTCCATTCTTATTTGTTTCCTGGCTAAAATTTAATTAATTACAATCCCCTCCCCTCCTGACCCCCCCCCCACCCCAAGACTTGCCAAAACTCCCTGGTGGACCAGCGGGGGTCCGGAAGCCATCTACTGCACTCACACCGTCGGCTGCGGGTATTCAAAATGGTGCTGATAGCCTTTGCCCTTAATATGTCACAGGGGCTACCAGTGCCATTGGTCGGCCCCTGTCACATGGTAGGAGCAATGGTCGGCCGGCGCCATCTTGTGCTCCTACCATGTGACAGGGGCCGACCAATGGTACCGGTATCCCCTGTGACATAGTAAGGGCAAAGGCTATCGGCGCCATTTTGAATACCTGCAGCCGACAGCCCGAGTGCAGGAGATCACTCTAGGACCCCCACTGGACCACCAGGAAGTTTTGGCAAGTTTTTTTGGGGGGGTCAGGAGGATGGGGGGTTTGTTTAAATTCACTCCTTTAGATGGCCGAATAATTCGGTGAAGATTTGTTGTATTCGTGGGAAATCGCGATATGTTTCGCAACGCAACAAATACAACGAATATGGCCCTATACGTTGTGGGGTAGATTTTCAAATAGCGCAATTTGGCGTACTTTTGTTGGCGCATCAGGCGCCAACAAAAGTACGCTGGATTTTAGTAGATACGCGCATAGCCGCGCGTATCCGCTAAAATCCGGGATCGACGCGCGCAAGGCTATCGATTCCGTATAGCCGGCGCGCGCCGAGCCGCGCAGCCTACCTCCATTCCCTCCGAGGCCGCTCCGAAATCGGAGCGGCCTCGGAGGGAACTTTCTTTTGCCCTCCCCTCACCTTCCCCTCCCTTCCCCTACCTAACCCACCCGCCCAGCCCTGTCTAAACCCCTCCCTTACCTTTGTCAAGGGATTTACACCTCCCGGAGGGAGACGTAAATCCCCGCGCGCCAGCGTGCCGCTAGCGCACCGGGACGTGACCTGGGGGCGGGTCCGGAGGACGTGGCCATGCCCCCAGACCGCCCCGGGCCGTAACCACGCCCCCGGGCCTGCCCCCGAAACGCTATGGCCCGCCCCGAAAATGCCGCGTGGATCGGGCCCGCCCCCTCGACACGCCCCCCTCGGAAAACCCCGGGACTTACGCGAGTCCCGGGGTCTGCGCGCGCCAGTAGGCCTATTGAACATAGGCGCACAGGCGCGCAGGGCCCTGCTCGCCTAAATCCGCCCGGATTTAGGCGAGCAGGGCTCTGAATATCCGCCCCTGTGGATTGCCAATATGTTGCAAATGAATGCACACCCCTAAAGGATCTTATATTTGTATACCCTGGAAGAGAAGAGAGACAGTGGAGATATGATACAGACCTTCAATTATTTTTCTTTGAATGGAAAGGAGGCTGTAAAACCAGAAGTCATGATATGAAACTCCAAGAGGGAAGATTCAGGAACAATGTTAAGAAATATTTCTTCATGGAAAGGGTGGTAGATGCATGGAAAGTCCTTCCAGAAGAGTTGGTGAAGAAAAGAACAGTAATGGAATTCATAAGGGAGTGGGACAAACACAGATGATTTCTGCTGGCTTGAGAATGGAAATGAAGAATTGAGGTAACATTTCTGCTATACATATAGATTACATATAGGCTTGGGGCTGGCCCGCATGGAACGGCAGTTGCCACTACCCTTAACAGAATGTTTGGGAATAGCCTGCACAGAGTGGCAGTTGCCACTATTCTTAACAGAAGGCATCGCCTCTCTCTGCTTTGATGGCAGGGATGGAAAAAGGGGAATTGTATTCAGAGTCAGGCCCCAACCTTTATGGTCATGGGTACTGACACGAAAACATTAGGGAAAAAAACACAGGACTGCATCTACAGCCAAGTCCAAAAGCAAAGCACGTACAAGCAGCATTGTCTGAATTATCAAACAAGCTGCTCACCCTGTAAAAATCTTGCTAGCAGTAATTTTGTTATGGGTTTGATGGTTACTTGGTTTTGATTGTAAATATTATTACCTTTAACATAATTCTTGTGGATAAGTGACACGGAGTGGCAGTTATTACCATAATAAACTTGCTGGGCAGACTAGATGGACCAATTGGTCTTTTTCTGCCGTCAATACTATGTTAGAGTGATTCAATCTTCTGAACTTTCTGGATATCTTTTATGGGCCCATATGAATAACGTTTTGTCTTTCCCAAATACCCTGAATAGTTGTTAAATACCCCTTTTTATGACAGTACAAATTTATTAAAATACAGAATTCAGCCACTGTTTGCTAAATGGAGGCCCAAAGCTCCAAGAGTGGATCAACCCCCAAGTTTGTTTTTTTTTTCAAAATAACTTTGTTATTGTATGTCTATAATTTTAAACAAACACTGTGCAAATAATTCATTGTTTCTTCCTGATAATATAGCTCCACAAAAGTAAGATTCAGTAGGTTTCAGCAGTCTGTTTCATAACTACATAATACTGTTCAGTTTTCACAATTTAATTAAGGCCAATAATGAGATTCTAATGCTTAGTTAACAGCTTGGTTCCAGTGACCAGTGTAATTAAATGTGTCTATCTGTAAAAGATAACTTAAAGGTTTCAAACTGAAAGTAAATGGCAAAAGGCAAATTACTGCATTCCTGTGCTGCTAATAAATTAATTGCAAAAGTAAACGCTTTCTTTTTTCAGATCTATTTCTAATGGGAAAATATATATACAAATTGATAGTTATATACCTTATCTGTAATTGCAGTTTTATTAAACCTATTCCATTGACATTGACTACCCAATATCAAGCATAGATCCACTGTTAATTTGACAAATGGTTTTCAACCGACCTGTCAGCATTCTGTACGTTTTAATAAAGTCTGTACTAAATTTCCCTTGAAGTGTATTGTCAACTATCAGGGTATATATATTTCATCTTTTTGGACCTTTTGCAGAAGAAAGTTTTTTGAAAGACTGGAAAGTAGATTCTGCCTCATTGGCTTCTGCGTTGCTGGGTAGTTCTTACAGAGAGATCAGGGCCAGTGCAAGGGTATTAGGCACCCTAGGCAAACCTTACAGTCTGGTGTTCCCTCCCCATACACAATTTTAAATTATGCATTTATAACATATTTTACATGAAAAATGACATTCTGTGGTAAAATTAACATACAAGTTATTGTGATAATTTCATGCACTGTTGTGATGCCAACAAGAAAACTTTGCATCTTGGAAGTCATATGGCATCATACCTATTGTGATATATTTCAACATGGTCCTCCCGTATCAACACAGTACTATCTGCCAACACTCAAAGAATGAAAAAGAATACCACAAATATTATACCAGAATCTAAAATATCAATACATTTCCTATCAGGAAAACAGAACAGGCCAAGCTACTACAGATCCCTACAGAGAAACCACAAGCTAAAAGAATGCTTCATCTCAGTCTTTGCATGCAGAACAGAAACCCTCACCAAATAAAGAATAAAGCCACATAAAGTATAAATAGAGATGTGCAGACAAAAACTGAACTGTAAAACGCATCACGCCAGACTCTATACAGTGTAACAACAATGGAAAAAGAAACATTTCACCACTCCTCATGAAACAAATCAATAAAATCAAGATATATAAATCATTAATCATAATTATAAAATCATACAAATAAAATAATTTCAAAACAGCTGATGAATAGAATATCCAATAATTAAAGACTCATGCAAATTTTGAAAGCTTTACCAAACACCAATAAAATATTTCAAACAGCAGACACATCACATACCCAATAATTAAAATGGTAGTCAATCAAGAAAAATTAACTTAAAAAGCCACCTTTACTTACCCTCTCCAGCAGTTCTCCTACTCCTTTCCCTTGCAGGCCATACCAGAAGCAGCAGTAGCTACTGAAGCTGTCCTCACAGTCCTCTTCCTTAGGGACCACAACCAGTCTCTTCTCTCTCTCACACCCACACACCAGTCACACCCTCAGGACCAGTTTCTGTCTCCCACACACCAATCATCTCCCCAACCAGTCTCTGTCTCTCACACACACAAGCACACACATACCAGTCATCTCCCAGATCAGTCTTTCTCACACATACACATGTCACCTCTCTGGCCAGTCTCTCTCAATCACACAATGCTCTCTCTTACTTATACACAGGCTTTCAATCACACACATGCTCTCTCTCACAGCCACAAGAGAGCCAAAAACATACTCCATCTCTCTCGCACACACATATTGACACACACAAGAACCCTCCCTGACTCACATATACACCACACACATATAGAAGCACCCTCCCTGTCTCACATATATGAAGTACCCTCCCTGTCTCACATACACATTACATCTCACAGAAGCACCTTGCTTTCAGACTTGCATGATTTTTCACTTTTACTAAAAGTAAAAGTGATGCTCCCAACCCTTAAATAAGAAAATCACATTCCTATTAGAAGGCAAAATGACACCCTTCATTCAGGTTCTGTCCTCCCAAGGGACAGCCACCCTCACCATCAGTCAGCTGTAACTTCAATATTATGGACAAATTGGACTTTAATTTAATTGTTGCAAAATCAGTAAACTTTATTTTAACACCTAAATCCTGGTCCTGCCTGGTTTATCTCAGCATCTAACCCTTTGGGAACCAGCTACTTACAACACATGGAGAATATCACTCTACTATTTGAGCCATAAGCAAGAGCTTCTCCCCATAGAAAGATTCCACCCTTGGGATAGAGATTCATGTATGGGAGAAATGCTAACCAGATGCATGCCCTGAAGAGCAAAAATAATCTTGTGTGCTCTTGGGACCTAAAACCCACCCCACCCCCCGAACAAGGGTTAGATCAATACATCTTTAAACCAGAGATAGAACTAAGGTATGTGAATCTTATTCATCAAAGTAGGGACGGAAATATCGAATGCTCCACAGTTGGAAGATACAGGCCTTAACAAAAGAAGATATATGGTTCTGTATCGTTAATTGAGAGCCTGAATAGACTTTCAAGATTTTAACTTCATCCCTTGCAGATATAACTTGAGACACCTTTGAATTTGGGGGCAGTCAAAGCACAAGTGAGCAATTTGAACCAGAGAAAATTTTGTTATGAGGAGAGACCATGCCACTGCTCCCAAGGGCTCCTTCCCTTTCTCCCATTGCCACCACAACTCCATTGGATCAGATCCAACCAAGCTACCTCTTCCCCATGACTGCTGCCAATGTCCTCCCACCTCAGAAAAGACCACTTTAAAGTGCCACCTTAGGCTGGCCCTCCAGCCGGCAGGTCTGATGGCAAAGCGCCACACCAAAGGGTGTACCCCTTCATGAGCAACTCATGAGCATCTGGAACATCTTTCATTACTGGCCTGAGTTCATGTGCACCACCCAACTGTGAGAAACCATCTGAATATAAATCCATTAAGGATAACTGCCTTGGAAATCCTATCTACCCATCTAAACCCAACAACGACTCCTTGCTCAAACGTCCCAATGCATATGCACTAGTCCGTCTACCTAGCTAGCACTCATTGTTCTACCATTAGAGAGAAAGTAGACAGGACAAAAATAAAAACACCCTTAAATTCCCAAACAACATTATCAACAAAGTCTCGTGTGGGCAAGGACTGAAATACTTCCATCATGAAGTCCTCTACAAATCACCAAAATATGCATTCACATGGCCTCACTTCCTATACTAGAGCAGGAGAACACCTCAGCTATCCAAACAACTTCACACAAGGCTTCTCCTTCAGGTCACTATACATCACTGGAATCACACCAAGTTTACTCAGAGCTCTCCACTGCAACTTGGTCTTCTCAATGATCACTTAGCAAACAGTAAATCCCACCATGTTCTAGATCTCATTGAAGAGTTCAATCTCCACATCTTTGGTCATAAGGAGCCCAGGATAGGAAAGGGTAACACTGTCACTCTTGCTCAACTCTAACCAACTGGCTATCTAATACCCCACATACCCTGACCCTGGGCAATAGAGAATGAGTCTTTATCATCCGTTTTAGTTACTTCCTGTCTCTTAATCTAGTTGATACCCAACAAATAGGCAAATGTGATTAATTAGTCCTAAAATTCCAAGACAAAGAAGGATCCAAACTTGCCCTGATCTACTCCACCACCAGAAACTCACCCTGACTCCTTTCTCAGACCCTAAGTATTCCTCTAGGACATGGCCACCATGTCCCACAAACTCATAGTTCTAGAAGATTTCAACTACCATGCAGAGAATTCTTCCACTAGCAATGCAGCTATCTTCTCATACAACATGGATGATCTGTACTTACTCAGCTAATCAATATTCGTACAAACCCAGTCACTCTCTAGACCTAATATTTCACTCTGCAAAACTTAATATTGCCACCAACACAAACAGTAGACCCAATTTTATGGTCAAACCACTACCTAGTCCATGCCACCATTCCTATCCCAAAGCAAATCACCCTCTAAGAACCTATCATACAATACAAGTAAAAACTTTTAAAAAAACAACTCCACAACATACCAGAAACTCGGATTCCCTCTGACCCATTAGATGCCCAAGTTCAACAAGGGATGTGAATAGTTTTTTGACGATTTAAAAAAATCGTCAGATATTTTTTTAAATCGTCAAAAATCATTAGAGTCACGATACAATAGAAATTCCCCCGATTTATCATGAAAAATCGTAAATCGGGGGAGGGGGGAGGGCAGGAAAACCAG
The DNA here is from genome assembly GCF_901001135.1 of Rhinatrema bivittatum. NCBI lineage: Eukaryota > Metazoa > Chordata > Amphibia > Gymnophiona > Rhinatrematidae > Rhinatrema > Rhinatrema bivittatum. The sequence goes on along the minus strand of NC_042615.1, from coordinate 642,157,130 downwards.
CACACCAAAACAACCCCTAAACCCACCCCGACCCTTTAAAACAAATCCCCCACCCTCCCGAAAATGTTTTAAATTACCTGGTGGTCCAGTGGGGGGGTCCCGGTGCGATCTCCCACTCTCGGGCCATCGGCACTATTTTGGCTGTTACTAATATACATGGCGCCGATGGCCCAATAAAAAAAAAACCACCCGACCCTTTAAAATGACCCCCTTAGCCTCCCCCACCCTCCCGACCCCCCCAAAACCTTTTAAAATTACCTGGTGGTCCAGCGGGGGCGCGGGGAGCGATCTCCCGCTCTTGGGCTATCGGCTGCCACTAATAAAAATGGCGCCGATGGCCCTTTGCCCTTACCATGTGACAGGGTATCTGTGCCATTAGCTGGCCCCTGTCACATGGTAGGAGCACTGGATGGCCAGCGCTGGACCCCCAGGGACTTTTGGCCAGCCTGGGGGGGCCTCCTTACCCCCACAAGACTTGCCAAAAGTCCAGCGGGGGTCCAGGAGCGACCTCCTGCACTCGGGCTGTATTGCCAGTATTCAAAATGGCGCCCACACTACTTTTGCCCTCACTATGTCACAGGGGCTGACAGCCGGCCCCTGTGACATAGTGAGGGCAAAGGCGAGCAGCTGCCAGTACTGAAAATGGCGTCAGCGCCCCTATGACATAATGAGGGCAAAGGTAGCACCGGCGCCATTTTGAATACTGGCAATACGGCCCGAGTGCAGGAGGTCACTCCTGGACCCCTGCTGGACTTTTGGCAAGTCTTGTGGGGGTCAGGAGGCCCCCCCCCAAGCTGGCCAAAAGTCCCTGGGGGTCTTGCGGGGGTCCGGGAGCGATCTCCTGCACTCAAGCCATATTGCCAGTATTCAAAATGGCGCCAGCGCTACCTTTGCCCTGTCACATGGTAAGGGCAAACGGCCATCAGCACCATTTTTATTAACGCAGCCGATGGCCTGAGAGCGGGAGATCGCTCCCTGCGCTCCCGCTGGACCACCAGGTAATTTTAAAACCTTTTTGGGGGGTTCGGGAGGGTGGGGAGGGTTTTTTGATTATCGGATCGGGCGCAGCCGATAATCAAAACTCAAATCGGTCTGGGCGATAAAAATTTTAAGATTTGGATCGGAACCAGAACCGATCAGATTCCAGTTCCGATTCACATCTCTACAATCTAACGATGAATTCACCTCAGTGATTAACACCCTAGCTCTGAGTAAAACCAGCCACACCAGACTTCTTAGAAACTCTCCATGGTTCCATGAGGGTTTTCTCCTCCACAAGCAGCAATCCCATGAAATTGAACAAGCATGGTAAAAATATAATGCAGACACAACCTTTGTAACTGCAAGGAACATGCAAAAAGCAGCCATTTGACAGGATAAATAGGACTACATCTCAAAACAATTGGAACTCTCTATGAACCATCCGCAAAAATTGTTTGAATTAGTACAGAACCTATATCTTAAACCACTTCTATTAACACAGGAGGCCATAAAGCAGAAGACTTTGCTAAATTCTTCATTGATAAAGTGCTAGCGAACAGCACCATACAGTCAGACTTCAGAATCATCACCTCCTCCCCCAAAAGTGGAAAATATTGTCCAAGAGAATTAGTCAATCCCCTATCCTTCTAGACCCATTTCACTTAAGCTTCATTCACAACTTAAAATAAGATCTATAATTAGGGCTTCTGATTCTAAGGGTTTATAAAATGAAAATTTAGGTGTTTATTTTTCATGCAATTAGGGGGTTTGTGGGATACCAAAAATAGGTGTTTATTGGTGTTTTGATGGACAAATTGAAATTGTTGGTACTTTTTAAAGTGGATTCAATTTAATCAATTTTGCACGCTGTGTTGCACAATGTGTGCATTTGATTAATGAGAGGGTGGTAGGGTGTGCGTAAGTAGCTGGAAGTGAATTGAGCTAAGGTTCTGGGATGATAAGTTGTGGCAGGGTGTGTATTTGTATATATGTGGCTGGAGGGGTAGTCAGATGTGTGTGTGACTGAAGGGAGTGACAGGGTGTGTGTGCATGTGTTGAATGGGTCAGCTGCTCGGCCGTGCGACCAACCCTGCTTACTGGCACTGCAGGGCCCTCCACCGGCTCCCTCGCCATGGCGGAGAATCCCTGCCACTGTCCTCCATGGGCTTCCCCTGCCCAGCTCCATGGTGCTCAGCACACCTGCGTGAATGCAGTCTAGCATGTGTGCCCTGGCAGGTTCCTAGGTGTGCACGAGCACCCACACCTCTTAAAGGGCCAGTGGTCAGGAAATGCCCGCAGCCTGGGGCGATGACATCAGGACCAAATTTCTATTTAGGCCAACCTCTGGCAGTCTGGGATTGCCTCTGCAATGGGTCCTTCTTCTTGTGAGCTGCTGGTTGCTGTGAGTGTTACGGTCCTGCCCGTGGTGACCCGCGGGCAGCCCCTCCACTCACCTGTGCTCTTTGCGGAAGTCCGCCGCTGCTGCTGTCTCCTGCGGCCCGGAGGTCGCAGCAGTTCCTGCCCTGCTTGGCAGCATCGGCCCCGCCAAGCAGCCGCTGGTGCCGCCGCCACTGCCTCACCTAAGCGGCCAGGAGGTCATGCCAGCCAGCAGTCTTCTTCATGGCCTGGTGCCACGGCCGACGCCTCCTAGTTCCTTGTGTGGCCTGGAGCCGCCACCAGCCTGCCTCCACGGCAGGGAGCCGCAACGTCATCGTTGGGGTTCTCTTCAGATGGCAGGAGGCCGTCCTGAAGCCTGCCTGCTCCTTCCTCCGATGTTTCCTCTGCATGGCCAGGTACCGCTGTCCATGGTGCTTCTTCTCTTCCTGCTTCAGCCTTCCTTAGGCACCGGCGCGTGCCTCTTCATGGTACTTAAAGGGCCCACGGCCGGACATGCCTCGGGCTTCACCTGATGATTCCTGCTTCTGCCCTATATAAGGGCTCAGTGACCATAAAAAAACATAACCCCTCCAAATCTGAACTCTGGCTTAGCCACCATGGTCGCCTCTGTGATCTCAACCTTCCCTATCAGGAAACTCCTCTCCCCCCCCCCCCACACACACACAGCCCAAAGAATCTGTATGAAGCCTAAGTGTTCAACTTTACCCAAATTTCAAGATGAACTCCTACATTTCCAAGATAGTGAGAGACTCCTTTATGCACCTCCACCAGATTCAGCAACTACAAATATACCTCAATCAGCATAACCTGGCTTGTGCTTTCATGTGTTAATCACCAGTCAATAAGATTATTATAATGTGCTAGAGGTGTGCATTCGTATTGAACATAAATGTAAAACGCTACTTTTTTTTTTTTTAACTTAAAAAAGTGATAAGACATAAACGATCGGATTTCCAACTTATTCAACATAGCTATGTTGAATAAGTTGGAAATCGCGATTGTTGATCCAAAATAAAAATTTAAACCCCTCACCTTCCTTAATCCCCCCCCCAAAGACTTACCACAACTCCCTGGTGATCCAGCGAGGAGTGAGGACGCCATTTCTGAAAGCCTTTCCGAGGAGCACGTGACGTCGGCGCCACGTCGGAGTGATGCGGCGTCACGTGATTCCCCGCGGGTTCGCGCCGGAACGCTCGTTCGGCCCAAAAGGAACTTTTGGCCAGCTTGGGGGGGTAAGGAAGCCCCCCCAAGCTGGCCAAAAGTTCCTTTTGGGCCGAACGAGGGTGCTGGAGGGAACTCGCGGGGAATCACGTGACGCCGCGTCACGCCGACGTCACGTGATTCCCCGCGGGGTCGCTTCCGGGATCCTCGTTCGGCCCAAAAGGAACTTTTGGCCAACTTGCGGGGGCCTCCTGACACCCCCAAGCTGGCCAAAAGTTCCTTTTGGGCCGAACGAGGATCCCGGAAGCGACCCCGCGGGGAATCACGTGACGTCGGCACCACGTCGCAGTGACGCGGCGTCACGTGATTCCCCGCGAGTTCCCTCCGGCACCCTCGTTCGGCCGAAAATGAACTTTTGGCCAGCTTGGGGGTGTCAGGAGGCCCCCCCAAGCTGGCCAAAAGTTCCTTTTGGGCCGAACGAGCGTTCCGGCGCGAACCCGCGGGGAATCACGTGACGCCGCGTCACTCCGACGTGATGCCGACGTCACGTGCTCCTTGCAAAGTTGGTCAGAAATGGCGTCCTGACCCCGCTGGACCACCAGGGAGTTGTGGTAAGTCCTGGGGGGGGGGGGGGATTAAGGAGGGTGAGGGGTTTAAATTTTTATTTGCACATATGGACATATACTCAACTCATTGAATTCTGTTTATGTCCATATTGACCGCAAATGGGACCCCCTTTGGACATATGGACATATGAACTTAAACTTTTGCTCTGCACATCCCTATAATGTGCTACTGAATGATATCTGCCTATCCAGTTTGAAATGGCTACAACTTGAGCAAAATATGGTGGACAGAATTTTGATAGGGACCAAAGCATCAGATTACACTGGTTCCCAGTTGAAACTAGGATAAAATTCAAAACCCTCTGCTTTGCCTTCTAATACATGAACAAATAAGCTCTGGAGTATCTCTACTTCTCTTTGCCCCCTCTAAAGAACTCTGATTCTCACATAAGGCCCTTCTCCCCCCCCCCCCCCCCAACCCCCTATGACTTCTGTAAAACTGACCTGCACAAGATCAGGAATGAGATTTCACTACCCATTCACCTAGAACCACGCTACTTCATTTTCTGAAAAAAACAAAACAAAAAAATCCCAACAAAGACATGGCTGCTCAACTAGGTCTTCCCTCAGTCTGTTTGTTAAGAAAGAACCAAGTTCTTCTACCTCTGGTCACTATGCCTTTAAAAGGGTGCATAATGCTAAGCTATTGCTCTGATATTGTACCTGTTAGTTTGCTAAACTTGATTGTAGTCCACTTTGAGAACATGCCTAGAAAAAAGGCAGCATATCAAATGTTTGTAAATTACTGGCTGCTAACCATTGCTCATATTTAGAAAGACAATTATTCAATTTAACAATAGTGGTTTCTTGGACTAAACCTATCGGGCCATAAATCTGAATATTATTAGCATAGAAAGTATAAAGGAAACCCAAATAGGCTCAAATATTCCAACACAGCTGCTTAAGTAAGTCATCCAGGGAAGACTAATCCAGCTAACTTACAAGGAATATTCACTTGAGGAGCACGGCTGAAATCAAGCTGGTTAAGCCTTACTCAGCTAACTTTAGACCTGTTATTCAGCAGGTCTAACTTATCTGATTAACTTAAATGGATGATGAAATCAGTGAATATATCTTTTCTTGGGCTATTCCATTTGTAAAATGCTATGCCAAGTGAAATTCTCAAGGCAGGAGGATTGATTTTTAGACTTGGTTATTTAAGTTAGTTAATGAGGAAAATAAATTGAGAGGTGTGAGTAATAGTGGAAAATCAATTGACGAGAATCCATGTTATATATCTTAGTAGAAGGGACTTTATAGGATTGTTCATTTTATAAGTTGATTGATTTATTTTAAATTGTAATATGTAATAGAAGTTGTTTTATTTGTGACTTGGAAGCCGCTTTGATATAAATTGAAAAGCAACATAAACATACTATTAAATAAATAAACCAGAGCTGGAGGCTGGACCCAAGCCTTCAGAGGTCAGTTTATGACCAAGCCAATGGATATTTTGCTTCATGCAGAAAGTGAACACCTGAATTCTGAAGTTGATACTCAAAAATATCCCTGTGCTGTTTGGATGACATATTAGATTCAGATTCAGATAACTTAATTGGCATGACAATTTTACATGTGCTGCCAAAGTTATATTCAGAATGATTCAAATGAAAGAGGAACAAAAGAAAGGAGAAAAAGTACAAAATAAACGTTAAGTAATTAGATGTGCCAAGTGACATGCATGGGCACCACATGAAACTGAGTGCCAGCCTGCTTCCTATCTATGGTGCACTGAAAAAAGGATGGTGCTGTGGAGCCTGCTCCATTCTGTGACTTACAGAATGGCTGCATCATAGCCACGTGGGTCTCTGCATCACCTGGCTATCATGGGTGACCTTATCAACCCCACGCTGGCCAGCCATGTAAAATTCGGGGGAGTGAGGGTTACCAGGTCCAGCAGCCAATGCACCCCCTGGTGTCCTGAGAAATTGCGTGCGTTAGCCCACCCTCTCCCACACTGAAGAAGGGAGGATAAAAGACCAGGGTTGTGGCTGGTCTGGCCTCTTTCTCCTTCCTCTTGGGGTCCAGCAGACTGCTGCATATAGCACCCACCCATTCACCCTTCCACTGTTTTTATATGGTGATTGGAAGATATAGACAGTTGTGATTGTATTAGCTAGATTTTATAGTGTGATTCAAGTTCAAGTTTATTTTTACAGCATGTGTAACCCATTCAATGTTCTTTATTATTTATATCTATGCTGCAATCTGGCAGACACATTTCAGGAGGATGGAAGGTCTGAATCTGTTCTTATTATATAACACCCCTAGAGCAATGCCTTGCAATGTTGTCAGCACACTTACAGAGTTCAAGGACATAGGATCATCAGGGATTTAGGCACATAATAGTGAGTTACCTGCTTAGCCAAAAATGCAATATGAGACGCACTAATGTTTCTTGCAGGTATGTATTTTAGGTCCTGACTAGTCCATGGAACCAGTAGAAGGCTACAGATCAAGGGGACAGAGGAACCTTTGGGACGTTTGAGACTAAATGTGGTCCAGGATCTTTAACAGTTGGGGATTTGAAAGGGCACTCACATACTTTAGGACAGGGGAGTTGGAGGGGAGGGATCTTGCTATTGATGAGCTGGACTTCCAACTTACTCATCTCTTTTCCTTTTCATGGGTTCTATGGATTTTCAGGGAGAACTTCAAAGTGCTGCAGATACAGAAACACATCACAGCTGCCACAAAACCACTGAAATTCAAATAGAGGTGTGACAAATTGGTCCTGGAAATTGTGCCATGAAGAACAAGGATGATGACCCATATCTACAGATTATAGTGAGCTAGGAAAGTTAAGAAGAAGGTGTCATGATTAGTCAAGCCATGCTTTCAACTTGTTACAGTGTTAGTCATAAGAAGTGGTCCAGAGATCAGTACTTGTACAACATAGAGACTAGCAATTAGTAGAATATATTTAGCATGTCTGATTTCATACAGCTGTGCAGGAAGGCTTTAACATCAGAACTCTGGGACAGGATGAAAAGAGGAAGAAGGTGAAAGGATACAGAAGAAAGATGTTCTGACTTGCTTAGCAATGCAAATATAAAAATATGCCCAAAAGTTATTATTTATGCTTGTTGAAAATAAAAAAGGAGAAATGGAATTATAAAGATCAGGATGACCTAAGATATGTAATTCATGCTAACTTTTAGGGTGTATGAGAAATGCTATTCCTATGTTTTTTAGAACTCTAATGAGGCTTGTTCATGTCAGAGATTCTATTGATATGCACATATCAATAATGCAGTAACACTAATTGCAGTTAACTTGGGTGTGCTTTCATTTTATCTGAGTTAGGAACACGCCCAGGGATCTAACATTCTTTATAGCTCCTGTACAGTTTTCTCAAAGGAATGGGATCAGAGGATGCCTCAGCCAACCCCAGCAATTTGATCTACTTTAATCTAATGAGGAGTCTGTTATTTTGAAGTCAGGAAGATCCTGTTGTGCTGGGGCAGAAATACCTTCATGACACCATCAATGAAGGCCTGAAAGATCAAAAGAATGAGCTCTGTAGTTTAGTAGATGAATTGGTGACATGAAAGAAGTTATCTAAGCCCATATTATATTCAGGTGCAAACCACAGAATGCCTGCAGACCATTTTGAACAGATTCAGCACAGCTATAACAGACTTAAGACACCAATAAACATCACTATGTATGTACCCCATCAAGCAAATCAACCCCCACTGCTATACCATCTCAACAAAATTCATGCCACACTGCAGTACATCATAGAGGATTATGCATTAAGGATTGCAATGCTAGACAGAGGCATCAAAGGAAGAGGGGTAAGAAGCTGCTTCCTGACCATCCCTCATATTTTCGACTTGACACCTGGTGTGCAATGCATCAGACGCAGTGAGGTGTTTCCTACTGAGCTCTGTAGTATGCTAACAGAGATGTATGCTAAAGGCCTTCAGAGAGTCCTTGTTTTCACTCAGAAAGCATATGAAGATGCTTCATCTGTGAGTATAGGTGAAGGAGGCAGCAGAGGGAAGGTTACAATCTCTAAAAAATATCATGGATTACCTTGTCCTCTATCAGGCCCAGACATATGAGCAATAGGCCAAAAGATGTGTGACCATGACTGTTTCCTTGCTCTCCTCTCCCTTTTATGTTCACCTTCTGGTCCAGGGACTCTATGGCCTCCTCCACTGGTTCTGTTTTTCTCCATCTCCTCCTCCTTCATCCGTCCTTCTCCACTCCTCCTTCTCTAGCTCCCATAACTCCTCCATCTGTAACTCATTATGTATGCAATTAGCTGAGCCTTTGAAATTACAAGCCGGCCAATTCAGTAAACTCCGCGGGAGAGCCGGCTCTCCAAGGCGAGTGCCCACTCTCCCAAAGCGCGCCCAGGCACCTCTCCTGGGTGCACAAATCTTTATTTAAATTAGGGCCCTCACTAATAAGGAGGCACTAGGGACACTAACGCATCCCTAGCACCTCCTTGCTAGCAGAAGCGGCGGCTGTCAGCGGGTCTGACAACCGACACTTAATTTTACCGGCGTCGGTTGTCGAACTTGCTGATAGCCACGGGTTCGGAAAATGGATGCTGGCAAAATTGAGCGTCCGTTTTCCAACCCATGGGCCGCGGGTAGATTCTTTTTTAAGAAGTTTTTTTTTTTAATTTTTGGGGCCTCCAACTTAATCCGCTACACCCTACCTCCTCTGCTGGGGCTCGCGTGGCCCAGTCAGGGTGAGAGCCCGCTCACCAAGAGCGATTCAGTGAGCCGTGCAGAGGAGGTGAACACCCGGAGATGATCAAGAAGGGAGGGAGAGACCTAAAACAGAAATCCACAAAAAGAAGGGGCGGACACCTCGCGGTGAGTTAGCCACACCCCCTGAAAGGCACTAGGCCTATCAGAGGGCAGCGAGAGTCACTTTAAATTTTCACGTTTCCCGACGGCGTCGCACGCCGTCTGAAGGAGCACAACCTAAGGGGCCTGTCCCTTAGTGCGCCCCTTTGTGGGACCCAGGGCAAGGGAAACTCTGCTTATACAACCATTTCCCACATCATACCGACATAACATCAAGTTCCACCTTATGCTTTTCAATCACCAGACTACAACATTAATACAACTTCCCTCAGAACTCCCCTGTTCACACCCAGCACTCATCCTGATCACATCAAGCATCATCCAGCACTCATCCTGATCACATCAAGCATCTTCCAGCACTCATCCTGATCACACCAAGCATCTTCCGGCACTCATCCTGATCACATCAAGCATCATCCAGCACTCATCCTGATCTCATCAAGCATCGTCCAGTACTCATCCTGATCACATCAAGCATCATCCAGCACTCATCCTGATCACATCAAGCATCTTCCGGCACTCATCCTGATCATACCAAGCATCTTCCGGCACTCATCCTGATCACATCAAGCATCGTCCAGCACTCAACCTGATCACATCAAGCATCCTCCAGCACTCATCCTGATCTCATCAAGCATCGTCCAGCACTCATCCTGATCACATCAAGCATCCTCCAGCACTCATCCTGATCTCATCAAGCATCATCCGGCACTCAACCTGATCACATCAAGCATCCTCCAGCACTCATCCTGATCTCATCAAGCATCATCCAGCACTCTTCCTGATCTCATCAAGCATCCTCCAGCACTCATCCTAATCTAACCTACTTTCAGGCTGATCTCTTACAGCGTCCATATCCCTCAAAACATCTTCCAGCACGCTTCCTGCTCTCACACAGCATCCGCCAGCTAAACGTTAAACCATCAACGAAAATCATCAACCATACCAAAGATGGTGACACCAACCAACATGGCTCATCAGACAAGACACAGATACCTAATAAACATCCCACTAATGAAAAATATCAAAAACATACTATGTCTCACTTTCCTTCTCATCAACGCTCAGGGGCAGATTTTCAAACAGCGCGAATTGGCGTACTTTTGCTGGCGCATCAGGCGCCAGCAAAAGTACGCTGGATTTTAGTAGATACGCGCGTAGCCGCTAAAATCCTGGATCGGCACGCGCAAGGCTATCGATTCTGTATAGCCGGCGCGCGCCGAGCCGCACAGCCTACCCCCGTTCCCTCCGAGGCCGCTCCGAAATCGGAGCGGCCTCGGAGGGAACTTTCTTTTGCCCTCCCCTCACCTTCCCCTCCCTTCCCCTACCTAACCCACCCGCCCGGCCCTGTCTAAACCCCCCCCCTTACCTTTGTCGGGGGATTTAAGCCTCCCGGAGGGAGACGTAAATCCCCGCGCACCAGCGGGCTGCTAGCGCGCCGGGACGCAACCTGGGGGCGGGTACGGAGGGCGTGGCCATGCCCCCGGACCGCCCCGGGCCGTAACCACGCCCCCAAAATGCCGCGCCGACCGGGCCCGCCCCGACACGCCCCCGACACACCCCCCTCGCCAAACCCCGGGACTTACGCGAGTCCCGGGGTCTGCGCGCCGGTGCGCCTATTGAACATAGGCGCACCGGCGAGCAGGGCTCTGAAAATCCGCCCCTCAATCTTTAACCAAAAATAAATGTTAATATCTGACATACTACAAGAAAAACCCCCCAATTTCATTGCCATAACAGAAACTTGGTTCAAAAATACCGATCAAGTCTTAATGAACCAACTAGACAACTGTACATATGACACATTTTCAATCCCTCACAAGTATCGCAGAGGAGGAGGACTACTCCTTATTATAAAAACACATTTCTCAATGAAAGTGATTCCACACAAGCTCCCAAAACAATATGAAACATCTCTCTTTGACTCACAAAACCTACAAATATGCCTAGTATACTGCCCGCCCAAACTTCTAGATAATGATATCTCTCCGCTCCTTGAATTCCTAATAACAAACATAAGCATGAAGAAACCTACTATCATTCTTGGTGACTTTAATCTTCACACAGATACCAGTCCCAGATCACAAAATTGCCAAACCCTGATTGACATGCTATCAAGTCTAAACTACAACCTACAAGTGAACAACCCCACACACAAAGCGGGACATACACTGGACCTGATTTTCACTAATAACTATTTCTCAGACACATCTATTTCATACAGACCAGTCCCCTGATCCAACCACTACCTCCTACAATGCAAGCCTCAAGCAAACATCAACAACACAGCTAAAACAAACGAATCACAATGATCCTTCAAGTACCAACCACCTTTCCAAACCAACCTTCTCCAACAAGAACTTGGAAAACAACTAGCAAATCTGGACCTCTCAAATATAAATAACGCTATCCAATCCTGGTTCCAAATCACAGAAGACACTGCAAATAATATAAACCTGGAGAAATATAAACAGCTAAAGAATCACAGAGAACAACAGAACCCATGGTTCAACTCTCAACTAAGAAACATGAAATCCAACCTCAGGAAAATTGAAAAAGAATGGCAAAAAGACAAGTGTCCCATGACACTGCAAAGATACCGCACGCAACTTGCTGCTTATAAAAAAATGATTCTGAACACTAAACGTGACTACTACAGCCAAAAAATTAAAAACTCCACCAATAACTCCAAATCCCCATTCAATATAGTAAACAACCTCATTTCAGAAAACTCCAACTCAGACACAACCGAAACAAAAAATCTAAGCCAAGATTTAGCTACGTTCTTCAAGAACAAAATAACCAAAATAACTGATGCCTTCAACAACTCCTCGATCAAAGAAAACCAAATAGCCACAACGAATATAACACCATGGTCTAATTTCGAACCTATCTCCACCACAGAAACAGAAAAAATGCTAAGAAAAATAAACCCAGCTCGCCATGACCTAGACATCATCCCAACTCAAGAGCTAAAGGAAATTGCTCATTCCATTGCCCCAACAGTAGCAGCAATTATCAATAAATCTCTCGATGAAGGTGAGCTACCAGTCAAGTTAAAAATCGCAACAATAAAACCGATACTAAAGAGGAAGAACCTGAACCCACATGACTTGAACTACCATCCAATATCAAACCTACCCCTACTTGCAAAAATGACAGAGAAAGCGGTCCTGAAACAACTCAATGAACACCTCAATAACTACAAAATAGTGCTTCCCACACAACACGGCTTTAGGAAAAACCTCAGTACAGAAACTCTACTTCTCAGTCTACCAAACAATATACTAAGAGGCTTTGATAACAAAATAGGCCATCTATTAATCCTTTTCGACCTCTCCGCAACGTTTGACACAGTTGACCACAAAAGGCCAATATCAAGAATAGCAAACATCGGGCTCTCTGGTAAAACTCTAGACTGGTTCACTTCTTTCCTAAAAGACAGATATTTCAAAGTCTCCATCAACAAAAACTCATCTGAAGTCATCCCCCTTGAAACAGGAGTACCACAAGGGTCTGCTCTCTCGGCCACACTCTTTAATATTTATCTACTACCTCTATGCCAACTCCTATCAAGCCTAGGCATAACTTACTATATGTATGCTGATGACATACAACTCCTCATCCCAAATACTTCCACCATCGAAGATGCACTAACACTAGCAGCCTCTCACCTTGATTCAATTAGAAATATGCTAAACCATCTAAAATTATGTCAAACATGAGCAAAACTGAATGCATTCTAATAGAAAGAAAAAACTCAGGATCAAAAACCACCCCATCCCTTCAAATCGACAACATCTGCATACAACTTAAAGATGACATAAAAGACCTTGGCATTTGGATTGACAGTGAACTAAACTACAAAAGCAAATCACAACAAAAACAAAAGAAGGCTTCCATAAACTCCAAATACTTAAACATCTAAAACCGATGCTTCACCACCAAGAATTCAGGACCGTCTTACAATCTCTCATTTTCACCAGCCTTGACTATTGCAACTCACTCTTGATAGGTCTACCTAAAGTAGCCCTAAAACCACTTCAATTACTACAAAATGCTGCAGCTAGAGTTCTATCAGGCAAAAAGAAATCAGACCACATCACCCCCTTGCTCTACACTGGCTTCTGGTAGAAAAAAGAATTGAGTTCAATATACTAACAATCTTACACAATGCGATATACAAGGCAGATAACACAGCCCTTGACAATGTCATACATATACACAGATCACAACGTATGACCAGAACAGCAAGTAAATTACATCTAGTTATACCATCACTCCCATTAGCCAAGTTATCCACCACAAGAAACAGAGCCATATCTATCGCTGGACCGAAATTATGGAACTCATTACCAGAACACTTGAGCTCACAAAGCAACATTAAATCATTTAAAAAAGAGCTCAAAACATGGATATTCAGTCAAACATTCAAGGATGGTATTGGTTAAAATCACATAACATATCTAATACACAACCTTGTCCGGGTATGCAATGTCACTCCTAAGACTATGACACGGAACGTTTTAAGCTAGATTGTTTCAAAAAAACTTATTGATCTTTACCCAGATTTGATCTCCCCAGTTACATGGTTTGATCACAGATATATCCTGTTATAAATGTTACTGTTAACTGTAATAAGTAATTTTCTGGTTCAGTTACTGTTAAATGTAATAGGTTGTTGTATATGTAAACCGGAGTGAAGGCAGCTAGCTATACCTCGGTATAAAAAAAACTCTTAAATAAATAAATAAAAATAAATAAATATCACTATGATATTAAGTCGGAGAGTGTACAGAAAAGCAGTTTTTTCTACTTTTCTGTACACTTGCCTGGTGCCGCACATTTGTAAAATGTGCTTGGCCGCAGATTTTACTTTCTGTATTTTGGGTGACTGACTAATAGGCTCATCAACATGCATTTGCATGTGATGAGTGCTATTAGTTTCCGGGGGGGGGGGGGGGGGTTTTGGCCGCACGCTTTCCATGTGCTATTACCCCTTACAGTATAAGGGATAATAATAGCGCGTCAAAAACATGCAGCCAAACTGGGGCTAAACGGTGCGCTCGGTCGAGTGCACCGTTCTGTATCGACCTGAAGGTGATTTGAAATTTTAAGCTTTGGTGAGGATATGCTGAGTAGAGTGTAGAGAAGAGTATAGCATGCTATTTAGTATGTGCCCACTTAAGCCTAATTTGCATAAGATATGCTTTTATTTATAGGTATAATGCTAAAATATTTTGAGACAGGTTTAGCATGCATACTAGGAACTAGTGGGACAATTTTCTAGGAGTACACAGGAGACAGTTTTTTATGTTTTCATTTTGTTTCATTTCTTGGAGGGCTGGTTTTGATATTTTCTATGTCATTTTTTCTAATTTCATTTCATTTGGTTTTAGAGTGCAATATTTTTAAATATTTTGCACTAAAATCAAACTCTGGTCACCATTTTTAAAATCTCCCCTGGGCTTTCTCTCACTCTCAGTGAGTCCCATCAAGCTTTGTGAAACTCCTCGTGGTCCCCTGAGGGACACTCATACTCCCCCTTCACCTATCTTAAACCAATAACTTCCCACATGTTTCTGCCCTGTTTGTGCCATTTCATATAATGACATCAGCCATTTTTCATACAACAAAACACTTAAGTAGATCCCTCAGGTAGTTTATTTTAGTTGGCCTAAACTTTTGTACCTAAAACAAATATAAAATAAAACACATTTTATAAACTAAAAGATAAGCTACATTTCTCCATACATCATAATTACCTGTGAGCAAGCAAACAGGGCTACACAAAGGGAATCAGTGTGTAGGTGAAATATTTACTTTACATGATGTTAATGACTGCCTCAAGCACTTCGTTTTGCTATGACAATTCTTTTCCTTTGTTAAATTAATTGATAATTTGTCCAGAGCACTTTGTAACATGCATTCTGAATCAGAATTTCCTGGTTTTCCAGGAGACAAAGTATGTTTTTGTTCTTCTATCAAAAATATAATTAAACTGAAATCAAATTCCATTTTAGAAACCAAGTGTTAGGAATTCTGAAATTTCACCTCAGTGGATAATATCCAATTATCTGTAGGGAAGATGTTCTTACAGATGATATCTAAGATTACTTAGATCCCAGATAAAACAAATTGAATTATTTAGAGATTAGAGATATTGCTTTATTTTATTTTTGTTATGAAGTTTTATTGTGACATTCAATAGTTTCCAATGATTATAATTAAATTAGACATTGCTTAGGTTTGTTATTCAACACCCATTAATTATTCTGGATACAAAAGTGTCTTAAATCATGAGTCAAATTTGTTTCAACTTAACCTTTTCTCATGCATTGCAATTTAAATATCCTACATAAAAAGGCAAGTCAAGTCTTACATATGATTTCCAGGAGGGTGCAGGTGTCTAGAAGACTCTCCTTGAAGGGTCTCAGCACTATGGTCCAAGGTTTGGTCTTGGAGCCCATTACCACACATGGGAATTCAGTTATACTCATGGCTTAGGCAAAAGACAGGTCCACTACTTCCATATGTCCAGAGACATCTTAACAGTCCACAGACTGCAGATGTCTCTGAACACATTGATAGACTGCTTCTGAGTGGCTTCTAGATGACTTCCAGCAAGTTGAGACAGACAGGACCTACAGACAATATGCTGGTATGGCGGACAGGTACTTGACAGGCAGGCACAGACAGGTGCCCAAAGAAGTGGCTATACAAGAATATGCCAGTCCTTTGTCTAAGTCCTTTAGTAAGAAATGCAGGGTCTGTGTGAGTCAAATTTAGCTTTCCAGGAAGAGAATTTTCCATCTTTGTCTAAAGCATTTTATTTGCCTAATTATAGAAATCTGGATAATAATAACATTAATTGTAAAACTGAAGTATCTGTTGAAAGTCCTAGTATTTCTATTTTTTTTTGGAAGAATCTTATAATAGGTCTACTTTAATTGTATCCTTTTGTGCTGAGCAAGATAAAGTATGTGTGTATAAGAGAGAGAACATTTGTGTATGTGAGAGCATGTGTTATGAGAAAGAGGGAGGATGTAGAGAGAGGGAGTGTATGTTTGGGTATGAGAGAGGGAGCAGGTGAATGAGAGAACATGTGTGTATGAGAGACTGACAGCTTATATATATATATATATATATATATATATATATATATATATATATGAGAGGGAGGAAGCTTGTATGTGTGAGAGAGAGAAGAAGCATGTATGAGAAAGAGGAGCATGTTTGTGTGAGCATGTGTGAGAGGGAGTGTATGTGTGCGTGTGAGAGAGACAGAGTGAGGATGTGTGTGTAAATGAGAACTAGTGTGTATATGTTTGTGTGTGTATGACACAGAGGAGAAAGTTTGTGAACCCTCCTCCCACCCCTATGACTCCATGGCAATCTCAGCATGACTGAAAATCCAAAGTTCCCAGGTATGGAGAATGGGGAATTTTAAAATTATTATTAGATTTAATAATTGGCTGTTATTTGATATGTCTACTGTTTTGAAATATTTTATTGTTGTTTGGTAAATTTAAAAATAATTTATATGCGTTTTAAATTATTGAATGTTCTATATATTAATAGTTTTGAAATATTATTTTTATTAGTATGGTGTTACTATTGATATTTTATATTGCTTGATTGTACTAATTTGATATTTTACTAGGAAAAGCAGTTTCTGTTTTTCCATTGTTGCAATGAATACAGAATCTGGCTTCTTGTGGTTTCCAACACATTTGTATTTATAGCTTTGGTCTCTGTATTCTGCATTTGGTAAGGGTCTGTAATGTTCTGCATTTATAACTTAGGTGAGATATTCTGTTAGCATGTTGTTCTGTTTTCCTTATAGGAGGTGTAATGTGTTTTAGGGCCTGGTATAATATTTGCAAAGTTGCCTTTCCATAAGCAAGGTGGTTACTCTTTGAGTCTGATAGATTAGGTAAGGCAGCCGACAATGAAATCGCTCCCGGACCCCCGCTGGACCCCCAGGGATTATTGGCAAGCCTTGGGGGGGGGGGGGTCAGGAGGCCCCCCCCAAGCTGGCCAGAAGTCCCTGGGGGTCCAGCGGGGGTCTGGGAGCGATCTCCTGCACTCGTGCCGTCGGATGCCAGGAATCAAAATGGCGCTGATAGCCTTGCCCATACTATGTCACAGGGGTTACCGGCGCCATTGGTCAGCCCCTGTCACATGGTATGAGCACAAGATGGCGCCGATGGCCACGTGACAGGGGCTGACCAATGGCGCCGGTAGCCCCTGTGACATAGTAGTTCAGAGGCTATTCGGCACCATTTTGAGCATGGCTGGCAGTGGCACACCGGGCTCGGAGGGACAAATGGAACCCGGGACCCCGCTGGACCCCCAGGGATGTTAGTAAGTCTTGGGGAAGGATCGGGATGGTGGGGGGGGGGGCTGTATGTAATGTATTAAAATGAATTTAAATGCTTGGGGTGGGTTTTTTTTAGCTTTGTTTTCCCGCTTCATTTTTTGGGCCGGTTTCGGGTTTCCTCGTTTTGTTTTTCAAAAAAACTAAACGAGAAAACCCAAATTTTACCACGAAGTATCCGAGTCAAAAAACGACCCGGTAGAAAAAAAGAAGCGCATCTCTACAGACTCATTAATAATATATAAAAATGATTAAATAATGATCCAGTCAAAACAACATTTGTGAAGGCTGCATCCTCCTGGGCCTGCACATATAAACGATAATGCCTAGAAAAGGTATGTAAAGAGGTCCATGATGCAGCTAAGCAATTGTTGATGGGAGACAACAATCTAACCTCCGCCCATGACACTGCCTGAGCCCTAGTGGAATGAGCCCTAATCTGACTAGGCAATGGCTGCTCACTATCAACATACACATCCGTGACTACCTCCTTAATCCAGTGGGCTATTATAGCCCACAAAGCCAACTCACCCTGCTTACTCCCACCATAGAGTATAAACAGCAGTCCGTCTATCTGAGAGGTTCAGAAACTACTAAATACCTCAAGATATGTCTCTTGACATCCAAGGGCCATAACAGGTAATATTCTTCCACATCTCCTTCCCTGTGCAGAGATGGCAGGGAAATAGACTGATTCAAGTGAATATCCAAGACCACTTTTGGCAAAAAGTAAGGAACAGGCAAGGCCTGTAGTTCAGATATCAGACGAGCTATATAAATTGCCACAAGAAACACTGATTTTAAGGTCAGCAACCTTAAGGAAAGGTTATGTATCGGTTGAACAGAGGAGCCTGCTAGAATATCCAAAACCAGATTAATACTCCACAAGGGCACCAGTAATCACAAAGGAGGTGAAGATGCTTCACTCCTTTCAAGAAACAGGCCACATTTGGATGATGTTAATTGTGCCGTCCGCGGCAGACCCACGGCGTGGCCCTCTCACCTCTTTCCAGTGACTCCAGTGCCTGGTCCCTCGTCTCTGGTGGCGGTAGGCCGCCGGCTCCATCCTCGCGCCACCCCTGGTGCCTCTGGCTCAGCTACAGACCCTCGTATTTCCAGTCCAGCTACCGCTCCTGCTGCTCAGCATCGGGCCTCTCCATGTGGCCCGCTGAGAGACTCTGCTATTCGGCGCTGCGCCCCTCCCTAGGCATGCGTGCGCGGATCACTAAAGTAGGGCACACGGTGGGAACCAAGCTGTGGCCCTGGATGATGACATCAGTGGAGCAATGGTATATAAGCCCAGGCTCCACTCCCTAGCTTTGCCTTTGCAACAGGTCTCCTCGCTGGTTGAATACTCGTTGCCTCCTGAGAGGTTCATCTCTTTCCTGTGTTCCTGTTCCTCACTGACTCCTGTTCCTGGTTTCCTCATTCCTGTGTTCCTGTTCTCCTACCTACCTTCAGATTGCCTTCTTGGATCTCGACCTTTGCTTTGCCTGACAACGCCGTTGACTCTCTCCAAGCTCATACCTCTGCTTTGCCTGACCACGTTATTGACTCTCTCCAAGCTTGGACTTCTGCTTTGCCTGACCACGTCGTTGACTCTCTCCAAGCCCGGACCTTTGCTTTGCCTGACTACTCTTTTGCCTCTCTCCAGACCCAGACCTCTGCATTGCCTGAATACTCCGTTGCCTCTCTCAAGACCCAGACTTCTGCATTGCCTGATTACTCCGTTGCCTCTCTCCAGACCCAGACCTCTACATTGACTGACTACTCCATTGCCTCTGCTTTGCCTATCTCCGCACCCAGACCTCAGCCTTTCTTGCAACCACTTCCAGATTGCTGCCAATCCTGACTGAAGCTTGCTCTACAATGCCTCGTCAGCCTACGTCCTGGACTTGGCCTATTCAGGCTTCGGCCTGTTCTTGCTCGGGCGCTCCCTGTTTGACTTTGTTCCTTTGGTGCCCAGGTCTCCGGGACTCTACCTCATCCAGTACAAGATTCTTCCATACCTCTACTGCTGTCTCTGGGCTGACCTCAATCCCTCTATGGACGACAATCGGAGGCCCACCTAAGTCCAGCTGGCCCCATCACCCAAAGGCTCAACCCGCAGGGAACGAGGGCTGGTATTGGTAAAGTGCCAGCTGGCCTCTGTCCATCAGCCCACTTTGCCTGCCGATGCTGGGGACCTGTAGGATCCTTCCTACGGGGTGCATCAACCCCACCTCGGCCCAAGGGTCCACCTCTGGTGCAACAGGTGAGCCAACAAGAGCCCACCATTCACCTGTCTTCAGAAAAAGGCAAGAGCCTCCACCTGTACTTTAAGGAATTAAGGGCCAATGCTTTACTCAATCCATCCTGCAAAAATTCCAAAATTATCAGGATCTTAACTGAACAAGAAAGAACCCCTCACTCTTCACACCAAGCCTCAAAAACTCAGCAAACCAGCACATAGGCTAATAAAGTCGTGAACCTTTTCACTCATAGCAAGGTAGCTATCATTGCAGCAGAATATCCATATTTCAACAACCAAGCCCTCTCAAGGGCCATACCATAAGACAAAATCAATTTGGATCTTTGTGAAGAACAGGCCCACGCTGTAGCAAATCCCTGTGCACCAAAAACAAGAGAGGAGATTCCACCAGAAGCATTCACAGATCTGCACATCATGGTCCCCTGGGCTATTCTGGTGCCACCAGAAGCACCAACAAGGGCCATGGGAGAAAATAATTCAGCAGCTTGCCCTCCAGCATGAGAGCATTGATGCCCAAGGACTTTGGATCTATCCTGCGACTGAAGAATTGAGGATCCTTTGCATTGCGAGAAGTCACCAGCAGGTTCACAAATGGAATGTCCCAGCAATCCACTATTAGCTGAAAGGCCTTGTTTGACAATTCCCATTCTCCTGGATCCAGACTTTGCTGAGAAAATCAGCTCTTACATTGTATTTTCCTGCACTGTGTGAGGCTGAGATCTCCTGAAGATGCACTTCTGCCCATTCTATAAGTTGGGCTATTTCCTATGACACTTGCTGGCTCTTGGTTTCTCCCTGCCGATTGATGTATGCCATTGTTGTTGCATTGTCCAATGTTATCCAATTGGCTCGACCGTGCAATCTATCAGCGAACTGCTATTAATTAAGTTGACTTAGAAAATAGCCACTGCTATTACTAGCAACAGAACATGGAATAGACTTAGTTTTTGGGTAATTGTCAGGTTCTTATGGCCTGGATTGGCCACTGGTGGAAACAGGATGCTGGGCTTGATGGACCTTTGGTCTGACCCAGCATGGCATGTACTTATGTTCTTATGCTAACCGGATTGCATGGTTTTCCAGATGATTGTTGCTCCAGATAGACTCTTCTGCACTCTAGCACCTTGTGCTGTCAGTTCCTGACAGTGAGCTCCCCAACTCTGGAGGCTGGCATTTGTCATGAGTACTAGTCAGTCTGGTGATCTTAGGAAAACTCCTTTCCTTAAATGACCCACTTTTAACCACCACCGTAGAGAGCAGACCTCCATTGGTAGGTGAAGCCAAATCAAATAGTCTTGAGACTGTGGGCTCCAGTGAGAAAGTAGAATGTGCTGAAGAGGATGCATATGCACTCTCACCCATGGTACTACCTCCAGAGTCTCTGCCATCAATCTGAGCATCGGAAGATAGGATCACACTGTCAGATGAATTGTGTTCCTCAATAGCTGCACCTGTGCCATTAGCTTCTGAATAGGGCCCTCCAGCAGGAATACTCTGCCCTGTTTCATGTTGAACTGGACACCAAGATACTCTAGCGACTGTGGTGGCTGAAGATTGCTCTTGGCCTGATTCACTACCCGACTTAGCTCTTGCAAGGAGATCACCTTGTGCGAGACCCTGAGGCTCTCTTCCAGACTCTTGGCCCACATCATCCAGTTGTCCAAGTAGTCGTGTATCAGGATCTCATCTTTTCTCAACTCCACCACCACAACCACCATAAACTTGGAAAAGGTTCTAGGCGCACTCAAAGCTATGACATCCCAAAACCGTGAAATGCAGAAACCGTTGATGCTGTAGTCAGATGGGAATATAGAGGTATGCCTCAGCCAGATCCAGAGATGACAGGAACTCCCACAACTGTAGTATCATTATCACTGAGCGCAAGGTATCCATGCAAAAACAAGTCACACACCAATGATGGTTGAATCCTTTGAGATCCAGAATGGGATGAAACAAAATAAATGGAATAACAGCCTATATTTGCTTGAGACATGGACACTGGAACCACAGCTCACAGGCTGAGCAGTCTTATCAATGTACACTCCAGTACCTGTCTCTTCTGTGCAGAGTTTCAGGGAGATGCCATGAACACATCCTGAAGAACACTGTGAAACTCCAGTTCATAGCCATCCCATATCACCTCTGGAACCCACTGATCTGTCATGATCTCAACCCACCTCCAATACAAAAACAGAGAGGTGACCTCATATCTTCTGATCCCAGAGGAGGGTTGGCACACCTTCATTGGAAAACTCGGGGTGCTCTACTACATCTTTAAACATGGTGCGGGCCATCCATTGCTCCTACCATGTGACAGGGGCCGGCCAATGGCACAGGTAGCCCCGGTCACATGGTAAGGGCAAAGGGCCATCGGCACCATTTTGTTTACTGGCAGCTGATGGCCTGAGACTGGGAGATCGCTCCCGGGAACCCTACTGAATCACCAGGTATTTTAAGAAAGTTTGGGGGGGGGGGGGGGTCGGGAGGGATGCTGGACACCAGGTACTTAAAGATAGTTTTGGGGGGGTCGAAAGGGTGGGCCATTCTAAAGAATTTGATTTTAAGGGTCGGGGCTTGGGTGCAGCCGATTAAAATGCAGTCAATTAAAGCGCTACAAAACGGAATGCTACGAATCGCGGGAACGAAAATTACCCATGATTTGTGTACGATTCCAATTCCGGCTACGATTCTGGACCTGATTCACATCCCTAATGTCAAGTCCTCTGAAAATCCACTCTTCTGCAGGGTCAAAAACATCTGAACCCCCTAGTACAACCTCTTGTGCTGAAGGATCATGGCACCTGTTTCTTATCCTCTGGCAATCGAGGAACCGGGGACTCACCCCACTTATTGGCCATCTTCTCCAGCTCACTCCCAAATAAGAGTGATCCTCTAAAAGGCAACTTTGTAAGATTAGACTTTGAGATTGTATTGGCTAACCAATTTCTCAGCCATAGCTGATGCCTAGCCACTATTACCAAAGCCACCCATCTGGTTGAAATACAGACCAAATTGCAGCCCACATCTGCTAAAAAGGTAGCTGCTGTTTCCTTCACTGCCCTGGAATTTACACCAGATTCATTGATCTCCTGTGAGAGCGAGCAACCAGGGAACAACAGGAAGCTATCTGCAAATTCATTGCCACTGCTTCAAAGGCCTGCATAAGGATAGCCTAAATTCTCCTGAGCATCTTTTTGGGCCACTCTCACTTCTACAGGAATAGTTGTCCACTTGGTGACAGCACACACAAGCGCATCCACCTTTGTAAAATTGCTCTTACATAGCTGGCTCCAGGGGTTACAGGCCTTCCAAAACTCATCCCCCTTTGAAATTAGCTTTCGGGGCATCCCACTCAAGATTAATTAATTATAACAGCCTCCATAATAGGAAAGAAACATGAGGCTTTATGCAAAGAAATCAAAATGGGATATTTCTTTGACTGAGACATGGATTCAGCCCCAGGTACTCCCATCATCTTCAATGTTTGGTAAATCAAAGCCAGTAACTCATCTTTATGAAAGAACCACCACATGGTTCTATATGACTCCAATTCTGGAGAAACTTCCCCATCCTCCAGGAACTAATGATTGGTTTCATCATCCGTGCCATCTGGGTCCCCATCAGGAAGACCGGTTTCTGATCTAGGCATACCCCGATGCTTACATGCAGTACCAGGCAAACAGGGTTTTACTGCCTGTGACCCAGAACTGGTATCAGTGGTTGGGGCCAAGGATTGTGCCTGAAGAAAAGATTGCAGTCCTGAAAAAATTCTACCCAAGAAAAGGCAGAGGGATCCATGCCAAAACCAGGTAGAACCTGTCCTGAGCCCACTGAGCTAACATCCCTGCTGATGAACCAGCTAAGGGAGCTCCAAAGTTAGGTGACCCTTCTGGCAGCTCTTTTTCCAGTCCCACATCAGGTTGGGAAGAACCAAGCTTAGTAAAATCAGATGAAGGCAATTCCTCTTGAGCCTCCAAGCAATGCTGAGACAAGTTAGAGGGAATGCCAGGCTGAGATGCCCAAATATGACAAGCAGCACAGAGGGTAAGGCGCTTAGGTTTCTCAGCTATAGGCGCCATCAATCTATCAGTATGCTAAAATAAGCTTCTGAGGAGTGTGCATCCATCCATAACTGAGCTGCAAAAAACTAGTCATACAAAATTTAGGCATCCAAAATGTAGGTGCTGAACAACGTACCTCGATAGGTGCCCAAAAAATGAGCTCCACAAGGCCACATCGCTTGCATGCAAAGATAAACATGTATGAATGGGCACAAAGATGGATGCCTTTAACCAACTGGATGTCCAACCATTCACCCAAACAAGTGTCCAACTAGGCACCCAAATAGTCACACAATTGGACATGTACCTGGGTGCACAGCAGGAAACACTCGTACAATCCAACAGAACTGAAGAGGGCAACCTAATGCGCAGGAAAAAAGCGCATGAAGTGCCGCTGGGCCTGCCATGCTGTGAACAAGGAAAAAGCCTGTGAGTGGGGCCTAGCCAAAAGGCTGTTCAACCCGCCAGACTGCCCACATCCCCCAAACTCCCATGGAAGTGGGAATGAATGTCGGATTAACACTTCGAACACAGAGACTGAAGGAGAGAGAAATCCCTACAAAAACTCATTCTCTGATTATAATTTTTTTTTTATTTGTTACCTGAGCTCAGCCTGTCCCAGCTGAGAACAGAATTGGTCTCCAGCTCCAGGGGGAGAGGGCATATACCTTCACCGCCTTGTTCAGCTTCCTGCACCCGCTGTCTTTCAGTTGTTTTTTTTTTTAACAGCTAAGTCCATGCTGGCTGAAAACCAGATACTGGACCAAGGCACTCATCTGAGGGAGGGATCCTCAGGAATCCTCGACTGAGGGAGGGACCATTTAGTATCACCACAAGAGAATGGGGCAAATTAAATTTCCTTCTTCTTTTCTCCTTCTAAAACTTAATTCAATCCCTCGTAAGGAGATGCACATCCAACACCTGCTAGAGATGGAGCATACTGCTGGGCTGATATCACTGCAGAGGTGTATATATATACTGCGATATCAGCTTTGATATCAGCTTCAAGTAACAGAGGAAACAGAGAAATTCTGTGCTTCCTTCAGAGAGTGGTTGCCTTATAAAAGCAGGCTTTCAGCATAGAAGGATACTATAAGCTCTTCTTGATTACAAAAACAAATATAT
The DNA here is from genome assembly GCF_901001135.1 of Rhinatrema bivittatum. NCBI lineage: Eukaryota > Metazoa > Chordata > Amphibia > Gymnophiona > Rhinatrematidae > Rhinatrema > Rhinatrema bivittatum. The sequence continues at coordinate 642,132,318 of NC_042615.1, read as the reverse complement.
AAAGCCAATAAAAGTTCTACAATTGTTGTAAAGGGAAAGGTTTTTTAGTATTACTTTGCAATCTGTTTGGCAATACATTTCTGATGTTTTTCTCATTATGAAATGGTTGTAATTACATTCATATGCCCTTGAAGGCTTACCTGCAGGCATGCAGAGATAAACTAAAGTGGGAAATGATGGCATTGTTATTCTATGTTATACAAAAGATAAAAAGGAAAAACTAGACAGTTAAAATAAAAGCAGAGGAACTTTTTATGATACAAAAACAAGTAAAAAAAATATAGGAGCGTGCTCCCTTATTGTTCTATAGACATTTTTTTTTAAACTGCTTTAGGAAAAAAGACTCAGAAGAAAACAGGATTGAAGAAAAGGCTTCTTCATACCAAAATTTGCATGAGTTACTCTTATTATTTTTTTCACTTGTTTTATGTTATAGTCATATTTATCTCTAACCAAGATAATATTGTTTGGCTGCTTGCAGCCTTTGGATGGTCTTCTCATCAATGATACTTACAGGAATCAGCAACCTCAGTGACCTGATTTGTTATAAGAGAGGTAGGCTCACTTTCTTGCCTCTGAGCATGACATCTCATCCAGTTGCCCTTATGAACTACCTATGAACTCACATTTTTCCACTTGGTGTGTGAGGTCCCTCACTTCCCCGGATGCTACTACACTGCTGTTAACCACACATTTTCTGTTCCATAGCATCATCAATGTTTAATAAGCTTTATAAACAACATAAGTCCACAATTCACCAAACAGTTCACAACAAAACACCCACAATGGTACAAAACCCTAGGAAAGGAGAAGCCAGAGGAAATCTCTGGAGGAGGACTGATGTCATTTCCAATTGGGAAAATTAGGTGAAAGGGCTGTGTATTCTGGCTTGGAGTTGGTTTTGCTCTTTGCTGTGTCTAACCACAGCCTTTTAGTATCATATGCCTCCTCCAGCTCCTCACTGGAGGCTAAGATGATACAGACAAGAAGCAGAAAATTCTCTTTAGTCGCTAACTGTTTTATATTTTGTGATTCAGGGAATCCAGGACATGATTTTTTTCTGAATTAGGTTTTGCAAATACTGCCACCATTACTTGAGAAGCAGTAAAAAAGGAGGAGCACGGTCTTGGATTTAGGTGCTGCACTTCTGATGTTCCTGCCTTTTGCTGTAGTATAATTCAATGAAGGCTAATATCTGACCAATATTTGCAAGAACCATAAAGGAAGGGAGTCTGAAAAAAAAGTCCAAGACAGCATGAAAGATAATTGGGTAAGGTCTGCAAAAAGCATCTTATTAACAAGATAAGTCCAAGAATTGGCAGTTATTTTTAAGGAAGAGAATTCTGAAAGAACCTTGAAGACAGACGGAGCAGAAGAGGAACCACCCAAATGTACCAAAGCAGCTTGGAGAAGCAGCAGCAGTGGAACTAGACATTAAAATCACAAATAGTAGGTGCAGAACAATGCAGCAAGAAGAATAGCAGCAAAGTCCTAAGATGTACAGTAAGGGCTGAGGCAGGAAGGAGAATGGCATTAAAAATTCAAGGTACTAAGAGGGGCAAAGCAGTACCAGGAGTGGTATGAAAGTCCCAAAAGTCCATGAGTGGTATAGAAAGTGTACAAAGTATTAGATTTTCAAGGTAAGACAATAAATTGGCAAGCACTGTAAGTGAAAGCAATTTGAAAATAACCTTGAAGACAGCAGAACAGAGGCATAAGCACTAAAAATACCAAAAGTGGCATGGAACAGCAGCAGCAGCAGCAGTGGAACTGGAAATTAAAATTATAAATGATAGGTGCAGAGCAATAGAGTAAGAAAAATGGCAATGCTTAGCAAGCAGAGTTAGAATATTTGGCAGTGGCACACTGTTTACTGGCTGACTAGCCTATTTAGTATACTATACATAGCATCTCTCATAGTATGTGCAAATATGTCTCTTACACACTCTGAGACCGAGATGAAACAGACAAGATTCAAGCTGGTGTTCACTGTAATCTGCCTCTGAAGTTAAGAGTAGATGCAGATTAGAAGACAAGACAGCAGTATGCAAAGTGAGGCAGAAAGACAGAATAGCCTCCAAACCCCCTAAGCCATGGAGTTACAAACAGCACAGACACATAAAAATCTCCAAACTGTAGAGTATAGACAGGATATTTCAAATGGTAGATAAACATCAAAACCTTTAAGATATAGAATGCAGGTAGAAAATTCACAGAAAGGCATCAAAACCCCCAAGGTATCATAAGCTATGCAAATGGAACAAACTATAGTAGTATTAACAGCCCAAAGCAGTGAAGGCAGCAAAAAAGCAGCAAAGGCAAAATCAACAGTGGCATGAATTCTACAAGGGACCACAAAGTGACAAAATGAATGGAATCCATAGTGGCAGTTGTTCTCCAAAGCACGAGAGAGCCTGAAGCAGGCCAGGCATTTACAGTAGCAGACTTCAATAAAAGGTATAGAGACAGGAAAGAGGTGAGGTGGAATGAGAAACTTGTATTTTTTTTCTTTTTTGTTTACATTACATTTTTGGTAACAAATAGCATAGAAACATAGAAATAAAGAAGCATGATGATAGAAAAAGACTATATAGTCTATCTAGTCTGCCTTTCTACCCAATTAATTTAGCTTCATATTTCCCAGCACTCACTTAGAGATCCCTTGTATTTATTAGAGATGTGCTTCGTGTTTAGGTATCGGGTCTGGCTTCGGTCGACCGATTCGTTTAAAAATTTAGTTTTTCGCGTGTGTTTTGGTTTTTTTATACGAACGGAGTTAGTGCGCACTAACGGGGTTAGTGCGCTCACTGTTACCGTTAGTGCGCACTACCTAAAGTTAGTGCGCACAGCCAAAAATTGCAACTTTTAAGTAAAACGTATCAATTTTTAAGGAGTCCGTTAGCTAAATGTACGGTTCCCAGCTCCCACTGGTTCGCACCACCTGGAAAACAGGCAATGGGAATGTAGAACCAGTATTTTAAATCATCCGTAGTTAGTGCGCACTAACGGGGTTAGTGCGCTCACTGTTACCGTTAGTGCGCACTACCTAAAGTTAGTGCGCACAGCCAAAAATTGCAACTTTTAAGTAAAACGTATCAATTTTTAAGGAGTCCGTTAGCTAAATGTACGGTTCCCAGCTCCCACTGGTTCGCACCACCTGGAAAACAGGCAATGGGAATGTAGAACCAGTATTTTAAATCATCCGTAGTTAGTGCGCACTACCGGGGTTAGTGCGCTCACTGTTACCGTTAGTGCGCACTACCTAAAGTTAGTGCGCACAGCCAAAAATTGCAACTTTTAAGTAAAACGTATCAATTTTTAAGGAGTCCGTTAGCTAAATGTACGGTTCCCAGCTCCCACTGGTTCGCACCACCTGGAAAACAGGCAATGGGAATGTAGAACCAGTATTTTAAATCATCCGTAGGTAGTGCGCACTATCGCTGGCTAGTGCGCACTATCGCGGATTAGTGCGCACTACCTTGAGCATGCTCTGTGAGGTCCCCGGAGGCCATTTTGCTTAAAATACACGCACTAATAATTATTTTCTTACTACGTGCAGTCTCTGAGACAGAGCAGTGAGCTGAGCAGCACGCGCAGTGAGCTGACTCTGAGCACTGTGAGCAGCAGTATACTACAGACACCAGTAATATAATAATCAATCATCAATTCAACAGACGTTGATTCATTCTTCCCACATTATCATCAACTCTACCACTGTAAGTGTATAATATAATAAATATATAAGATTTTGTTTTAGTTTTTATACAACAGTATTACTTTACTAGTAGTTACTTAGTTGGTTAAGAAATAGTTAATGCACTTTTTTTCGGTGAAGTAGCATAAAATAATATAAAAATAATATTAAATGAAGTTACTTACATTAGGGGAAATTAAAAGTTTAACACACAAAAGTACTTCATTTAATTTTATGCTAATTTAGTGAAAAAAAAAGTTTAACAGAAATTGTCAGTGTCAGACAGCTCCCTCTCTGCATGAGAGGCTGGCTGGCTTCACAGACAGGGGGGGGGGGAGCTCAGCTGCCTGACCCTCACTCCTCCCCTCCCCCCATGTCCCTGCCACTGAACTGAATAGTGTACTGTCACTGTGAGGGTGAGGGCTGAGACAGCTCCCTCCCTCCCTGTCTCAGCCCTCACCCTCACAGTGACAGTACACTATTCAGTTCAGTGGCAGGGACATGGGGGGAGGGGAGGAGTGAGGGTCAGGCAGCTGAGCTCCCCCCCCCCCCCCTGTCTGTGAAGCCAGCAAGCCTCTCACTACGTAATGCAGGCAGGGAGGGAGCTGTCTCAGCCCTCACTGTGAGGGTGAGGGCTGAGACAGCTCCCTCCCTGCCTGCATTACGTAGGGGGGGGGGAGCTCAGCTGCTGCCTGACCCTCACTCCTCCCCTCCCCCCATGTCCCTGCCACTGAACTGAATAGTGTACTGTCACTGTGAGGGTGAGGGCTGAGACAGCTCCCTCCCTCCCTGTCTCAGCCCTCACCCTCACAGTGACAGTACACTATTCAGTTCAGTGGCAGGGACATGGGGGGAGGGGAGGAGTGAGGGTCAGGCAGCTGAGCTCCCCCCCCCCCCTGTCTGTGAAGCCAGCAAGCCTCTCACTACGTAATGCAGGCAGGGAGGGAGCTGTCTCAGCCCTCACTGTGAGGGTGAGGGCTGAGACAGCTCCCTCCCTGCCTGCATTACGTAGGGGGGGGGGAGCTCAGCTGCTGCCTGACCCTCACTCCTCCCCTCCCCCCATGTCCCTGCCACTGAACTGAATAGTGTACTGTCACTGTGAGGGTGAGGGCTGAGACAGCTCCCTCCCTCCCTGTCTCAGCCCTCACCCTCACAGTGACAGTACACTATTCAGTTCAGTGGCAGGGACATGGGGGGAGGGGAGGAGTGAGGGTCAGGCAGCTGAGCTCCCCCCCCCCCCCTGTCTGTGAAGCCAGCAAGCCTCTCACTACGTAATGCAGGCAGGGAGGGAGCTGTCTCAGCCCTCACCCTCACAGTGAGGGCTGAGACAGCTCCCTCCCTGCCTGCATTACGTAGTGAGAGGCTTGCTGGCTTCACAGACAGGGGGGGGGGGGGAGCTCAGCTGCCTGACCCTCACTCCTCCCCTCCCCCCATGTCCCTGCCACTGAACTGAATAGTGTACTGTCACTGTGAGGGTGAGGGCTGAGGGCTGGCTTCACAGACAGGGGGGAGCTGCCTAGCCCCTCCCTGCATTAGTGTGTGAGCTTCTGAACAAACAGCTGTCCTATAGCACATACTTTTTTTCATCTTCTTTTTTATTTTCTCATGGTAGGATGGAACGTGAAAGGGAGTCAGATGACAGGGGGAGGGAGTCTGACTCCTCCCCACCGTCCTCCTCCAAGGTGGCAGCAAGGTCCAGGAAGCCCCGCTTTACCCAGGCCGACGTGGACCTCCTGGCCCGGCTGATGCTCCTGGATGAGGGGAACCTTTACACCCCCCCAGGCAGCAGGCCTAACCTGCAAAGGGAGACTGCTGCCTGGGCCTCTCTCCAGGAGGAGTTTTGCCGGCGGGCCTCCTACCCTCGTGAGGTGGAAGACCTGAAAAGAAAGGTGAAAATAATAATGTTGATCATAATATTCAATTATAAATTATGTATATTATTTTGTCATTGAAAATTAAATAGAGTATGATAGTAATACTAGCTACAGTAGCTACTAGTAGCATACATTGAGTTATATAATTATAATGTAATAATTAACTACTATAAGTAATAAAAGTTATAATGTTAAGTAAATATATTTTAAAAAAACAGAAATACTAGTAGCTAGCTACTAGCTAGCTAGCTACTAGTGTACCACCCTTACCCTATACTATACTAGTATTAATACTTAATAACTAGACTACACAGGAAATAAAATTATCTGTGGTATATTATTGATATTTATATATTAATCGTTTTGAAATGGTGGTATTTGGGATTTTTTTGAAGCCACATTGAAATATAAATAAAATAGTATTTATGTATAACTAACTTTTGTATGTTGCATAAAAAATAATCTAGTAGGTCAAGGCAAAACATGGGCATGTTGTAAAAATTAATCAATGTTATTCTTTTTCCTGTATATCCCTCTAATTTTCAGGTCGCCATCTGCGATTGCACGAGGGTAGGTGGCTCGAGGAGGTCCGCCGAACCGTGGCCCGTTCCGTGCCTGGTAAGTTGTTTTCAGAATACTACACAAGAACAACACACATTACACAAGTATTCAATTAATTGTAATGGAATTTGTGTTTAAAAATGTTTCTTTACTATAACAGTGAATGAATCATTGTGTCTGATCTCATTCTTGTTTTTAAAATTCTAACTGTTCTCTGAATTTTGATTTGTCTTGTACAGAACCACACCCAGGCAGGGACGAGGCGGGGCTTCCTGGGCCTAGTGGGAGGCAGAGCTGTCACCAGAGGAGGACGGAGGCAGCAACCAGTAGTGGTCTAGGTAGGAAATAATATATCTCTTGGCACGGCCAGTAAAGTAGTATATATTATCTGAGGCTGAAAAACAAAATCTTTTTTTTTTTATATCAATCAGTTTTAGTGGCTGGGGATTGGGAATGGGGGGAAGTGTGTATTTATTTATTTGTATATATTAAATGACACTGAGTGGCTATGATAGTAAACTAAAGAATTGAAGGTGAAAAAAAAGAAGAGGTTTGTAGTGTATCTCCTACCATCATATTCTGTGTAACCTGAGATTGACTATTATTTCTCCTTCCAATCCTTCAAATTATGTATTCTCTCTAATCTATGTTGATAGATTTGATATCCCTCCACTCTCCCCCTCACTCCTTCTCCCCTGCAATGGACTCCTCATTTTTCTATAATCCTCAAGGTCAATAAACTAAATAAGGGGTAGATTATTTTATAAACTTGCTCGCACGCATCCAGTATTTGCTTTTTTATTTGTCATATCTGACTATGTGTAATGTATGTATAATGTATAGTTCTGTGTCTCATGTTGAATTATTATTTTTTTTTAATTTCTTTACAGGCCAAGATAAAGCTGCCACCAGCCAGCGGCCCACCACTTCCACCAGCACCACCACCAGCGCCAGCGCCAGTGCCAGCACCAGCACCAGCACTGCCGTACTTCCTCCAGGATCTCCTCCAACCTGTAAGTGCTGTTGTGCACAATATTCAAAGTTGGAGGAGATCCTGCAGGAAGTACGGCAGTTCAAGGCGAAATATGATGCCGACTTCATGATGTTGCAGCAGAGGGTCGGAGAGGTGCAGGCCAGTGTCAGCAATGTGGAGAGGAGGTTGTTAGCCCTGGAGGAGGCCCCTCAGGAGCAGAGGGAAATGGCTTCTCCTCCTCATGAGATGCCTCATGAGGAGGAGGTGCCAGTTCCCTCTGCTTCAGAGCAGGTTTCTCCAGTGGTGGCACCCTCCTCTCCACATGAGCCTGACCCTGCTGCAACATCATGAAGTCAAGGCATCATATTTCGCCTTGACCTGGGCTGCTGGGCTGGTTTTTTTTTATTTTAATTTATTTTTTTTGACAAAAATGTTTGTCTATTGTAATTTGTTAATGTCTTCTAATAGTTAAATATTTGTAAAAAAAAATAAATGTTTTAACATTGTGCAAAATGTTTGTTTGTTCTTTTTTATATATTATTTTATTAGTCATTTAACTAATAATAATTATTCATAAATAATATAGTATGGTACTACTAAATTACAAAGAGCAGACATGTACGGATGTATGTCTATTATAATCCAACATATTTCATTGTTTTAGTAGTAACTAAGTTAGTCATACACTTCCATACAACATTCAGTCTGGCTGAATTAGCACAAGTTGTATACTTGTGAGCAGTAGCGCCAACGTCAAGGCTTCAACCGTGGCTACTGACCATTCACACATCTTTCAACCTGGCCAATACAATATTGTGCACTGTGTGCAGTGTGTGCAGCACTCAAGCTACTGCAATGACTCACACGTCAATGCCAAAAATTGCTCCATGACCAAGACAGCCATTTGAAGCAAAAACTTTAATGCTTGTGATACTAAAGTAGGAGTAAGGACTAGGAGAAAGCAGACTCATGAACAAAAAATCCTTCAGAAATGTACAACTTCTGGGTGCTCAGTTTTCTCTTTTTATTACACTCAAGGGTGTTTGTATATATTTGGTTAATCAATATATTGTTACAGTAGTGGATATAACAGTAACAGTTTATATCCAACTAGTAGCTAGTAGTAGTAGCTACTAGTTGGATATAAACTGGATATCCAAGTAGTAGCTAGTAGTAGTAGCTAGCTAGTAGCTAGCTACTACTAGTACAACCACTAGCTACTTTGTTAGAGTATCAACCTCTCTGTGCACTGTAAGTGCAATTTTATATTGTATTGGCCTGAAATTCTTTCATACTTCATTCACACAATCATGCTGTCGGAGATGGACGCTGAGGCAGAAGAACCCAGCGAGGACTTGCCTGCCTCAGAGGTGGACACTGGGGGAAAGGAGCCTGGGAGTGAGAAGCCTGTGTTGGAGACGCAGCAGGACAGAGTGTTCATGTCTTGTGACTCCCAGACTGGCTTCTCCTGTGGGCCACAAGAGGCAGCAGCGGCAGTGTTGTGGCCGCTGCTGCCTCTTGTGGCCGGGCACCCCAGCAAGCGATGCGGGGAGCACAGCTGCATAGAGCCAAGCCTCTCTTCCACCCCTTGACCTTGGATCTCGGCCCTCGACAAGAGGCTCACTCCTCCCAGTCACAGGGAAAGTTCGGATACCCAAGCTGTGGAAAGTTCGTTTTGATAAAAACCAATTGCTCGACTAAGTCTGGAGACAAACGTGCACGGTGTGGACTCACTATGTTCCCTGTCATTGAAAATACTCTTTCACTTTGCACACTTGTTGGCGGGCAGGAAAGAAAGTGCTGTGCTAGTATTGCAAGATCAGGCCACATTGAAGCTTTCTGTGCCCAATATCTCAAGGGATCTGAGTCCATGCTCTGAATTGGCTCAGACAGAAAACGCTTAACATGCAGTTCTGAAACATTCTCCTGCAGGTAGGACTCAGTAGTAGTAACTCTTCTGCCAACAGCTGATGCGATTGCTTGTGACATGGCAGGCAGTTCATTAAATGTGGAATGACTCATATTTTGATGTGTTATGGAAGGGGTAGGGGAGCAGCTGATCATACTAGTACTTGAGCAGGATGGAGTTGGAGACTGAGAGGATAATACTAATTCTTTTTCATCGTTACTAGTGGAACAGACCCTGTTAGACATTATGTTTTCAACCATTGTAATCAACTTTTTTTTCCAATGTGTAAGAGCATTGTTCTTGAGAGCAATACTGCCTTTCACACGTGGGTCACACATCGTGGCTAACATATAGCAATCCCTTTGCATGAGAGGTTTCAATCTTTTTTCAACTTGCTCTTTTAAGCATTTAACAAGCATTAACACTTCCTTAGAGAAATCTGGATGATGCAGAAATTCCTGTAATACCTCCTCCAGATAGTTTATTACAGGGATGACACCACCCAAAGTGGCATTAGCTGAACTCAATGCATCAGTATATACTTTGAAAGGCTTGAGGACATGCACCATGTGTGCAATGTTTGTCCAGTCCTGACATCCAAGAGGATTTTCCAATCCAATTTCAGTTGCCATTGCCAAATCATGAAGAGGTGTCTGCTGTTCAGACAACCTCTCCAACATAAGATAGGTGGAATTCCATCTGGTAGGCACATCCTGAAGAAGGTTGTGCAAAGGTGCGCCAACTGCTATTTGCCTCTTTCTGAGTTGCTTCCCACTTTTTACACTACGATTGAAATGCCCAGCTATTTTGCGACACTTTTCAATCAACCGCTTCAGGAGTTGACTACTACAACTAGTAGTAGTACCACCTTCCTTGCCACTAAGCCCCAAAGCATCCCTCACTATCAGATGCAGGGTATGTGCAAAGCATCGGATGCCGCTGAATCTGCCATCAGCCAGAGCCTTAATAATATTGGAACCATTGTCAGTAATGAAAAATCCATTTAAGCATTCCATATCACTGCTTCTAAGGAGCCCATTCCATTTTTCCATCATCCCCTGAATTGCGTGTAAGATATTTTCTGAAGTATGTCTCTTGTCTAGCACTTGAGCATGCAGTAAAGCCCAATGGTATCCTGGTGAAACCTTTTTGGAGCTGCTGCCACTGCCACTGCCAATGCTGCTAGTGCTTACAGGTATTAATGCCTCATCCAGCTGCCACCAATGTGCTGTTAGAGACAAATATGCATGCATTGCATTCATACTAGTCCAAACATCAGTGGTGAGATGGATGCTCCTCCCCTTTGCCCTTGCCATCATAATCTGCATTTCAGCACGACATTTTCTGTATAGGGAAGGAAGCACCTGACGGCTAAATGTACTTCTTGAAGGAAGTTTGTAGTAAGGGGCGAAATAATGGAGCATCCGCTTAAATCCCTCATTTTCTACAATCTGCAGTGGCTGATCATTCAAAGCAATCATTAGAGCAATATGTCGTGTACCCACTTTAGACATTGCCTGCTTCCTGCTCTGTGACATTGCAGAAGAACACCACCCCATCTGCTCCATGGTAGCTTGCCGCTGCTGCTGGGGATGAGGAAGAGGAGACTGCTGCTTCTGCAGATGCACACAATCTGTATCTTCTTTAGTACTACTACTTTCCTTCTGTGGCTGCTTCCCTGTTGCTTTACTTGAAGCCTGGGCAAGCACGGTGGGACCAGCTTCTTCTGCAAGCAACAGTGCTCTATGTTCTCTTTCAAGGTGATATTTCATGTTGCTGTTAGTAAGATGTCCAATAATTCTTCCACGGCTCACCATCTTTTTACAATGGATACATTGTCCAAATCTCTGGTCAGCCACAACATGATAATGATTCCAAATCTTTGATGTCCTTGTACTGTTCCTTACTCTAGGCTGGATACTTGTCATTTTCATACTAGTAGTAGAAATAGTAGTAGTAGTAGTAGTAGTCACACGTGGATGTTCAAATGGTGTAGGGGACAGGGTACCAGCAATACTGCTGGCACTGGCAGTAGTTGTTTGTTTTGCAATCTGACTAACATTGTCATTGCTTCTGTTCTCCTCCTCCTCCTCCTTCTCCTCTGAATGTTTACTAGCCAAAAACTCCTGATCATCATCCTCCTCCTCCTCCTCCTCCTCCTCCTCCTCAATATCTGATTCTTCATCATCATCAAATATTTTCTGTATCACCATTCTTTCATCTAATCTTTTCACCTTTCCCTCAAATTTTGCTCGTTCCTTCCCTTGCAACAAGTTTCCTTGCACTTCTACATCCTCTTTCTTCTCAAAAAATCGCAGTTTTTTCCTAGGGACTGGCAGACAGCTCTTTCCAGTAGCACTATCACTAGCAACACGTTTTTTTCCAGAGGGTACTGGTAGGGGCATTATGATCCTGTGGTCAAAGAAATATATAATAAATATAGTACATTAAACAAGTTAATAAATTAGTTTGGTATTCATATTTAAAACTTTATTGAGCTAATAGCATTAGCTAGCTAGCTAGCTATTGCTTGCTAAGGCTACCCCCAGACCACAGGACAAAGAAGGATATAGTGATTATTTTTTATTAGTCAGTGAGTGACACTGACAATTGATAATTTGATATAGTATACTTACTAATATATTATATTGCAATTTATACCATGCATTGGCCAGAGCATCAAACTGCAGCAGACTGAGACTGAAACTAGGCTGCAATACTTCAGTTCACTCATTACATTAGCCTCCTGGCAGGACTGGCTAGGCTTTTCTGTTAATACTACATGCAAGCCAAGCATTGAGGTTAGAGAAGTCCTATTCTTATTTTTTCATATCCTTTTCAGGCCTATTCTGTTCTTTGGACTAAAATAACTTCTCCCTCCCACTTCAAGTCTTACCCACAAATCTCACACACAGGAGCAGAAGCCTTAAGCCAAGCACAAGAAACATAATATAGGATATTGGACAGACTATTGGCCAATTATAGGTTTAGTAGTAGAATTGATTTGATAGTAGTGACTCACTGGCTTTAATAGCTAGCCATAGCCAGTGACACTAGGCTAATAGCCAAGCTAGCTATTAGCCTAGTGTCACTGGCTATGGCTAGCTAGCTATAAACACTATTAGTGATAAATCTAGTAGATTACACATACATCTATATAATATTGATAAATATAATATTATATAATTTATATATTTATAAATCTATTAAAACTCTACTGCTACAATGTTCAGAAAGCAGTCAAAGCACCTACCTTGTCCTTTATAAGCAAGCACTGCTGCTGGACTGGAGTGCTGGTGCCTGCCTATGCCTAGGCTAGGAATGCTGCGAACGAAGAGCTCACTCAAGAAACAGAAAAAAAGAGTAGAGCTCAGCTCAGCTCACTGGTTGTGGCTATTGGCTATTTTGGCTAGTGGTACTTGGCTGCTAGCAGTAGCTATATGCTACTGTGGCTAGTGGCAATGGCTACTGGCTGGCTGGCTGGCTGGCTAGTATCATAGGCTGATACTAGTATCAGCTAGCAGCTAAGCCAGCTAGCAGCTACCCCTTATTAATAACAATAAAGGCTGTATAATATTAGCTATCAATCAACAGCTGCAGCTAGCTATAATGACTGATTGACTGATGTTTTCTCCTCAAACCCACAAAACAAAAGCAACACATAAGCAGAGCACCCCTTATTATATAGCTATTATAGCTACCTATTGACTAAAAGTAGGAGGGAAAATAAACCTATTAATTTAAGTGGCCAATTCAAAAATGATGCAAATGAATATTATGCATAATATATCAAACAAATTCTAGTCACATGATTGATGACCTAATCACAATATCCACAGACACACTACTACAGTAGGATTAGAACTTCAAGCTAATAGCTCTATCCCCCATTCCCATTCCCCATCCCCCATATAAAACAATCTGTAAAAAACAGCACCTTGGCTGTTGGTAACCTTGGTAATGAATAAAAAACAAGAAGACACCCAATAGGAATACATATTCAACCTTCAATTTAAAAAAAAGTGTCAATTTAGTATCAATTTACGTTAGTGCGCACTAACATATATCACCGCGCACTGCCATGTACCGAGTGCGCACTAATAATCCGTTAGTGCGCAGTATGGTGAGGCGCCATGTACTGCGCACTACGTCCAGCGACTGCGCGCTAACGGATAGTCCATGCGCACTAACATCCGTTAGTGCGCAGTAATAAAAAAACCGACTTTAACCCGAAAATTCGTGGAATTTTGATTCTTTTCCCAACTTCCCCAACAATGACGATTTAGACAATGTCGTTGGCATTGACTAAATCGTGAAAAACGATTGCACATCTCTAGTATTTATCCCTTGCTTTCTTGAATTTAGATACTATTCTTGTCTTTATCACCTTCACCAGGAGGCTGTTCCATGCATTTTCCACCCACTCTGTAAAGAGATAATTCCCAAGATTATTCCTTTCACTCTCATTCCATTACCCCTCATTCTAGAGCCTCATTTCAGTTGAAAGAGGCTTGCCTCCTATGCATAGAAACCTTTGAGATAAATATCTCTTTCAAACCTCCTCTATCTCACTTTTCCTCTAGGGTTTACTTGTTTAAATCTTTAGGTCTTTCCCCATATGCTTTAGAACAAAGATCATTAACCACTTTGGTAGCTACCGTCTGGATTTATTTATTTATTTACTTGTTTGTTTATTTATTTATTTATTTAAAATCTTTTCTGTACCGTCATTAAGTTATTTATCATCACAACGGTTTACAAAGTAGGCACAAATAATAAAAAGAAAAATAGTTAAAGTTATAGAAGTGCCAATGATGTTCCGGTTACAAAGAATTTTAATATAATGACTAATTGATGAATTACATATATTTTTCCTTCTGGAACATGTTTCATGGTTGAGGTAAATGTAAATCTCACCTGCAATTTTGAATTTTAACTAAGTTTATCAGTGTGATTGAAAAGAGTCAAGCACCTAGAAGCTAAGTGCTGGGGTGCAATTTTGTTGATGCCAGCTAACTCCATCCTGTTTATATCCTTTTGAAGTTGTAGTTTCCAGAAATATACAGAGTATTCCAAATGAGGTCTTATCAGGGGCCTATACAGGGACAATATAATCTCTCTTTTTCTGCTGACCATTCCAATCTCTCTGCAGCCTAACATCTTTCTAGCTTTTATCAATGCTTTATCTACCTGTTCAGCCACTTTAAGATCATCAGATACAATCATCCTCAGATTGTGCTCTTCTTTCATGCTTAGAAGAATGTTACCTCCAATACTGTACCTTTCCTTTGGGTTTTTACATACTATAAGAACATAAGAACATAAGATGTGATATACTGGGTCAGACCACGGGTCATCAAGCACACTATGCTGTTACCAACAGTGGCCAATCCAAGTCACACATACCTGGCAAGTACCCAAACATTAAATAAATCTCTAGCTACTATTGCTTAATAATTAATAGCAGTTTATGGATTTTTTCCTCTAGGAACGCATCCAAACCTTTTCTAAACCCAGCTATACTAACCTCTGTAACCACAACCTCTGGCAATGAATTCCAGAGCTTAATTATGCACTGAGTGAAAAAGAATTTTCTTCGATTTGTTTTAAAAGAGCTACTAACTAACTTCATGGAGTGCCCCCTGGTCCTTCTATTATCTGAGAGAGTAAATAACCAATTTACATTAACTTGTTCAAGTGCTTTCATGATTTTGTAGACGTCTATCATATCCCCCCTCAGTCTTCTCTTCTCCGAACTGAACAGCCCTAACTTCCTTAGCTTTACCTCATAGGGCAGCTGTTCCATGCCACTAATCATTGTTGTCGCCCTTCTCTGCACTTTCTCCAGTGCAACCATATATTTTTTGAGATGCAGAGACAAGAATTGCACACAGTATTCAAGATGTGGTCTCACCATGGAGTGATATTACAAAGGCATTATGACATCCATTGTTTTATTTGCCATTCCTTTGTTAATATTTCCTAATGTTCTGTTTGCTTTTTTGATCACCACAGCATACTGAGCTGACATTTTCAATGTATTATCCACTATGACACCTAGAACTCTTTCCTGAGTGGTAACTCCTAAGTTATAATCTAACATTGTGTAACTACAGCAAGGGTTGTTTTTCCCTCTATGCATCACTTTGCACTTGTCCACATTAAATTTAACCTGCCATTTGGAAGCTCAATCTTCCAGCCTCATAAGGTCCTCCTCCAATTTATAACAATCTGCTTGAGATTTAACTACTCTGAAAATTTTTTTGTCATCCACAAATTTGATCACCTCACTCATCATACCCCTTTCTAGATCATTTATACGTTTATTAAAAAGCATGGGTCTAAGTACAGATCCATAAAGCACTCCAAGGTTTACCTTTTTCCACTGTGAAAACAGAGCATTTAATCCTACTCTCTGTCTTTTAACCAGCTTGTAATTCATAAAAGGACATCACCTCATATCCTATAACTTTTAGTTTTCTTAGAAGCCTCTCATGCGGGACTTTGTTGAACACTTTCTGAAAATCCAAATACACCACATCTACCGGTTCACCTTTGTCCACATGTTTATTCACTCCTTCAAAAAAATGTAGGAGATTTGTGAGGCAAGACTTACCTTGGGAAATCCATGCTGGCTGTGTCCCATAAAACCATGTCTATCCAAATATTTTGTTATTTTATTCTTTATTACAATTTCCACGATTTTTCCTGGCACTAAAGTCAGGCTCACCGGTCTATAGTTTCCCGGATCACCCCTGGAGCCATTTTTAAATATCGGGGTTACATTGGCCATCTTCCAGTCTTCAGGTATAATGGATGATATTAATGATAGATTAAAAATTAATTGAAATAAGTCTGAAATTTCATGTTTTAGTTCTTTCAGAACCCTGGGGTTTATGCTATCCACTCCAGGTGATTTACTACACTTCAGTTTGTCAATCTGGTCTGCTACATCTTCCAGGTGACCGTGATTTGAATTAGTTCATCTGAATCATCACCCTTGAAAACCATCTCTGGAACGTGTATCTCCCCAACATCCTCTTCAGTAAACACCAAGGCAAAGAAATTGTTTAATTTTTCCACGATGGCCTTGCCTTCCCTAAGTGCCCCTTTAACCCTTCTTTCATCTAACGGTCCAACTCTTCATTTTTTAGCATTAAACCTTAGCTGCCAGACCCCAGACCATTCCTCAAACTTTGCTAGATTTATCCTCATGTTTTCCACACCTTTCTAGCCATCCATCCTGTTGAGGATTCTGTTATCATCGGCAAAAGACAAACTTTCCTGACAATCCTTCTGCTATGTCATTTATAAAAATGTTTAAAAGAAGCAGTCAAAGGACTGATCCCTGAGGCACACTGCTTGTAACACTCCCCCTTTTTCAGAGAAAACTCCATTTACCACTACCCTTTGTCGCCTCCCACTCATCCAGTTTCTTACCCAGTCAGTCACTCTAAGTTCTGTACTAAGGACATTCAATTTATTTATATCTCTTATGCAGAACCGTGTCAAAGGCCTTACTGAAATCCAACTCACTCCATCTAGCACTCTCAATTAATCCAACTGTCTGGTCACCCAATCAAATAAATTGATCAGATTCATCTTATAAGGTTTACCTCTGGAAAACCATGGTGCCTCAGATTTTGCAATCCGTTTGATTTCAAAAACTGCACTATCCTCTATTTTCGCAGCAATTCCATTAATTTGCTTACCACAGAGTTCAGACTAACTGGTTTGTAGATCCAACTTCCTCCTTATTTCCACTTTAATGAAGAGGAACCACATCTGACCATCTCCAGTCCTCCGGAACTAATCCTGACTCTAAAGAAGCATTGAAATGATCAGTCAGTGGAATTGCCAGGATATCTCTAAATTCATATAGTACCCTCAGATATAAGCATTTCTATTGCATTACCTTATCTATTTTTAGTTTAGCTAGCATTCCATGAACACAAAAATTGATTGAAGTTTATCTCACTTCCAGTCTTATTTCTGTTCAATGAATAGAAATATTTGTTAAGCAATTTTGCTTTTCCCTCATCAGCCTCTACATATTCCTTCATATCACCTCTGAGTCTCACAATGCCACTTTTGCACTTCCTTCTATCACTAATATAACTAAAAAAAGTCTTCTCCTCCTGTTTTACAATATTTGCTATTTTTTCATCTATTTGCATTTTTACATTCTTAACTACATCTCCAGCTTTTCTTAATTTTTCCATATATTGATATCTGCCTTCCTCTTTCTGCAGTCTCTTACAGTTTATAAACACCACCCTATTCTCCCATACCTTTTCAGCTACTACTTTGGAAAATCATAACAGCCTCTTTTTCCACTTTCCTTTACTTTTCTAACAAAAAGGTTAGTTGCCTTATAATATCTCATTTTAGTTTTGACCACTGCTCTTCTATTTCCTCTAGATTTTCCCAACCAACTAAATACTAGGAAAGTGAATCGTTTATCTGACGACTGAAAATATCGTCCGATATTTTCAAACTCGTCAGATATTGGGAGGTCCCCGATAGCGATAGGAAACCCCACAATTAATTTTGTGGGTTCTCTTATTATTGGGGGGTGGGGGGGAAGAAAGGGCACTTAAAAGTAACACAAAAACACAGCCCGACCCTTTAAAATTAGTTCATTAGTATCCCCCCACCCTCCGGACCCCCCAAAATTTTTAAGTACCTGGTAGTCCATTGGGGGTCCTGGGAGCGTGGCGCGGGCCATCCAGTGCTCCTACCATGTGACAGGGGCCGGCCAATGGCACGGATATCCTGTCACATGCTAAGGGCAAAGGGCCATCAGCACCATTTTGTTTACTGGCAGCCGACGGCCCAACAGCGGGAGAACGCTCCCGGGTCCCCCACTGGACCACCAGGTACTTAAAAATTTTTAGGGGGGATACTAAAGAACTAATTTTAAAGGGCCGGGCTATGTTTTTGGGTTATCAGCTCGGTGCAGCCGATTAAAAAGAAAACAATTGGACCGCGGGAAAAATAATTTCCCGATGGTCCACGAATCCGAAACTGGAACCGATTCTGGTTCTGATTCACATCTCTACTAAATACACCTTGAAGTACTCCCCTATGTTATGATGCCACTCACAGGCCCAACCACGAGCAGTCTCTCACCTCCCACGCTGCCTGCCTTCCCTCAATCTTTGTGGCCCGGGTGCCGCCATTGCCTCTTCTTCCCTGCAGCTGAGGAGCTGCCTCCAATGCTGCTGTCCACTGTCTCCTTCCCTTCGCGGCATGGAGCCTCTTCTGGGACACTCCTTTTTGCAGCTCTGGTGCCGCTGCTGCTGTGCTTAACGTCTTCATCCATGCGGCAGGAACATGCCAAAACTGCTGCTCCACTCCTGCTTTCCCCTGGGCTCCTCTAGGCATGCGCTTCTGCTCAACATTTAAAAGGCCAGTGGTGGGAAAAGCCCCGCTGCTCCAACAGATGATGTCATCAGCCTGTGCCATCTTCAGCCCTATAAAAGGGCTCTCTTCCACTTCCTCAGGGTCTTTGCATCGGATCTTCATGTTTGTCCAAGGCCTCTTCCTCCATTGTCTGCTTCCATCCAGATGGTTCTGTGTTCTTTGTTGGATGTACCTAGATGTTCCTGGTCTTTGTGGATGTTCCTGTTCTTCGTTGGAGCTCCTTCATCACTTGTTACATGTTCCTGATGTTCCAGTCTGGGTCCTAATGTTCCAGCCTCCGGCTCTTCATCCTGCTTCCAGGTTTTCTTCTCATCCTCCTTTCCTGGCATGCCACCATCGTGGTCTGAGACCAGTCCATGAGGGCTGTGCAGCACACATCATGGCCTGTGGCCTGTCTTCATGTCTGCAGCGCAAGTTTCCGGAAGGCCCTTGTTTGTAATGCCGAGGTCTGTTCCTGAATCTGAGTTCTGAATTCTAAGCCTTGAATCCTTGTATCTGAGTCTTGAATCTTTGAATCCTCTTCCTGGTCTTCATAGTTCCTTGTTTCTGCATCTGTCTGTGCCCAAGACTCAATCCAGAGCCTGCTCTGCTTCAGGGTGGTCCTCGACCAGCCTCAGGTGGCTGAGTAGTGCGCTCCTCGGTGTAGGCCTCTCCTGAATCTTAGTCATGTTTCCAGCTTTAAGTCTTCATCTTCTCACCTGGAGTCTGCTTCGCTTCTGGCGTGGTCGATGACCAGCCACAGATGGCTGTGTAGGGCCCGCTGCAGAGCAGTACTCACCCCATACTAGTGCCTGAATCCTGAATCTGAACCTGAGTTCTCCAAGTTCCTCAAGTCCTCGTCTGAGTCTTCCAAGTTCCTCGAGTCTTCATCTGAGTCTTCCAATTTCCCTGAGTCTTCATTCAGTTCCATGTCTTGTCATGTTCCTGCCCTCAGCCTTTGTCTGGCCTCACACACTCATCGTTCCCAAACGGCGTGTCCAGAAAGGCTACTGAGTGGCTGGAGGGCTACTCTTGAGACCAGCATTGTGTTGCTGGGACTCACTTTTGCGTGTAGGTCCAGTGGAGGTCTGAGCCTGCCTTGTACCAGTTCCTGTGATGTTCCATGCCCAGCCTTGTTCCAGCTCCAGCCTGTGCTTGGACACTCTCACCTCCCATGGAGTGTGCCTTGGGGCTCATGCCTGAGTCATGCCATGGTCCAAGGGCTCACATCTCTCTAGAGCAAGCGACTGCACCCCTGCGTTCACAACACCCTATTTAAAAAAAAAATGTTTTTTCAAAGTCTAGGACCCTCATCTTCATCTCTTGCACCCTAATACTGAACCCCACCATCTGTTGATCATTGGATTCCAGATGATCATACATTACAACATCAGTGATACTGTCCTCATTGGTAATCACCAGCTCCAGTATCATCGTCTCCCGTGTGGATTCTCTATATGTAACAAAAAAGAAAACATTTGATTTTTACCTGTCTAGAGAAGAATCTCCATTGCTTTGGGGGATCTGATGTACAGGGATCCGGTATAGGGCAGGAACAGGAAACGTAGCGCACGCAGGGACAGATTTAGGATTTTGCCATTTCTATGCACTTTTGGTATTTTCACTTCCCCGTCTTCTGTAAGGATCTGTTACTGAGTAGCAGAGGCTGTTGTCTGCTGAATAAACTTCAGAAGAGTTGGAAAATAGCTAATCTTAGCCAGTCTGCTGCCTCTAAATGTTTGCTGTCCTAGGCACAAATATAATGGTACCTACTGACAAATCTAGTGCTGAGTTCAGGCATGTAGGCCATGCGGTGCTGACAAGAAACTGGCAGTAGGTAAAACTGAGGTTTGGCAGGATAGACTGTTGTTTTTCTCCTGAGCTCTGAGAAGGTAGAAAGGAGGGAGCATGCTGAGGCTGTGGATTGTTGTCATGGCCTCCAACAATCCTGGTGGGACTTCCAAACAACTGATCAGCTCAGAAAGGAATGGGAAAAATGTGCTGGTTTTGCTGCTGCTGCTATTGCCATTGTAGATTGCAGCAACAGATTCTAACCCCTCCCGCAGTAGTGCAGAGAAAGATAGGGGGGAGGAGCAATAGCTGCAATCATGGCAAAAAAGAGACAGCTGTGAGGCATAGGCTATGAACAGTAGCAGCCCTGGGATAGGTGCTACTGTAAAAGGAGGACATAATTAGATATTGGGGACCTTGGGAAGGCCCCCAGCATGGGAGAACAGCTGAGCTACTAATGAGTAGCAAAGGAAGTCACTTCCAGTTCCACGGAGCCCAGTCGACTAGTGAATAAAAGTTTTAAAATTTAAAAAAATGAAACAAACATTTTAAAAAGGCACAATCCAAAGTGGGGGTAATCAAATAAGCACCTACATAATTTTGAAAGCGCCAGGTAGATCCTGGTGACCCTGACCATAATTTCAATAAAAACATATACATTAGGGTAAAATAAGATAAAATAAGTGATGAGAACACCAGAGGGGACTAAGAAGGTGAACAAAGCATCAAAAATGAGTTTTAGCAGTGAAAAACAGCAGAAAACAAGTATGTATTCTAACCTTCCATACCTACATAAAAAATGTATATGTTTAAATTGAGCTTTGGGAACATGTGAACATGGATTGAATAGAATTCACTGATTTATCCTTTTGGGTAATCAAAAAATGTGTAGAGACCATAAAAGAGTGTCTATGTAAAATAATTTATTTTGCCCACAAATAGGGGGTAAAAGGAGGTAAAAAATGAACAAAAATGTTGAGTAACATAATATTGTTTAGTAAAATCAGTAAGAACACTGTTTTTAAATGTAAACATTTTGGGTTAAATGACTCCATTCCATCTCTTTTGAAGAGTCTGCTTCAGGTTTTATTAAAAAACACCATAGGGATAAGCAGTGCTACTCAGGATTCTAAATAGCTTATAATCAAGGGCAACCAGGATGACTTCGCTGTGATAAGACTATGTTATTATACTAAATGAATGAGTGAAGTGACCAGAGTGAAAAACCAAAAAATATATATATATTTGTAGATGACATTTAGGTGAACTAAAGAATGCAAAGGTTGAAACTATCATGCAAGTATACAAGGTCAGCTATGTTTGCAAAAGAGTTCTCTTATGACATTACTGGGAGAGGGATTTTATAACATTTTTTTCTAAGAGCTACAATTTAGAATTCAGAGTGAGCATTGTTGAACACTGTCAAAAACAGACCTCTGTGGAGTTATTCTGTAGCAAAAGTATGCAAGAGTGAATTTAAAGTAACAAAACCATTGAAGGAACATTGTCATAGTGTATTTGAATGAGTGGTTGTTTAATAAGTACTGTTAAGGTAATCTGATTTTGATTGTTAACAATCATGTAAGGTGTAATAGGAAAAGTTTAGGATTAAAAAGAAGCTGTGCCAGGGGGAGTTTATGCAGAGCAGATATAAGAAGTATGCAAGTGAAAAAGAAAGAAAGATAAAATATGGTGGCAAAGCACATTAAGCCCTATTATATATGATTAAGATCCTGCTAACAGTAATGGTGCAGTGGAATATTGAAAGAAAAGTTCAATATATAAAATTCCAAACAGCTAATTTTCTACTCCTTTTAAAGCCCCTGCATATAAAGTAGAGTAGTAATTGATTGTGTCATTTGCCATGTACCAACAGCCTCTAAATTTAATTCCTTGAAAGAAAAAAATACATAAAAATATTCTTTCACTGATTACACCAAAATAAGGAACAATACTTATTTTATTTGTAGTATTAGATAGAAAAGGAAATACCATAAGTTGTCACAAGTACACAGACTGAGGGAACATATACATTTTTGAAAGACTGCCGGGTGAAGAGCAGCAGTTAGTTTTTTGTTTTAGTTTTTGTTTAATTAAAGCACATGTAATATCAAAGAAGAACAGAGAGAATTAAACTTGAGAAGTAAGACAATCCACCCGATGTTAAGGCTTGTGGGTATGTGGACCCTTGGCCCGAGGTGGAGCTGTTACCAACTGTGGGGAGGAGACCCACAGGCCCACACCACCAGGAGGCAAGGTCAGGCACAGCAGGGAACTCCTCTGAGGAGCCAGGAGGAATTCCCCAGTAGACAGGTAGGCTGGAGAGAATACCTGGACTGAGACCCTGAGGGGGAAGGCACCAGGCAGACCACAGAGCGGGAGGTGCGAGACTGACGTGTTGGAGGAACACAGGAGAGACAACCCCAAGGGCGGAGCAAAGGAGGTGCAGCTGTAGTGATGTAGGCCATCCTGCAGAGCAGAAAAGCCTGAGTCAGGTCTCCACTGATGACGTACACTGAAACCCGAGGAGCGGGAAGCAGACAGTCTCAGTATGGTACAGAGGCACTGCCCCGAGGAGCTGGGGGAACTGCTGACAGTCTTTGTAGCACGTAAGCATGACCCCGAGGAGTGGGGAATCATGAACAGTTGCAGTGTAGCACGAGAGCACTGCCCTGAGGAGCAGGGCAGTGCTTAAAGTCTCTTGTATAGTACATAGGTGCAACCCCGAGGAGCAGGGAAGTGCTGACAGACCAATACAGCACATAGGCACAACCCCGAGTAGCGGGGAAGCACTAGAGTAGAACTCCCGAGTGGTAGAGGTATTCCGGAGGTAGCCTCAAGGAGCGGGGAGCCTTGCAGCGTAAGACTACAGGAAGCCCAGGGCCAGCCCGAGGAGCAGGGGAGGCCAGAACACAAAGTGCCTATAGGATGCGCACACTGGCCCCCGAGGAGCATGTACCAGACAGAGTCCAACAGAGTCCAATAGCATAGCCACAGGAACATGGAGGAAGGAGCTAGTAGAGATGCATGGAACTTGTTGCCAAGTTGGCTAGCTGAGGGTGAAGGTGGAGCTTAAGTACCTTGATCCGATGATATCATCAATCAGGGATGCCCCCAAGGTTCCCACTGAAGAGGCTTCAAAGGAGGGCCCGGTGGCACGTGCACGGGCCTAGGAAGGCCTGGAGTCAATGTGGGTGGCGGCTGCATCTCAGCCACCACAAGGATCCCTGAAGAACGTGGCGGTGGAGATTGGCCTGCGCTGCAAGCAGAGCCAGGGAGGGCAGGAGATGGTACAAGATGTAAGTAAACACGGTCACAGCCATCTGCGACTGACGGGCATAACACCCCATGAATAAAAACAACAAACTAAAGTAGGATACAGTGCACTCCAGCTACAGGATTGTAGTAAAACGTATGTGTTACGGTCGTGGACCCTTGGGCCGGCTGAGACAGTAGATGGTATGCTGCGGAGGCCCACAGCAAGCATCACAGCCGGGAGGCGGCACGGAAGAGAGTCGGAAGAGGCTTCACCACTGGAAGTCCAAGGTCCCCCCAGGAGGAGCCCATAGGGACCCGGACCTCTTGGACTTAGGTAAGACCCTATGCGACCAAGGATCCGGGCTACGGCCGAAGAGATGGACGAAAGACGGCTGGGCCCAGGTAGCTGAAGAGTCTTCACCCTCGGAAGCCCGTGGCTCCCCGGGAGGAGCCCGTGAGAGCCCGAGCCTTTGGGACTTAGGAGAATCCTCTGGGCCAGCAAGTACCAGATACCTGAGGTGATCAAAGAAGCCAAAGTCGGAGTCCAAGAGTGAAGCCGGGTCAGAAGCCAGAGGTCAGAGATCCAAACCAAAGCCAGGGACAAAAGCAGAAGACGGAGTTGTGGGACGGAGCCGGGTCAAAGCCAGAAGTCAGAGGACGAACCAAAACCAGGAGCAGAAGCTGAAGATGAAGTCAGGAGGCAAAGCCAGGTCAGAAGCCAGGAGAAGGGTCAACGGAGCCGAACCGGAGTTCAATGCAGCAACTAGAGACACAGAGGAACTGTGTGAACCTCGTTGCAAGGCCCCGTCCTGATGAAGCTGCAGGGTTTAAATACCCTGCAGCATCTGACGTCATCTGGGGCGTCCCCTGTAGGTTTCCCGTGCTGGCCCCTTTAAAACTCCAGCCCCTGGGCGTGCGCGTGCCTAGGGGGCGTGGCCAAGCGCTTTGGGCCGGCGGCATCTCCCTCACACAGGGAGAGCCACGGCAGGCTGCGAATCAGGCCTACGTGGCCTAGCGAGTATCCGTGCAGGCCAGGCCGGCCCTGAGGTAAGAGGAGGGACCGGGGCACGGCCCGGTCCCGTAACAGTATGCATATAACAAGACAATTAAAAAGTATAGGAAAAAAGATAGATCATATGAACAGGAAAGAAAACACACAGACACAAGCAACTGTTAAACACTGCAGTGAGACAAGCAACATACAAAGGAAGAAAAGACAGAAAAAAATAGAAAAGAGAATGAAATAGAACATGTAAGAAAGACAAAATATAAATACATACTTACCAAAAAATGTCTTCTAATTTTCGCAGGAATCCTGCACAGAGAAAAGAAGAAAAACCCAAAGACTCACTATCTTACATGAAGATATTTTTTTTGTTAAGCACATAGTAAGAATAGATTAAGTAGTAAGGTATACTTATCTCACAAAGGAGCTGCTGTTGAATTTTTTCAGAACCAATTCTACCTAGAAAAAGAAATATGTAACTGTTAAAAATTTGTTGATAACAAATTGATACAGAAATTGAATAGATAATTGATACATAGTACATTTGTTTTGTGCTTATAATAATTTTTTTTTGTCATTTCTCTAATTTCTCTTTCCTTTTTACTCCTGCTTCCCCTCTCAACCACTGAAAGTCTATATTGGGTGGGTTTTGGACCCCAAACTATTAGAACCTGATAGGAAAGAAGGATTTGATCTGTGCACCTTATAGAAAACATCTGGGTGCCCTACTTAATTGAGATGTGAATTGGAACCGGAATCAGTTCCAATTCCGGGTTCGGGGACAATCGGGGAATTTTTTTCGTGCAGTCCAATCGGTTTTTTTTTTTTATTCGCTGCGCCCGAGCCGATAAACAAAAAACCCACCCTGACCTTTTAAAACACATGCTTTAGCTTCCCCGACCCTCCCAACCTCCTCCAAACCTTTTTAAAAGTAGCTGGTGGTCCAGTGGAGGTCCCGGGAGTGATCTCCCACTCTCGGGCCGTCGGCTGCCACTAATCAAAATGGCACCAATGGCCCTTTACCCTTACCATGTGACAGGGTATCCGTGCCATTGGCCGGCCCCTGTCACATGGTAGGAGCACTGGATGGCCCATGCCATATTTAAAGATGGTGCTGGCCGTCCATTTTTCCTACCCTCCCTCAAAACGATAAACAATTTCATGGGGTTTTCCTATCAGTTTTGGGGAGCCCACGATTTCTGACGATTTTGAAAATATCGTACGATATTTTCAATTGTCAGAAAAACTATTCACATCCCTACTACTTAATAATCTTTTCATTGCCCATAGGACAAATAATAGTGTGTGGGGGGACTCAATTGTATGAACCACTTGGGCAGAGAACTGTTATATAGCATGCTCAAAAGGGTAGTTTGATAGTTTTAGGCCAGAAGGGATTTTACATTCATAATTAGGAATTAGTACAATTCTTCAGATATTACCACTCAAGAGACTCACAATGAAATAAATACATTGTAAAAATGAAAATAAGAATAAAGAAATAAGACAAATTTTGATGTTCTAAAAAGAAATATTATTTCTAAAGAACTGAACTGGCAGATGCTGATAAACTTCAGTTTAAATTAGCAATAGTTATAAGTGTGTGTATTATACATATATAATTTGAAGTTTGAATTCAACAATTATTTAACAATAACATGTATTATTTTTCTATATCTTTTACAGGATAGAACACTAACAACTAAAATGACTAGAACTGGGTCTCTAGTACCGTTAAATAAAAGAAAAGATATGAAATAAACACTTATTACTACTATACAATATATCTTAACCTTTCAATTGAGGATTGATTCTTTGTATTTATTCTTTTGCAAAGTAATTAGAGAAGACTTCTCTGTGAATAATGGATTCAGGTAAGTCTTTTTATGACTGTGTTCTTATTTTTAGTGTGTGTCTCACTCATTACTGTTAGTTGGTGTGCATTTATCTAGTAATCCCTTGCAGCAGCTGCTTGTGAGCAGGACTAGGGCTCACTGATGAAGATCAAAGTTGCTGGAATATCAGGATGATGGAGTGGTGCTGGGACGAGACGAGTGCTAGGGGGCGAGGATTGTGTGCCCCTGCAATAGGACATACCTCGTCTGGGAGTGGAGAAGACCAGGCCCTTGCTGACCTGCATGCCTTAGTGAGACCAACCATGCAAGCTTGGTCTCTGAGTGGTCCTCCGACTACTCCAAGCCCTTTCGGACCTGCCACAGGAAGCAGCAGAGGTGGCAGGCTGGACATGAGGTAGGGTGCAAGGTAGACTAAGGCCAAAGGCACTGGAGCTTGGAATGTAGATGTGGAGCTTAGGACGTAGCCATGGAGCTTGGAATGTAGACATAGAACTCACACACGAGGAGACAAAGGCAGGAGCAAGGCGCTCCGAAGACCCGTACACAGTTCAAGGAGATGCTCGGAGATGGAACTCGGAACCAGGTGCTCAGAGATGGGACTCTGAACCGGAGCACTGAGGCGGGACTCAGTGGAAGGGAGGTTAAGAGTCGGCATCAACAGGAGACTTATGCCATCAAGGAGACAAGGGCGTGAAGACTCTTCAGACATTTATTTATTTATTTATGTATTTATTTATGAACTTTTAATCAACCGACATTCATAGAACACATCACGCCAGTTTACAATTAACTCAAAGAAAGGGAAATTACATTTAATGAGGGGTGGGGTGAGGGGAGCAGGCAAGAAAAGGGGAGTAAAGAAGGGCTGGGAACGAGAGTGACTAAGAGTAGAGTACTGAAACAAAGTAAAGAGGAGAGAGTGGAGAGGAACCAAAATAGCTATAGAAACTTACTATATTTACATGAGAGATGGAGGAATCCCACCAGCACCCTACACACCCCAACAGGGGTGGTTGCGGACCACTGGGTCACTGCATGCCCTACCAACCCAACCAGGCTGGTTGCGAACCACAAGGGATGAGATGACGGAGCCTCAGGAAGAAGAACCTCAGGATGAAGATCTCAGACATCAGGATAAATTGGAAGACAAAGCATAGGACCACTTGGAAGAAGAGACATCAGGACCACTTGGAAGACAAGACATCAGACATGGGATCCAGCGACCAGGATGAAATGCCAGGCAGGAACAGGAAGCGAAGGAGTCCTAGGGAGGACTAGTCGCAAAAGACTAGCTCCTTGCTAAGGCAATGATGGAATGAGCTTGGAGCCCTTTTGAAGGGACAGAAGATGCGGCCTCACCCCCTAGGAGGAAGGGGTCAGGACCATGGATAGCGGCTATGCTGCCGCTGACGACACTGAGGATGCAGGAGCAGGAGAAGGGCCATGAAGCAGGCCCTGACGTTGGGCAGCTGCCTGCCGCAGAAGAAGGACCAAGGGTGGCTCCAGCTGCCAGGAAATGCTGGTGGCAGCCAGCGGGCCGCGAAGAGGAGGTACAAGTCCGTGGTTCCCTGCTGCAGTGAAGAGGAGGTTCGGGTGCGGCCTCTACGCCACAGGAAAGCCCCAACTTTGGCGGCCTCCAGGCCACAGGCCAAAACGCGGCAGCGGTGGTGGGGCTGCGGCGTCGGGAGAGAAGACAGGAAAGGCCCTGGCAACTGCAGCATCTGGGCCATGCAGATAAGTGCCTCACATGGCACCAGCCACAGGAGAAGTGCAACAGTACCCCCTTCAAAGAGGTCCTCTCCCCTCCTTCAGGGGGTCAATAATCCAGGAGAGTCATCTGGACCAAAGGACATGGAACAAGGGAATACACAAAGGAACAAACAAGATAACAAGGAAACAGTGGAGCAAGAACACACGGAAACAGCGGAGCAATAAAACACGGAAACAGCGGAACACAGGGAACAGCGGAGAGCAACAGAACAAGACAGCGGAGCAAAGGAACAAGACAGCAGAGCAAAGGAACAAGAAAAGCAGCGGAGAGCAAGGAACAGTGGAGAGCAACAAGGAATAGCAAAGAACAAGCAAGAACAGAAGAACAAGAAATGGAGGAACAGACAAGGAGCGAACAGAACAAAGAAGGAACAAGAGAACAATACAAGGAACAAGGCAAGGAACAAAGGAAGAAATCCAGGGAGGGAATCCAGGGTGGGATCAGGGTGTAGCAATGGTCATCAGGAAGGATACAGGTGCCTCCTGCAGATCATGGGACCCCAACCTGGAATCACCAAGAAATTCTGGCTGCAGGCGCCTCCTGCAGGTCATAGGAATCCAGATGGCTGGTGCCTCCAGCAGGTCCTGAAGATGTAGTAGCCCCAAAAAAATTCTGGGGTCTGGAGAAATAGAAGGAAGTCCAAAGGAACCTGGGACAAGGCAATCCCAACGGGCACATGGCCTTGGCAATCTGTGGTGCTGGGATGAGATGAGCGCTAGGGGGTGAGGATTGTGTGCCCCTGTGGTAGGACATGCCTCGTCTGGGACTGGAGAAGACCAGGCCCTTGCCAACCTGCATGCCTTAGTGATACCAACCAAGCAAGCTTGGTCTCTGAGTGGTCCTCCGACTACTCCAAGCCCTTTCCGACCTGCCACAGGAAGCAGCAGAGGCGGTCGGCTGGACATGAGGTAGGGCACAAAATAGTAGAAGGCCAAAAGCACTGGAGCTCGGAACATAGACGTGGAGCTT
This sequence comes from Rhinatrema bivittatum, assembly GCF_901001135.1. Taxonomy (NCBI): domain Eukaryota; kingdom Metazoa; phylum Chordata; class Amphibia; order Gymnophiona; family Rhinatrematidae; genus Rhinatrema; species Rhinatrema bivittatum. The sequence goes on along the minus strand of NC_042615.1, from coordinate 642,103,251 downwards.
GGGATGTAGACGTGGAGCTTGGAACGTAAACATGGAGCTTGGGATGTAGACACAGAACTCACACATGAGGAGTCAAAGCAGGAGCAAGGAGCTCTGAAGACCCGGACACGGTTCAAGGAGATGCTTGGAGATGGAACTCGGAGCCAGGTGCTCAGAGACGGGACTCTGAACTGGAGCACTGAGGTGGGACTCAGTGGAAGGGAGGTTAAAAGCTGGAATCAAGGAATTTGTGGGGGGTGGATAGGAACTCTAAGGAGTGTAATACTTCAATGTAACAAGAAAAAAGAAATATTAAAGGTGGCCGAATCCAAGCCGATACATTCCTATTTCGCACCCACTGTTACTGCCTATGTCGCAGATAGTTGGTGAGAATCAATAAAGAAACGAAGTTGTGATGGTTCAAAAAAACATATACGGAGTCCATATACTTGACTACGCATTTGCAAGGATAACGAAGCATAAACTTAGAACAAATAGCCATCACTTCTTCACTCATTTGTATAAATTTTTAACTCCTTTCCTGAGTTGACCTCGTGATATCAGGAAAAAGCCAGACTTTTTGGCCATAAAATTCTAAAGTTCTGTTGCGAAAAAATAGCATCAATACATTGCTTAATATTTTATGGTTATTCTTTATACTATACTTTGGATTATTTTCTTATAATCTTAAATACTATGTAACCTTTTTTTTTCCAATCACAATGGTTTATTTGTGTATTTGTGTAAAATCAAATAAATAAAAAATAAAATAAAAAAAAAAAGCTGGAATCAACAGGAGACTTTCGCCACCAAGGAGACAAGGATGTGAAGACTCTTTGGCCCTGTGAGATGGAGGAATCCCACCAGCGTCCTATACACACCAACGGGGGTGGTCGTGGACCACTGGGCCACTGCGTACCCTACCAAACCAACCGGGCTGGTCATGAGCCACGAGGGACGGGGTGAAGGAGCCTCAGGAAGAAAATCTTCAGGATGAAGATCTCGGACATCAGGACCAACTGGAAGACGATGCATAGGACCACTTGGAAGATGAGATATCGGACATGGGATCTAGAGACCAGGATGGAATGCCAGGCAGGAACAGGAAGCGAAGGAGTCCTAGGGAGGACTAGTCCCAGAAAACTAGCTTCTTGCCAAAGTGATGATGGAATGAGCTCAGAGCCCTTTTGTAGGGCAGAAGAGGTAACTCCCTGGGAGGAGAAACAGGAGGGCCACACCTGTGCTGTCCCTTTAAGAAGGGACAGAAGGCATGGCCTCGCCCCCTAGGAGGAAGGGGGCAGGACCATGGACAGTGGCCATGCTACCGCTGATGACACTGAGAATGCAGGAGCAGGAGAAGGGCCGTTAAGCAGGCCCCAATGTTGGAGGTGGCTCCCTGCCACAGAAGAAGGACCGAGGGCGGCTCCAGTGCCAGGAAATGCTGGTAGCAGCCAGTGGACCGCAAAAAGGAGGTGCAAGTCCATGGGTCCCTGCCGTGGTAAAAAGGAGGTTCATTTGCAGCCTCCACACCTCAAGAAAGGCCCAGTCTTCGGCGGCCTCTAGTACACAGGCCAGAACGTGGCAGCAGTGGTCTGGGCTGCGACATTGGGAGAGAATGCAGGCAAGGCCTCAGCCTCTGTGGCCTCCTGTGGCACCACCAGCCATGGGAGGAGCACAACAACTGTGTAGTTTTGGTGGTATTGGGTGCATCACTAGGGAGTACGGTTAGCATGAGTTGCCTACCCTCTACTCTTGAACTCATCTTAAAACAGATGCTTACGAAACTCTCTTTAATAACTTAAAAAGACAATCTAACATTCTTGCCCATAGTTATTTTCCATAGCCTAATGTATAATAAGTGTATATCCAGATGTCTTAATGTACTAATAATACTAACCATGCAAATGAAAGAATAATTAAATTCCCTAACTAGAAAACTAAGAGGGAGCTGCAGAATTATGTAACTTTAAGCTAATGTTTATTGATGCCAGTTCCGGAGAAGGTTTTCAGGGGTGATGAGTCAGACGAACTGAACGAAATCACTGTGAACCTGGAAGATGTAGTAGGCCAGATTGACAAACTAAAGCAGGGGTCGGGAACCCATGGCTCGCGAGCCAGATATGGCTCTTTTGAGGGCTGCATCTGGCTCGCAGACAGTCGCCACACTTTCCCGCTGACCCAGCTGCTCCCCGGTCCTCCTCCGCCCGGGCTTAAAATGCTGTCAGCCCAGGCGGAACGCGGCAGGACAGCTGGAGTCAGCGGCACCGGCGTGCTCTCCTCTTCCCCCCCCCCCCCCCCCCGCGGTCCGGAAGAGGAAGTGGAGAGTATCGGGTGCCTGCGCGGCAAGAAGAGGCCACGCTAGAGAGAGAGTGAATGAGCGAACTCGCTCATTCACTCTCTCTCTCCCCCACCCCGGGAACTCGCGGCAGCAGCAGCCTCCTCCCAACGCTAACCTCTTCATTTTCAGCCCTCGCGGAGGCGGAGTCCCATCGGCCACGGTTGAAGCTCTTCATTTCCCTCCGAGCCGCGCTGTAGTCTTCTTTTCTTCGGGCCGATGCCGAGCGCACTAGCGTGGCCTCTTCTTGCCGCGCAGGCACCCGATACTCTCCACTTCCTCTTCCGGGCCGCGGGGGGGCCTGTGTGTGTGTGTGTGTGTGTGTGAGAGTGAGTGTGAGTGAGAGATTGCATGTATGTGAATGTTTGAGAGCCTGTACATGTGAAAGAGAGTATGTCTGTGATTGAGAGCCTGCCTGTGAGAGAGCGAGAGAGCATGAATGTAAGTTTACCATTGGGAACCTGTATGTGTAAGTTTGTGATTGAAAACCTGTTTGTGTGAAAGAGTATGTGTGTATGATTGAGATCCTTTGTGTGTGAGAGAAATCATGTGTATGTATGATTAAGAGCCTGTGTGTATAAGTAAGAGAGAGACCATGTGTGTCTGTGTGTGATTGAGAGCTGATTTAGGTGAGGGAGCATGTGAGTATGTGATTGAGAGCCTGTGTTTAAATGAGAGAGAGAGACCATGTGTGTCTGTGTGTGATTGAGAGCTGATTTAGGTGAGGGAGCATGTGAGTATGTGATTGAGAGCCTGTGTGTAAATGAGAGAAAGAGAGGACATGTTTGTAAGCATGTGAATGAGAGTCTGTGTGTGAGAGAAAAAGACAGCATGTATTTATGTGATTGAAAGCCTGTGTGTGTGTAAGCGTGAAAAGATAGACAGCATGTGTGTAAATGTGTAATTAAGAGCCTATATAAGTGAGAGAGAAAAAACATGTGTATATGTGAGTACTGAGAGCATGTGTGTATAGGTGTGTAATTGAGAGCCAGTGTGAGAGAGAGCGCTGGTATGTGACTGAGAGAGGAGAAAGTTCCAAGCAAACCACCCCACCTCCTGCTAATTCAGAACAATCTCAGGACACCTGATATCAAACGTTCCCAGGTATGCAGAGCAAAAAAATTTTTGTATCCTTATTTTTCATTACTGGGTCTTTGTGTCTGCTATTTTGAAATATTTTGTTGGTATCTGGAAATGTTTTATATGAGTTTTTAATTATTGGATATTCCACTCATCAGCTGTTTCGAAATATGTTCTTTTTGTTAGTACAGTTTTACTGCTGATGATTTTATATTTCTTGATTTGTTTTATAAGGATGAGTGATGTTTCTTTTTTCCTTTGTTACACTTCATACAGAGACTCTGGCTTGTTGCAGTTTCCAATTCAGTTTTTTCTGCATGCTTCTTGTTATGCGTTTTGGTCTCTTTATTCTATGTTAGGTGAGGGTCAGCACGTGATTCAGGTGAGGTTTTCTGCTGGCGTGTAGTTTCTGTGTAGGACTCTATAGCAGCCTGACTTGGTCCGTTTTCCTAATAGGAGATGTATTGGTGTCTTAAGGCCTGCTGTAATATTTTCAGAGACTTATTGTACTTTAAAAGTGTGATCTTACATAAAATGCACACATTTATTTGTATTTAGTTTTAAACATATTGTATGGCTCTCATGGAATTACATTTTAAAATATGTGGCATTTATGGCTCTCTCAGCCAAAAAGGTTCCTGACCCCTGAACTAAAGAGTAGCAAATCACCTGGACCGGATGGTATGTATCCTAGGGTACTGAAGGAACTCAAAAATGAAATTTCTGATCTATTAGTTAAAATTTGTAACCTATCATTAAAATCATCCATTGTACCTGAAGACTGGAGAGTGGCCAATGTAACCCTGATATTTAAAAAAGGCTCCAGGGGCGATCCGGGTAACTATAGACCAGTGAGCCTGACTTCCTTGCCGGGAAAAATAGTGGAAACAATTCTCAAGATCAAAATCATAGAGCATATAAAAAGACATAATTTAATGGGACACAGTCAACATGGATTTACCCAAGGGAAGTCTTGCCTAACAAATCTGCTTCATTTTTTTGAAGGGGTTAATAAACATGTGGATAAAGGTGAACCAGTAGATGTAGTGTATTTGGATTTTCAGAAGGCGTTTGACAAAGTCCCTCATGAGAGGCTTCTACGAAAACTAAAAAGTCATGGGATAGGAGGCAATGTCCTTTCGAGGATTACAAACTGGTTAAAAGACAGGAAACAGAGAGTAGGATTAAATGGTCAATTTTCTCAGTGGAAAAGGGTAAACAGTGGAGGTCTACAGGGATCTGTACTTGGACTGGTGCTTTTCAATATATATATATAAATGATCTGGAAAGGAATACGACGAGTGAGGTTATCAAATTTGCCGATGATACAAAATTATTCAGAGTAGTTTAATCACAAGCAGACTGTGATACATTACAGGAGGACCTTGCAAGACTGGAAGATTGGGCATCCAAATGGCAGATGAAATTTAATGTGGACAAGTGCAAGGTATTGCATATAGGGAAAAATAACCCTTGCTGTAGTTACACGATGTTAGGTTCCATATTAGGAGCTACCACCCAGGAAAAAGATCTAGGTATCACAGTGGATAATACTTTAAAATTGTCGGCTCAATGTGCTGCAGCAGTCAAAAAAGCAAATAGAATGTTAATAATTATTAGGAAGGGAATGATTAATAGAACGGAAAATGTCATAATGCCTCTGTATCGCTCCATGGTGAGACCGCAACTTGAATACTGTGTACTAGGAATGTGAATCGTGTGCCCGATCATCTTAACGATCGAAATCGTCTGGCAGGAGAAGAAAATCGTGTTTGGCACGATTTTTAATTAAAAAATCGGTTTTTCCGATTAGTGCGGGAGTTAGTGCGCGCTAACAGGAAGTTAGTGCGCGCTAACAGGAAGTTAGCGCGCACTAACCATTGTTAGTGCGCACTAACAGAAAATGATACAATTTGACACTTTTCAGGTCAGTTAAGGTCAGTTTAGGAATGAATATGTATTCCTATTGGCTGCCCTCTTATTTATTCATGTTACCAAGGTTCCCACTGACAATATATGGGGGATGGGAAATGGAAACAGTTGGTAGTTTGACAAAAAAAAGTAATGTGATCAGTCTATGTGACTAGATCTTGTGCCCTATCCCTGATACCGGGAGTGTTGTGATCTTCCTGCATGCAGTGCCGTATCCCTGATACCGGGAGTGTTGTGATCTTCCTGCACGCAGTGCCCTATCCCTGATACCAGGGGTGTTGTGATCTTCCTGCACTCAGTGCCATATCCCTGATACTGGGTGTGTTGTGATCTTCCTGCACACAGTGCCCTAACCCTGATACCAGGGGTGTTGTGATCTTCCTGCACTCAGTGCCATATCCCTGATACTGGGAGTGTTGTGATCTTCCAGCACGCAGTGCCGTAAACCTGATACCAGGGGTGTTGTGATCTTCCTGCACACAGTGCCCTATCCCTGATACCAGGGGTGTTGTGATCTTCCTGCACTCAGTGCCATATCCCTGATACTGGGAGTGTTGTGATCTTCCTGCACGCAGTGCCCTATCCCTGATACCAGGGGTGTTGTGATCTTCCTGCACTCAGTGCCATATCCCTGATACTGGGAGTGTTGTGATCTTCCTGCACACACTAGTGCCCTAACCCTGGTACCGGGAGTGTTGTGATCTTCCTGCACACAGTGCCCTATCCCTAATACCGGGAGTGTTGTGATCTTCCTGCATGTAGTGCCCTAACCCGGATACCTGGAGTGTTGTGATCTTCCTGCATGCAGTGTCCTAACCCTGATACCGGGTGTGTTGTGATCTTCCTGCATGCAGTGCCCTAAAACCCTGATACCGGGAGTGTTGTGATCTTCCTGCATGCAGTGCCCTATCCCTGCTCAGTGCAGGAAGATCACAACACCCCCGGTATCAGGGATAGGGCACTGCGTGCAGGAAGATCACAAAACTCCCGGTATCAGGGTTAGGGCACTGTGTGCAGGAAGATCACAACACCCCTGGTATCAGGGTTAGGGCACTGCGTGCAGGAAGATCACAACACTCCCGGTATCAGGGTTAGGGAACTACGTGCAGGAAGATCACAACACTCCCGGTATCAGGGATAGGCACAAGTTCTAGTCACATTTACTGATCACATTACTTTTTTTTGTCAAGCTACCAACCGTTTCCATTTCCCATCCCCCCAACCATCACCTCAGTGGGAACCTTGGTATCATCAATAAATAAGAGGGCAGCCAGCCAATAGGAATACATATTCATTCCTAACTGACCTGAAAAGTGTCAGTTTGTATCATTTTCTGTTAGTGCGCACTAACTCCCGGTTAGTGCGCACTAACACAATTAACGATTTTTTAACGATAAATCGTTAGAATTCCTATTGTATCGTGTTCTTTAACGATTTAAGACGATTTTAAAATTATCGGACGATAATTTTAATCGTTGAAAAACTATTCACATCCCTACTGTGTACAATTCTGGCCGCCACATCTCAAAAAAGATATAGTTGCGATGGAGAAGGTACAGAGAAGGGCAACCAAAATGATGAAGGGGATGGAACAACTCCTCTATGAGGAAAGGCTGAGGAGGTTAGGGCGGTTCAGCTTGGAGAAGAGATGGCTGAGGGGGATATGAAAGAGGTCTTTAAGATCATGAGACGTCTTGAACAAGTAGATGTGAATTGGTTATTTACACTTTTGAATAATAGAAGGACTAGGGAGCATTCCATGAAGTTAGCAAGTAGCACATTTAAGACTAATCAGAGAAAATTCTTTTTCACTTAATGCACAATAAAGCTTTGGAATTTGTTGCCAGAGGATGTAGTTAGTGAAGTTAGTGTAGCTGGGTTCAAAAAAGGCTTGGATAAGTTCTTGGAGGAGAAGTCCATTAACGGCTGTTAATCAAGTTTCAGTGGGAATAGCCACTGCTATTAATTGCATCAGTAGCATGAGATCTTCTTAGTGTTTGGGTACTTGCCAGGTTCTTGTGGCCTGGTTTGGCCTCTGATGGAAACAGGATGCTGGGCTTGAGGACCCTTGGTCTGAACCAGCATGGCAATTTCTTATGTTCTTAAGGGAAAATTGTAGCAATTATGAACTCACATGTACATGCAATCATTCACCCTCTTTCTTCCAATCTTGTTTCTCACAATAATTCTAGCAGATATGTCAGTTTCTTAATAGTGTTAAGTTGAAGAAAATGTATTATGTATTTACAGTATATTGTATCAGGAATTCCAATTTATAGAGAGGCTTTTTCTTTTTCTTTAAGTAAACAGAGCTTATCAGGCTTTATATTAAATGAGCACATACCAATACAGTTTCCCTGTCAATAATTCTTCAAAATGTTGCACAGGATTTTAACAACAGTTGGATTATCTTCGCCGCGTTATCCTTTATCGACAGATAAGGCCAGTGTCTTATGGGTTATGTTCAATCCTTTTTATGCTTTATCTACAGGAGGATAAACCTGAATTATACGGGCTTTGCTCTTTAAAAGATTCCAAGTTTCTCTTTAACCTTTAGTGTTAACATACTATTTAAACAGTTACTTGCTTCAATTTCACTCTCTAAATAAGCCAACACATACATGGACTGGCAATTCCTTATATTTATTTCCTTTTTTACCTTTTTCAAAATGTTTCTTTAGGTTTAAGAATATTATGGTTATTCACACATGCCTATACTTGAACTACATATGTCTTTCTTCTCCTTTATATGCCCAGCCTTATCTACCCAATACCCCATTTTATGCACCATCGCTGATTTCCCTTATATCTGCTTCTACTCTCAATACCCTTCTATATAACTGCTCTTAATTTCAATCTAAGTGCTATCTCCCCCCCCCTTACCACCTCTAATTTAGAATTCCATTTCCTCTTTACCCTTCCCTAACCTCTTACTTAATTTCCTAGAACCCTTTATACTCCAGTTCTGTTTAACTCAGTTCAGTTATGTTACACCTAAATGATTGTTCTGTTTTTAATTGCTTCTACTTGTTTTATGTTCAAATACTTATATACCAACCCTTGTTAAATGTATAACGCTCCGGCATAAGTTCCTGTTCACTGTACACCGACGTGATATCTCTGATGAGCAGCGGTATATAAAAAATTATAAATAAAAATAAAAATAAATACCCTTCTCATTCTCACACAAACAAACCTATGACAATACCTTTCAAAGCAGTGTGCAGGAGCAATGTGTGCATATTCATTGGCCCGCACCCAGGGACATAACTATTTTATAACATACATGCGTATAAGTGTGCATGTTATAAAATAGCCTGGCTTAATGCACAAGTGCGCCTATTTTTAAGAGGACGTGCACCTGTGTGCGCGCCAAGAACCACTTCTACCTTGGAAATTTTAAAAGAGACGTATGCCAACACAATTGCCTGTTTTACCATTGCCTCCCCAGTTCACCCAGTTAACAGACTGGTCCTTCAATCCCCCTGGTATGATCACTTGTACACACCCCAGTTACCCCAGACCCTTTACATTCCTCAGATATGGATCATTAGGGTTTGTTTTAAACTTACACGCCATTCATAGCAGACAATATGTGTAAGGGGACCTTGGCACATGTCTGATCGTGTATTTAAACATACATTTTTGGTTAAACTCCTAAAACTCCCATATATTTCCCATACCTCACCCACACCATACCTACTCCCTGCCCCTTTTTGAGAAGTTTCAATATGTGTGTGTAGTAGAGATGTGCTTTGGGTTCGTATATCAGGTCGGGCTTCGTTTCAGCTCCCCCCCCCCCAATGTTTGTTTTTCCCGTGGTTCAGGTTTTTTTTTTTTCGGGGGCCCCGATTTTCGGGTTAGTGTGCGCTAACCCCCTGTTAGTGCACACTAACTCTGCCACATTAGTGCGCACTAATGGGGAATTAGTGCTTGCTAATGGGAAAGTTTTCAAAAAATTCAGTCGTTTTTCAGTTCTCCCGAACCATTCTGAATTAGGCAGGAAAAACAATTGCACATCCCTAGTGTGTAGTGGCATTTATATGCGAATCTGTGTTGCGGACCCAGTCGCGGCAGCCGCGACTAGGCCCTTACCTCCTTGGTCCTGGCCCGTCTCTGAGGGTCTGCGGCCTGTTTCGCGGCATCCCCACAGGGGGGAACGCCGCCGCGAAGCCCTGCCTGGACGTCTTCTCTCTAGGCACGCGCGCGCAATCCGCCCTTATGAAGGCCATTTCCCGCCACTGGAAGCTCCGCACTATCCATGACGTCAGACGCCGCGGCCTATGTAAGGCCGCCGCAGAGCCTTTGCCTTGCAACGGGGTTCCTTGCGGTTCTCTGTTGCTCCGTGCCCCGGAGTGTGCTATTGCGTTAGCGACTCCGTTCCTGCCTGAGACTTGTTTCACTCCGTGCCCAAGTCTTGCTTCTGTCTGGCTTGCTTGCAGTAATCTGTTCTGCTTCAGTTCCAGCTTGGTTCCAGTAGCCAGTCCTGCTTCAGCTCCTGCCTGGTTCCAGTAGCCAGTCCTGCCTCAGCTCCTGTCTGGTTCCAGTAGCCAGTCCTGCTTCAGCTCCTGTCTGGTTCCATTAGCCAGTCCTGCCTCAGCTCCTGTCTGGTTCCAGTAGCCAGTCCTGCTTCAGCTCCTGTCTGGTTCCAGTAGCCAGTCCTGCTTCAGCTCCTGTCTGGTTCCAGTAGCCAGTCCTGCTTCAGTTCCTGTCTGGTTCCATTAGCCAGTCCTGCTTCAGCTCCTGTCTGGTTCCAGTAGCCAGTCCTGCTTCAGTTCCTGTCTGGTTCCATTAGCCAGTCCTGCCTCAGCTCCTGTCTGGTTCCATTAGCCAGTCCTGCTTCAGCTCCTGTCTGGTTCCAGTAGCCAGTCCTGCTTCAGTTCCTGTCTGGTTCCATTAGCCAGTCCTGCTTCAGCTCCTGTCTGGTTCCAGTAGCCAGTCCTGCTTCAGTTCCTGTCTGGTTCCATTAGCCAGTCCTGCTTCAGTTCCTGTCTGGTTCCATTAGCCAGTCCTGCTTCAGCTCCTGTCTGGTTCCAGTAGCCAGTCCTGCTTCAGCTCCTGTCTGGTTCCAGTAGCCAGTCCTGCTTCAGTTCCTGTCTGGTTCCATTAGCCAGTCCTGCTTCAGCTCCTGTCTGGTTCCAGTAGCCAGTCCTGCTTCAGCTCCTGTCTGGTTCCAGTAGCCAGTCCTGCTTCAGCTCCTGCCTGGTTCCAGTAGCCAGTCCTGCTTCAGCTCCTGTCTGGTTCCAGTAGCCAGTCCTGCTTCAGTTCCTGTCTGGTTCCATTAGCCAGTCCTGCTTCAGCTCCTGTCTGGTTCCAGTAGCCAGTCCTGCCTCAGCTCCTGTCTGGTTCCAGTAGCCAGTCCTGCCTCAGCTCCTGTCTGGTTCCAGTAGCCAGTCCTGCTTCAGCTCCTGTCTGGTTCTAGTAGCCAGTCCTGCCTCAGCTCCTGTCTGGTTCCAGTAGCCAGTCCTGCTTCAGCTCCTGTCTGGTTCCAGTAGCCAGTCCTGCTTCAGCTCTTGTCTGGTTCTAGTAGCCAGTCCTGCTTCAGCTCCTGTCTGGTTCCAGTAGCCAGTCCTGCTTCAGCTCCTGCCTGGTTCCAGTAGCCAGTCCTGCTTCAGCTCCTGTCTGGTTCCAATAGCCAGTCCTGCTTCAGTTCCTGTCTGGTTCCATTAGCCAGTTCTGCTTCAGTTCCTGCTTGCTTCAGTCCTAGCCTGCTTTAGTTCCTGACTGTCGCCTGATCCCTGCCTGCCTGCTCCAGCTTCCGTGATCTCCTAAGTCCCAGCGGCCGGGCTCCTCCCGGGGAAGTACCGGCTTCCATGGTGAAGCTCACGTCCAGCTCCTGCCTGGTATCCGCCTCCCGACCTGTCACTCACCAGAGACTATAGTACACCTCTCCCCAGTCTCTCACAGGTCGGCCCAAGGGTCCACTAAACAGTTCACTCACAACAATCTGGGCGGCTTTTAAAATTCACTTGGCGCATAAGCCCAACATATTTGCACATCCCCTAATTTCAGCACAAGTCTGGCTTTTAAAATTTACCTTTATGGGTTTCCTATCTAAATGACTGGGTCTTTTTACTTTTGCTAGGTCTAAAATAGTGGCTGTAGCAGCACAGCTCCTGTGCTGTCAGTGCAGCCTTAGTCAGTCTCTCTGGGTCAAACTGTCAGTATTTTTTATTATCCATGTCACTATCTGGGTCATTCATCAAAGTGCATTATGGCATTAACGCACACGATAACACATTAATGCATGTGTTAACGCCATAACACATGCAATAATAACGCTAGCAGACAGCATGAATGCACATTATTGGAAGGGGTGGGATCAGGGAGGAGTTTGGGCAGGATTTAGGAACATGAGGGCCAATATCACATGGTTTTAATGCCTGAAATAACTACACATTTTTTCCTGGCATTAGGGCTGTTCGATATGCCCCGAAATGTCCATAATGCAATTCACAATACATTTTTTGAATTGCATTTTGGCCATTTCTGGGGAGGGAAAGAGAGAGAGTCCATCAAGCTAGGGTGAGAGAACATAATAGAAATGGCATCTTTGTGAGACTTTCCTTACTCCAAATGATGTCAAATCTTCAGCAAGGTGTACTGCGCTGTTCATGCATCTCACTCTACATGAGGAAATGGCTCTAAACCCTAAAGCACCACCACACCTCACCTCCACCTATTAGATGGCCCTCTTATAGAGATATAAAAACTTCACTACTAGGAAGGCCTTGTAGATAGTCTCTCTCTATCAGTCTTTCTCCAATGTAAAAATAGAAATTATTATGGGGTGCAATAAGTTTACTGCAAAGCAGTATGTAATCCTGTGGTGCTATAATTCTAAAATGTCCCTAAATATATTCCTTTTTCTTATTGCAGGTGTTATCAATGCATTAATAATGCATTTTGATGAATCTAGGGGTATGGTAATAATGTAATTGAAAATAGTACTTAATCTGTTTAAATATGCCATATAAGATTTCTACATCTGAATAAAACCCTCGGGTACAAGTGAGCATATTAAAAAGGAAATTTAGAAGCTATCAAACTCCCCTAGTTAAGAATAATTTAAAAATCATTCCTATGCTTTGTCAAAAATTTATTGTGATTCCTAGAGCCTGCTTACTTACACCTATCATCAGGTAAAAGCTTGGTTTCCATGGAGTTGCTATGATGACTCCATTGTGATGGCTTCAGATTTTTAAGCCTGGACCAGTTTTTGAAGTACAGGGCCTAATTTTTTACCTCAGCCCATTAATTTGACTAGCTATTGGAAATATACATTAAAATAAATAATAATAAATTGCTCTAGAAAACCTAAATAAAGTGACTAATGTCTCAAAATCACTCTTATTCTCTTTCACACCTTCCGTATATGTTACATACTCACTTATACCCAGGAAAACCCATCCTAACCATCTCAATTTTTATTAATAATATAAAAATGTTTGTCACCACATTGCAAGTCTGGCAAGTGTTGGTGTATACCCCTCTGGTGTCCACCACCATCACCAAAATGAAGTTTCTAAGGGGGAATTTAATGAACTTTAATCCCCGGAGACTCCCTGAATCAAATGGGATTAATATCTCCAAAAACAAACACTTTTGGGGTCAACCGCTGGTCATGGTCAGATCAGCTGCCTTTCCTCACTTTATCACCACTGTTAAATTTAAACGTTTATTCATTTGGGAGAGTTAATTCAATGGGTTGGCGCCGGGTACGCCATGGTGATTGCAGGGGTCTGAAACATTTGTGGGAACCTCTTCACTAGCTGCCCACCTAAATTGCCAGAGTTTGAAACTTTAAAATAGTTTATTTTTATTTTTATTCACTATACAATTTCCTGTAGGCACTGTTGTAGCCACCTGCTTGTTGACGTGAATGCACAAACCATCAAATTCTCCTAAATGGTTTTGCCACTTGGTGTGCTCTGAACTCCTATCACTCCAGAAAACCAAAGTGGAAGCAGCAATTAAAGCAATAGACCAGCATCTCACCTTAACCCAGTATTTCTAATGTACACCCTCCCTTTTATAGGGGTGACCTCCCATTCCCCCTCCACAGCCACCCTAGTAGATAACTGTAACACAGACCTCAAATCAGCCTTCGATATAATTGCCCTCAAATTCATTTTTTAAACTTTTGACACGAGGATGAGCTGCTTTTCATCTCAAAGATTAGTCTTTCCTGATGTTACTAACACAATTCTGTTAAAAGAAGACAGCTTACACCAAAGGTATTACAGAAGATAGGCACACACTTTTATTTAAAATGTACATGCAAATGGTGTTTTGAATTTTCAGGGAAACAGGTGCATCTTTTTGAAGCTTCATAGCTCTCTGATTTCCTGTGAAACAAGGTTCCTTTAATTTTGGCTCCAAACTCCACCAGCTATTCCATCTGTAAATGCCAACGATGATAATGATGCAAATATGTAATGATGTTGTCCCCTACTATTTGCTTACTGCATATAATATAGTTATGTGTGTTTCTGTTGTGAAAAAATAGGGAGACTTGGATTCCTCTTTGATTTTTGTACTCAGTCGTAGAATATTGGAGGGCCTTTTCCTTATTCTTTTTTCTTCTATTTAAAGTTAAGTGATTCTGCTGATTTTGATCAAGAAATCTAACTTGAATCCTTATGAATCATTACATAAATAGAAATAAAACATTGTTAGGCTGTAAATCTCACTGTTCCAAAACATTGTGGTGGCTCAAAAAGGTATTGGAGAGAATCATGAAAGACAGAGCAAGAGGCCTGAGATCGACCTAAAGGTCAAGGGTGTCAACACAGGTTCAATGCATCTCTAAACCAAGACTGTTAGAAAATGGAAAGGTATGAAAATGGACGGACAACTTTACAATTGTCCTATTTTTTTCTTTTTTTAGCACCTGTTGCTTGCTGCTGTCAGAGACAGGATGCTGGGCTAGGTGAACCTTTCTTCTGATCCAGTTTAGTCTTTTGTTTTTAATAATCTAAGCAAATTCTACATTGAAGAACAAAAGTAGAAAACCTAATCAAATACAATCAGTAAAAACTGAAATGATTTAATCTCAAAAACAAAAGAGTACATATTTACCAGTAATTAGAGAAGGTGTGAGTACATTTGAAGCAATCCAAAGCAAACAGACCTTGATCTGCAACTGCTGAAGCTTTACTGAGTGACTGATGAGCTGGAAAAGAGTTTTCTTGTCTAGAAAAAATCCTTCTGCAAAGTCATGAATATTTATGAAATGGGTGAAGTGATTATGTCTTTCTGGTTGTTCTATTACTGCAGCAGGTGAAAGTGAAGGAAGGAATGCCATGTTGAAAGCAAAATCTAATGCTGGTAAATCGGAAAACTACTCGAATGTGTTAGCTGAAACTGAGCTGGTCTCGTATATGTGTTTTTAGGTGTGTTTGTGTAAACTAATTTGTGATTGTTTTTACTAGTCCACTGCCTAGTTTCCGCTTTGGGCAGTTTATAAATACAAATAAAGATAAAGATATTGGGATTCCAGGGACATTCCACAAATATCAACATAGCTCTTAAATCGTGTTGATTAGAGTCATTTGTGATGTATATTAGTGAAGTGTGGTCAAGTTATCACTATAGAACAGGATTAGCTCCAGAATTTAATTTTGTAGTGTGTGTTTAAGGAGCTGGATTCTAAGGACCTAAGTAGCCCCCTGAAGCTTTCCAATTTTAGATGCTGTAAGAAACCTGACCAATTTCTGATATTTTATACTGAAAAAGTCTAGAATTTCACAACATATTAATATTCTAATTAATTAAAGATAATTTTCTCAACTGTAGTCAAATTAAATTGAAGAACAATTTTCATATGCCACACTTAATTGTTAGATACTATGCTTTATATCTTCTAAGAAAGGTTTATAATCACTATAGATCAAATCAGAACTGCCAAAAACAAAAGGACAGGACCAAAAGGTCAATAAATAAGCCCTTTACATAGGGATCAAGTTTTCAAAAGACTACTTTGGTAAAAATAACTGGTTAATTTTAACTTAGATACAGAAAATCTCCTAAGGTTATCTAAGGAATATACTTACCTTGTAAGAAATAGCCAGACAAGAAAGCAAGTATGATTATTTACTATCATTGAACAGCAGTCACTTCATTATATATGAAAACAAAGGATTGTTGAAAATTCCATTTTTGAAAGAAGAGTAATTAAAAGAGATTTGGCGTAGAGCTTTCTCTGTAGTGGAGCCAAGTTTATGCAATTCATTGCCATCAGATCTTTGTCTGCTCACTTGATCTGACAGTTTTTTTGTAAACAGTTAAAAGCCTATTTGTTTTAAGAAGCATTTGCTTAATTCTTTTTTTAAATACCCTAAGTATTGCAGTTGGATAAGGAACTTGGCTGATAATTTTTATATAACTTGTTTTTTGAATTTTTTTTGTTTTATTATGTTTTATTGTTTTTGTATTATAAATGTTCAGTTGTGATCTTCCCAGCACAGTTTTTTTGCTAGCAGCAGAATATTATTTTAAATAAAATCAAAATAAAATAAATAAAACTTATCTTTAAACAATTTTTCAGCTGATCCTAACCAGTTAGATTTTCAGCTGAAAATTTGGCTAAATCTAGCTGGTCACATTTTGTTGCTACAGACATTGCTAATAGCATTGTTGTCAAGTCCTCTTACTAGCTCAGCTTGGGGTGACTTAATCATTTGGGGGCAGGGGTTTCTAAGCAGTATAGGTGGGGGTTGGGAAGTAAGAACAATGGGAGTAATATTTTTTTAGAAGGAAGAAATTAGGAGGGGAGATGAACCATTCAACATATTTAAATAGTGGTATGGAAGGGTGTTGGACCTCAGGAAACATTGCTTTTTTGGGGGTGTTAGAAGGTGTTCCTAGGACATTGGAGGTTTTTCAGTAGCTGGGTAGGAAACACTGGTAAAGAAAGGTTTTTTTTCCTTTAGGCTTTTTGGTGTTCCAAATAGATTTTTTGATGCTGATCACAGATATTACTCCAAAATTTGCACATCTCAAGGTTTTTGAAAAACGGCCAATTTTGTGTTACAATAATAGTGAAATTTTAAAACATAATCTCGCATACATATAGGGGCGGATTTTAAAAGCCCTGCTCGCGTAAATCCGCCCAGATTTACGCGAGCAGGGCCTTGCGCGCCTATTTTCCATAGGCCTGCCGGCGTGCGCAGAGCCCCGGGACTCGCGTAAGTCCTGGGGTTTTTTGTCGGGGGCGTGTCGGGAGCGTGTCGGGGGCGGGGCCCATCGACGCAGCGTTTTGGGGGCGGGATGTGGCGTTTTGGGGGCGGGCCCGGGGGCGTGGTTTCAACCTGGGGCGGTCCGGGGGTGTGGCCGCGCCCTCCAGAACCACCCCCGGGTCGCGTCTCGGCACGCCAGCGGCCCGCTGGCGCACGTGGATTTACGTCTCCCTCCGGGAGGCTTAAATCCGTGGACAAAGGTAGGGAGGGTTAGATAGGGCCGGGGGGGTGGGTTAGGTAGAGGAAGGGAGGGGAAGGTGAGGGGAGGGCGAAAGAGAGTTCCCTCCGAGGCCGCTCCGATTTCGGAGCGGCCTCGGAGGGAACGGAGGCAGGCTGCGCGGCTCGGCACGCGCCGGCTGCCCAAAATGGGCAGCCTTGCGCGCGCCGATCCTGGATTTTAGAAGATACGCGCAGCTACGCGTATATCTACTAAAATCCAGCGTACTTTTGTTTGCGACTGGTGCACCAACAAAAGTACGCGAATGCGCATTTTTTAAAAATCTACCCCATATTTTCTTCTGGACAGTAGTTTTTATGATTTTTAAAATTCATGTCGTATTCTTGATGGCCATAAGCAACGTAACATGTAACAGAGACTAAATTTTAAAAAAATACACCAAGAAACTCTGCCTAATCATGCCAGACCTTGCTTGGGCAAGCCACAGCTTAGCTGCAAGATCCCAACTTGTTTCCATGATGATGCAGCCTTATATAAGCAGCAGCAATGAGTAGTCTCCTATGTAACTTCTGTGTGAATGAGTGAATCATATCGCTAAATCAGTTGAGTTTAAAGCTTGTGGATTTAATTTCATATACTTTATAAAATGTCACACCAATGTCGAAATAGCCATGACACATTTTGTTACATCTGTGGTGAGTTTACTCTGAAAGCACAGACAAGGAGTATGACTGCACTCATTACGAAGGCATACAAGTTATACTTCGGGTGCAAAATTGGTGACCAGGACAGAGCACGGGCTCCTCATATACGTTGCACATCTTGCGCCAGTAGTCTGCGAGCTTGGCTGAAAAATGTGTGACCATCCATGCCGTTTGCCATCCCAATGATATGGAGGGGAAAGAAAGATCATATAACTGCCTGTTACTTCTGCATGACGAATGTGTCAGGATACTCAAAGAACAGGAAGTTTATTGAGTACCCTAACCTTGCATTGGCAATGAGACCAGTGCTGCATGACGACAGTCTTCCTGTTCCAAAACCACCAGAAGTATGGACACTTGATGAAAAGGATGAGGAGGTAGGCGATGATGGTGAGCCGTCACAGATGGAAGCTGCGGCTGATCCTGACTTCGTGTCATCAACATCCAGCGATCCTCGTTTAATATCTCAGTCAGAGCTGAGTGATCTGGTCAGAGATTTGGCTTTATTGAAGAGTCAGGCAGAGCTGCTTGGATCAAAGCTGCAAGGATGGAATCTTTTGTCATCTGATATGAAAATTTCAGTATTTTGCAGCTTTCATGAAGATTTGACAAAATATTTCAACCAAGTAGACAGTCTGACTTTTTGCTGTAACATCAATGGATTGTGTTGTGCTCTCAAATGTGACCACGAGCCATCAGAATGGTGACTGTTTATTGATTCATCAATCTTAAGCTTGAATGCTGTTTTGCTGCACAACGACAATATCTACCCATCAATAACTGTCAGACATGTTGTTCATATGAAAGAAACATATGAGAACATACAGCTACTGCTGAACCACATTGAGTACTTGAGGTACAATTGGAATTTGTGTGGTGATCTCAAGGCAGTTGAAATTCTACTGGGTCCGCAGCTTGGTTACACCAAGTATTGTTGCTTCCTTTGTGAGTGGGACAGTCGAGCAAGAGATTTGCATTACGTCAGAAAAGTCTGGCCTCTCCACAAGAAGTTGGTTCCAGGGCAGAAGTATGTTGTGCACAACCCATTGGTGAATCCAAGTAAGATATTTCTTCCACCTTTGCACATCAAACTTGGGCTGATCAAAAACTTTGTTAAGGCAATCCCTTGGATAATTTTAATAACATATAGCCAAACAAAAAAGGAATTTTCTACAATTTAGGGAACATAGGCGTCAGAGTGTATAACACATTGAAATCGTCAGTTCAGTGTGCTGCGGCAGTCAAAAAAGCAAACAGAATGTTGGGAATTATAAGAAAGGAAATGGTGAATAAAACAGAAAATGTCATAATACCTCTGTATCGCTCCATGGTGAGGCCGCACCTTGAATACTGTGTATGATTCTGGTCGCTGCATCTCATAAGAACATAAGAAACTGCCATGCTGGGTCAGACCATGGGTCCATCAAACCCAGCATCCTGTTTCCAACAGAGGCCAAACCAGGCCACAAGAACCTGGCAATTACCCAAACACTAAGAAGATCCCATGCTACTGAATCAATTAATAGCAGTGGCTATTCCCTAAGTAAACTTGATTAATAGCCATTAATGGACTTCTCCTCCAAGAATTTTCTCCGATTAGTCTTAAATGTGCTACTTGCTAACTTCATGGAATGCCCCCTAGTGCTTCTATTATTTGAAAGTGTAAATAACTGATTCACATCTATTCGTTCAGGACCTCTCATGATCTTAAAGACCTCTATCATATCCCCCCTCAGCCATCTCTTCTCCAAGCTGAGCAGCCCTAACATCTTCAGCCTTTCCTCATAGGGGAGCTGTTCCATCCCCTTTATCATTTTGGTTGCCCTTCTCTGTACCTTCTCCATCACAATGATATCTTTTTTGAGATGTGGCGACCAGAATTGTACACAGTATTCAAGGTGCGGTCTCACTATGGAGCGATATAGAGACATTATGACATTTTCCATTTTATTAACCATTCCCTTCCTAAGAATTCCTAATATTCTGTTTCCTTTTTTGACTGCTGCAGCACACTGATCTGACAATTTTAAAGTATTATCCACTATGATGCCTAGGTCTTTTTCCTGGGTGGTAGCTCCTAATATGGAACCTAACATCATGTAACTACAGCAAGGGTTATTTTTCCCTATATGCAACACTTTGCATTTGTCCACATTAAATTTCATCTGCCATTTGGATGCCCAATCTTCTAATCTTGCAAGGTCCTCCTTTAATGTATCACAATGTGCTTGTGATTTAACTACTCTGAATAATTTTGTATCATCCGCAAATTTGATAACCTCACTCGTCGTATTCCTTTCCAGATCATTTATATATATATTGAAAAGCACCGGTCCAAGTACAGATCCCTGATGCTCTCCACTGTTTGCCCTTTTCCACTGAGAAAATTGACCATTTAATCCTACTCTCTGTTTCCTGTCTTTTAACCAGTTTGTAATCCACAAAAGGACATCTCCTCCTTTCCCATGACTTTTTAGTTTTCTTAGAAGCCTCTCATGAACGACTTTGTCAAACGCCTTCTGAAAATCCAAATACACTACATCTACCGGTTCACCTTTATCCACATGTTTATTAGCCCCTTCAAAAAAATGAAGCAGATTTGTTAGGCAAGACTTCCCTTGGGTAAATCAATGTTGACTGTGTTCCATTAAACCATGTCTTTCTATATGCTCTATGATTTTGATCTTGAGAATAGTTTCTAGAGATGTGAATCATGTGCCAGATCATCTTAACGATCAGGTTCGATGGGGGGGGGGGGGGGGGGGGGGGGGCGGGGAAATCTTATCGTTAAGATATGTGAATTGGAATCGTTTCCGATTCCAATTCACATCGCTAATTTTTTTTTTAAGGAGGCCCGCGCCACTAAAAAAAAACCCCACCTGACCCTTTAAATCGACCCCCCTTAGCCTCCCCCACCCTCCCGACCTCCCCAAAACCTTTTAAATTTACCTTGTGGTCCAGGGGGGCCTCGGAGGCCTCGGGGAGCGATTTCCCATTCCCAGGCATCAGTTGCACTAAAAAAAAATGGTGCCGATGCCCCTTTGCCCTTACCATGTGACAGGGTATCCGTGCCATTGGCCGGCCCCTGTCACATGGTAGGAGCACTGGATGGCCGGCGCCATCTTTAAAGATGGCGCCGGCCATCTTTACTCATCAGCCCCTATTATAGGGGCGCCGGCCATCCAGTGCTCCTACCATGTGACAGAGGCCGGCCAATGACACGGATACCCTGTCACATGGTAAGGGCAAAGGGCCATCGCGCCATCTTTATGAGTGGCAGCCGATGGCCCGAGAGCGGGAGATTGTTCCTCGTGCCCCCCCCCCCCCCCCCGGACCATCAGGTAAATTTAAAAGGTTTTGGGGGGTTCGGGAGGGTGGGGGAGGCTAAGGGGGGTTGATTTAAAGGGTCGGTGGGGTTTTTTTTATCGGGCCATCGGCGCCATTTTAATTAGTGGCAGCCAAAATGGCGCCGATGGCCTGAGAGCAGGAGATCGCACCGGGACACCCCCCCCCCCCAGTGGACCTCCAGGTAATTTAACATTTTGGGGGGGTTCGGGAGGGTGGGGGAGGGTGCGGAATTGATTTTAAAGGGTCGGGGTGGGTTTAGGGGTTGTTTTGGTGTGCCGGTTTTCCCGCCCTCCCCCAAATAATTCCCGTGCCCTATTTAACGATACAATACAAATGCCCCTGACAAAAAATCGGGGGCATTTGTTTTGTATCATGCACTCTAATGATTTAGGACAATTTTAAAATTATCTGACGATAATTTTAATCATTCAAAAATGATTCACATCCCTAATAGTTTCCACTATTTTTCCCGGCACTGAAGTCAGGCTCACTGGTTTATAGTTACCCGGATCATCCCTGGAGCCTTTTTTAAATATTGGGGTTACATTTGCCACCTTCCAGTCTTCAGGTACAATGGATGATTTTAAAGATAGGTTAGAAATTTTAACTAATAGATCAGAAATTTCATTTTTTAGTTCTTTCAGTACCCTAGGATGGATACCATCCGGTCCAGGTGATTTGCTACTCTTTAGTTTGTCAATCTGGCCTACTATATCTTCCAAGTTCACAGTGATTTCGTTCAGTTCGTCTGACTCATCACCCCTGAAAACCATCTCCGGAACTGGTATCGCTCCAACATCCTCATTAGTAAACACAGAAGCAAATAATTCATTTAGTCTTTCTGGAATGGCTTTATCTTCCCTAAGAGCCCCTTTAACCCCTTGGTCATCTAATGGTCCAACCGACTACAGCACAGGTTTCTTGCTTCGGATATATTTAAAAAAGTTTTTATTATGGCTTTTTGCCTCTTTGGCCAACTTCATTTCAAATTCTCTCTTCGCCTGTCTTATCAATGTTTTACACTTAACTTGACAATGCTTATGTTTTATTCTATTATCTTCAGATGGATCCTTCTTCCAATTTTTTAAGGATTTTTTTTTGTTAAAATAGCTTCTTTCACCTCACCTTTTAACCATAATGGTAATGGTTTTGCCTTCCTTCCACCTTTCTTAATGTCTGGAATACTGTGACGGGGTATATGTCCAAAACCAAGAGGTCAGTTAAAAATCCAAGAACCAAAGATCCAGGAGAGGGGGGGGGGGAAGGAAAACACAGCAACACCAATCTAGGGATGATCCCTGGTTCCTTCCCCCGGATGTTACAAAGACAGAAGCACCACAGGTGTGGGAGGTTAAGGGTGGGACTCCCTGTGAGCCAATCAGCTGGCAGAGGAGGAGGAGTTTACGGAGTATAAGAGAGACTCCCTAACCCAGCAGTTTCAGTCTCCTGCCGGGGACTGAAGGAGAAGGACCATGCTACCTGCTACTCTGCAAGACTGGAACTTTGGTGCTCCTGCTTAGAGGGAAGATGGATGGCTGGCGTGACTTCCAGGAAGGTGAGCCAGGAGCAAAAGATTGGTTTACTATCCAGATGTACCTACTTAAGGATATTGTTTGAGAGACTGCCAGCGGGTGGTTGTATCTGAAGGGACAAGGAAAATATCCTGAGAGATACTGTGGGAGGTGGCAGTTAGGCCCATTGGGCCAGGCTTTTGAACTTTGGACTTGATGTTTGGTTACTCGTGAATGACCTAGAGGAAAGAAAGCAAAGGTTAGAAACTTAAGATGAACTTTTGAAGCCAGCCTTTGCAGGGTGAGTTGTTGGCTCACTGGGGAGGGCTTTGGCCTTCTAGCTAGGCCAGGAGGGTTCAATTCCTGCCTAGAGACTTGTGAATATAAATTATAAAGAACTTCTATTTGAGTTTTCAAGGGACCAGGAAAGCTCTCTCAGGGGCTGGACTTTGGAAACAGCACAGTTAGGAGTGCATAGACTGGAGGAACCGTGACAAATACAAATGGACTGTGCCTCTAGGATTATATTTTTAAACAATGTCCATGCCTGTTGAACACTTTTAACCTTTGCAGCTGTACCTTTCAGTTTTTTTTCTAACTTTTTTCCTCATTTTATCAAAGTTTCCCTTTCGAAAATTTAGTGTTAGAGCTGCAGATTTACTTATTGTCCCCCTTCCAGTTATTAGTTTAAATTTGATCATGTTATGATCACTGTTGCCAAGTGGCCCCACCACCGTTACCTCTCTCACCAAATCCTGCATTCCACTAAGAATTAAATCTAAAATAGCTCCCTCTCTTATTGGATCCTGAACCAATTGCTCCATGAAGCTTTTGTTTATTACATCCAGAAACTTTATGTCTCTAGCAAGTCCTGATGTTACATTTACCCAGTCAATATTGGGGTAATCAAAATCTCCCATTATTATTCCACTGCCAAATTGGTTAGCTTCCCTGATTTCTCTTAGCATTTCATCATCTGTCTGACCATTTTGTCCAGGTGGATGGTAGTATACTCCTATCACTATACTCTTATCCAACACACATGGGATTTCTACCGATATAGATTCTACTGATTATTTAGTCTCTCTTATGATCTTTATCCTGTTGGACTTTATACCCTCCCAGACATAAATTTCCACACCCCCACCAAGTTGATCCTCCCTATCATTGCAATATAATTTGTATCCTGATATAGCACTGTCCCATTGGTTATCCTCCTTCCACCAAGTCTCTGTGATGCCAATTATGTCAATCTCGTCATTTGCTGCTATACACTCTAAGTCTCCCATCTTACTACTTAGACTTCTGGCATTGGCATCAGACATTTCCAAGTGTGTTTTTTGTTTGTATTAACAACCTGCTTTTCAGTTATTTATTTATAACTTTTCTATACCGAACTTCAAATAACAGGGTTACTTATCACTACGGTTTACATTTCAAACCTTAAAATTGACAGTAACAAAAATTGTCTTACAATGAAACAAGGAGGAAATAAACTTGGAGAACTTAAGCAAAGGGAAAAAGAACAAACTGGTAAAATCAGTAACAAACTAGTGAATCAGGAATATTGGGGTAGTGGGCCCAATGGGATAGGGAGGTTGGGTGGAGGAGGGGGGGGTGAGGGAAGGAGGATTACTGCAGCATTATTGGAAGACGAAAGAATGCATTGGAGGCATAAGTGGAGACCGAATATGCTAAGGAAAAATATACTTAGGAGGAGATGGGGAGGAGATGGTCCATGGCAATTATTGCGGCTGACGCGTAGCTTATGTGAAGGCTTGTCTGAACAGAAGCGTCTTGAGTCTCTTCTTGAAAGTATTCGGGCATTGTTCCAGCCTAAGGTCCGGTGGAAGCAAATTCCACTGTTTGGGGCCTGCAAAGGAAAGAGCTCTTTTACTTAAAGAGGTTTTTGTAGGGATAATTCAGAAACAATTAGCTTAAGTGATTTTTTACATATGGGCACATGGACTATGTTTGCTTTTAATGGCACCTCTCTGTTGGGATGCCCTAACTCTCTGGTTTCATTAGTATCCTTCAAGGATACATTTGTCTTAACCATGCCCTGCTGAGTGACTGTCGGCTTCCCCCTTGTTCTAGTTTAAAAGCTACGCTATCTCCTTTTTGAAAGTTAGTGCCAGCAGCTTGGTTCCACTCTGGTTAAGGTGGAGCCCATCCTTTCGGAAAAGTCTCCCCTTTCCCCAAATGTTTCCCCAGTTCCTTACAAAGCTGAATCCCTCTCCTCTGAATCCATGCATTTAAACTCTGGGGACCTGCACATGGAACAGGAACAGGAAGCATTTCAGAGAATTCCACCCTGGAGGTTCTGGATTTCAGCTTCCTACCTAAAAATCCTAAATTTGGCTTCCAGAACCTCTCTCCCACATTTTCCTATGTCATTGGTGCTCACATGTACCACGACAGCTGACTCCCCCCCAGCACTGTCTATAATCCTATCTAGGTGACACGTGAGGTCGGCCACCTTCGCACCAGGCAGGCAAGTTACCAGGCGGTCCTCACGTCCACCAACCACCCTGCTATCTACATTTCTAATAATCAAATCACCAACTATGATGGCCGGCCTAACCCTTCCCTCCTGGGCAGTAGCCCTGGGAGACTTGTCCTCAGTGCGAGAGGACAATACATCACCTGGAGAACAGGTCCTTGCTACAGGATCATTTCCTGCTACACCAGGGTGATGTTCTCCTACTGGGAGACCTTTCTGATCCAAGGCAGCACTGGGGCTGCCAGACTGGATTTGGGACTTGGCTACTATGTCCCTGAATGTCTCATCAATGTACCTCTCTGTCTGGCTCAGCTCATCCAAGTCTGCTACTCTAGTCTTCAGAGATAGGACACATTCCCTGAGAGCCAGGACCTCTTTGCACCGAGTGCACACATATAATCTCTCACCGGTGGGTAAAAAAATCATACATGTGACACTCGATGCAAAAGACTGGAAAGTCCCCCTCTTGTTGCTGGACTGCTGCCTTCATCTTAATTTTATTGAGTTCCTAGTTAAGTTTAGGATACTAAGGGAGTTGGAATGAGAGTACTTTAATTAGTAAATTCACCTGTAAATTTAATCAGCTAGTGTCCTACTAGGGGATGATTAAACTTTCAATAAGGTCTGGTACAAGAGTATCTAAAAAAAGATATAGTTGCGATGGTGTAGGTACAGAGAAGGGTGACCAAAATGATAAAGGGAATGGAATATCTCCCCTATGAGGAAAGAGTAAAGAAGTTAGGATTTTTCTGCTTGGAGAAGAGATGGCTGAGGGGGGATATGATAGAGGTGTTTAAAATCAGGAGAGGTCTAGAATGGCTTAATGTGAATCAGTTATTTATTCTTTCGGATAATAGACTAGGGGGCACTCCTTGAAGTTAGCATGTGGCACATTTAAAATTAATCAAGAGTTCTTTTTCACTCAATGCACAATTAAACTCTGGAATTTGATGCCAGAGGATGTGGTTAGTGCAGTTAGTGTAGCTGTGTTTAAAAAAGGATTGGATAAGTTCTTGGAGGAAAAGTCCATTACTTGCTATTAATTAAGTTGACTTAGAGAATAGCCACTGACATTAATTGCATCAGTAGCATGGGATCTTCTTAGTTTTGGGTACTTCCCAGGTTCTTATGGCCTGGATTGTCCATTGTTGGAAACTGGATGCTGTGCTTGAAGGTCTGATCCAGTATGGCATGTTCTTATATTTTAAAGGTCATACTACAAAATCTTGATGCACATTTGAATAATACAATAATAAATATATAAATAAAACTAGTGAAACATAATGGGGCGGATTTTAAGAGCCCTGCTCGCCTAAATCCGCCCAAATCCGGGCGGATTTAGGCGAGCAGGGCCCTGCGCGCCAGTGAGCCTATTTTACATAGGCCTAACGGCGCGCGCAGAGCCCCGGGACTCACGTAAGTCCCGGGGTTTTCTGAGGGGGGCGTGTCGGGGGCGGGCCCGGTCGGCGCAGCGTTTCGGGGGCGTGTCGGGAGTGTTTCGGGAGCGGGTCCGGGGGCATGGTTATGGCCCGGGGCGGTCCGGGGGCGTGGCCGCGCCCTCCGGACCCGCCCCCAGGTCGCGTCCCGGCGCGCTAGCGGCCCGCTGGCGCGCGGGGATTTACGCCTCCCTCTGGGAGGCGTAAATCCCCCGACAAAGGTAAGGATGGGGTTTAGACAGGGCCGGGCGGGTGGGTTAGGGTGGGGAAGGTGAGGGGAGGGCAAAAGAAAGTTCCCTCCGAGGCCACTCCGATTTCGGAGCGGCCTCGGAGGGAAGGCTGTACAGGAGGTAGGCTGTACAGGAGGGAAAGGAGGTAGGCTGCGCGGCTCGGCTATACAGGAGGTAGGCTGCGCCGGCTATACAGAATCCATAACATTGCGCGCGCCGATCCCGGATTTTAGCGGATACGCGCGGCTCCGCGCGTATCTACTAAAATCCAGCGTACTTTTGCTGGCGCCTGATGCGCCAGCAAAAGTACGCCTATTCGCGCGGTCTGAAAATCTACCCCAATATGATCAACAGTCCCTCATATTGGTTTGAAAAAGTAATGTAGTAATTTTGTAGGACAGCAAAATATTTTATCATCCAATCCCATTCAGTTCAATAGAATATCAGGGCATATCCTTTGTATTGCTCTGCCATGGTCGCCATAAACTGTCTTCGGGCTTCCTCAGTCTGTTCCTCACTGCTGGATCCTGAGTATACTATGAAACATCTGCCAAAAGTCCAGTCCTATCAGGATTTAAATAGCTCAAATTTACACCCAAACTGTAGTAATCTCAGACTTTATTTCAGTTCAGCCAGCAAGGCTACAAAGTTCAGCAGTACCCTGAATTTTCCTAGCTCAATCTCTTAAAAAAACAAATCAAGGCTTTAAAGACAGTTTAGCAATGCCATGGTGTTTCCCAGCTCAGCCACATTAAATATTAGAGATGTGCAGAGGGACGCCATACGTTGCATTCGGGATTCAGATTCATCGGGGGCAGATACGTTTCATTCGGCCGTATGGTGCCCCAATACATTAATACGTCGATTCCTATTCATTTCCCCGCTAAAGTTAAATTAACTACAACCCCCACCCTCCTGCCCCCCCCCCCCCAAGACTTACCAAAACTCCCTGGTGGTCCAGCGGGGGGTCCAGAAGCCATCCCCTGCACTCACACCCTCGGCTGCCGGCTTCAAAATGGCGCCGATAGCTTTTGACCTACTATGTCACAGGGGCTACCGGTGCCATTGGTCAGCCCCTGTCACATGGCCATTGGCGCCATCTTGTGCTCCTAACATGTAACAGGGGCTGGCCAATGGCACCGGTAGCCCCTGTGACATAGTAAGGGCAATCGGCCCCATTTTGATTACGGGCAATCGGCCCGAGTGCAGGAGATCGCTCCCAGACCCCTGCTCGACCACCAGGGAGTTTTGGTAAGTCTTGGGGGGGGGGGGGGGTGTCAGGAGGGTGGGGGGTTTGTTTAAATTGGGTCCTTTAGACGGCCGAATAATTCGGCAGATTCGGTATATTTGTGGGGAATCACGATACTTTTTGCTTCCCCACGAATACAACGAATAGGGCCCTATACATTGCGGATTCCCAATTCGTAGGAAACGAATGCACACCCCTATTAAATATCAAGGTTTTAAACATAATTCAGATATGCCTTGGCTCCACAACCAGCTGTAGGCCTTTCATTTCATTCAGTTGTAAATTAAACTGTTTCTACTCTAAACCAACAGGTGTTGGGAATTAACTACCACTTTCTTGGAAAAGATTAGGTTTAGCTGTTTGTAATGCTCTCAGCCTTAAACAACAGCCACCCACTGGCAGTCTTTTCTTCCACAGAATATTAGGTCAGGCTATTATATATTACCACATTTATAACATATTTGAGATCATAGGGATTTTCAGATTGTGGTTCAAGCTTTTGTGCTTAGTTATCAATTGTTACAATTCTCCATATATTGGGCTCCCTTTTTCCTCTCACAGGGTCTTAGAGGTCCTTCAAAATTCAGGTCTTCTCATCATGGGGGCACATTGCTGGGACCATATATCTCCTTTGTACAAAAGTTATATTGGCTTCCAGTGAAACAATGGATGGAATTTAAAAACGTAAAGGCTGTCATTTCTTCAGATTTTAGATCAAAAGGGATTTGCCACTATCCTTTAGTTAAATCTACAGTTGATACACAACAGACATTGCTTATTTATTCAAGGAGGGTATGGAATATGTTTCAAATTGAGATATTGCATTTACTTGTTAGAAATCAATATAAAAACAGGTCCACCCATTTGACTTTGGGACGAGGACCACTGGACTGTCCCAATTACTCTGGAACTCTTCAGTTATTCCTAGCATTCACATCTCCTCTAGTTCTCTATCAGTTTTTTTTTTTTTGTTTTGTTTGTTTTTGGCTTTTGGAATTCTGTAGGGGCTTTGTCATACAATTTTATCTGGCTCCATCTGAATCTTATGCTGGACCAAATTAGTTACTCCCAGATAGAAAAAACACCTGCAAATTGATTTAGTATCCTGTGGCTGTCTTGCTTTTCCTTTGTACTGAGTTCTGTGATAGTTTCCACTACGTGACTATTCTATTTTGGGGCTTAGATCTTCCTTCTCTTCTCCTTTCCCAGTCCTCAAAGCACTTTGTTCCTTTTAGCAGATTTACATGATTGACCTGTGTTTGTTCCCTGTGTGACCTCATTCATCTAGAGCAGTGGTTCTCAACCTTTTTTTGGCCGGGACACACCTGACAAATGGTTCTCACATGCGTGACACTGAACATGTGACCATCACGGGGCTAAGTGTAAACATTAGGGATGTGCAGAGCAAAATTTTATGTTCATATTTTTTATGTCCGAAAGGGGGTCCCACTTGCGGCCAATATGGACATAAAAAAAATCCAATGAGTTGGGTATATGTACATATGTGCAAAAAAAAAAATTAAACCCCCTCACCCTCCTTAATCCCCCCCCCAGACTTACCACAACTCCCTGGTGATCGAGCGAGGAGTGAGGACGTCATTTCTGCAATCCTTGGCGAGAAGCATGTGACGTCGGTGGCACGTCGAGTGACGCGGCGTCACGTGATTCCCGGCTCGTTCGCGCCGGACGGCTCGTTCGGCCCAAAAAGAACTTTTGGCCAGCTTGGGGGGGCCTCCTGACCCCACGTGATTCCCCAAGCCGGGAATCACGTGACGTCGCATCTGAGTGACGCGGCGCCACGTGATTCCCGGCTCGTTCGCGCCGGACGGCTCGTTCGGCCCAAAAAGAACTTTTGGCCAGCTTGGGGGGGTCAGGAGGCCCCCCCAAGCTGGCCAAAAGTTCTTTTTGGGCCGAACGAGCCGTCCGGCGCGAACGAGCCGGGAATCACGTGACGCCGGCGTCACTCGACGTGCCGCCGACGTCACATGCTTCTCGCCAAGGATTGCAGAAATGGCGTCCTCACTCCTCGCTCCATCACCAGGGAGTTGTGGTAAGTCGGGGGGGGGGATTAAGGAGGGTGAGGGGGTTTATATTTTTATTTTGGCTCAACAATCGCGATTTCCCACATATCGAACATATCTATGTTCGATATGTGGGAAATCCGATCGTTTATGTCGAATCAATTTTTTAAGTAAAAAAAAAATATGAGTTGCGTTTTACTAATGCGGTCAATCCGAATGCACACCCCTAGTAAACATGCACTCTGCATCCACAGGACTCCCCTCAACCCTCAGCAATGAGTGCAGAGCAGATCTAGGACAATACCCTGTACAACTCACCATACAAAAAAAAGATGTTCTGATGACATCTCAGTAAAAGCAAAACAAACTCCCTTTACTACCAGGCACAATAGCCTTCCTTATGAAAAGACAGTAATTTACCACTAATGCATATCCTATTGAGAAAACACATCAAATAAGATTGATACAAATGCCTACATGCTAGTAAAACACCTCACTTTGGTCACACACCCAGAACTGACCTTCACCAAATACAGAAAAAACACAAATTATAAATATGGAGACAGAAACTGGAACGGAAAACCAAAAAAGCCACTCTGCATACAGTGCGAACCTGGAGAAATGGAAAGAGAAATAAAGTACCTAACAGACTCAGGATTTGCAATAATGCACACAAACTAACCTGCACAAAGTTACACCTGTATTACGGAACATATGCAAACAGTAACAACCCTATCTAAGAAATACAACTATTAAACCATGCCCTAAACACTAAAACATTTCCTATTGGGAAAACAGAATAAGCCAAGCTGCTACAGAGCCCCACACAGAAATCATTGTAAAGTTATAACAAAAATGTTACAAAGCAGCTGCTGAACAGAATAATATTCAATTAAATACTCATAAAAATTATTAAAACATGTCCAAATATCAATAAAATATTTCAAAACAGCAGACATCGCATAATACCCAATAATTAAAATGGCAGTCAATCAAGAAAAATAAATTTAAAAAGCCACCTTTACTTACCTTCTCCAGCAACTCTCCTACTCCTTTCCCTTCCAGGCCAATAGCACTAACCAGAAGCAGCAAGGGCTGCTGAAGCTCTGTCCTCAATCTTCTTCCTTAGCACCCACAACCAGTCACTCATAACACACACACCCCCAATTAGACCCCACGACCAGTCTCGGTCTCTTTCACACCAGTCATCTTCCTGACCAGTTTCTCTCTCTCACACAGAAACACATCACCTCCCTGACCAGTCTCGCTCTCTCAATCACACTCATGTTCTCTTATATACAAGCTCTCAATCACACACAAAAGCTCTTACACCCATTCACACCAGCTCTCACCCAGGCTTCCATTCACACCCCTACACACAAGCTCTCACCCAAGCACCCATTCACACCCAATGACACAAGCTCTCACCCAGGTACCCATTCACACCCACAGACACAAGCTCTCCCCCAAGTACCCATTCACACCCTCCGACACAAGCTCTCCCCCAGGCACCCATTCACACCCTCAGACACAAGCTCTCACCCAGACATCCATTCACACCCACAGACACAAGCTCTCACCCAGACATCCATTCACACCCACAGACACAAGCTTTCACCCAGACATCCATTCGAACCCACAGACACAAGCTCTCACCCAGACATCCATTCACACCCACAGACACAAGCTTTCACCCAGGCATCCATTCACACCCACAGACACAAGCTTTCACCCAGACATCCATTCACACCCACAGACACAAGCTCTCACCCAGGCATCCATTCACACCCACAGACACAAGCTCTCACCCAGGCATTCATTCACACCCTCAGACACAAGTTGTCACCCAGGCACCCATTCACACACAGACACACCAGCTCTCACCAAAAATAACTTCTTCCTTCATTGCAGGGATAGGCTCCGGTTCCGCCGTGGCTTTAATCCGGCGGGCCTTCTTTTTTCGGCGCCACGGGGATGGGCGCCTCAGTCAGAGGTCGGGTTTCCTCTTCGTCGCTAGGGGTCGGGTTTTCCTCTTCACCGCTAAGGGGCTGGGCTCCCGTAGCGGCCTTGCACCGTCGTGGTTGGGTTTTCTCTTCACTGCTACGGGGCTGGGCTCCCGTAGCGGCCTTGCACCGTCGGGGTTGGGTTTTCTCTTCACCGCTACGGGGCTGGGCTCCCGTAGCGGCCTTGCACCGTCGGGGTTGGGTTTTCTCTTCACCGCTACGGGGCTGGGCTCCCGTAGCGGCCTTGCACCGTCGGGGTTGGGTTTTCTCTTCACCGCTACGGGGATGGGCTCCCGTAGCGGCCTTGCTTCGTCGGGGTCCTACACTGCTATTCCTCCCACCCCACTCCCGGGCAGTGCCATGCCTGCCTCACCGGCCAATCAAAGGCTTCCTCCCTTCTTCCTACTACCACTGGCAGGGAGGAGGCTTCCGATTGGCCTGCGCGGGGGAAGGCAAAATGAAGGAGGCTTCCCATTGGGCAGTGGGGGTAGGAAGAAAGGAAGCTTTCAATTGGACTGCGGGGGCTGGAAAAAGGGAGAAGGAAAGTACAATGGGGCAGTGGGACACCGGGAGACGTGACACACCTGGCGGTGTTTGGCGACACACTAGTGTGTCGCGACACACCGGTTGAGAAGCGCTGATCTAGAGGGTCTAGATTCCTGCGGATTTCATGTGGTCTCCCTCATTGTGCTACCAGCTTACTGGGGGAGGAGGAATCAATACTAGTACTTTATCTCCTACCTTAAATTTCCTTTCCTTAGCTTCCTTAACATACCTCAAGTTGGCAGAAATGTACATTCTCTTGCACTATTTGAGCTTGATTATAATCTTTCTTTAAATTATGTGAAATGGCTGATCATATTCATTGTTTTGGGAGTTCTAGCTTCCAATACCCCTCAAGGTTGCCATTCAAAATGAAGTTTGAAAGGAATAAACCCTCTAGATGTCTGTGGTACCCCTCTAACTTCATAAAGAAGAAAGGGGATTCATTAGTTTCAGTTCTAAAGATCTCCCTGAATACATTGTCTTAACATACTCATACACCTTAAAATTCAGTTACATCACTCTACTAGTTCATCCATCTGCAGATGGTATGCAATTTTAATACGATGAATTTCAAAAGAATCCCAAACCTGTTGTAACTGCTACGACATACCATTTTTTTCTCATATCTGTGTCCTGGCTTTGCTTATCACTAACATTTTCCATCATGGGCAGTGGGAGGGGATTTTGTCTTTTGAGAATCTTCCCCTTGGCTGGAATCCCTCTTTTCTTTCTTTCTTTTTTTTTTTTTTTTTTTGGGGGGGGGGGGGGGGTTGCCACTTCATTCAGGGTTGCCAGGTCTAGCAGCCCTTGTGCAGTCCAGGGAGGCTGGCAAGGTAGATAAGAGAGGCGACTGCTAGCTACAGCCTCATCCCCTGCCTCCCAGCCTACTGTGTTTGGGTAATTTTGGGTTGTAGTGGTTTAGCTATTAGAGTCCAGGATTCATATCCTGTTTCTCCCAATGACATTCTTTGAGACCTAGGCACCGGTAGCCTATCTCCTGTTTCCTCAGGTATCTTAATGTAAGTTCTTTGGGGAAAGGACTCATTGTACCAAAAAATAAATTGATCTGCCTTAGAGCAAATTGGAAGGGCATTCTAGAAATATAATTTAGAGCTTCCTTTTCTCCAGCTAATGTTGCTGCCTCTCATGGCCACTACTTAATGTGGTTAGACTCCACAATGGTGACTAATGTGGCATCAGGATGACTATCAGGTGGTTCCTTGGCCATGTTAATATTTCCTAGGATCTTGCTATCTCTTCCTCATTCCCAGTGGTTAAAGTCCAAACAGACGCCTATTCTTGAGTCATCAGGGTAGATCCCTTTAACTGTCCTCTTGTAGGGCCTCCCTCTTTTAAAGGGAATGCGATTGTTAACAGTAGTGATAAACTCATTGACCCGGTTGAAGAGAGTGGTTGTTCTTCAACCACATGGTTTTGAGAGAGCCTGAAGTGCTCATCATATGTTGCCAGTGAATCTTGGATTATTTATTCATAAGGAGAGTGAGCACACACACAGACTCAAATGTTGTTCACAGAATCCATCTACTCATAGTTCAATTGATCCCATCCAACCGTTGGTGTGCCTTCCATAACCAGGTTCACCATGGCTCTGTGTGTTCTCAGGTATGTGACCAGGGGAGTCTACCACTGATTTAGCTTGGTTCCATGAGTGTTGCTGCACTTGGAAGGATCCTCCCCTTGCCTTTCCCAAGATGTGATCAAGATCTTACTAACTGTGTTGGGTAACATAGTTTCAGAGAAGGAGGTCAAGGCTTTCAGTTCCTAGAACGGATGCAATGACAATTGGGGCCAATATTCCATCTGGCTTCCTTGTCCATACCTTTTCCCTCCATTGTTGCCATTAGCCCATTGCACAGCTACTTGGAGATGGTGCAGACACAATGGTAAGGGAGGGATTCAGCTCAATGGTGGTAGGGTTTGCTGGACAGGGAGATTAGTGAGGTAGATAAGAAGGTATGCCTCTATTTACTCAAGCCTTTTCTCCACTTCACTGCTGGGACTGTGATAAATTGTCCACCTACCCTCTCACTGCTTCATGACTTGGATTTTCCTATTATAGGCTCTAGATAGTTGATTAATTGTATCAGAAGTCATGGATTGTTGGCTTAATTGGTTTCAGAACCTGACCATAATTGTTTAAATCTACTTGTATCTTTCTTGTTATCTGGCCTTTCAGGAGTATCAATTGTCACAGTTTGGCTGGAGAGTCTGGGAAGGGTGGTTCCTAAGGCTGAGCACTGTTAGCTGTTGTAAAGGGTCCCACTATCTCACACAGCTAGGGCCATATTCTTCCAGGTTGCTAGGATTCAGTGTGGCTACAGAGTACTGACTCCCAGTGCAGCTATATCATTGCCCCAGAGGGCTGACAGTTCTACTTGAACAGGAGGAGATATCTGGTAAGGCTTGGGCTGTGCATTCTCCCCTTAAGATCGTGGTCTCGCTGACTTGGATCAGGCTGGTGAGTCTGGAGATCCCCTTCCCTGTGTTACCTTGAAGCTAGGCAAGTTCAAGAACAAAAGTTAAATTCTCTTCTCAGGGATCCAATAAAAGCTGTGGCCATTCATAATTTGCAATTGAATCAATTGCGTAATTTATTCATTAGTGGTATGTGGTAATTGCAAGGGCCCAGATGAATCGAGGCTGCCAAAGTTATTTGTGTATTTATTTTAAGGAGTACAGATAAATATCATGGTCACATTTAATGCACAATTGTACTGTATTATTTAGTGAATCTTTATGAACTCATGTATTTATGTGTTCATATATTAGATATACCTTAATGTTCTGGTTGAACTATGAATGACATACAGTAAACATTTCAGTGGTTTATTGTATACTGTTATTTTTGTACTGAGGCATTTCTTGTCATTTGCATGCAAGGTCTGCTCTACTCATCACAAATTGAAAGTGAAATTGAACTATACAAACTCTATTCATATAGAAGTTTTAATCTCTGCTGTGAAACTATTTTCACCACTCTCCTCATTGCTCAGACTCCCCCTGCCCATAGTCTCTTTCTTTGTGCAAGGGTGGAAAAGGGGGCAGAAGCAATCCCTTGTCACTCCTGCCTTGCTGGTGTTGTGTCCCAAAATAGTGCCAGCTGACCTAATGTTGGTGCCATTTTTGAGTACAGCACCAGCAGGCAGGGTGACTGGGAATAGCTTCTGGCCCCCTTTTCACTCCCAGATTGGGTAAGAGACTGGGAGAGGGTTCAGTGGGGATAGGGGAGATCTCTAAATGACCATATCCATGCTTTTACAATATCTTAGCTGTAATAATCAGTTTATTGTAGGCAATTCCATGGCAAGTCTTTGGAAACTGTTTCATTTGAAATTATTTGCCTTACTTGTATTAAACTCATATGTCACAAGTGCCATGTGTCTGCTCCCTCTTAAAGGGAGTTGAGAATCCATCTCGTTACAACTGAATAAGATAATTCGAAAGTTAGTTTAGAAAATCCAGATCAGTAAATATGGGAATTCTGGATATTCCACACAACATTTGGTTCTCTGGAAAACTTTCCAGTCTCTCTAGGGCTCAACAGGGGTTGCCATTTCACTCACATCAACCTAAGATACTGAGGATGCAGGCTGGTTTTACTCCACTGCAGGCATGGCATTGAAGATCTGTTTTCCTGCTGTGGGGCAGAATCAGGTATGCATTAGCCTATTTGAATTGACCTAGCTGTGCTACTAACTCTAGACAAAAAAAAAAAAAAGAAAGAAAGCATGACAGTGTTTAAAAAATGCAGCAGAAAGGATGCATGTGGTGTCTCCTCCACCCGTGGCATAAGTGTGAGCAGCATTGCACAGCACATGCAAGAGAGAAGAACTTCAATGAGGTGGTGCTTTCACTACCCAGGTTTTTTAATTGTTTAGAAGGGTGTGTAAGGGGAATGGATAGAAGGAACAAGGGGGATCAACTAGAGCAGCAAATAGTTTCAAGAAAGGGAAGGGAGATGCTAGAGAGAAACTGGGGAGAGAGGAAGGACAGATTAATAAAGGTAGGGACTGGAAAAAAGACCAGAGGAACAAAGGAGAATTAGGGGAATGAGCAGGAAGCTGCAGGAGAGGAAGGGGAAAGAGGAAGAATGGGAAAGAAGCAGAGAGAAGGCGGGGGATAGGCAAAGGAATGGAAGCATAGAACAAAAGACATGGTGGTGGGGGGGGGGATGGAAAGATGGACATAAGTGGGACATAGAATGCACAAAGGGGCACAGGGAAGGGAAGGGATAAGGACAGCGAGGCACTGGGAATGGATGTGAGAGGAATGGAGGGCTTCAGGAGGAAGTGTGAGAATCTCAGAGAAGCACAGGACATGGGGAATGTGAGAGAAGCATGGGTGGGAGAAGAAAAGAGGGACAGAGAGGTAGGGGGAAGAACAGAGCAGCAATTCCTATATGCAAACCAACACCAGCTCCTCCCCAGTCCTCCCTCTCCAATGCCTTTTCACTTGACTTCTCTAACCTTTTCCTTACCAGGACCCTTCATCTCTGTCCCTAGTATGTTCAAAATCTGTTGTAGTGTTGACCTCTACCACCATTTCAGGCCTTGTTCTTTTCCTCTTTCATTCATACAAGAATATTACATAATACAACATATAGAACCCCTTTAATGGTTATATCTTTATAATGGTCACTCCATGCAGATCCCCACAGTCTTCTGAGAAACCTGCAGCTGCTGCGGTTGTTACCGTTACTCTGTGCAGGTTACCCCAATGAGTTCTTGGAAGTCTGATGCAGTTCTACCACTGCTGCTTAGGGCTGAATGTGCTGCTCTGTGGAGATTACCCCAGTAACAGAGTGAATGATGGCAGATAAAGACCAAAATAGTCTGTCTAGTCTGCCCAGCAAGGTTTTTAATTTCTTTTATGGGCAATTGCAACTGCCACTCTGTTCAGGCTACCTCCCAAGCAAAAATGTAAACTTTCTCTAGCCAGCAGAGATCCTCTATGTTTGTACCAAGCTCTTTTCTCCCATCATGGGTATTTGAGCATACAAGATCCCATACTTCATCCAACCCTTGCATCCCAACCCCCGCACCCATGTCTTATCATCAAACTTTGTAATTTAAATAACTACCAAAACCAGCCAGACTATTGCATGAACATTCAGCCTCTTAGGTTCCAGTGGACTTACTGCTCAGTATCTGACTACCAGCAATCTTCTGAAACCAACCTGGTTGGTTTCTGGGGAGTTTATAGCCTGCTCGTACCAATCCTGTTATCCCATGATCTTCAGGAAAAAAAAAAACTATTGATACAGAAGTAATGGGAATAAAGTGTGTGAGACTTGGATTTATATCGCAAATAAAATATTGAATGGAGCACCTGACATACATGCATGCCGAACAGACTTAGTCACCAGTGAAAGAACACATGCAAAGGGGAAACAGAAACACTTAAACATCCATTCTGGATAGACACTTGTCAAGGATCATTCTCACAGGGTAGCTATCCCCCACCAGTAACAACTGTCCCCCAGCCCACTCATAGACCTGTGAGCCTTCTGTTAGATAATGGGGCACCTGTGCCCATATCACCTGGCCCTCTTGGGTTCTTCCATTCTCTCCCCAGACCAGCAGCAGGATAATAATGGAATCCAGGCCAGCCTGGAAAAATACAAGACAGAAACCACCATTATTTAATACACAATATATCCAATGTCTTAATAAAGTACTAAAAATGTGACTACCACTGCTTAACATTTTAGCACACATTAGGCCTATTAACTTTACCCACACAGAAAATAATTTTCAAAAGCATTTACAGCGGTAAATGGCTCTGGAAATTTCTCTGCTTTAATCTGACTAAGAGCATACACAGGATGCTTTTAGCAGGATTGAGGGCAGACACTTCCAGGCCATGATTTGGGTGGGGGGTGGAAAACAAGTATAGGAAAATTGGTTCTTACCTGCTAATTTTCGTTCCTGTAGTACCAAGGATCAGTCCAGACTGCTGGGTTATGCCTCCCTTCCAGCAGATGGAGTCAGAGAACAGCTGAAAAGCACCCCCTAGATAATCTGGTGTACTACCTATGATCCTTCAGTATAATCAATATCAAAGTAGAATGAAGTAAATTTAATAACCAATGACGAGATCAATCCAAACTTTAACCTTGAAAGAAAACCAGAACATGTGAAAAAACAACCACTACGTAGAGGAATAGTATAGTTGCACCATCTTCAAAAATGACTGTAAAGAGAAAAACACAAGTAGCTGAGCGGACGCTCCATGTAGATACCCATGGGCGGGCATCTGGACTGATCCTTGGAACTACAGGAATGAAAATTATCAGGTAAGAACCAATTTTCCTTTCCCTGTATGTACCAGGATCAGTCCAGACTGCTGGGATGTACTCAAGCTGCCGTAAAAGGGGTGGGACCCAGAGAGTCCCACTCAAAGCACACTGCTGCCAAAAGAATCCACTTGCGGATCCCGGACGTCCAATCGGTAATGCTTAGCAAATGTGTGCAAAGATTTCCAAGTGGTTGCCCGACAAATCTCTTGAGGTGACACACATTGGCTTTCCACCCAGGAAGCCACCTGCGAACTTATAGAATGCGCCTTGAGAGCATCTGGTACTTGCCGCCCATGACAGATGTAAGCCAAGGCGATAGCCTCCTTCAACCAGCAGGCAATCATCGTCTTAGAAGCCTTAGATCCCTGCTTAGGACCACTCCATAAGACAAACAGATGATCAGATAATGGAAAGGGATTAGTCACCTCCAAATACCTCAAAAGAATCCGGACATCCAATCTCTGCAGATCCCGGGCCTGAGGAGAACTCTGATCCACGTCCGGAATGGCCGGCAACTCAACAGTCTGGTTCAACCTTCAGCAAAAAGGAGGATACTGTCTGAAGTGAAACCCCAGAGTCTGAAATTCGCAAGAATGGCTCCCTACAAGATAAGGCTTGAAGTTCAGAAACCCATCTGACCGAACAAATGGGCACGAGAAAAACCGTCTTGAGCGTCAAGTCTTTCAAAGTGGCCCGTTTGAGAGGCTCAAAGGGGGAACCGCAAAGCCCTCAGAGAACTAAATTCAAACTCCACGAGGGACATATTGCACCTACTGGCGGTTGTAAGTGCTTAGCCCCTTTCAAAAAACGGATGACATCCGGATGACCTGCTATAGGAGAACCATCAATCTTACCTCTCAAACAACCTAACACCAACATCTGGACCCGAAGTGAACTGTACGCCAGACCCTTCTTTAAGCCTTCCTGCAAAAAGGCAAGGATGTGGATGATAGAGGCCTGCCGTGGGGACACCTTCAACCTGCTGCACCAAGAATCAAAGACCTTCCAAACCCAAACATAAGTGAGGGAAGTAGAAGTCTTATGCGCCCGAAGTAGAGTAGTAATCACGGACTCCAGATTGCCTTTCTTTCTCAATTGCTTCCTCTCATAAGCCGAGCCGCCTTATCGAAATACGGGACCCTGGCACAGTAACTTCGATAGATGACCCAGACGCAAGGGGTCCTCTACCGCGAGGTTGAGATCTGCGAACCACGGCCTCCTTGGTCACTCTGGAGCCACGAGAATGACTGGCCCCAGGTGGGACTCTATTCACCTTAACACCTTTCCCACCAACGACCAAGAAGGAAACACATACAAGAGAATGTCGGGGGGGCCATGGGAGAACCAGGGCATCTACCCCTTCCGTCTGCGGCTGAAAAAACTAGCTGCTTTGGTGTTCAGATGAGTTGTCAGCAAATCCAGCTGAGGAGTCCCCCAACGGCACCGCACGAGCTGCATCACCTCCTCGGACAGTTCTGATTTGCTGGGATCTAGTCGCTGACGACTGAGAAAATCCACCTGGACATTGTCTATGCAGCTATGTGAGATGCCGCTATGTGGCCCAGATGATGTTCTGCCCAGGCCATTAGCTTGTCTGCCTCAGAGGCGACTGGTTGACTCCTTGTTCCTCCTTGCCAGTTTATGTAAGCCACGGTGGTCGTGTTGTCTAAGAGAATCCGTACCGCCCGTTGCCGAACTATTGGGAGAAAGTGTCATAGCGCTAAGCGAACTGCTCTGGTTTCCAACCGATTGATGGACCACTTGGACTGCAGAGGTGTCCACTGGCCCTGTGCCACTTGCAATTGACAGACCGCCCCCCCCCCCCACCCACCCAGAGAGGCTGACATCCATTGTCATGATTAGCCACTGTGGAGTTTCCAGGTCCACTCCATGAAGTAAGTGATCCGACACCAACCACTAATCCAGGCTGGCCTGGGCGGGCTCCTGCAATGGCAAGGATAGGTGGAACTCCTCTGACTTGGGATCCCAATGGGAAAGTAATGCTCTCTGCAACGGTCTCATATGAGCAAAGGCCTAAGGCACTATCTCCAGGGTAGATGCCATAGACCCAAGAACTTGCAAATAATCCCACACCATGGGCAGCAGGAGGGCCAATAGACGGCAAACTTGAGCCATGAGCTTCTCCATCCTCAACCAAGGCAGGGAAACCTTGCCCGAAGCCATATCAAAATGAGCTCCCAGAAACTCCAATACTTGAGAGGGGACCAGTCGACTCTTGTCGTAATTGACTATCCAACCTAGCGACTGTAGACAGTGTAAAACAGACTGTACTGCCGCCTTGAACAGCTCCGCTGATTTTGCTCGAATGAGCCAGTCGTCCAGGTATGGATGCACTAGTATCCCCTCATGTTGAAGGCAAGCTCCGACAACTACCATCACCTTGGTAAAGACTCAGGGAGCCGTCACCTGACCGAATGGAAGAGCACAAAACTGGAAGTGCTCCCCCAAAACCATGAATCTCAGGAACCACTGATGATGCGTTTGGATTCCTATGTGAAGGTAAACTTCTGTCAGATCCAAAAAGGCCAAAAATTCACTTTTGTGCACAGCCTCAATAACCGATCTCAGCGTCTCCATTCGAAAATGGGGAACTCGTAACGCCTTGTAGACTTCCTTTAAATCCAAGATGGGGCGAAACGAGCCCTCCTTTTTGGGGACTATGAAGTAAATGGAGTACCAATCGGTCCGAAATTCGTCTGGTGGGACCGGGACAATTGCCCCCAAGGGCTTCAACCAAGACAGGGTTTGAAGAATCACCTGACGTTTTGCTGGAGCCCCTCCAGGAGACACAAGAAACAGATCCCGAAGAGGCCAAGCAAAATGCAAAGTGTAGCCATGATTTATAATATCTAGTACCCATTGGTCCGACGTGATTTTGATCCATTCCTCGCGAAACAGGGAGAGTCAGCCCCTAACCTCGGTACGGAGGAACGGGTCATCGCACCTTCATTGGGAAGGCTTGTTAGCAGCGAAACCCTGAGAGGAACCACCACGCGGAGACCGCCTGCCTCGAAGGAAGGCACCCATGGCTGTGACCGTACTGATGACTGCCTAGGGGCATAAGAGGCACCCCTGCCAGAACAGAAACTACGTTGACCTTGGGAGTGCTAAAGGGCCAAGACGATCTGGGCTTGTCCTCCAGCAGTTTGTTAACCTTGTTGTCTCCCAAGGCCTTAATAAGCTGATCAAGGTCTTCTCTAAACAGCATCCCTTTGAAAGGAAAGGAACCTAGCTGACACTTGGACGAGGCATCAGCTGACCAATTATGGAGCCATAGCAATCTCCTCGCTGAAAACGCAGATGACATGGTACATGCAGAGGTACGGAGAAGATCGTATAACGCATTCGCCATATAGGCAACTGCCGATTCCATTCGGTTTGCTTGCTCCGTCTCCCCTGGGGGAGTTCCTGCGATGTGAGCAGTTGTTGAACCTAGCGGAGGGTAGCCCTTTGCAGAAGGCTGCTACAGACAGCAGCCCGCACTCCCAAGTGCGGACACCTCAAAAATCTGCTTGAGCAAAATTTCCAGCTTTCTATCTTGAAGATCTTTAAGAGCCTCTCCTCCCGTGACAGGAATCGTGGTATGCTTAGCTATAGCTGTTACAGCCAAATCCACCTTCGAACCTTAAGAAGATCCAAGGTTTCAATTGGAAGCGGATAAAGCTTTTCCATGGCGCTGCTGACTCGCAAGGTGGCCTCAGGCGCATCCCATTCCCGGGACAAAATTTGGAAAAGCTTCAGATGTAAGGGAAAAGTCTGAGGAGGATCGCGAAGTCCTGATAACACCGAATCCCGCAGTGCAGAATCAGTCACCGCTTGTGGAGTCAGGATCTCCAGCTCCTGAAGAACATATGGGATTAACTGATCCAGTTCCTCCTTACGGAACAGACGTAGAACCTGTGGATAATCTCCCTCCAGTGGCACTCGCATCTAAGGTGGAGGGGTCCTGCGGCGCTGGACCTAAGGGAGTGGAGGACCCAGGAAAACCTCCAAACGGAGCCGAGGAAGGAAGTCGAGGACCAGCCCCCCCCCCCCCCCACGGGTCCGCAGCCGGTCTAAATTGCTTGGCTGGGACTGGATCCTGCTCGTCCCAGGCAGCCTCTGCTTCCATATAAGCCCTATGGAGTAGCAAAACAAATTGGGACGAAAATGGGTGCTGTCACTTTAAGCCCCCCCCCCCCGGAGGTAGAGAGGGGGAGGGTTTGTGTCTGCTTGCTGATAGTGGGTTCGTTGAGGGCTCAAAGCTGGTGGGGATAGAGGAGGGAGATCTTCTCCCTCTGAGTCAGGCACGGCATCAGCACTCGGAGCAGGCAAGATGGCCGCTGCTCCCGAGCCGCGGGGGGGAGGAGGCGGGCCTCTGCTTGCGAGTTGCTGAATCGCTCCCCAAACCGCGAGATTGTGGCAGGGAGCCCCCTGCTCTGAATTTGGCCTCCGTGAAGGTCCCTCGCCCCCGGGAATACACTGGGAGCACAGACCTTCGTGCGAGAGCCGAGATGCTGGCTCCTCGCAGCTCGAACCACACGGCATGATTAGCACATGAAAAAAAGAAGGCAGCCAGGTGAAGGATTCCTCCCCCGTCCAGAGGCCCGGGAGAGACAGCAGGTAAGTGCTGCACAAATGCAGTAAAAACAGGGTCTGGTTGAGTAATCACCACGCTCTTTGTCTCTCTGGGTTTTTTTTTTTTTTTTTTTTTTTTTAAGTCAACCAGCTGGCAGGGGTAAAAAGAGAACTTCCCTGCATGAAACCAGCACTCTCCAGAGGAATAAGTATCATCTCTGGGGTGAAGGGGGAGAAAGACCAGCCCACCGATGAATACTCCCCCCAATTCAGCGGGCAGTAGCACTATCTCCGGGTAAGAATGGCATTAGGACATGCCCTGCCTTGCCTGCCCTTCAAACTGCTGACAAGTAGCTGACAGGATTTTTTTTTTTTTTTTTTTTTACTGTTTGAAATCAGATTGATCTAGCCAAAGGAATATCCCCAAATGTCAAACCTGTCAACCCAAATGGTTGTTAATTTGCCAAGGATCAGGACCGTAGATTATGTCTCTCTTTCATCTGCTGGAATCAGAGATAAACTGAAGGATTGTAGGTAGCACACCAGGTTATCTAGGGGGTGCTTTTCAGCTTTTCTCTGACTCCATCTGCTGGAAGGGAGGCATAACCCAGCAGTCTGGACTGATCCTGGTACGTACAGGGAACAGAGATTTTATTTTCACATCTGTATATTCTGTTTTCCAGCAAATAACCTGCTTGGAGGGAAAGCAGGTAGAAAGTCTGCAGGACATTTTTACCCATGGGCAGTTTTCAAAGGAAATGTGCATGAGGGCTGAGTAAGTGTTAGGAAATGTAAATCAGGTGCTGTGGTGATTGAAGTAGGAGCAGGAGTTTATGATTTTTCACCCTTGGTTTGAACGGATGTCGTCATTAAACATGCTCCAGAAGCTTCCTCTACCCTGTATTACAAGGTACCAAGGCTATGGGTGTGACTTTGTCAGTGATCATTTCACTAAGCTGCCATTGCAAATGACAAGATGCATGGGTACTTTGTAGACATGTACTTTTAAGTACATTTTCAAACATAAGGTACCCAGGTAGTTTCTCTTTGAAATTACATCTACAAATTAGGAGAGTAATTTTCAAAGTGACTTTTGCAAGTAAAAATAATTTTACTTATGTAAATCATTTTCCTGAAAATCACCCACCCTCACTCAATCTGGCTAAAATTTCAGAATGCAAGGACTTCTAGTAGCAGAAGGGGAGAAGTAAAACTGATACTTCACGCATATCCAGCATAGCTCTCTGCATCAACGGCAGGGGAGAAGAAAAACTGATTCTTCACGCATATCCAGCATAGCTCTCTGCTTCAACGGCAGGGGAGAAGAAAAACAACCAATAAGGGCTGAA
The DNA here is from genome assembly GCF_901001135.1 of Rhinatrema bivittatum. Classification (NCBI taxonomy): domain Eukaryota; kingdom Metazoa; phylum Chordata; class Amphibia; order Gymnophiona; family Rhinatrematidae; genus Rhinatrema; species Rhinatrema bivittatum. The sequence continues at coordinate 642,058,710 of NC_042615.1, read as the reverse complement.
TAACATAGTCTGGGTAAAACAAATAAGCATGGGTGTAGCTTGCTTATTGCGGCAGTTACTACCCCTAACTAATCAAGCTTGTTATTTCACTTGGATGCAGCTCCATCACTGCTCTCTGCATTAATGGTGGGGGTGGAAGGGAAATAGAACCAAAGAGCTAAGAGAAACAGATAAGTATGAGAAAAAAAATGTGTGAAGCTTGCTGGGCAGACTGGATGGGCCATTTGGTCTTCTTCTGCCGTCATTTCTATGTTTCTATATGTTTCAGAAAATAAAAATAAATAAATAGAAAAGTGTTCCCAAGGGAGGAGGGCTTAATTTAGCAGAAGAAAAGTCAGTACTTAGATTGAATTTTCCCATGTATGCACATGTTTTTCAAGCAAGATTCTGTCTGTACAGTAAAACAGGTACAAGTGTGCTCAAATGTTTGGCATCTATAGTAGTTTTCAACGCAAAGATGCTCCCATTTGATCTAATGTAGGAAAAAGGTACCAGTGTTATCTTACTCCTGAATATCTGAGACTCAAGTTAAGTGCTTGTTATGCATTACTGTGTATTATTTACCTCAGGCCCAATTGTTTCTAATAGGACTGATTCACTAATAACACATTTCCCTTTTTAAGTAATGCGACTTTGTGACAATATGTATTTTTGAAAATGGAATACTCACGTACATTCCTCCATAAAATATGGTTTTAAGGAACCAATTTTGACTTAGCCCTGAGGACTTCCTGTATCAGTGATCCCCTTTGACCCAAATCTTTCAAAAGGAAACAATAGCTATAGACCTGTAAGTTCCATGGGTAATTTAAAAAATCAGCCTCTTCATGAACAGCTACCCCAAAATTTTGAATGAGATCAAAAACAAGTTTAAATCAAGTTTTCTAGATACTGAGGGTTGACTATTATCATATAAACTCAGCAACTAGGAAATAATGATTCTAAGAATATACTGAAGATTGTGGGGGACATGGACATGCTCTCTAATCCATTTTCATCTGGTGGTAGATTTGGGGGAAGGGTGATGACCTGCTATGGAAGTAATGATTTATTTTAGATTTCATATTCAAGATCAATGGATGAATGAGAAAAATGATCTGGCTATCACTGTTGAATGTTAGTTATATAGTTTCAGGACTTCTAGATCAAGTAAAAAAGATTTGACCATCTCATTCATTCTTCCTGCAGGCACCTATGATGCTTTTGGCCTTTATGCATTCCTGTACTCATTTAAATTGTTAGCAAGGATAGTTATTGAATTATTGTTTTATATTTCAATGGATTATACATTTTAGATTTAATGGTAAGCTGCATCAAAGTTTTAGATCTAGATTTATATCTTGCAAATGGGATAAAATAGTGCAATAAAGGTTACAGGTCAAGTTGCCTGAGCAATTTTGAAAGAGACCATCTTTCCAATTTTAGAAATGGAGAATATTCCATTAAAAAGAAAAATCATTCAAGCAATAATATGCACAAAAAGAAGATGATTTGGACATGGACCCTTATGCCGAGGTGGGGTTGGAAAAACCTGCAGGTCCTCACCATGCAAAAACAAGACATAGACCAGCACCAAGCAAACCTGTCTCAGTCAAATATGATTTTTTGTCGGACTTTAAAAATGAATAACTTTCCATTTAACTAATTTCCCCACCCCTGTAACCCTCCTTTTCCCCACTCTTTCCTTTCACCCTTTCCCTTTCCGTTCCCCTTATCCGCTCATCTTAGAATTGGATTGGCCACTGTTGGAAACAGGATGCTGGGCTTGATGGACCCTTGGTCTGACCCAGTATGGCATTTTCTTATGTTCTTTCTTACCCTTAATTCGCATATGTTAAGATACTACCTTTTGAATCTTGTAAACCGTTGTGATGGCTTCAACAAATAAAATAAATAAATAAATAAATAAATAAATAGTAGAGCTAGCTGTGGAAGAGGCCCAATTGGAACTTCACCTATACTAGCACTAGTTTCCCTTAGGTTGAACCCTTGGGTTCTGGGGCCAGCATGACTTAGCCATGGGCTTCTGATGGTGAGGTAAAGATCAGTAGTCGAGTCAGAAGTCAGGGTCCGGGGCAGGCTGAATACAGGTAGAGTCAGTCAAGCAGCAATCAGGACAGGTGGTGTTCAGGTTGGTTAGTTAGGCAGTGGTCAGAGGTTGGCAGAGTTCAATCGTAAATGAGAAGCATGCAGTGGTGAGTTGCAACAGAGTTCAATCAGAGTCGATGTCAGAAAAGCTGAAGTCAGAGCCATAGATCCATCCAAGGGCAGGCAGGACAGGTATACAGGCAGGGAGGCAAAGAACAGCCCACGAGGACAAGACACTGAAGAACCAAAAACTGACCACAAAGATAAGATGAAGGAACTCGGTAGAAGGACCAGGAACTGACAAGATGAAGAAAGGAACACAGGAACGAAGACCAAGAACACATGAGACAATTTGCTGCTACCAAGGTAGATGGCCTATTGCTGAGGCAAGGAAGTGCTGCCGAGGTAGTCTTTTGTAGGCAGGAAATCCTGATATCATCAGAGGATGCCACAGAATTCCCACTGTAGGCCCTTTAAATAAGGATGGTCAGGTGCGCATATGCCTAGGGTCAGTCCCTGTTGGAGTCAGCATCATCAGAGGAAGGAAGTGTACATTGGCTTTCCACATGCCCTGAAGAGGGGCTGAGTTGGAATTAGCAGAGGCAGCTGGAGCTGGAGGAATATGACACATTATTGCATATTCCCTAGGGGTTCTGCCCCGATCTCAGGGGAGGCAAGCTAAGCAGTGCCATAAGGGCCGTGGTTTGTGGGCATGCCCTGTAGATCACCACATGCAACAAAAGGTTTGTCTGATTCTTGAATTGAGCACTTTTTGGGCAAAAGTCTCATAACCAATTTTCTTATGGATTTCTCCTCTTCCTAAAGATGCAGAAAATTAAAGCCTTGAGAAAAATATATTTCAAAACAGTATAAGCAAGCTGGCTTGTAGTTGTAGAGGTTTTCTTAATATTTGCCCTATCTTTGCTATTAATTTAAATTTTGTTCTTCATATCCAGACTGTTATGCATTAGAGATGGGATCGAAAAAGGAGGATTCTGGATCAAGATCACACACCCCATCCAAAATCCATAAATTTCATGGCAGATGTGATTTGGGAATCACGAGCCAAAACTGTATTACGCTAATTTTGAAAAATCCCAGGTAAAATAAATTCTCCATTATGAATTAGAAAGGATAAGAAACTGTCTGGCGTGTCTGTTTTCTTGGAAAATGCTCTACATAGAGCATTATCTGAAACATCTGGATAACATTTCAGAGCAGCTGAAACTCTTGTATCTCCATGTGAAATATATGGCAGACATTTAAGTACCTGAGATCTGAGGAGTTTGCTTCCACGATGTGTGGGTGGGGCTTTCCAGGGCTCTTGGGAGATAGTTGATATATATATATATTTGTTTGTTTGTTTGTTTGTTTTTTTTTTTTTACAAAATGTACTGCATTGACAAAGGCAGAACTGGTATAAATCCCTTCATAAGAAACTGATAGCACATCACTGCCTTGATTTAAATTAAGAGCAAAGGTCTAGATAAAAATTAAAGAGAGAAAGAAAGTGAATCTCATAAAACCAAGGGCTGGGATATGAGGATATTCTAGATTTCAAATCACTCACTTTGAATTTTAGAAAAATAGAAACATAGAATTTGATGCATAAGGAACTTACAGTTCTTCTAATCTTCCCACTCTCATTCCTTGTGCAGTGCCATAGACTCCAACTGAACCATCTCTTTTTTTTTTTTTTTGCCACCATTTATATTCTCATTTAAGTTTGCAATGGAACAGTTATATGTGATGGTTTATGATGGCAGCTAATTATATATCAACTTTTTGAATCATATCATTTTCTCACCTTAAAAGCTGAAGTTTATAAACTTCATCAAACTATATCACATCTGTTCCCAGATGGGTCTACCTAAAGTATGTTGGTAATAATAGGTTAGAAAGAAACTGAATAAAGTCAAGGATGTCAGGAAAATTGATTCATTTTTGTACTGTTTTGGAAGCAAATGCAGCAGCAAGTTTGTGAAAGTAAATATTTCTCACATATTAACTTTGAGGCACTTCAGATTTTATGATGTAAAAGCAGTTAAAAGTATTGTAGCTCCTTATCATATACTGCATTGTTATGCTTTCTGGTTAGTTACTAACAAGTAGGTTTTCTGTTTTTCAGCTAAAATTGAAAAACCATGATGAAACATCTCCAATTGGGAAATTGCTTTTTTTTTTATTCAACCAAAAATCCAGGAAAATAGGCCACTCTTGGGGAGCACCAATGACATCATCCAGTTTCTGCTCTCAAGCAAGTCAAAAAGTGGCATGAGTAGTGGTTGGATGACATCATCAGAGCAAGATCAGCAGGGGATCCACGTCCTATCAGCCCAAGAACAAAAGAAGCATGGCGGGAAGAGCGGACTAATGGGGGGGGGCCAAAGCCCTGCCAGCCCAAAAAGAGACAATGTGGGAGGAGTGGGACCAGTGGGAAGCCCAAGCTCTGCAGACCTAAGAATAGATGCAACTGGAGAAGCTGATAGTTGAAAGGAGTGAAGAGGAGAGGGGAAAGAGCAAGTGCAGTGGGGAGGGAGGTGAAGAAGGAAGGGAGAGGGGAAAGGAGAGGGGTAGGAAGCAGTATAAGGAGAGGGAAGAGAGGAAGGTGAGTAAAAAGGGGGGAAGTGCAATGGAAAGAGTCCCCTCCATCCACTCCAGCTCCTCAGCCATATGCAATAGGGATGTGCATGGGAAAAAAAATCATTTTTGTTTTCCAGAGATTTTTGTTTCCCACAAAAATATGTTTGAGGATTGCTTGATTCATTTCATTCGTTGGAAAAAAACAAAACAAAATATTAAAAAAAAAATAGCAAAAAAAAAAAAACAAACTAGGCCTCCTTCCTACCCTTCTGGAAAAATTCTGGGACCAGGATCTCCCCCAGCCCCCACTTACTCGGTCTGGTTGGGAACTGCCGGCTAAGACTAGGCCGACGCCTGAGACTTACATAGGCCAAGGCTGTGGTAGGTCGCTGTGGCCTCAGCCTACTCAAGGCCAACACCTTCGCCTAGGCCAAAGGCTGGACCCAGGCCCAACACCAGAGCCCAGTCTGGAGGCTGGGTCCCAAAGCCGAGATCTCGGCCCAGACCCAGGCCTGTCCCCACAACATGACCTGGAGCCTGGGTCCCAATGTGCCCAGATCCAGAGCCAACAAGCAACCCGACCCAGAAGCTTGATCCTGATTCCAGGAACCTGGATAGGACCCAGGCCTGACGCTGTGATCCAACCCAGAGGCCAGATCCTGACACCAGGGCCTTGGCCCGGACCCAGACCCGTTGCAATGACCCAACCTGGAGGTCGGGTCCTGATGTCTAGGCCATGACACCTTCTTTGCGCTTTGGTCTATGCCCTAGGTGAGGCCCAGGTTTCAGGCCTAGATCTAGGTTCAATGCATTGATTTAAAATGAAACAAACGAGTAAGGTTCATTTCATGCGGGGGGCCCTTGATTTGGTTCAGGGCCTTCCAAATGAAACCAATTAAGAACATAAGAAAATGCCGCACTGGGTCAGACCAAGGGTCCATCAAGCCCAGCATCCTGTTTCCAACAGTGGCCAATCCAGGCCATAAGAACCTGGCAAGTTACCAAAAACTAAGTCTATTCCATGTAACCATTGCTAATGGCAGTGGCTATTCTCTAAGTGAACTTAATAGCAGGTAATGGACTTCTCCTCCAAGAACTTATCCAATCCTTTTTTAAACACAGCTATACTAACTGCTAGGGGTGTGCATTCGTTTTGAACATAAATGTAAAACGCTACTTTTTTTTTTTTTAACTTAAAAAAGTGATGAGACATAAACGATCGGATTTCCAACTTATTCAACATAGCTATGTTGAATAAGTTGGAAATCGCGATTGTTCATCCAAAATAAAAATTTAAACCCCTCACCTTCCTTAATCCCCCCCCAAAGACTTACCACAACTCCCTGGTGATCCAGCGAGGAGTGAGGACGCCATTTCTGAAATCCTTTGCGAGGAGCACGTGACGTCGGCGCCACGTCGGAGTGACGCAGCGTCACGTGATTCCCCGCGGGTTCGCGCCGGAACGCTCGTTCGGCCCAAAAGGAACTTTTGGCCAGCTTGGGGGGGTCAGGAGGCCCCCCCAAGCTGGCCAAAAGTTCCTTTTGGGCCGAACGAGGGTGCCGGAGGGAACTCGCGGGGAATCACGTGACGCCGCGTCACTCCGACGTGGCGCCGACGTCACGTGATTCCCCGCGGGGGTCGCTTCCGGGATCCTCGTTCGGCCCAAAAGGAACTTTTGGCCAGCTTGGGGGTGTCAGGAGGCCCCCCCAAGCTGGCCAAAAGTTCCTTTTGGGCCGAACGAGGATCCCGGAAGCGACCCCGCGGGGAATCACGTGACGCCGCGTCACTCCGACGTGACGCCGACGTCACGTGCTCCTTGCAAAGTTGGTCAGAAATGGCGTCCTGACCCCGCTGGACCACCAGGGAGTTGTGGTAAGTCTTGGGGGGGGGGGGATTAAGGAGGGTGAGGGGTTTAAATTTTTATTTGCACATATGGACATATACTCAACTCATTGAATTCTGTTTATGGCCATATTGACCGCAAATGGGACCCCCTTTGGACATATGGACATATGAACTTAAACTTTTGCTCTGCACATCCCTACTAACTGCACTAACCACATCCTCTGGCAACAAATTCCAGAGTTTAATTGTGCGTTGAGTAAAAAAGAACTTTCTCCGATTAGTTTTAAATGTGCCCCATGCTAACTTCATGGAGTGCCCCCTAGTCTTTCTACTATCCGAAAGAGTAAATAACCGATTCACATCTACCCGTTCTAGACCTCTCATGATTTTAAACACCTCTATCATATCCCCCCTCAGTCGTTTCTTCTCCAAGCTGAAAAGTCCTAACCTCTTTAGTCTTTCCTCATAGGGGAGTTGTTCCATTCCCCTTATCATTTTGGTAACCCTTCTCTGTACCTTCTCCATCGCAATTATATCTTTTTTGAGATGCGGCGACCAGAATTGTACACAATATTCATCTTTATTCATCATATTTTGCACTTTTATTTTAAACAAATGCACATTCCTAATATGCATACACATCCCTAATCATATACACACCCACACCTCTCAGCCACACGGCCCATACTCCCAGGCTTATACATCATTTTTTGTAGTCACACACACTCAGCCCCACCCTACTGTCCTCCACATACCCTTTCATCCCATCCCAGATACATACACCCACTCCCAAAAATTCCCAACACCACCAACCACAAACAGACTTCTACCCATCCCCTGTTGATACCCAGCTCTTTCATTTCCAGCCTCACACTCATTCTTGGAGGAGAAGTCCATTACCTGCTATTAAGTTCACTTAGAGAATAGCCACTGCCATTAGCAATGGTTACATGGAATAGACTTAGTTTTTGGGTACTTGCCAGGTTCTTATGGCCTGGATAGGCCACTGTTGGAAACAGGATGCTGGGCTTGATGGACCCTTGGTCTGACCCAGTATGGCATTTTCTTATGTTCTTATGTTCACCCTTATTTTTTTTGTATGGTTCTTTTTTTTCTAAAATTGGATCAACCTTAAATTATACCTAGCATTATTGTTCATAATGCAAAAAGTACTGATATACTCTTATTTTCATAATCAACTGGAAAATAAACACCTAAATTCACAATCCCCTAGAATCTGAAGCTCTACTTATGTTAAAATAATTCAAATAAAATGCTAAAGATATTCTAATAAATGCAAGTAATAAATATAAAAAATGTAAGATTTAATTAGAAGATGATGGGGGTCAGGGTATACAGGTGCCACGACTGGCACTGTGCTCCTGACCCCCTTCTTTCCCTTTCTACCCTTTTTAACTTTTCCTTTACCCTTCCAGCCTTGTGGTAATTTAAGGCCTAGGGAGAAAAATGTCATCTCAGGCCTTGGAGCTGGAAGAGAGACTGGGAAAGTGGCAGGCTATCAAGAGGAAGCAGAAGAGAGCACCATCAATCTTTCTCCCGTTTCAGAAGTGACAGATTTAGTTTTTTGGGATTCCATGTTCTGCCGGTGGTGTTGGGTCTTCCCAACGCTTCTTTGCCTCCTTCCTTTGATCCAGAAAATTGAACAACAAAGAAGATGTAGCCACTGCACTTTTTAATTTAAAATGGCTTGGAGACTTGGGGCGGTATGGCCTGTTGCTGGCTGGTGGCCTGAGAAATACCCCAAGATTTTTAACATTGCTTCAAGCCATGTTAAACTGAAAGTGGAAGCCAGCTGGAATGTTACTGGGGCTGTGGGAGCCTGGGGAGCTCCTCACAGCAATGCTGAGGTTGGCCAGGAGGTTCAGTTTAGTGCCAGAGGGCTGCAGAGAGGCAACTGGGTGAGTGATGGGAATGGAGAAGGAATCTGGCAGCTGATTGAGCTGTTACATTTGCTCTGGTCCTCCGAGTCAGCTGTCAAGCCATGGGGGTGATTTGTTTTTTTAAATAAAGTTGTTTGCTGCCACAGGGATGGTTGGAAAAAGCAGTGGCAGCACTAGGAATGCTGCCGCTTGAGGGTTGAAATCAATCTGAGTTGTCGGAGCCTTAGTCAAGTGCCACGCCATGTGTAAGTGCAGGCCCGAGTCCTGCTAGCATCAGTGGTGACTTCAGAGGGTGGCCAAAAGACTGCCCGAAGGTAAATTTTACATTTAAATAAAAGACATACTAAATGTAAAAATTCCAAAATAATGTGTCATAGGTTGGGAAACCTAAGAGAGGCTCCCCACCAAATTCCAGTCACTAGGAAGCACATGGGCTGACCTGGTATCAAAAGTGTAAAATTTAAAAATTAATAACATTTGGGGTATTTTGGGTATTTGTTGGTTGTGGTCAGGTGAAGGGAGTCCATTCACCTGACCACAATAGAAATTTGTTGTCCGGTCTGGGTTTGAGGCAGGCAACAGACAAGAGAAAGGTCCAGATCTGTTCCAAGGTCATGGCAGGCAGAGGACAAGAGAGTGGTCTGGCTCTGTTCCAAGGTCAAGGCACAAATAATTTGGAAAGGAGACACAAGATATAGGGAAATGAGAGACCAGACAAGACATAAGGAGCAAAACACCAAGCCAGACAGGAACTAGGGAGTCAGGAACACACAGAGCAACAAGGAGTGAAGTCTGCAGGGAACCCATTGCAAAGGCACTGGTATGCTGGAACAATGGAGTTTAAATGGCTCTTCAGCTGTGGTGTCAGCTTTTGGAGCCACAGTCCATTTTCTGCCATTGCATCAATTAAAAGTGATGAGTGGTGTGCATGCACACCTAAGGAGGTGTAGAATGGTGGGGAAATTGGGATGGCAGCATACTGCCATGGAGATCTGGGTAGGTGAGGTTGGTCTATAGATGGCCACTCAGTTGGACCAACTTTACCATATCCCGCTTCTAAGCCCACTTCCCCAGTCCCTTGGCCTGGAAGCAATCTAGTTAGCAGAGGGGGCTCTTCTGGAACATACCCCTTCCAAAATATAAGGTAGTTTACCTTTCCTCATATTATCTTAGCATCCAGGATGTTCTGTATCTCAAATTCCATATTGGGGGAATATGGGTCTGCTCCAGGTGCAGATGGTTGACTTTTTCTCCAAGTGAGAAGTACTGATTTCAAAAGTGATACATGGAAGGTGTTGTATTTATATAGGGTGGCTGGCAGCTTCAATTGGTATGTGACTGGTCCAATTTGTCACAGAATGGGATACGGACCAATGAACAGGAGAGTAAATTTGGTAGATGGGAGCTTCAAATGAAAATTTCAGGTGCTTAGAAACAAACTGAAAGGAGCAGCTGCAAAGGTAAAAAGTGTGCAAGAGGCATGGGCATTGTTCCAAAATACCATCCTAGAAGCACATTCCAGATGTATTCCACATATTAAGAAACGTAGAAGGAAGGCAAAACAATTACCGGCATGATTAAAAGGTGAGGTAAAAGAGGCTATTTTAGCCAAAGATCTTCATTCAAAAATTGGAAGAAGGATCTAACAGAAGAAAATAGGATAAAGCATAAGCGTTGGCAAGTTAAATGTAAGACATTGATAAGACAGGCTAAGAGAGAATTTGAAAAGAAGTTGGCCGTAGAGGCAAAAACTCACAGTAAAAACTTTTTAAAATATATCCAAAGTAGAAAGCCTATGAGGAAGTTGGTTGCACCATTAGATGATTGAGGGGTTAAAGGGGCATTTAGAGAAGATAAGGCCATTGTGGAAAGATTGAACGATTTCTTTTCTTCGGTGTTTACTGAAGAGGATGTTGGGGAGATAACCGTTCTGGAGAAGTTTTCATGGTTAGTGATTCAAATGAACTGAACCAAATCAAGGTGAACCCAGAAGATATGGTAGGCCTGATTAACAAACTGAAAAGTAGTAAATCACTTGGACTGGGTGGTATACACCCCAGGGTTCTGAAGAAACTAAAAAATGAAATTTCAGATCTGCTAGTTAAAATTTGTAACCTATCATTAAAATCATCCATTTTACCTGAAGATTGGAAGATGACCAATGGAGGCAGAGATTCTTACGTCGATGATGGCATCTCTCTTCTTCAGTTGAATGGAATCACCCGATCTACATAAGTTCCTCCAGAGAGATGGAGGGATTTGCCTCCTTGTGAGAGAACAGAAGATGGAACTGAAATCTAGGCACCAATGTGAGCCAGCATAGTATTGGCCTCACTCCCAAGCCATTTTGTAAAAGTGAACATCAATGAGAATGCAGAAGATGATCAAAGCATCCAACATTGCGGGGATTTAATACACCTGCTAATTCATCCTTGATTGGAGCAGTTAGACAGTTTCAGAATATTGCCATGAGGCTTTCATTGTTACAATGCTAGCATCTGGAACTTGATTGCATATTGACCCACTGTTTGTGATCCCTGCAGGAGGTGCAAAAGATTGGTTGCAGTGGAGGAGGATCGGTCTGATTTCTCAAAAACTCTGCAGAAATTCTCCACAAACTCGGACAAGTTATTAATTGAAGGTTTATTACACTCCGAGAATATTTCTCCATTGAGAAGGGAGATAATGTAGGCTACCTTCGCCCGGTTGGAAGGAAAGCTTGCAGCCTGTAACACAAACACTATCTGATACTGGTTCAAGAAACTTCTACAGGACTTCAGAGCTCCATTATAATGAGGTGGGGATGAAAGGCAGATGCCAGGTGTCACAGGTAAAAGTTGTGGGACTGGAGGAGACAGCTCAAGGGCCAAAGGCAGTGCAGCAGTGCCTTGTGCTTGGTTGGCATCCATACATTGGCAGAGATTCTGCATCTTTCCCGCAAGCTACTGAACTTACAGGGCTATGCCTTGCAACAGCTGAAGCACCGATGAGTCAGCGAAGCACATGGTCTTTGCAATCTGTTTATGAGCAGCTGTTAAGTTGGAGCAGCCTATCTTGAACAAGTGTAAGATAGGGCTTAATAGGCTGTGGCTGATGCACCATTGAAGTGGGTCTTCTGCCTAGCCAACCACTTCCTGCTTGGGTTGAGCCTGCAAGAAAGTCTGCTCTTAAATTTTCTTTTCCTGTAATGTGATCCACTACCTGACCTGCACTCCATCTGGGCTGCCTGGGACAAAAGGACTGAGATCTAACCAAAGGTCAAGTCCTCTGAAAGCAGCTCCTCTGTAGGGTTGAAAACGTCTGAAATCTCTAGTACGACTTTGTGTGCTGAAGGATTGTGGCACCTGTTTCTTATCCTTTGGTAATTGAGGAAATGGGGACTCACCCCACTTATTGGCCATTTTCTCTAGCTCACTCCCAAATAAGAGCGAGCCTGTAAAGGGCAACCTCAAGGTTGTATTAGCTGACCAATTTCTCAGCCATAGCTGATGCCAAGCCACCATTACCAAAGCTACCATTCTGGCCGAAGTGCAGACCAAATTGCAGCCTGCATCTTCCAAAAAGGCGACTACTGGTTCCATCACTGCCCTGGAATTTAAACTAGATTTATCAATCTCCTGAGAGAGCAATAAATAAGAGCAAGCCACCAGGGAATGACAGGAAGCTATGTGAAAATTCATTGCCATTGTTTCAAAGGCCTACTTAAGGATAGCCTTAATTCTCCTATCCTGTGCATCTTTCAAGGCTGCTCACCCTTCTACAGTCTTAGCAGTCACTTGGTAACAGCACACACAAGTGCACCTACCTTTGGAAAATGTAATTGCTCTCTTGCAACTGGATCCAAGGGGTACCATCCTTCCAGGACTCGTCCCCCTTTAAAATTAGCTTCTGGGGTGCCCCATTCAAGATCAATGTCTGGGAAATCAGAGCCGGTAACTCATCTCTATGAAAGAACCTCAACATAGTTCTATATGGCTCCAATCTCAGAGGAATTTCCCCATCCTCCAGGGAGTAAAGATCAGTCTCATCATCCATGCTAACTGGGTCTCTATCGGGAAGGCCAGCTTCTGGTGTATCCCTATGCTTACCCGCAGCACCAGGCATGCGGGATTTCACTGCTTGTGATCCTGACTTGTTAAGATTGGCCAGGGCCGGGGACTGCTCCTGAAGGAAGGAGCGCAGTTCTTAAACCTTTCTACCCAAGAAAAGACAGAAAAATCCATTCCAAAACCAGGGGGCAACTGACTTGTGCCCACTGAACTACCTTCCTCCGCTGTCGAACCAGTTAGGGGAGCTCCAAAATTAGGCGATTCTTCTGGCAGCTATTTTTCCATTCCTGCACCAGGCTGAGAAGAACCAGGTGTAGTAAAATCAGGTGGAGGTAATTTTCCCTGAGCCTCCAAAGAGTGCTGACACAAATTCAAGAGAATGCCAGGTTGAGATGCCCGAATATGACAAGCAACAGATAGGGCAAGGTGCTTAGGTTTCTTTGCTATAGGCACCATCAGTCTGCCAATATACCCTAATAGGCGTCTGACAATTGTTAAAAAAAAAAAAATAGGCACTCACAGATAAGGCATACATCACTGTGCCTGTATAAGTACCCAATCTGAACTCCTTCAGGACACTCAGATAATGCACGTAAAAAGGCATGTGCATGCACAAATGGGCACCCTGATAGGCTATTCTATTGCTTAACTAGGCACCTAGCTAGATGCCCAACTTGGCTCACAACCAAACGCACAATGGGCCGCACAGTCGGGCGCACAAGCATGATCCAATGGAGACTGAAGAGGTAAGACTGCGGTGCACAAAAAACGCATGAAAATGCCGCCACAGCCTACCATGCAGCTAATCAGAAGAGCCTTGGAGTGGGGTCTAGCCACAAGGGCTGCTCAACCAACCAGGCTTCCCCCATTCCCTGATCTCCACTGGAGGCAGGAACAACTGTCAGATCATGCACTGAGCATGGAGACCAGGAGGGGGGAAATAATTCCTACGCATCTTCCCTTTTCTTCATCATTTGTTTGTGGTTTGTTTTTTTAAATTACCTTTTACCTGAGCTCAGCCCATCTCAGCTGAGTACAAGGTCAGTCTCTGGCTGCAGGAGGAGAGAGATGCGTAAACCTTTACTGCTGCGCTTGGCTTCCTGATTACCTTTCGGCTGGTTTTGGTTTTTTTTGGGGTTTTTTTTTTTTTTACAACTAAGTCCTTGCCAGTTGAAAAACTAGCTACTGGACCAAGGCACTCATTTGAGTGAATATGCAAATCACCTTAGGAGTTCTCAGCTGAGGAAGGGACATAAGGTATCACCACAGGAGAGTGGGGTGAATTACCGTATTTTTCGCTCCATAAGACGCACTTTTTTCCCCCCAAAGTGGGGGGAAAATGTATGTGCGTCTTATGGAGCGAATATAAAAAAAAAAACTAAAAATCTAACAAAAACCCCCACCCTCCTGACTCCCCCAATACCTGCCAACTTAATTTACTACAACCCCCCACCCTCCTGACCCCCCCAAGACCTGCCAAAAGTCCCTGGTGGTCCAGCGGGGGTCCAGGAGCGGTCCGGGAGCGATCTCCTGGGCTTGGACCGTCGGCTGCCAGTAATCAAAATGGCGCCGACGGCCCTTTGCCCTTACTATGTCACAGGGGCTACCGCTGCCATTGGTCAGCCCCAGTGACATAGTAAGGGCAAAGGGCCGTCGGCGCCATTTTGATTACTGGCAGCCGACGGCCCAAGCCCAGGAGATCGCTCCCGGACCGCTCCTGGACCCCCGCTGGACCACCAGGACTTTTGGTAGGTCTTGGAGGTGGGTCAGGAGGGTGGGGGGGGGGGGTTTAATTAATTTAAAGGGTTGGGATGGGGTTTTTTTTTGGGGGGGGGGTCCCAGAGAAAGAAAAGTTTTCTGATCTGGGGAGTGGACCAAAATGGCCCTCCCCAGACCCGAAAACAAAATGGGGAGAAAAAAAAAGATATGCATTCCCCTAATTTGCTCCATAAGACGCACAGATGCCCGGGGACAGAGCCGGTTTAGCCCCCCAAAATTTTTTTTTTAATTTTCCCCCCTCTGAATCCTAGGTACGTCTTATGGTCAGGTGTGTCTTATGGAGCGAAAAATACGGTACATTTCCTTCTTCTTTTCTCCTTTTAAAATTTACAGCAATCCCCAGAAGAGAGATGCACGTCCACCATCTGCTGGAGGCAAAGAATATTGGCGAACTAATGTCACTGCAGGCGTATGTATACTCTGATGTCAGCTTTGCTCCATCTTCATCTGCTGGTAGGGGTGTATAACCCATTAGTTTTGGATTCACCTGTTTGTATGCTAAGAAACATTTATTTTCAAATTCATGTACAGATTCCATTTCAGTTGTCATTGAGCTACTAGACAGGGTGCCCAGGTTACAATTACCTACAATAAATTACTGATAAAATTCAATTAATAATGTATTTGTAAACCTTCATGTGTTGCATATCATTTATCTTGATTTTCATCATGTACCTTGTTTTAACATGAACATTTTATAGTTACCTTGTGCAGAAATTCTTTATATAAAAAAAAGCCTTTCGCTGACCTTTTCCTATTTCAGATTCTACAATTTTCAAAAGTGCTAATCCAAAAAATGTAATATTAATGAAACAGATTAACTGAGTATTAATCCTATATTGCTTGCCACCTTCCTACTTAGTAATCTTAGGAAGGCTTCTGTATCTTAGTTTCCAGTTGCATTGAATTTCATCATGAATGCCAATTCTTCATAACAAATATCTGTCTATAGTAACATTCTTGGATCCTTTTCAACCTTATGGGAAAATTATATTCTATCTTTCAATATCAGTTAAGCCACAATTCATTAGAAAAAGACATGTCATATGAATGCCTTCGTACAGCATAAATATGAATAATTTTGTCTGGATCTTTTGTACTTGAATTAGATAGTGAGGAATGGTTTTGCATTCTAGTTCTAATTTACAACTACAAACTGAAGTTTTAAATTAGCAAATAACACTTAAAAAGAACATCTACTACTCTGTGGTTATTGTAATATGAGCTACAATTCAGTGAACTTTCTTGAAGTTGGACCAAAGTGCATTTCTATAGCCACAGTATCTAGATATTTCCAAACTGGGAAACAGAACAACTGGGATGCAAACTGCAATTACAGAACAGATGATCCAAAAGCTTAAGGGTTGATCCACCCTTGGATTTTGGGGGTTCTAGAGGTAAAATATCATAGAATATTCAGGCTTTCCTGAACTGCAAAAAAGGGTCTATTTGGGTGGTATTCATGGCTGAGCACCTGACTCCAGAAAAGAAATTTGAGGTGCACAGGAGTAGACTCATCATAGATGCTCCATCAATGCCCTCATCACTATTCATGAAGAGGGCCATTTTAATAGTGTAAGTAATTGGGAACATACACACATAAGCTGGAACACTTAAAGTTATACCCTTGTTTCTACCTGCCCCCTAATTTATCAGCAAATATATGAAATTACGGGTACACATTTTGGGGTAGATATTTAAAAAATACGCGATCGCGTACTTTTGTTCGCGCACCAGGCGGGAGGGGCAGGAGGGGGCGTGTCCGGGGGCATTCCCGAAACTACGCGGCGTTTCGGGGTCGGGCCCGGGGGCATGGCGCCGGCCTGGGGGCATGGTTGAGGCCTCTGGACCAGCCCCCGGGACCGGAGGACGGAGCGGGGCTGCCGGCCGGCGCACGCAAAGTTACGCCTGCTTTCAGCGCTGGGCTCAGCATGCGCAGGTTGCACAAATGTGCACTCCCTTGCGCGCGCCGACCCCGGATTTTATAAGATACACGCGTAGCCACTGGATTTTATAAGATACGCGCGTAGCCGCGTGTATCTTATAAAATCTGGGGTCGGCGCGCGCAAGGGGTGCACATTTGTGCAACCTGCGCATGCCGAGCCCAGCGCGCGCTGCCTGTTCCCTCCGAGGCTGCTCCGATTTCGGAGCGGCCTCGGAGGGAACTTTCCTTCGCCCCCCCCCCCCCCCCACCTTTGTCGGCAAAGTTACGCCTGCTGAAAGCAGGCGTAACTTTGCGCGCGCCGGCCGGCAGCCCCGCTCCGTCCTCCGGTCCCGGGGGCTGTCCAGAGGCCTCAACCACGCCCCCAGGCCGGCGCCATGCCCCTGGGCCCAACCCCGAAACGCCGCGTCGTTTCGGGAATGCCCCCGGACACGCCCCCTCCTGCCCCTTTTCGAAAGCCCCGGGACTTACGCGCGTCCTGGGGCTTTACGCGCGCCGGCAGCCTATGCAAAATAGGCACACCGGCGCACGAGGGCCCTGCGCGCGTAAATCCAGAAGGATTTACGCACGCGGGCCTTTTAAAATCCGCCCCTTTATGTTCATAAAAGTTATTCATGTACTTTATCTGCATGCGATTTTCACTTCTGACAATGTTGTGCAGGGACATCAGCAAAATGGCACAAGTGTCCTGCAAACCCAACTTCAACTGCTAGGATGTCCAGGTGCTGGCCCAACTGATTGTGGTAGTTGAAGGCTGGCTATTCCTTATCCCTGGCATTATGAGGAGGCAAGGAAGGATGTCCTGTGCTTGGCTGACGTTCCTCCTCATTTTAACTGCAGGGCCTCCTATCCCCGATAGGAAAGAACTTTAAAGGAGGTATACTGAGAAGCAATTGTGTGTTTTCACGGGAAAGGTGGGTGCTGTAGGGTCCTTGTATGCTCTTCTTCCAAGAAGGTGCATTACAAATGTAGAAGACAAAAAAGACTGAGCAGGGAAAGGAGAAATCTGGAAGGTGAATGCACTTTGCTAGGCAGCTGGGAGATATCTTTATCAGTGGGGTCAGTATAAGTGGACAGACTGGAGGGGCAAGGTGTATTTATCTGCTAGCTTCTTCTGTTACGATGCAGCTATGATCATTGAAAGGGATGGGGGATGCATGGAATGGGCTACCAAGGGAAGTGCTTGAGACAGAAGTAAAAACTGAGTTCAAATAAGCATGGGAGAAGCACAGAGGATCCATACATTCCAGAAAGGTAAGGAAAGTCTGACAGCAATTGAGGTCTCTGGCTATGCACCTAGAATGAAATTGATCACAATGGATGGATGTTATGATCCATATGTGCTCTTAGAGCATATGTTTCTTTTTTACTATGTTTCTAGTTTGTGGACCTAAAAAAAAGGCTGACACCTGGGCAGGAATGGCTAGAGCTTCTGAATAATGACCTGGAGCAGGCCAGGGGTATACCAAACTCAACTCTTGGAAGATTATATGTAAGTGCAACTTTGATCATATAATTACTGTTGCCCATGGTGGTGCCCCTCCTTTGTGGATTGCTATCTCTCTAGGTCTCATCCAGGCAAAGGTTTTGTATGGACAGCTCATCTAAAGACCTGCATTAAGGAGAATGAAGAAAACATTTATCTTTCATTGGTCAGAGCATAATGAAAGACCAATGTTGACTGACCATATTAAACTGGCTCTGAATCTTTAGTGGTTGGAGCAATTATTAGGCCACTTAGTAATCTGACTATGTAGGAGTAGGTAAAATGTATTAGAAAACAGAGACCATTAAGAGTCAAATAGCAAAATAACAGCAAGCAATAGCTTAAGCAGTGCTTATAGTTTCATTCATGCATTTTTAAAACCAAGTCAATTAAAATCACTTTTAGTATTTCTCTTCATTCTCCTTAATGCCTGTGTTGTTGTTGCCAATTCCTCCTCTTTTGAAGCCTTGGTCTATACATGCCACTGTTGGTGCTACTTTCATGTCTTGGAGTGCGCTTTCCCCTTCTGCTTATTTCTGCCTGCAAGTTTCAATAAAACCTTAATTGAAAACCCATATTTTAGAGTCAAAAAAGGGTGCATGGCTTCCCCATTGACTTTAATGGAAAACGATTGGCCAAATGCAAAAACATGAAAAAACAATATTTTTTTGGCCTCAAACTAAATAGTCACTAAATCAAACAAACTGAATGAACTAACCAAACTGCAATTTTTTTTTTCACACACATCCATATTCTGCAGGTCAAATAGCAGATGTAAAAGTATTTATTCATGTTTGACATATATACCTATTATGTTTATAAAGTATGTAAATGTGCATATACTTGCAGACTCCAACCTGGAACACTTGTCAAACACCTTAGTTGTATGTATGTACACACATTTGTGCATGATTTCAGCAGTTACATGCATAGAGGATAACTTTCAAACAACTCCGTCTGTATATGGCCACACGGACATCTATTACGGTATTTTATAATCAGCAAATAGCAATTTTGCACAGATTAGAAAATGTGTAAATCTACCCATAACATACATGTGTATGTTTGGTTATGTGTAAACACCTGCAATGCATTGAAAGCTCACACTTCTCCCTCCATTTAAAAAAGTACATTTTCTGCCATTTCATTCCACATCTAGGCAGGTGGGAGGTGCTCAGTCTACATTTGGGGCCGGATTTTAAGAGGTTTGCGCGGGCGTAGATTTGTGCGTGCAACCCAGCGCGCACAAATCTATGCTCTATTTTATAACATGCGTGCGCAGCCACGCGTGCATGTTATAAAATCTGGGGTCAGCGTGCACCTTGTGCACGCCAAGCCCTAGGGGATCCCTGATAGCTTTCCCCGTTCCCGCCGAGGCCACTCCAAAATCAGCCTCAGAGGGAACTTTCCTTCTGTCCCCCCACCTTCCTTCCCCTACCTAACCTGCCCCCCAGCCCTATCTAAATCCCCCCCCTGACCTTTGTTAAATAAGTTGAGCCTGCCTGTGGGCAGGCGTAGGTTGCGTGCGCCGGCCAAATGCCGATGCACAATCCCCCGGCACGCCCACTGTGCCTGGGGCCTCAGTCCCACCTCACCCCGCCCCTTTTTTCAAGCCCCGGGTCATACGTGCATCCCGGGGCTTGTGCGTGTCACCGGGTCTATGCAAAATAGGCTCGGCGCACGCAGGAGTGGGTATTTGTGGTTACGCACGTAATTTAAGTGTGTAACCCTCTTAAAATCTGCCCCTTGATTTTCAGAACTTGATGGCCTTCTTAGAAAGTTCTTCCCAGGAATTTATTGAAAGATCTATTTTGTTGGTTTCCTTTTTAACTGAACAAGATGTTAGTTTTGTAATGAGAAGTTATTTTAAAAAATTGAATGTTTTCTTCTTTGGACACAGAGAATATTTCTGGATTTAGCTAGGGTGACTCAGGAGAGAAGGAAAGGTTTCCTGGCTCTTCGTCAAGAGGTCAGAGCAATCAGAGCTTCCTTTGTATTAAGATACCCATGCAAGTGTATTGTAAAGCATAGCGAAAATTGTTATGTTTTTCTTTCTGCCTGAACAACTTCATGTTTTCTTTAAAGGGGGGCCTTCAAAGAACTAGGTAGTGCAATATTAGACTGTTAATTTTATTATAGTTGTGTTCTTATTTGCAAATCTTATGTTAATGCCGTTTCTTTTAGATGTTTTCTTTATTCTCCTTATATATTGTCTCCTTAGCCTTTTTATTGTGGTCTACTATTGAGATCTCTGGTTGTTTTATGTAGTTCTGTTCACTGCATGTTAAACAAGTGTGTAACATCTATTTGGTTACTTTTTTTTTTTAAGATCTCTGTAATGTTGCTGTGCAAAAATGCTTTGTATAAGGTTAAAAATGTAATAAATATAAAATATATATTAAAAAAAAAAAGAAAGCATGTACTTTTCCTACCTTTCTATATACATACGCACATATATTTTCCATGAAAAATATATAGCTTGCTGACATAAAGCCCTGATTTACATGCAGAAGTTGGTGTATTTTAAACATGTGCAACTAATTGAAATCACCAGTTTGCAGATTCCTCCAGCCTTCATCCAGCTATTCTCCAGGTCATCAAGACCCTTTTAGTTCTTCACCTGAACTCCCCCCAGTTCACCTAGACTTCCCAACCAACCAATAGCAAAAAACAGATAAGTTTAATATAAATTGTGCAAGATAATTAGCAAGTGTAAAATTACGTGAATAAATTGCCAAATGTACTTGCATGAGTGGGGCTAAGAATTATACACATAACTTTCAATCCCACCCCAGAATGCCCCAACCTGCCTATTTTTGCGAATGTATATGTATGCACAAAACAAAAAATACACATGTATTTTTGATGTTTATAAAATTGCATATATGTGAATATAAGCCACTTACATGCATATATGCTGATTTCACATGTATAACTTCTTTGAAAATTCACCCTATGTTTCGTAAATCATGAAAATTCACTTGGCCTACACAAACGCCATTTATGAGCAATCAACTCTATTCTATGAGAATAAACCCTTAATATGCCTTTCAAAATTACCTTTGAATTGATTCAAATAGAGTTGATTACTTATATATTTAAGCCCTTTTTAAAATTAATTTTCCAGATTTCTCATACTAACTTAGGGCCTCATTTTCTAAAGTATTGCAGGCCTGCGGTACTTTAGAAAAATGTGGTAATGAGGGGTGGGGGACCGAAACAGGGGGGCGGTCTTGTGCTAGTCAGCAGCGATCGCACCTCCGTGGTGCGATCACTACCGGCATCGTGCCCAATAAGTACACCGTAGAAGGTGTAGCTATTGGGCGCGAAATAGGCAGCAAAAAGACTCCTTACCTTTTCACTGTGCTGTCCTCGCAGAGTCGGCCCCGGTGATGCCCTGACTCCTCCTCTTCCGGGGCCGATTCCGCCCTGATGTAGGTAGCACAGGCATGCGCTACCTTCGCTAGCTATCGCAGGCTTGCGCTGTTAGCGCAAGCCTGCGATAGTCTTAGAAAATAAGGCCCTTAGTAACATAATAGATGACAACAAGAAAAGACCAAGTGGCCAAGCAAAACTGCTCATGGATATATCTCAGCTGCTAACCACAGAGCATGACCATCTGTGGATTATCACGCCTTATCTAAGAGAGCTTTTGTTGCCTTTTTCTACTGTATACCACTCTTCTGAGTAACTGAGCAACCCTGAATATATTTACCCAGCCTGAACATCTTTGGGTCAATATTCAAAAGTCATGGGATATTCAGATTGTTATCAGGTTAAATTATATTTGGATACGTTATTATCCAGCTATAATTTAGCTGGATAAAAAAAGGGGCATTCTGAGGGCGTTTCAGGATGTGACAAATTAATCTGGTTAACTCAGTCAATTTTCAAGTAAAACCAGCTAAGGTAGCAGGATAACTTTAGACCTGCTTTGAAGCACTTAACTGGGCATTTAAGCAGCATTTCCGAAAATAAAACCCTCATATTGCAGACGGGCAGACCCAAACTTGTTTCCATCTCCCTCTAACCTGAACTCCAAAGGCCCTGTGGGACTGAACTTACTACTGCCTCCCTAAAGACCTTCAATTATAACATAAAAAAAAAAATACTAGGACCATGACCCTCAATGCCACGTATTCCCTAATCTTAGCCGGATAACTTGTCTACTAAAGGGCCTACTGAATATTGGCCTCTTTAGATCTAAGCAGCTTTTCTTATTTTCTATGGCACATAACCCAACTATTTTAAGTCTGCTGATTTTCTTCAGCAGTCACTAAGAAATTTAATAGTTCTATGTTTTTATCTTGGTAAACCTGTAAACATTTATCATGTCTCTTCTCAAGATGCAACAGTTTTTCCAAATTATACTCTAGGTCTGACATCTCACATGAACTTCCCTGGCGTGATCTCTTCCCCTATAGACTGGCTCAGGAGGTTCTTGATATGTTCTGAAGTGCCTCTAGGTGGCATCATTCTGAGTTTGGCAGCCATGCCAGCTGGAGGGCTCTGTAGTCCCTACTGTTGGGGAAGAAAGGAAAAGAGATATCCAGAATGGTAGCTACTCATTCTGGAGGGGTGAGTGAGGAGTGTTGGGTAGCCCTCAGAGGAGCCTTTGCCATTAATATATGTGTGTTTTGGGAAGATGGGGGCTGCTCCAAGGGTGCTATATATCATTCTTGCTGGGAAAATCAAAAAGGGCATGGTGCTGAGGAGGGAGGATGACATCATATTTAATGCAGTGAGGTATCAAGAAGTGGGTTTCACTGGAGATGACTTCATCATTATTGCAGGCAGGGGATCGGGAGTGGGTGAGATTAGCACTGAGAAGAACTATGCAGTTGTTCTGAAGGAGGAATCAGGGCCCTTGTATGAGGTGACTGGAATCTAAAAGTCCACCTTTGCTCTCTTTGTAGCAGCACCCAATCTCTATTGCCTTCATGTGGTCGGGGAGGGACTGAGTCAATAGCAAATGGTTCAACTCATACCAGTTTGTGGTCAGGGGTGCATTATTATTTTGTCTTTGTATCTTGAAGTTCTGCTAATGATGATTAAGGGAAATCAAATATCACTGTGGACACCCTTCAGGTGTTTTCACTACTCTGGCGAGAGAGAGAGGAGAATCTATGTCATAGATTCTTTATCATATCATATTGTTCACTTATGGGGATAATGCCACTAATGTTTGGGTAGGGGCTCACCTGAGCATCAAAGATCATCAGATGGTATGCTTCAATACCATGAATAGGATACAGATGAGTCACATGAAGACCCAAGTTTTGAATTTCACAAATACGGACTTTGTCAAATTAGAGACATACCTGGAGGAAAAACTGGAAGAATGAGATTAAAAGGAGTTATTACAAAGGCAACAAATCTATAAGTTAGAAAAGTAAACAAGAGTAAGAGGAAAAATAAACTATTTTGGTTCTCAAAAGAGGTAGCTGATAAAATAAAAGAATAAAGAACAGCATTTAAGAAGTATAAAGGATCCCAGAAAAGGGAAGAATATCTGTTAAAACTGAAGAAGATAAAGAAAGAAATCAGGACATCAAAGGGTCAAGTGTAAGAAAGTATTCCCAAAGAGGTAAAATGAGGTAACAAAACATTTTTCAGATATATCAGAGAAAGAAGGGAGGCCCGAAGTGGTATAGTGAAATTGAAAGGTGATGAAGAGCAATGTGTGGACAGATTTGAAGACATGGCATAAAAATTAAACAATACCTCCGTTTGGTGTTCACTACAGAGAAGGGTCATTGCTTGTTAACAACAAGACCGTAGATGGAATTGGGTTAGACAAAACTCTGTTTACAAAAGAGAATGTATGGGAAGAACTAGGCAAACTGAAAGTGGACAAGGCCATGGGGCCAGATGAGGTATATTCCAGGGTACTGAGGGAGCTCAGAGATGTACTGGCAGGTCCCCTGAAAGCCCTGTTCAATAGATCCCTGGAAATGGGAGTGGTGCCATGGGATTGGAGAAGAACAGTGATGGTCCTGCTTCACAAGAGTGGTAGCAGAGAGAAGGCTGGAAACTACAGGCTGGTTAGCATCACCTCAGTTCTGGTAAAATTAATGGAGACTCTGCTGAAGTAAAGGATAGTGAACTATCTACAATCTGGTGGTTTGATGGACCCAAGGCAGCATGGATTCACCAGGCGAAGGGCTTGTGATACAAATCTGATTGATTTTTATTATTGGGTGACTAGAGAATTGGATTGAGGAAGAACGCTCAATGTAATCTATTTGGACTTCAGCAAAGTATTTGATATGGTCCCGCATAGGAGGTTTGTGAATAAAATGAGAAACTTGGGAGTGAGTGCCAAGGTGTTGGCATGGATTACAAACTGGTTGACTGATAGGAGACAGCATGTAATTATAAATGGAACCTACTCTGAAACGAGAATCGTGTTAAGTAGAGTGCCACAGGGATTGGTTTTGGGACCAGTTCTGTTCAATATCTTGTGAGCAACATTGCGGAAGGGATAGAAGGTACAGTATGTCTATTTGAAGAGGATAATAAGATATGCAACAGAGTTGACACACATTAAGGAGTGCAGTGAATGAAAAGTCATTTAAGAAAGCTTGAACAATGGTTGAAGATTTGGTAGCTGAGATTCAATGCCAAGAAGTATAGCATCATGCATCTGGGATGCAGTAATCCAAAAGAGCTATATTTGATGGGGGATGAAAGACTGATGTTCACAGAGCAAGATGTGCACTATTACCTTGGAATAATAGTGTCGGGCAATCTGAAGATGATGAAGCAATGTGATAAGGTGATAGCTAATGACAGAAGAATTCTGGGCTGCATAGAGGGAGGAATACCCAGTAAGATAAAGAAGGTGTTGCGATCCCCCCTGCTGCTGCGCTACAGGAGGTCTCTTACCTTCCTCCAGAGGCCGCTCTGAAGCCAGGGCCTCGCCTGTGTTCCATCCGGGACTTGCTCCAGGGCCTGAGAGGCCTAGCTGTGCCTGTGGCTCGCATGCCTCTGTGTTTGGACTTCCTGCTTCCGGCCACGCCCGTTTCCCTAGGGGCTGGCCCGCAGCTCTCTACCCTAGTTATAGGACCAGCGGTGGGCGGTCCTGGCAAGCTCCTCCCAGGGAGTTGCCTTCTACCTCCAGTATTTAAGGACTGTCTGTTCATTTGCACCGGGCCTGCAGACTGTGCATTACAGTTGTCTGTAACCTTGCCGGTCCAGGTCCTCCATGTTTCCTGATGTCTGCCTTGACGTGTTTCCTGATGTCTGCCTTGACCTTCGTCCTCGTCTGGTTCCTGAGCCTTCTGTCCTGTTCGGCCCTGGAGTGGCCAACAGGAGGGATTCGTCCCACGGGCTCTTGAGCTTCTGCCAGCCGAGGGGGCTTCGGATGTGAGTATCCCAGCATCGGAGTTCCTGCTCGCCTGGACCTTTCCTGTGTCTCGCTTCAGCCCTTGTCCTGATGTCTCCGTCTTGCTTCAGCCTGCTTCTGCCCCGTCTGATGTCTTCTGTTTAAGGACTCTGTCTGCCCTCGCCTCTGTCCGGCCTGCTGCCCATTGCCATTCCCTGCGGCAGGTCCGAAAGGGCCGGGAACAGTCGGAGGACCGTTCATTAGTCAACTTCCCCGTGTTGGCTACCATGGGCATGCAGGTCCAGCTGAGGGTCGGACTCCCTGCTTCTGTTCCTGCCTGCCTCGCTCACCATGCCTGCTCAGCTCACCTCCCACGGTGTGGCTTCGGGCTCCTCCTGGGGTCCTGCCGTGGCCCAAGGGCTCACCACCCACCCGAGACGACCGCGCCCGCACACGCTCGTAACAGAAGGTGATAATGGTGATAATGCCCTTGGTGAAGCCTTGCCTGGAGCACTGTGTTCAGTTCTGGATCTTGTATCTGCATAAGCATATAGAAAGGATGGAGGGGGTCCAGAGAAGGGTGACCAAAATTGTATGGGGCCTCTATCAGAGAGGAGGTGCAGGAAAGATATGATGCAGACTTTCAAATACCTGAAACGTTTTAATGATGCACAAACTTTGAACCTGTTCTTTTGGAAAGGAAACAGTAAAACTAGGGGTCATGAAATGAAACTCCAGGTGGGACGACTCAGACCCAACATCAGGAAATATTTCTTCATGTAGAGGGTGGCAGATTCCTGGAATGCCCTTCTGGAGGAGGAGGTGAAGACAAAAACAGTAAAAAGAATTCAAAGGGACATGGGATAAACACTGTGGGGCAGATTTTCAATGGGGTACGTGAATAGGATACGTGCGAAACCCCCAAAAACCTGCCCCAAGCTGCCACTGCGCGCGCCAAGCCTATCTTGCATAGGCTCAGCGGCGTGCACAAGCCCCAGGACGTGCGTAAGTCTCAGGGCTTGCAAAAGGGGGCATTCCGGGGGTGGGGCTGTGGGCGGGCCGCCGGCCTGGGGGCATACCAGGGGTGGGACCGAGGCCTCTGGCACAGCCACCATGTTGGGGGATGGAGAGCTGGTGCACGCAAGTTACGCCTTCCCAGAGGCAGGCGTAACTTCTTCGATAAAGGTTAGGAGGGGAATTTAGGTAGGGCTGGGAGGTGGGTTAGATAGGGGAAGAGAGGGGAAGGTGGGGGGAGGCGGAAGGAAAGTTCCCTCCGAGGCCGCTCCGATTTCGGAGCGGCCTCGGAGAGAATGGAGGCAGGCTGCTCGGCTCAGTGCGCGCAGGTTGCACAATTGTGCATCCCCCTGCGCGCACCAACCCTGGATTTGATAACATACTGTTGCGTTCATACCTCTTCTTGCCCTCGCTCCACCCTCTCTACCTTGGGAGCGACTCCCTTCAGCTCTGACAGAGAAATGCAGCTGCGGATTCTCCCTATCTCTTGGTCCCGGGCTGGCTTGACGCTATGGATCCACCATGTTCCTGATGACGTAAGGGCGCACGCATGCACGCACTCCAGACTTTCTACCAGCAAGGGCGCAAACCTGGGGGACGTGCCCCCTTAGTGACATCATCCATTTCCACTTTAAAAGATCTTTGTTTGCTAACCTCTAACGAGTTAGCAAGAAACTCCAACAGGACTTGCTTTGGCAGTCCATGATACTTGCAACAATGATCAAGTCAGCGAGGGGAATCCTTCTCCACTGGTCAGCCTTTTCAAACTTACCAGGAGTACCCGCTCCACGGGGGCTCCACTCTCTCTTCTTGATTTCAGATTGCCAAGACGGGATCCGGTACTCGCTCCTCGAGGGCCTACATCCCTGAATACTCGGAAGACTCCTCATTGCCTGGAAGCGATCGCAGACGTGAACACAGTGAGTTCTATTGTATATAGGAATTGATACTCGCTCCAAGAGGGCCTACATTCCTATAGCTCTGAAAACTCCCTTCCGTCCAAGATGTTATCGCAGGTACGGAGATTGTGAGTTATATTGGCAAGATTGCAGATAGGAACCGGTACTCGCTCCATGAGGGCCCATGTTCCTAGAATCCTTTACAGACTCTCTTCTACTCTAGTAGCCATTTCATATACAGCTATTGTGAGTTCTTATTACAGACTGTTTATAGGAACCAGTGCTCACCTATGGCTCCTGTTCCTGAATATACTGAAGACTCTCTGTGGCATAGAGACCATTGCAGACATCTACTATTGTGAGTGTACTATCTTGTATCCAGTATACCCTGTCTACTCACTACTTCTAGTCTCTCTCTACAGCTCAGCAACCCAGAAATTATATTCCAGTATCAGAAGGACTTCAGCCTTGCTGCACACATCAACTCACTACTGCCATCACTGGTGGTTCAACTTCCAGCGTAATAAAGAACTATTTGTGTTTATTTCATATTCTAGCCTAGCCGGTGGTTCCTCTCAGGATCTCCTCCTGGGGGTGCTGTCATCTGCCATCGGCCCACGGATTCACCATTTCTTCCAAGTGGTCATTCCTTACACTCCCCACTACCGACCACTAACACTGCTCACAGAAGTATTATATAGATAGCTAACTTCTCTTTCTATGGGACTTGCCAGGAGCCTATATATAACAGATTGCTACTCCGTAGCAGAGGCATGATCAATTGCTATCTCGGTAGGGAAGTACAATACATCTATTGTTAGCTCCTCTCCTCAGAAGAGTATCATTGAACAGATTGCCAACTCCTCTTCCCTGGGGAGTTGATCCATAACAGATTGCTACCTCCTTCCCTTACAGGAGCATCTAACAGCAGTTCATTAACAGATTACTAACTCCGCCCTCCTGACGGGGTATGCACTACAGATAGTTAACTCTTCCCCACTGGGGGAGCAGATCATAACAGATTGCTAACTCCTCCCCCTTTCAGGAAGAAAGCAGAACAGATTGCTAACTCCTCCCCTCTGAAGGAGGAGAGCGTAACACATACACGCTGCAGCGTGTGCATGTTATAAAATCAGGCGTAGATTTGTTCCCGCCGAGTTGCGCAAACAAATCTGCGCCTGCGCGTACCTTTTAAGGTTTGCCCTTGTGGATCCCTAAAAGCTAGATGTTATAAATCTGCTGCTCGGAGTTAGCAATCTGTTATGGATCTCCTCCTGAAGAGGGAGGAGTTAATAATCTGTTGTCAATCCCTACTGCTAGGAGTAGCAATCTATAGGAACTGCTCCCCAGAGGCGGAGTGAGAATCTGTAATACCTTATCCCGCATTGGGGAGGCATTAGCAATCTGTTATAAGTCTGCCAGGGAGTTAGCAATTGGTTATGGATCACCCTGCCAAGGGGAAGAGCTAACAATTGTAATACTCCGTAGGCGGAGTTAGTGTTCTGTAGTGGTTTGGCTTCCCACAGAGTGGCAGTCGTATAATACCACTCTAGTAGTATAAGGAATGAACACTTGAGGTAAATTGGTGAATCCCTGGGCCGATGGCAAATGACAGAGCCCTCAAGAGGATGTCCTGAGAGGGACCACCAGCTAGGCTGGAATATGGAGACAAACACAGATAGTTCTTTATTAGACAGGAGGTAGAACCACCAGAGGTGGCAGTAGTGAGCTGATGTGCCCGGCAGGGCTGAAGTCCTTCTGATACTGGAATTGCGGTTTCTGGGTTGCTGAACTGTAGAGAGAGACTATAGATAGTGAGTAGCCAGGGTATGTTGGATACATAACCAGTAGTAGATGATAAACTCACATTGTAGATATCTGTAGTGGCTTCTATGCAACAGAGAGTCTTCAGTATATTCAGGAACAGGAGCCATAGGCGAGTGCTGGTTCCTATATGCAGTCTGGAATGAGAACTTACAATATCTGTGTATGAGATGGCTTATGGAATAGAAGAGAGTCTTTGGAGGGTTTTAGGAACATAGGCCCTCGTGGGGCGAGTACCGGTTCTTATCTGCAATCTATAATAGCAATGCACAGATATAGATATATGATAGCTTCTGATATAGAAGAGAGTTGAGAAGGGATTTAGGAACATGGGCCCTCGTGGAGCGAGTACCGGTTCCTATCTGCAATTTATAATAATGACTCACGATCTCCGTACCTGCGATAACGTCTTACACAGAAGGGAGTCTTCGGAGATTAGGAATATAGGCCCTCATGGAGCGAGTACCGATTCCTATCTGTAATAGAACTCACTGTGTTCGCTTCCAGGTAGTATGGAGTCTTCTGAGCATTCAGGGACGTAGGCCCTCGAGGAGCGAGAACCGGATCCCATCTTAGCAATCTGAAATCAAGAAGAGAGAGTGGGGCCCCTGAGGAGCGGGTACCCCTAGGTAAGGTGGTGGAGGCAGAGTAGCGGAGGATGAAGCGGGTCAGAATGATCCCCGCAATCAAACCTCTTGCTAACTCAACTCGTAGTTGCAAGCAAAGACCTTTTATGGTGGAAGCGGATGACGTCACTACAGGGAGACGCCCCCGAGGTTCGCACCCTTGCCGGTACAAACTCTGGAGTGTGCGCACGAGCTCTTACGTCATCAGGAACATGGCAGATCCACAGCGTCAGTCCAGCCCGGGGATTCCATGAAGTACAGCAAGGAGAAGCCGTGGCAGCATCTGTCCGTCAGACCCGAAGGGAGTCGCCTCTAAGGTAGAGAGGGTGGAGCGAGGGTGAGGACAGGCACAAATGCAACACTAGAGGATGGAAATGAAGAAAAAGGTGCAAGTGGGTAACTGCACAATGTGGCAATTACTACCTTTAACAGAAGGTATGGGGATTACTACCCTTAACCAATAAGCCTTGATGCCTTTGACACAACTGCAACATTGTTCTCCATTTCAAAGGCGGCGGGGGGGGGAGGGGGAATTGGATTCAGATGACTACCAACAGGGGCCCTGACTTTTATGTTCAGAGGTACTGATACGCAGACATAAGGAAAAAAGCATAGGACTACTTCTATAACCAAGTCCTAAAGCAAAGCACATCGAGTAACATTGTCTGAATTTTCAAGTAAGCTCCTTGCCCAGTAAAAATGTTGCTACTACTAGCTGTAATTTATGGGTTTGACAGTTGCTTGGTTTTGATTGTAAATATTACTGTCCTTATCAGAGTGGCAGTTACTACCCTTAAGAGAAGCATGCGGGTAACCTGCACAGTGCAGCAGATACTAAAAAGCTTGCTAGGCAGACTGGTTGGACCATTTGATCTTTTTTCTGCCATCATTACTATGTTATATCATATGCAAAATCACTCTGAGTTGAACAAAGAAAACAGCACAAGCATAATTGAATAGACAGACACTGTTTACAGGTGGGCTGCACCTGCATTTTGAACTGCAACAAAAGAAAGGTTGTAATACTTCCTGAAGCAGAGACCAGCATGCCCAGAAAAGAAAGAAGGAAGGAAAGACTGTCAAAAATACTGGAATTCTCACTGGAAGACTTCTGACTGGTCATCAGAGAGTTTCTGGTTCAATAAATCTGGTGAGATATAATCATGTTGGGGTTTTAATCCTTTTTGTGTTTTTTACTTTTCTTGTCTCATATAAACCCAGAGCTCGGTTCACATGCTTATGCTAGGAGAGATACACAGTTTGCTAAATTGCTGTTTTATTGTTATTGTTTATGTTTATGGTAACATACTGTTTATTGTTTTATGTAAAGCCTTTAGGCGCCTATGTAAAGCCCTGGGCGATTTTCTGTTCCTTGTAAACTGGAGTGATTTGTATTTCATACAGGAACTTCAGTATATAAAAATTAAAAATAAATAAATAAATAAAGCTTGGCATATAATTCTTATTGTGTCTCTATGAGTTGTGATTTATAAATAAGTGCTCTGGGTTTGGGAATGGTAATCTCCAGTCAGGACTAATCCCAACAAAATGATGCCACAGCACATACTTTCACGGGAAGAACAGACCTAAGCAGTGGGCAAACACCATAGAAAAACTAAACTAGGTGGTACACGCAGAGAAAACCCCAGAACACAGCACTCCCACACTGCTTGAATAAAGATCAAGCTGCCATAATGGATGCAACAGATTTGTAAATGGAAATACTCACAGGGGTGACTATCCCTGACCTCCCACAGCTGATGTTAGTTTTTTACCTTTGTGTACTATCCCTATTTTATGATTGTTTATTATATTGATATAAGGACTTTTATGTTTTCTTCTTTTATTGTTAACAATTTTTTGTTGCAGTATAAAAATAAAATCAGATTGTATTGAAAACTAAAAAAAATAAATAAATAAACCTCTAAATTCAAAATGGCCTTCCACTGAAATTTACAGTGATACCTGATCAGTCCCTCAAAGCTGACTTGGCTCAGTAGGTAATACTATGAAGGAAAAAGATAATGCTTAACAAAATAACAGAGACAGGTGATCCAAGCCAATGAGGATGCAAGGAATCAGTTGTACAGTTTAACATTCCATTTCAATAATTCTACGATTTCTAAGCCTATTCCTGTTACCGAAAAAAAACCTTAAAATCCCAGTATGCAGTGAAATAGGGCCTAAGAAAAGCAGACCTACATCACTTGGGCTGTGCGATGACAGCATCATTTCCTGATATCACATAATTATTCCTTATTTGCCCATAAAGCATAAAATGTCACAGGTTACATAAGCCACAAGAAAATGTGAATATTTGGTAACTGAAAAATGAGTAATAATATGCTGGACAGTTTTATCAAAATGCTTTTAATCAAATATTACATGAACTCTTGCCTCCACACCTAACCTAATGGAAGCTGACAGAGAGATTCCTTGAAGTTAAATTATAAATGTGATTAAGCTGCCAATAATTCCAAGGACACTAATTAACTGTGCCATTTTTGGCAATGTGTTACATTTTTTTCTTTAATAAGTTTCAAAGGTTGCAAATTCTAAGATCAGTCAAGCAGAAAGTTTTGAATACATGATTGAATTAACATTTTCATAGTCAAGTGAACAATACAATTTCAAATTACCCTTGATTTAAACAAACTTTTGAAAATTACAGCTATAGTTACATGAGCTTAAAATTATTGAAGAGTTGTGCGTTGAATCAATTTTTGTTTTCTGGATATGAGATTACGAGGTCAAATTTCAGCAGTGCAGTGAGCAGGAAGTTATTTGGGAAACACACTGCCTGAGGGAAGTTACTCAGGTAACTTTAGCTAGGAAACTCAGCGGTACTTTAACCAGCATAAAGCTGAATTTTAAGAGCCCGGCACACGTATCAATTGGGGGATGCACGAATAAGTTGGGCTCACGTGCATCATGTAAATACCACAGCGTGAATATCTCAAAAGTTTTCAAAAAAGGGGCAGGGCATGGGTGTTGTCTGGGTGGGGCATGGGCATTTCAGGGTGGGAACCTAAGAAGTGGGCTTAAATACTTATGCAACTCACCACACGACAAGGTCCCCTGCTCTATAACTTTTACTTCTGCTATGGATGCCATGTAAGTTAAAAAAAAAAAGAAAATAGGCAGATCTGCGGGGTTTGAATGGGTCAGGGCTAATTCGGGGGAGTACAGGCTATCAAACTAGGGGGGTTTGGAGGACCTGTCTCTTAACTGGACAAACTGGGGTAAACCTGGGAATGGTGTCAGCATGCACCCCTTTTAAAATCCCCTGTTTTACGTGGTAGCAGCAGGATTTGCATGCACATGTGCATGCCCACTTAAAATTTGACACCTTGGCTAATTTATAACATGTGTTCATATGTTATAAAAGAAACTGTGTCCCTGGCTAGGGGCTCACATATGCGTGTAAATGTGTACACGTGCTCCGGTTTGAAAGTTACTATAACTGTGTCCCACTGGCTGGCTATGCCTGGGTAACTTTAACTGGGTAACTTCTGGACAGCATTTGCTGTGACCAGACTTACCCAGGAAAATGTAGCACTCAGTATCAGATCATATCCAGCTACATTTAGGCCATGCTTCAAGAACAATCCCCCCCCCCCCCCCACCCTCTTTTTATCTGGATACATTTTCTTTGGATAAAATGTACCCAGTTGGGAATATCTCGGGTTTGTCTGATACAAACAAGCAGAACTAAAACAATAACTCTAAGCTAGATCATTTAATGAACTTTTCCATTCTCAATAATTCAGATATTTTAAATGCTGTATTTAATTTAAGATTGATCACATATTATAAGAACTATTATTTATTTTAAAAATATATAATTTGCACTATCTGCTATTCCAAGATGGCTTACAGATGCACATACATAATTTAAATATATAAATCAATAAAACATAGAGGGCCAGATTTTAAAAAGCATTTACTCGAGTAAAAACCAGGTTTACTGGGGTAAATTCACTTTACTTGAGTAAGTGGGTTTTTGAAAATTGCTACAATAAATGCCATTGACTTGTCTATAGGATTTACTCACATAAGTGCACTTTACTTGAGTAAATGGCTTTTGAAAATTGCTACAATAGTAGCTACATTTACGCATGTAACTCCTTTTGAAAATTACCCCCAAAACATTCAGTTAACTGTATAAAAAATAAACAAGACAGCCGCAACAAAAAACGAACTAGACCCATAATCCCCAAACATTTCTTCAGGGATCCCCAGCCAATTGTGTTTAAGACTCAGCTCTCAGTTGGTTTCAGTCCTTCTTGAGCAACAGATTCTATAAAGTCAGGATAAACAACAGATCAAGGAGTCCCTCAAGGATCTTCACTTTCACCCACCCTCTTCAATATCTACCTCCTCCCTCTCTGCCACCTACTCTCAAACCTCAAGCTTACCCATTACCTCTATGCGGATGACATACAAATCCTTCTCCCGATTACAGAATCCCTTCAAAAAACTATCACCTACTGGAATGACTGCCTTCAGCCAATTAAAGACCTACTCTCTAGCCTCAACTTAGTATTGAATGCCAATAAAACTGAAATGCTCATTATCTCCCATGACCCCCTCACCATCTCATCAAGCTCCTCTCAATCAATAAATAGCATGTTCTCACCTGACGTCAGGGATCTTGGAGCCTGGCTAGACAACAATCTAAACCTAAAAAAGTTTATAAACACTACCACAAAGGACTGCTTTTACAAACTGCAAGTCCTCAGAAAGTTAAAACCCCTCCTTTACTTCACTGACTTCCGGCTAGTACTCCAGTCCATCATACTATCTAAGTTCGATTATTGCAACTCCCTTCTACTCGGTCTCCCCACAAATACTATTAAACCCTTACAGATGGTACAGAACGCTACTGCCAGAATCCTCACAAACTCTTAACAAAAGAGAACATATCACTCCAATGCTTCGTAACCTTCATTGGCTTCCTATTAAACACAGGATCCTCTATAGAGTGCTCACAATCGTTCACAAAGCAACACACAAACTTGCTCCTATCATGTTAAGCATACAACTTCAACCTCATACATCTTCCAGACCAATTAGAAGCGCATACAAAGGCTCACTGCATACCCCACCGGTAAAATCATCATTGAGCAAACGAGCACTAACTTCAGCAGGCCCCCACCAATGGAACACGCTCCCCCCAGATCTAAGACTTGAACCATGTCATCAGGAGTTAAAAAAAAAGCTAAAAACCTGGCTTTTCCGCCAAGCCTTCCCAGACACTTAATGCTGCCTAGACGCGATGATAAACCCAAATTATGGGATACCTCATTGAGTTGTACTATTATGATTTTTTGACTGTACTATGATTTTGAGTTCAAACGTTTCTTGTATTTTTACTATATTATACTATTACTATGTTTAATTGGTATTTTGTTCTATTGCTCTATGTAAAGCTCCTCCCCTTTTTTGGGCATTTCATTGTTTTATGTAAACCGGAGTGATTTGTATTTCATACAAGAACATCGGTATATAAAAATTAAAAATAAATAAATAAATATTCACAATCCATATGCAAGAGCTAGATTAGCATGCACTGCTTCCAGTCTATGCAATTATATCTCATACATAGAAATTGTGGATATCAAGAAAACTGAACCAGTTGGTTGTCCCTGAGGATAGGTTTTGGAACCACTGAATTAGATTCCAGAGCCATGATTTTGAAAGCCTTGGCTCAGCTTCAAATGTTGTGGTCACTATGTGATACAGATACACTATGTGATACAGATACGACCCACACACATTCGCACATGTGCATGCATTCACCAGCTCACGCACATAGATGCAGTGATTTTATAACATGCGTGTTTATATGCACATATACGTGAGCCTGTTATAAAATTGGCTATACCCGCATACATGTGTGCATGACTTTATATCGACATGCAGATGCTGCCTCGATCGTGTAAGTAGGGTTATTTTAGAAGATACACACACTGACAAAATTACCTGTTTCCTTAGTTCGTTCCTAGTTCACCCCCAGTAAAATAGAGGACTTCCTAAATTCCTTAGCAAACTTGCATGCCTTTTACCCTATGAGCCCTAACCCTTAAAACTCCGCTGACTAGCCTAATTTTTGTTATTTTATTACTTTCATGGCGTCCATAGCAGATCTAAAATTACACAGTAGTGGACCCAGGGGCATGCTTGCATGCATAAATATGTGCATACTTCAAGTTACAGATGTGGAATGTCCATGCCCTGCCCCTTTTTTGAACTTTTTGATTTGTGCATGTACCAGGAGATCGGTGGCACATGCTGGGCCAAGTCACAGACTCAACAGATTACAGCTAGATTCCCTAGCTGATATCTGTGTGCATCTGAATATATCCACATGTAAATTGGATGCATATTGTTACATGGGCCTGCAAAGACACAGGTGTCAGTACTGCCTCAGCTATTTCTGAGGCAGTGCTGACATCTGGGCACTCACATAACAGGCCTTCACTTACAGCCTTTTGGGAAGCACATGTCAAATATCATGGCAATCCCAATCTTCTCACAAATCATTGTAATATAACATATCTCATAGGAGTTGCTGCACCTAGATAAGCTACACCTAGATAAGCAAACAGTGAACTCTCATGTACAGATGATGAGGGCCTTGGCCCATGGGCTTTCATGTTGGTTATGTTAGCTGCTTCGGGAGGCTATTCAAGAATGCTGGATTGACTATCTGAATGCTGGATTGGGAATAGGATGATGTCATGCCTTTACATGTTGTTGAAAGTCACCTCTGAAATGTATAGGTCAGAGTTTATTTAGTGAGGAATATAATAGCACCCACATCTCATATAACAAAAGGTTCACCTTACTGAACCCAAGGCAAAACTGTGTTAGAAGCTATTAACCTAGCCTGACATGTCACAGGTAGCCATTGGGAAATATTGAGATGTCAGAACACAGCAAGGCCCTTTGCCTGTCCAGCTCAGGGCTAGTTATGTTGCCCTGCTTTATGTAGGACCCACAAAGCAGTAAGGTAAACAGTCAAGAAAAGCCACAGATTTGAAAAAACAAAGCAAGACTGGAGCCTTGGAAAGAAGAAGATTTATTGATTAGTTATATATGGCCCGACTCTGGCCAAAGTTTCGCCTTTTTTTAAGGCTGCACCAGGGGCTCTAGGAGTACAATTTTTAATATTAGAAATAGATAATAATAAGTATAAGTATAAAACAAAACCCAATGTGAGATAACAATTAGGAGATGATTTAAACATCAATAATTGAAATAAAGTAAATACACTTAAATACAGTTAAAAATAATGAGCAGGGAGGCTGACAGGTTACATAATAAATTCAAGAGCAGACAAAATACTTTATATCTGTAAAAATTACCTTAATTCAAGCTAAATAAAGGATACATGTCCGGGCACCATATATGAATAAGGGATGTATACACTAAAATAAAAATACAAAGTTAAAAATTAATAAGAGATTAAAAATAAAAATATTAAAGTCTACTAAGAAATAAAAGTAAAAATTAAAAAAGATGAGAAAATGTTAAATATTCAAAAATAAATAAATAAAGGATAAAAAGATTTATATTACCTTGTTTGATCACTTGTTATGTAGGTTAGTGGCTAGTCCTAAAAAAAATGGATAACATCAATATTACTTTATGTATTCCATTTCAAAGGCTGTGCTAGAGTTTTGACGTCATGTCCTTTCAAGAAAAGCCACGGATGTGAAAAAACAAAGCAAATATACATCGGTAACATGACTGATATTTGAAAGGACATGACGTCAAAACTGTAGTGCAGCTTTTGAAATGGAATACATAAAGTATGTTACGAATCAGAAGGTGGACCCCTGTTCCAAGATAGAGTCAGCGCTACCCAAAAGGGAGTCAACACCTTTAGGTCTCTACTGTCAGAGGGCAAGGCCTGATGATGCAGATGTTGAACAAAGACTTCACCCTTGAAGCTCGTGATCCCCCCAGGAGGAGCCCGTAGAGACCCGGCCACTGGGACTTAGGAGACTCCCTGAAGACGGAATGTAGGTATGGATTCAGGCATCTCCTGCAGGTCGTGGATTCCAGATGGCTGGCACCTCCAGCAGGTCATAGTCAGTCCAGGAGTGGGAGTCAAAGAATAGTCAAGAGCCGGTCCAAGGGTCGAATTCAAGAGGAGGGTCGTAAGCCGGTCCAGGAGCAAGTCAGGAGAGTCGTCCGAAGCCAGTCCAGGAGCAAACCAGGAGAAGGGTCCAAAGCTAGTCTAGAATCAAGCCAAGAGAATCACAACAGCTGGTCCAAAGGTCAAAAGCCAAGGAATCAGTCCAATGTGGAGGAGGAACAGAAGCAGGATGAAGAGCAGAACAAAACCAGGAACACGGAGCTCAGGTAAAATCCAGCAAGGTGCCTCAATACCAAGGCAAGGTCTGAGGAGCAGACCTTGCCTTAAATACTAGCATCGAGGGAGGGGTTTCAGGAAGGAGCCACGACAACTTCCTGTTGTGGCCCCTTTAAATAATTTCTTCAGCTGCGCTTGGCTCTAACAAACCCGGGGGAGGAGGAGACTTCCCAGCTTAGCAGGGCCATGCAGCCAGTCTGCAGCGGTGGCCAAGAATGAATGTCGAGGAAGGCTGCCTGCTCCAGCAGGAGCCTCAGAGAGAGCCTGGTGCCACGGATGAGCATTTGGTCCCGGCCGCGGACCGCTGTGGCCGGTGGCCATGACGGTCGGCCCCGGTCGTGGACCGCCACGACCGGCGGCCATAACAGTACCCCTCCTTTAGGCCTCCCTCTAGAACAGGGGTCGGAAACCTATGGCTCGCGAGCCAGATGTGGCTCTTTTGATGGCTGCATCTGGCTCGCAGACAAATCTTTAATAAAAAAGTAAAAATCTTAACAAAACCCCCCACCCTCCTGATGCCCCCCAAAACCTCCAAAATTAATTTACTACAACTCCCCACCCTCCTGACCACCCCCCCAAAGACCTGCCAAAAGTCCCTGGAGGTCCAGCGGGGGTCCAGGAGCGGTCCGGGAGCGATCTCCTGGACTTGGGCTGTCGGCTGCCAGTAGTCAAAATGGCGCCGACGTCCCTTTGCCCTCACTATGTCACTGGGGTCGACCAATGGTGGCGATAGCCCCTATGACATAGTAAGGGCAAAGGGCCGTTGGCTGTCCATTCTGTGTATTTGGGTCCTTTTATCTGGCCTCAGGGCCACGATCATCATCCACAGTGTCTCTTCAGTGTACCATTTTCTGTCTGACTTCATTTTCTTGCTTTCCTTGTGGTTTCTTCTCTTCTTTACTCACTGAGATTCTACATGGTGCTCACTGGTCTCCTGTTTTCTCTTCTCAGTTCAGATCTAGTCTGCCATCTTTAAATACAGCAGCGGCCATCTTTAAATACGGTGGTGGCCATCTTTAAAGATGGTGGTGGCCATCTTTACGAAGGCGGCGGCCATCTTTAAAGATGGCGCCGGCCAGCCAGTGCTCCTACCATGTGACAGGGGCCGGCCAATGGCACGGATACCCTGTCATATGGTAAGGGCAAAGGGCCATCGGCGCCATCTTTATGAGTGGCAGCCGATAGCCTGAGAATGGGAGATCGCTCCCGGGACCACCACTAGACCACCAGGTATGTTTTGGGGGGATCGGGAGGGTGGGGGAAGCTAAGGGGTCATTTTTAAAGGGTCGGGTGGGGTTTGTTTTTATCGGGCCATCGGCGCCATTTTTGAGTGGCATCCAAAATGGTGCCGATGGACCGAGAGCGGGAGATCGGTTCCCACGCCCCCATTGGACCACCAGATACTCGTAAAAAGTTTTGGGGGGGTTCGGGAGGGTGGGGGAAGGTAAGGGATTAGTTTTATAGGGTCGGTGTGGGTTTAGGGGTTTTTTTGGTGTGCCGGTTTTCCCCGCCCTCCCCTTCCCCCGATTTACGATTTTTCACGATAAATCGGGGGAATTTCTATTGTATTGCAACTCTTAACGATTTTTGATGATTTAAAATATATCTGACGATTGTTTTAAATCGTCAAAAAACGATTCACATCCCTAGGCATTATCACCTCCTTTTTCCTGCTGGTTGTTCTCTCTGTGCAGCCCTGCATCCTTCTGATCTTGCCGCTGCCTTGTCTCATTGTTTTGTTGCCGTCAGATTGCTAGACACTATCACTGAAAGGTCCCTCTCCCAGTCTGCACACATTATTTTCATAATATTCTTTTCACTAGAGCAGAATCTTGTTTTACTATTTCCCAGTTTCAGGTTTTAATAATCACCAGCATCACTGCTTCCACCACCGCTCCAAGCCAGTCATGGTATCTTAGGGTGCTTCCTTCATTACTCTGACCATATGCGAGAAGCACTGCATTTCCTCTTCTGGCTTGATCTGAGATGGACATAGTATTTTGGAGCTCTCACAAAGATTATAAAAAGCTTTTTTTGGCTGTTTCTAATTTAGTCTGTGCTGTACTGGTCTTACTCACTGTACCACTCACCAGAGAAAGACAGACAATGGCACATGCTGCTGGATTTTCTCTTCACTGAGGGAGGATCTGATGGGGAGACAGTCTTGTTACTTTAGGGTACTTCCTCCACTGCTCTATCTTTGAGGTTGTTTCCAAGTTCTCTTCCCCTACGGTACTTGCTGACATTTGGTATTGACCTAACCATCTATTAGTTTGTAGGCTTGCTGCACCACTTCCCGAACCCTTCATTCCACTCCAGTTACTATTCAACTTTTACTAATTTGTAGAAGCATATGTTACTGATAGATCAGCTAAGTAGCCATTAGGGGTGTGCATTCATTTGCAATGTATTGGCAGTCCGCATCATATAGGGCTTTATTCATTGTATTCATGGGGATGTGAAACGTATCGCGATTCCCACGAATATAATGAATCTTCACCGAATTATTCAGCCATCTAAAGGAGCAAATTTAAACAAGCTCCCCACCCTCCTGACCCCTGCAAGACTTGCCAAAACTCCCTGGTGTTGGATGGCTCCAGCGAGGGTCCGGGAGCCATCTACTGCACTCACGCCGTCGGCTGCCAGTATTCAAAATGGTGCCGATAGCCCCTTTGACATAGTAAGGGCAAAGGCTATCGGCACTATTTTGATTACTGGCAGTCGACGGTCCAAGTGCAGGAGATCACTCCCAACCCCCACTGGATACAAGGGACTTTTGGCTAGTCTTGGGGGACCCTCCTGACCCCCACCAGACTTGCCAAAAGTGCTTGGTGGTCCAGCGGGGGTCCGGGAGCGATCTCCTGCACTTGGCCGTTGGCTGCCAGTATTCAAAATGGCACCGATAGCCTTTGCCTTTACTATGTCACAGGGGCCGACCAATGGCACTGGTAGCCCCTGTGACATAGTAAGGTCAAAGGCTATCGGTGCCATTTTGAATACCAGCAGCCGATGGCGTGAATGCAGTAGATGGCTCCTGGACCCCTGCTGGACCACCAGGGAGTTTTGGTAAGTCTTGGGGAAGTCAGGAGAGTGGGGGTTGTAGTTAATGAAATTTTAGCTGTGAAATAAGAATGGAACACATGAACGGATCGGGGCCCCCCTTGCCGAATGCAAAGTATCTGCCCTCCCATGAATATGAATTTTGAATGTAACGTATGCAGTTCCTCTGCACATCCCTAGTAGCCATAGCTATGACTGAGACAGGTATCCCTCACTCTGGCTGTCTGCGAGTATCTTTCCAATTCCTCTTCCCCTATGTTTGAAATACTGTGTGCAAAACTTTTCTTTTTGTCAAAGGTTTTATAAGCCTACTTGAAATTTGTGTACTATGAGCCATTATAATGCAAATATAATCAGGATTTCTTATGCTTGCTATGTTTTGTTCTGGTACAACATTCACATCCAGTGTGCACACATACTTGTGCACAGCTTAGAGGGAACGGTGATGATAAGTCTTGATCTTGCCTTTGCCTTGGCCATCCATTGCTTTGCATACTTGTAGCTCCCAGAATTACCAATAACATGCTCCTCCGTGATTACTACATCTGAGAGAATAGAGACAGTATTTACAACAACTGATTCAGAAGAAGATTTATGTCCTGGATTCCTGAACAACAAGATATTAAACAGCTAGTGGCTAAAGAACATTTGGAACCTCGACTCAGTAGCACTTTAGCCTCCAGTGAAAACTAATTCTAAGCTCCTTTGGAAATTACATCAGACCTCCTGCAGGGATTTCCTCTGGCCTCTTTCTGCCTAGGGCTTTCCACAAATTTGGTTGGTGCCCTTTGTCCCTTATTTAGAATATTGTAGTTTTCTTTCCATTCTGGTGACCTCTATGCATCTCTCATGATGTTTTATGGTCTTCTTGTGGTCTTCTGTTATTTCTGTCCTCTTTTGAAGCCTTGGGGTGTTATTCACACTCCAGCTTTCTTCTTAATTTATTATACACGGGTGTTTTGTCTCTAGAACAAAAATGTGAAAAAAGACAAACATATAAAAGTTTATCCTCCCACTGCTCCTGTTATATGGTTCTTTGTGTTCTTCTACCCCTCTACAACCCCAGTTTGGCTCTCCAATCCTGTTTGTTTATTGATTACACTGTGATGGTTTGTCTACAAAAGCTCTCAGTCAAAAGGAATAATATGGGCAGAATACCATTTCCATGTTCTGAATGTGGTGACATTTTCAGAATGAAGAAAGAATTAAAGCAAAACCTCAAAATCAACAATAGGAAGAGACTGTGTTCAGCTTTAGAATATGATAAAACCTTTTTTAATTAAATCAAACCTCACAAATTACCAGGGAAAGCACCCTAATTACCATTTATGTGTTCTGATTGTGACTAAAATAAATTTATGAGAAACCCCTAATTCCATCCAGTAGCAAGATCAAGCTTGAGGAACGAGAGAAATGAAAGCTCATGTCACATAAACTGTACTGACAATAGATTATTCTCTTGTACTAAATCTGATAAGTGGCAAGTAACTCTACAGGAAGACAGACATCTCCCATGCCAATCTGCCTTGCCACTAAACCCCTCACCTTAGGGGTCTTTCTGACACTCAGATGTCATACTCAGACTTTATACTTGAGGTACTTTCTGCCACTCTGCCTTTCTGTAAAATCCCAGACTCTACCCATTGGAGTATTCTTACCACTTGTTGGGGGCTGCTTTGTACCATTCATGGTACCTTAATGCACGGTGACTGCTCTTTGTGCTGCTTTGTCTTTTTATTGATGCCCTGAGTTTTTTCCTTCCACCTTTTCTGCTTTGTTCCTCCTTCATCATGCCTTAGAATGTGATGCCATTCTTGGTGCTACTTTGCCTCTCCTACTGTCTTTGAGGGTTTATGCCATTGTTGGTGCCCTCTTTTAATACCTTGGGTTGTTCTTCCCCATCTTGTTGCTTCTTTGTTCTGCTGATAATGTCTTACAGAGCTCTTGCCACTGCTGGTACCCTTTTGCCCCTTTACAATGCTTTAGACTATGTATGCCACTTTTGGTGTCATTTTGAATTGTGTAGGTAGCTTCTAGCTCTTTCTTCCTTTTGATGATGTCTTCCCATAAATTTCATGAGAACTGATGGAAAACCCCTATTCTGGATCACAAAATAGGCTGCAGTGCTTCTCCTATTTACTTTAATGGCAACACATGGATGAATAAAACAAATGCACATTTTTTTTTCATTTTGAAACAAATGAAATGAATAGAGGGGCCCACAAAACAAATGAACAAACCAAAATGAATCTATTTCCCTCTGCACATCCCCATCGATCACATGGTTCTGCTTGAAGCTAAGTGAAGGTTTGGCCAATTAGCCAGGATCTGATTTTCTTTTGAAAAGACAAATAACAATGTTCCACATATGCCTCAAAGAAAAGTAATTCCACAATAAGGGCATGAAGCAAATAAATGTACATTGCCTGGTGGAAGTCAATTTTGCTACAGATAAGAATGGACAGTCCAATAAAACCTGCTGAGACAACTTAAGGTCTCTGGAAGGCTGGTAAGTGTTCCTGTTTTTGTAAGTGTCATGCTTTACCAGTATCAATTTCATAATAGTGTCAACAAACTAATATCAAAGATGGCCCTTTATATTTAATTGATAAATTCATTTTTCCTCATTGCTTCTTTTTTTTCCTTTAGAGTATAATTTTCAGAACGTTTTATGCAGGTAAACTAATGTCTACCCACATAAAATATATGTTTGGAAATCGTTTCCCCTACATCTCCAAAATTGTTAAAGTACATGCACTGTTCATAGTAGGGAAAAGGAGTGGGTTTTATTTCAGGGGAAGAGCACTGTGTTTAGGGATTACATGCACTTTGCACCTATATCAGAGCAGAATCTTCCATGCTCTTAAAAACTGTGGGGTAGATTTTAAAAGGGTGCACGCGGGTGTACATGTGCGCGCGCTACCTGGCGCACACACATGTACACCCAATTTTATAACTTACGAGAGCAGGCACGCGCAAGTTATAAAATCAGGGGTCGGCGCGTGCAAGGGGGTGCACAATTATGCACCTTGCGCTTGCCGAGCCGCGCTGCCTTCCCCCGTTCCTCCTAGCCTGACTTTCCCACCCCTTCCCCTAACCTTTCCCCCCTAGCCT
Organism: Rhinatrema bivittatum; assembly: GCF_901001135.1. NCBI lineage: Eukaryota > Metazoa > Chordata > Amphibia > Gymnophiona > Rhinatrematidae > Rhinatrema > Rhinatrema bivittatum. Next base: position 642,014,790 of record NC_042615.1, on the reverse strand, counting down.
TACTCTAACCCCCCCCGACCCTTGTCTTACCTTTTGCACCTGCCTTTGGGCAGGCGCAAGTTGCGCACGCCGGCAGCCTGCTGGCACGTGATCCTCTGACACAGCGGCAATGGCCGCTGTGTCGGAGGCCTCTGTCCCCGCCCCTACCCCGGCTCAGACCCCTGCCCACACCGGACCGCCCCTTTTTGCAAGCCCCGGGACTTACATGAGTCTCGGGGCTTTACGAGCATCACCGGGCCTTTTTTAATTAGGCCTGGCGTGCATAGGGCTTTTAAAATCCGACCCTGTGTGTTTTTACTGTTGCTTTGGTCAAAATCCAACCACATTTTCCATTGGGTTACAATTGGCTCTGGTGATCCTGGAATAATTGCCAGTGCCTTCCCTGTTTTTTTTTTTTAATATGTATTTTCAGCATAACTTAAATACAGCTCTATTTGAAAGCTTTTTCATGCATGCTACTGTTTGGTTGGCAAATGTGTATTTAGTTTGCCAAATGCTTTCAATAAGCCTATAAACATGTGTCGTATAGATGACAGGAATGATGTTCACATCCAAGACTTTGATAACAGTCTGGTATTGGTAATATTTCTTCATACTTGTTACAGAATCAGAAGTAAATGCAGCGATTTGTTATCATTCAATGAAATACTCTAAGATAGCTTTGACAATTGCTCCATCTGTTATTTCTAGGAATACAGATTATAGCAGCTTTATGGATGATAAAAATGGCTGTTCTTCTATACATTTTGTATTCTAGGATATTCAGCATTGTCATTTCATCCATCATTATTGACAGCTATCCACTTTTAATAAACAAATAAAGATGAATTTTAACAGACTGGTGTGCGAATCAATCGGGGGATGCACAAATGAGTTGGACTCACATGCGCCGAGCGGATCTTAAAAGGTGCTGAGATACGCGCATATCTCCTGCAGCATGCACATTTCAAACGTTTTCGAAAAGGGGTGGGGCATGGGCATGGTCTGGGCAGAGAATTGGTATTTCAGGGTGGTAACCTGAGATATGCACGTAAATGCTTATGTGCACCGGCACACTGTGCTCCCCTGCCGTGAAACATTGCTTCTGCTATGGAGGAGATGTAAGCTGTAAAATAAAGAAAACTAGGAAGATCTGAGGGGTTTTAAGGGTTGGAACTAACTAGGAGGAGTGAAGGCTATTAAACTTGGGGGTTTGGAGAACCTATCTTTTAATTAGGCAAACTGGGAATGAACTGGTAAAACTGGGAATGCCATCAGCGCGCACCACTTTTAAAATCCCCTGACTTACACGATAAGCAGGATTTGCGTGCACATGTGCATGCTCACTTAAAATTTGATGCACATGGGCACAGGGCAAGGCTATTTTATAATGTGTGTGCATATGTGCGTGTATATTATGAAATAGTCGGGTCCCTCGGCAGGGCCGATGTATGTGCACAAATGTGTGCACGCCCGCTGGTTTAAAAATTATCATCCCTAGGAGTAATTTTCAAAAGGATTTACACGTGTAAATGTAATTACTATTGTAGCGATTTTCAAAAGACATTTGTGCAAAGTACACTTATGCAGGTAACTCCTATGGACAATTCAATTGTATACATTGTAGCAATGTTCAAAAGCCTTCTTACACAGATAAATTGCATTGACATGCGTAAAACCCATTTTTAAGTGTGTAAATGCTTTTAAACATCAGGTCCTATAAATTCTATTTGTGTTTGAAGAACTTTTTCTATGGAACAAATGCTCAGTCAATCATCTGATAGTACAGTTCCAATAGTTTTCAGAATATCTTCCAAAAATGATTTGACTGGAGAGTTATCTACCTTTTCTATCCAGATGTCTGATTTTAATAAATCTTTTCTCAGTTTATATTTTGCCAGATTCCTAGCTTTGCCAAATTTGATATTGTCACTTGCTTTTTCATAGATTTTTGTGTTGCCCTACACACATTTCAATTTAGGTATAGGCTACATAGGCAACTGCCTAGGGTGTCAGATTCCATTTATTTATTTATTTAAAACCATTCCATTACAGTGCATGGTGATTTATATGCATTTATCATATACCTTATCATTTTTGCACGTATATAAAGAGACACTAATAAAGAAGGATTAGGACAAAGGATGTTACATAACTAGTGAGAAAAATCAAGTTGGACCATATATTTTGCAATAGGCCTGCATAAAAAGATGACTTTTTAAGGCTGACTTGAAGGATTTGTGTGACAATGCTGATTGAGTGGACTCAGATAGTGCATTCCAGAGACAGGACACTAAATATCCAAGATAAAGAGAAGCTGTTTATGTTTGCTTTAGGGCTATGAGCTTCAAAGGGATGTTGCCATTCAAGTCTGCCCATGGGCACAAAAATCCTAATCTAACCCTGGTCTACAGGTACTCTACTGGAGAAAAATCTGTTACTATTGCTTTGTTGACACTTTTAAGCATGGTAACCCAGACAAGGTAGGGCTGCTGTGACAAGTGTCCACATTCCTGCTGCTTCTCTTACTTGTGGTAATAGGGAGCTTCATGAGTCTCATCTAATCCCACAAACATACTTAAAGTGAGGGTTCTGCTCCCGCATTCATAACCCTTGAGTGCCACAATAATAAACAAATACTTTAACAATCTGCCATATGCACTCACAATATCACCAGCCTACAAGAATAAGAAAGTACGTTGAATCTTCTACCATAGTTGAACAATCACATCTATCTCTTTGTTGGGACAGATTTCTGGTTTGGAAATACTCTCTTTGTGGTAGCAATAGAGGTTGAATTTATGGCTTGAATGTACTTGCTTTTAGATTGATTTCTTTCTGGGGCTCCTTTTCCAATAACAGCAGCAGAGGTTCTGTTTCTGGCTGAGGCTCCTCTTCACCAGCAGCAGTGGAGTTGTTGAAGCCTCTGACTCAGCTCCCCGAGATGATTATTTTCATCACCTGCTTTAGTGCGGAATTGGTGCTGCAGGGTCAGGCATGTGATACTGCTCTGGGACATGCTTATAGTGTATATGGTACAAGGAACTGTAGGGAGATATTTCATATTTTACCACGGAAAGCACCAAATACGAATCATAATAGCCATAGAAGTATGCAGACAAATACTGGCAGGCCCCAAAAGCACTGTCACAGCTGAAAAAGAAGAAACTTTGGCCAGATGAGAATTGTAAACAAGCACTGAAGGATGCTATCCAGACCTGCCTGTTTGTATTCACTTGTGTAAATAAAACCAAGGCAGAAGGACAATGCAACAATTTAAGCTCATAAGCTGGATTTAGGGATCAGCCAAGGGAGTCCAGAGGTCAGAAGGACCACCAGCCTTGGAAGAAGGGGAGAAACCACTGACTCTGGCATACAGCTCGGCATATGTGACAGGACCTCATCTGAAGAAAAAGGGAGGGGGAAAAAGACCTGCAATGTGGTTAAGACCCTCCACCCACTACATGATTATGCATGAGCTTAATCATATTTATCAGCTGGAAAGTATAAGACAGGGGAGCAAATAAGGAGAGGAGGATGAAATCAGTGGAGCGACCCTGAAGGAGCGATCATGAAAGAGTGACCCTGAAAGAAATAGTGGACCCAAGGCAGCCCCACACCCACTGCTATCAAAGAGGGAGAAGACTAGGTGTGGCCAAGAGACTGAAGAGAGGAGATGCCCTGCTGGGGGTCTGACAGTGGTATGGAGCCTGAGGCAGTGAAGAGCCGAGAGCAGCTGACAGCTCTGACAGCTCTCCTCCCCTGCCCACATTCTCCAGCTCTCCAACCAGAGTCTGCTTCAGAGGTGAACAGAGGGCCTGATTTTGGGACCAGGGGAACAGAGGGCCTGAATTTGGGACCAGGGATAAGTAAGTTAGCCATAATATGTGCCTTATTGTGAACCGTTGTGACGGCATCTAGCTTAATGGCGGTATAGAAAAGACTTAAAATAAATACAAATAAATAAATAAGTATTAATATATTAAGCAGGCTAAGGTTCATAGAATGTTTGCAACCACCTATGGCACAGAACTTTCTTAGGGTAAATTGGTGCTTAGTGGCTAGGATGTTAGAGAGAGGAATTGTTATCTTCTAAATGCTAAATCCTGCCAAATCTGATAAATAAAAGTCTTTCTGAGGAAACACATTGTCTTTTTCCTGAACTTAGGATCAGGAAGTAAAGTAGGAGGGCAACTGGAAGTGTCCTTTAGCAGACCGGTCCCTGCATCCTTAAACTTGCTTACAAAACTTTAATGGAGATGATTTTGTAGTTTTAGGTTAAATTGTTAAGTTTTGTTTTTTACTCTTCTCTACCCTAAATTTCATTTAGTTGGAATTTTATTGCTGCTGCAATATAATTCATAACCCCTTGTCCTTGAAATTCTTTGTTTATGAAAAATGCCTCTTAATATTTTATTAAGTCCATTAAATATTTTAATGCATACATCACATTCTTCCTATCCCTTCTCTCTTCCAAGTTATCTTTGAATTTCTTAAGCCTCTTTTGTAGGTTTTGAGTCGAAGACCCTATGCACTTTGGTAATAATTCTCTGAACTGTTCCCATCCTATCAATATATTTATGAAGGAATGGCCTATAAAATTGAACACAGTACTAGAGGTGGATTTCATTTGTGATTTATACTTGGGCAATATTACCTTCTTTTTTCTGTTGGTGATCCCTCTCTTTTTGCACCTGAACGTACTGTTACCTGACACTTTATTACTATAATTGACAACCTTCAGACCATCGAAGATTATTACTTCTAATTTCCTACTAATAACATAAGAACATAAGATATGCCATACTGGGTCAGATCAAAGGGCCATTTAGCCCAGTATCCTGTTTCCAACAGTGAACAATCCAAATCACAAGTAGCTGGTTAGTACCCAAACATTAAAAAGATCCCTATCTACTAATTCCAATAACAAGCAGTGGTTATTCCTTATTGATTAATATCAGTTTATGGACTTCTCCTCCAGGAAATGTTCCAAACTTTTTATAATCCCAGCTACACTAACTGCCTTAACCACATCCTCTGGCAATGAATTGCAGAGCTTAACTGTACATTGGGTGAAAAAGAAGTTTCTATGATTTGTTTTAAATGTGCTACTTGTTAAATTCATGGAGTGCCTCCTAGTTCTTCTATTATCTGAAAGAGTAAATAACTGTTTCACATTTACCCATTCAAGACCTTTCATGATTTTGTAGACCCCTATCATATCCCCCCACAGCCATCTCTTGTTTAAGCTGAACAGCTCTAAACTCATTGGCCTTTCCTCGTAGGGGAGCCGTCCCATGTCCTTTATCATTTTGGTTGCCCATCATTGTACTTTCTCCAGTGGAACTATATCTTTTTTGAGATGAGGCAACCAGAATTGCACACAACATTCAAGGTGTGGTCTCACCATGGAGCGATACAGAGGTATTATGACATCCACCATTTAGTCTCCAGTCCCTTCCTAATTATTCCTAACATTCTGTTTGCTTTTTTAACTGTTGCAGTACACTGAGCCAATGATTTCAATGGGTGTAGCTTGCTTATTGCGGCGGTTCAATGGGTGTAGCTTGCTTATTGCGGCGGTTACTACCCCTACTACCCCCTAACTAATCAAGCTAGATATTTCACTTGGATGCAGCTCCATCACTGCTCTCTACATTAATGGTGGGGGAGGAAGGGAAATAGAACCAAGAGCTAAAAGAAACAGATAAGTATGAGAGAGAAAATGTGCGAAGCTTGCTGGGCAGACTGGATGGGCCGTTTGGTCTTCTTCTGCCGTCATTTCTATGTTTCTATGTTTCTATGATGCCTAGATCTCTTTCCTGAGTGGTAACTCCTAATATGGAACCTAACATCGTGTAACTACAGCAAGGGTATTTTTCCCTATATGGATCACTTGCCCTTGTCCATATTAAATTTCATCTGCCATTTGGATGCCGAATCCTCCAGTCTCACAATTTATCCCAATTTATTTACAATTTATCCCATTCCACTTGTGATTTAACTACTATGAATAATTTTGTGTCATCTGCAAATGTGATCACCTCACGCATGGTACCCCTTTCCAGATCATTTATAAATATATTTAAAAGCACTAGTCCAAGTACAATTCCCTGAGGCACTCCACTGTTTACCCTTTTCCACTGTGAAAAAAAGAGTATTTAATCCTTCTCTCTGTTTCCTGCTTTTAACCAGTTTGCAATTCACAAAAGGACATTACCTCCTATCCCATGACTTTCTAGTTTTCTTCGAAGCCTGTCATAAGAGACTTTGTTGAGTGCCTTCTGAAAATCCAAATATACCACATCTACTGGTTCACCTTTATACACGTTTATTCACCCCTTCAAAAAAATGTTGCAATTTTGCAAAACAAGACTTCCCTTGGGTAAATCCATGCTGGTTATGTCCCATTAATTCATGTCTTTCTAAATGTTCTGTGATTTTATTCTTTATAACAATTTCCTTGTTTTTTCCAGGCACTGAAGTAAGGCTCACTGGTCTATAGTTTATCAGATCACCTCTGGAGCCCTTTTAAAATATCAGGGTTACATTGGCCACCTTCTAGTCTTCAGGCACAATTCCATCATTTTAATGATAGAATACAAATTACTTTTAATAGGTCTTAATTTCATTTTTATTTTCTTTCAAAACCCTGGGGTGAAAACCATTTGGTTGAGGTGATTTACAACTCTTCAGTTTGTCAATCTGGCCTACCATATCTTCCAGGTTAATCATGATTTGGTTCAGTTCATCTGAACCATCAACCTTGAAATATTTCTCTGTAACAGGTATCTCCCCAACATCCTCTTCAGTAAACACCAAATCAATTAATTTGTTTAGTCTTTCCATGATGGTCTTATCTTCCCTAAGTGCTCCTTTAACTCCTTGATCATTTAACAGTCCAACCAATTCCCTTACAGGCTTTCTGGATATATGTAAAAAAGGTTTTTATTATGAGTTTTTGCCTCTATGGCCAACTTCTTTTCAAATTCTCTCTTAGTCTGTCTTATCGATATCTTACATTTAACTTGCCAATGTGTATGCTTTATCCTATTTTCTTCTGATTGATACTACTTCCAATTTTCGAATGAAGATTTTTGGCTAAAATAGCATCTTTCACCTCACTTTTTAGCCATGCCTGAAGTCATCTGACCTTCCTATACTCTATTTATTTATGTATTTATTTTAAGTTTTTCTATACCGGCATTCGCAATAGATATCGCATCATGTTGGTTTACAATTAACAAGTAGATAGGTAACAAAAAAGGTAAGAAACATTTATCTTAATAATAATAGTAATCGTTGTAGTAATAATAATAATAAAAACATTAAACAAGAGAAGGTTAAGGTATGCAGTTACAATAAAACAAGGGAGTGATACAACTTGGAGCATAGAAAAGAAGCTGGGGATTAAATAGAGAGAACGTAAATGTCAATGTGCTTAAAGCATTAATGAATTGTCCTTGTGAGGTAGGGATATTAATTATGCGGTAGGGATATTAATTACCATGAATGAGGCAATGTCTGGGCGCCTAGTTAATAATGGATAGATTCAGTTTAGTTCAGGAAAGGCTTTCATGAATAGCCACGTTTTGAGTCTTTTCCTGAATGTGGGCAGGCAGGGTTCCAGTCGCAAATCTGGTGGGATTGAGTTCCACAGTGTTGGTCCTGCAGTGGAGAAAGCCCTGTCTCTGGTGGTTATGTGCCTCATGGATTTGGAGTGTGGTACTTGTAGTGTTTCTCTATAGGACTCTCTGATTGGTCTGTTGGATGTAAATTTTTTGAGAGGAATTTGAAGGTTGAGTTGAGAGTGTTGATGTATAGCTTTGAAAATAGTGGTTATGGACTTATAAATGATTCTGTAGTGAATTGGCAGCCAGTGCAGGTCTTTGAGGATTGGTGATATGTGGTCTCTTCTCCGTGTGTTAGTTAATATTCTCGCAGCCGTGTTTTGAACCATCTGAAGGGGTTTCGTGTGAGATGAAGGGAGACCTAATAGCAAAGAGTTGCAGTAATCTAGTTTAGAAAATACTATTGATTGCAGAATAGTTCTGTAGTCATGAAAATGGAAGAGAGGTCTTATTCTTTTTAAGACTTGGAGTTTATAGAAGCAGTCCTTAGTGGTTTGATTTATGAATGCTTTTAGGTTTAACCTGTTATCAATGATAGCTCCCAGGTTTCTTACTTGAGGAGTTTGTAAATTGGGTGGAGGATTTGAGTCGGTGTTACTGTTTTCAGAAGAAATTAGGAGGAGTTCGCTTTTTGAAGAGTTTAGTATTAGATTAAGGTTGGAGAGGAGTCCATCAATTTTTTTCAGACAAGTTTCCCAGAAATCTAGGGTTTTGCTGTAGGATTCTTTGACGGGGATGACTATCTGGACGTCATCTGCATAAAGAAAGTGTTTAAGGTTTAAGTTAGTTAGCAGTTGGCAAAGAGGGAGCAAGTAGATATTAAAGAGTGTTGGTGAAAGGGAGGAGCCCTGTGGAACTCCCGTAGATGAAGGGTAGTGTTGAGATTCTTTGTTGTGAATTTTGACTTTGTATTTTCTGTTCCCTAAGAACGATTTGAACCATGATAGTGCTGTTCCTGTTATTCCGATGTTTGCTAATTGAGTTAGTAGGGAGGAATGGTTAACCGTATCAAAGGCAGCTGAGAGGTCCAGGAGGATCAGTAAATAAGTGTGACCTTTATCCAGGCCCATGATGAGGTAGTCGGTCAGGGAAATTAGTAGTGATTCAGTATTTAAAGCTTTTCTGAAGCCATATTGGGATGGGAACAGAATGTTATGTTCCTCGAGGTAGTCTGAGAGTCTAGAGTTGACTAATTTTTCCGTTACCTTAGCTATGAATGGGAGATTGGATATAGGATGGAAATTGGTGGGATCATTAGGATTTAAGTTGGGTTTTTTCAAGAGCGGTTTGATGGATGCAATCTTCAGGTCGTCAGGGTAGATTCCTTGTGCTAGGGAGCAGTTAATAATGTCTGTCAGAGCATTGGAGATTGTGTCTGGTATTAGCAGGAGAAGTTTGGAAGGGATGTGGTCTAATGGGTGAGACGAAGGTTTCATTTTCTTTAATGTAGAAAGTAACTCAGTAGTAGTGATGGGTTCAAAGGATTGTAGAGTAATGTCTTTGTTGTGGTGGAAGTATATGTTGGATGGCGTTGAAGTGTTGGTTCTCAGCTGTGTTATTAGGTTAGAGATTTTGTTACTAAAGAAAAGGGCCAGCTCTTCTGCTTTTTCTTGAGCTAAGTTGGCAGGGATGTCAGGAGTCGAGGTTTGTGTTAAGTTAGATACATAGGCAAAGAGGGCTTTGGAATCAAAGATTATGTGATGGATCTTCTGTGCAAAGAAATCCCTTTTTGTTTTTAATGTAGCGCTTTTGTATTGGTGGAGTGCGAGTTTGTAAGCAGAGAGGGAGGTCTGTGTTGGTGTTTTCCGCCATTTGCTTTCCTTCTGTCGGAGGGATAGTTTTAGTTTTTGAAGTTCTTCTTTAAACCACGGTTGTCTTTTGGAGGTGTTGTGTTCGAGTTTTTTTGTTGCCAGGGGACAGAGATTGTTAGCTGCTGTTTCTGTTATCTTGGACCAAGAGTGAATGGCTGAGTTGGGTGAAGAGATGTCAATGAGTGGGAGTTCTGGGCCAAGATGATTGTGTAATTCCTCAGATGTGCAAGATTTCCTGTATATGAATTCCGGTTGTGGGACAGGTTTTCTGCTTGCTTGTTCTAGCAAGAAGGAGGAAGATATTAGAGTATGGTCAGACCAGGGAACAGGTTGGCATTTGGGTGGAGTTGATTGAGAGATGCTAGAGTTTACAAATATTAGGTCCAGGGTGTGACCTGCTCTGTGGGTGGGTTTGTTTATGATTTGCTTAAAGCCTATGGCCGACATGGCGGTTAGGAAGGATTCGCAATTGGTTGAGAGAATGGGGTCGTCGACGTGCAAGTTAAAATCTCCCATTATTATGGCGGGATGCTCCAGATTTAGGTAAGTTGTTGTTAATTCTAGTATGGGTGATGCATCGGATTCTAGAAGGCCTGGAGGAGCATAGATTAGAAGGATTTGCAGACTGTCAGATTTGAATAGGCCTGTTTCTATTTTTGAAGGTGAGTTAATTGGGAATTGAGAAATTTTTAGCTCTTTTTTGGCTGCTAGGAGGATACCTCCACCCCTTTTCTTCTTTCTAGGGATGGAGAAGATATCGTAGATTTGATTTGGAAGTTGGTTTATCAGTGCCGTGTCCGTGTGTTTAAGCCATGTTTCAGTTATGGCGCAGAAGTCAGGATTTTTGTCCAAGAGAATGTCATTGAGTATTAGTGTTTTCTTGGAGAGCGATTGTGCGTTGAATAGTATCAAAGAGAAGAGAGCTAGGCCTAAAGTTTGGGTGAACGGGGAGATCATGATGGGGATGAGGGATTTGTAGGTGGGAGGGCGCGAGATCAAAGAATGTTTTCCTGTGAGAAAGGTCCTGTGCTGGAGGATTGGAATTGGGAGGCCCATGGTCATTGAGGTCAGCTTGTAAATGGAGGGCTGTGTTGTAGTAGAGTACTAAGTCTTGCTTTCTTGAGAGGTATGTATGGTGAGAGCAGGATGGGTTTGATGATGGTTTGAAGACTAGTAGTGTTGTAGAGTGGTTTGATAATAATGTGTGATTGGAAGAGAGGCTGCTGGATGACGAGTGGATGAGAGGCTGCTGGATGACGAGTGGATGAAGGGATTGCTGGGAGGAGGTTGGGTGAGTGACTGCTGGAAGAAGGATTGTATGCGTGCTGGAGATTGCAGTGCAGAGTGCTAGTACTGGTGTGTATTATCTCCTGGCTCTGGGACGCTCCAAGGGGCGCGCTAAGGGGCAAGCCCCTTAGGTCGCGCTCCTTCGGACGCGCGACGCACGGCGCCGTTGTGAAGATGTTTGATTTAAAGGGTTTCTAGCTGCCCTCTGATAGGCCAACTGCCGTATCGGGGGTGCGGCTACACTTACCGCTTGGCGTCTGGGTTTTTTCTGTCCCTGTCCTCTCCTTTTCCTTATTGGAGTTTGTAAAGTTTTGAAAATTGTGACGTCAGATCCTGTTCTCGGGCCGAATCCTGCCTCCTGGCTTCTGATTGGTGGCAGCGGGAGGTCGGCCTGCTTGCGGGTCCCACGTGGCCTGCGGATTTGGAGCGCAGGTTAGCTGGGGCTGAAATCGGTGGTCGGCGGGGCTTGGATCCCGGAACGGGGCGGCGCCGACGGTGCAGAGAAGGCCAGCAGAGAAGAAGGTGAGCCGCAGGTTTGGAGCGCAGGGCGGCTGGGGCTGCGATCGATGGTCGGAGGGGCAGGGTCCCGGACGGGGCGGCGCCGACGGGGCCGAGGTGGCTAGCCGCGAGGCAGGTGAGCACGGCAAAGGGACTGGCCGGAAGAGCGCGCCCCAATTTAAAGGGCTTTTTACCTCTTTTTTTGGTTTTTTACGTCAGTTCCTGTCTTCCTGTTCTCGGGCCGAATCCTGCCTCCTGGCTTCTGATTGGTGGCAGCGGGAGGTCGGCCTGCTTGCGGGTCCCACATGGCCTGCGGGTTTGGAGCGCAGGTTAGCTGGGGCTGAAATCGGTGGTCGGCGGGGCTTGGATCCCGGAACGGGGCGGCGCCGACGGTGGAGAGAAGGCCGGCAGAGAAGAAGGTGAGCCGCAGGTTTGGAGCGCAGGGCGGCTGGGGCTGCGATCGATGGTCGGCGGGGCAGGGTCCCGGACGGGGCGGCGCCGACGGGGCCGAGGTGGCTAGCCGCGAGGCAGGTGAGCACGGCAAAGGGACTGGCCGGAAGAGCGCGCCCCAATTTAAAGGGCTTTTTACCTCTTTTTTTGGTTTTTTACGTCAGTTCCTGTCTTCCTGTTCTCGGGCCGAATCCTGCCTCCTGGCTTCTGATTGGTGGCAGCGGGAGGTCGGCCTGCGGGTTTGGAGCGCAGGTTAGCTGGGGCTGAAATCGGTGGTCGGCGGGGCTTGGATCCCGGAACGGGGCGGCGCCGAAGGTGCAGAGAAGGCCGGCAGAGAAGAAGGTGAGCCGCAGGTTTGGAGCGCAGGGCGGCTGGGGCTGCGATCGATGGTCGGCGGGGCAGGGTCCCGGACGGGGCGGCGCCGACGGGGCCGAGGTGGCTAGCCGCGAGGCAGGTGAGCACGGCAAAGCTCTAGCTATACTCTTCCCCAAACTCAAGGGATTTCTACACATAAAGATTTGATTGTTCATTTAGTTTTTTGCAGGATCTTTATCCTGTTGAACTCTATGCCGTCCAAGACATAAAGCACCACCCTGCCACCAACTTGCTCCTCTCTATCATTGGGATATAATTTGTATCTTGGTTTAGCACTATCCCATTTGTTATCTTCTTTCCACCATGCCTATGAGATCAAATTAAGTCTATGTCATCATTCACTGCTATACACTCTAACTCTCCCATCTTATTTCTTAGACTTCTGGTATTAGCATACAAACATTTCAAAGTGTGTTTTTTGTTTGTATTAACATTCTGCTTTTCAGTTGACAGGGATAAACTGGAGTCTTTTAGCTCAGGTGAGTCTTTAATTATAGGTACTTGGACTACTTTTATTATTATTGGAACTCTCTGTTGGGATGCCCTAAATCTAATGCTTCATTAGTATCCTTAAAAGATGACACCCTCTGAACCATGCAATGCTGAGTGACTGTTGGCTTTCCCCTTTGATTTATTTTAAAAGCTACTCTATCTCTTTTTTAAAGGCTAGTGCCAGCAGGCTGGTTTCACCCTGGCTAAGGTGAAGCCCATCCCTGTGGAAAAGACTCCCCCCCTTCCCTAAATGATTCCCCATTTTCTTGCAAAACAGAATCCCTCTTCCTTGCACCATTGCCTTATCCACACATTTAGACTTCGGAGCTCTGCCTGCCTCTGGGGACCTGCACATTTCAGAGAATGCTACCCTGGAAATTCTGGATTTCAACTTTTTACCTAAGAGCCTAAATTTGGCTTCCAGAACCTCCCTCCCACATTTTCCTATGCCGTGGGTACCCACATGTACCATGACCGCTAACTGTTCCCCAGCACTGTCTGAAATCTTATCTAGGTGACTCATGTAGACCACCAACTGTGCACCAGGTAGGCATGTTATCAGGTGATTGTCATGCCCACCAGCCACCCAGCTGTCTACATTCCTAATAATAGAAACACCAGCTATGATGGCTGATCTAGTTCTTACTTCTTCCCTCTTGGACAGTAGCTCTGGGAGACACATCCTTGGTGCAAGTGGACAAAGTACCACCTGGGGAGAAGGTCCTTGCTACAGGATCATTTCTTGCTCCACCAGGTTGATTCTTTCTGATCAGGAGACCTCCTCCTCCATCAGCAACAGGGCTGGACTGCCAGACTGGAGTTGAGACTTGGCTACTTTGTCCCTGAAGGTCTCATCTATATAACATCTGTCTGCCTCAGCTCCTTCAGGTATGGCACTCTGGCCTCCAGAGATCGGACTTATTCTCTGAGAGACAGGAAGCTCTTCGAACTGAGTACACACATGCAACTTCTCAATGGCAGGTAAAAAATCATACATGTGATATATAGTTATATAAGTTAGCCATCTAATTCCAGGTTTCCATCTAACTCATGTTATACATCTAATTCCATGATATCCAATAGGGTCATTTTTCAAAGCGCGATGGGTTGTTATCATGTGCAATAGGGCTTATTGCACATGATAACACCCAAAAACATATGATAATAGGGATGTGCATTCGTTCAGGATGAATTAGGCAATTTCAGTGAAATTGATTAATTCATCTTGTATCGGCCTGTTAGATAGGATAGTCAGCAGCACGACTATGCTGCTGAATATCCCTGTAGAAATCGCTACTTAGTCAGAAAAGTCTTATCCGTCTAAGTTTAAACCTGCTATTGAGCCAGTTAAGTTATCCGTCTAAGGCTGAATATTGCTACTTAGCCAGATAAGCTATCTGGTTAAGTAGCACTATCCTAATCCGCCCATTACCCACCCACAATTTATCCAGCTAACCAGACAGCCAGATAAGTGACTTATCCAGCTAACTAGCAACTGCTGAACATAACCAGATATTAAGCGGCTGCTAGATAACCAGCTAAGTCCTACTTACCCTAATATCTGGCATTTGAATATCGACCTCATTATGTATTAGCTTCAAATGAAGTTTCACAACTTCATTTCTTCAGACAGCCTATGTTCTCTGCTAAGCTTTCAAATATTTCTTGAAATTTTTCTCTCTTAATAGCTAAGAATTATTTTTCTTCCTTTACTTTTTGTTGGCAGTAGGAAATGTCAAACTTTTTTGCTTGTAAAAAGCCCTATTATTTATGCACAAAGGATTTCTAGGTAGAAGTTCGTTCCCTTCAGGTAAACACATTATTCCCAAATTCAACACTAAATTAAATCTGAATTTAAACCTGAACTAATCAGTGACTGTTTATTACTATATCATGCCTATTTCTAATTTTCTACTTATACTATCACTTTGCATACTAATATGGCTTGTAAGGAAATGGTTTGGCTATAAACTGCTTAAAATGCTCTGACTTCAAAGGATATGGCTAGATTCGGAGTAATCATACAGTCAATATTGTGAAGGACCACAACAAACAGCACATTTTAGAAGTGTTAGAAGAAAGGACAGAAGAACCAGACATCACATAGATCTCTATGCTGTACTACCGGGTGGGGGAGGAGGGGAGGGGAAGCTACGGGGGGGGGGGGGGGGACGACAAATTGGGGAACTACTAAAAGAACAAAATGAGAAGTCTCTTTCTATCCTATACTAACTGTTATCTATTTGTTGAAAATATGAACGTGTTTCATGGAAATTTCCTTTGAGGTTCCTATTAACTATGTATTGTAACACAATTATTACTGTTTTAGTGCTGTAATGTTTACAAAGACTTCAATAAAATAAATATTAAAAAAAAAAGAGCTCAAGCTATAAAGCAATATGGGGCAGATTTTCAAAGGGTTACGCCCGTATATTACGAGCGTAACCCCGAAAACCCGCTCCTGCGCGTGTCGAGCCTATTTTGCATAGGCTTGGTGCACGCACAAGCCCCAGGATGTGCGTATGTCCCGGTGCTTTGAAAAAGGGGCGGGAAGGGGCGGGGGCGGGGCTGGAGCCTCCAGGCACAGTGGCCATTTGCTGCTGTGCCCGGGATCGCAGGCGCAACTTATAGGACAAAGGTAAGGGGGGTGGGGGGTTAGGTAGGGCTGGGAGGCGGGTTAGGGAGGGGATGGGAGGGGAAGGTGGGGGGGGAATGGAGGAAGGCTGCGCGGCTCACCACGTGCAAGTTGCACAATTGTGCACCCCCTTGCGCGTGCCGACCCTGGATTTTATAACATGCGCTCGGCTGTGCGCACATGTTATAAAATTGGGCGTAGATTTGTGCGCGCCGGGTTGCGCGCACAAATCTACGCCCACGAGTAGTTTTTAAAATCTGGCCCTATATCTGCAGATGTGGCTAGATCCCAACAGAACTCCAGTATTGCAAGATCTCCCTGTTGCTCTGCATATTCGCAAGTCCTTATTTTTATTTTTTTTCTTTATTTTTAGATTCCCTTTTATTATTGATATTAATTTATGTTAGGTTTATGAGTTATGAGTTGTATGGTTCTTATTGTAAATCACATTTGGATTATGATATAATAAAATAAATAAAACAAATGATAAAATAAATACATTTCACTTGGGTAAAGTTGTACCTCCTAATTGGAGGGCAAACTAATGCACATACACTTGCATGTATACTTTTTAAAATAAAAAGGTATGTGCATAACTGATGACTCTGCTCCATCTTCACCCTTTGAATACCTCTGCTCATGTCACATAGAAGTAAGCACAAAACCCGATTATGTGCTTACGGTTATACAATCAGAATCCCAGCCAGTTCTGTAACAGCCATTCATGTACATTAAACCAGGTTTTATGCATATAAATGTCTTTGAAAATTACCCCAAAGAAGTTGATATTCAAAGCCTTTGTGCACTTAACTTTGAGTTCTGTACACAAAAGCAAGTTTTGAAATTTTACTGCCACATACATTTTCTACATACAACTTTTTGTGTGCCCAAAAATTATCTGGACAAAAAGGATGCAAATGAAGACATTCAGGAGCAGGGCCTAAACATTAGCTGGAACATGAACATTTTGAGCACTCTTTGGCTGAAGTTATGCTCTCAAGTCTGGTTGGGGAAAATGGCTATCCTATCTTTGTTTGGATAAAGAATCGTGCCTGCCTTTATCTGACTATTCCAGAGGCAGACTTGTGCCTGTTCGTTCTACTGACTTTCCCCAGATATTTTGGCTGCTCATTACCTTACTTAATATTGATCTCAAAACATGTTGGGGTGAATTTTATAAACATTGCTTGTGTTAATAAAAATCCATATTCATGAGTATATGAGCCGCGCATGAGCAACACACATCTTAAAAGCTGCAATTTACACGCATATGCGTGTGCATATGGAATTGGGGGCATGTCAGAGGAATTCCAGGGTGGGGCCAAAATTTACAAATGTAAATCTCTATTTAAATCCAGTGGTCACAGCACATAGTGGGCTGTTAGCAGTGCATGTTTACTTCTGCTCTTGATGAAGTGTAAGTCTGCATACATCTCTGTTTAAGCCTCAAATCATCTGGGTAAGGAGTCTGGGTCATCTGGAGGGAGAGCAGGCTGAAGAACCAGAGGGCTCTGGATGACCTCAAGATGAGTGGGCAAACTGGTGAACTAATTGGTAAAACTGGGAATGTCCTTCACGCAAGCACGTTTTAAAATCTGCCTATCTGTGCACGTTAAAGCCAGCAAAGTTCTAAGGAAGATACGTGAAATAAGTTTGCTCGAGTAATTGCTTAAAATTAGGATCACAGAAATGCATGGTAGGCATATTTTAAATAATATGCTTGCAACTGCATGCACAATTTAAAATTCTTTCATATGTGTGCTCACATGCCAATACGCATATGTATGGGTGCCCATGCATTCATTTTAAAGTTAATAACTGTAGATACATGTACAATTGAAACAAAATTTATAAGTATGGAGAGAACAATTGTCAATACCATTTACTTTAGTAAATAGTGAGCTACTAGGGCAGACTTGCAATCTGAAAATTGTTCTCACCTAATTCAGCTAAAAGTTGCCCCTGCTAGAGCTGCTTCATGACTCTGCCTGATGTCCTGGAGGGCATTTTGTATTTGGGAGTTAAGAAGTGCAACAGCCATTTAAATCCCTCATTTTCAATGACCTGATGTACCATGTCATCACCTTTGCTACCTTAGGATGTGATGGAAAGCACCATTGTATCTGCTCTATGGTGACTTGCCACTGACATGGGAAAAGGGGTTGTTGGAGGAATGGGCCAGGGGTTCAAACTGGGAGACAGATATCCTTTTTGCTTTGGGTTTCTTGCTGTTGTTGTTGTTGCTGCTGCTTTGATTGGAGTATGTGGACCCCAGATTAATACCAGCCTCCTCTAAAACCAAGCAAAGTGGGTTTTTCTTGCAAATGATACTGCATAGCACTGTTTGACAGATGGCTCAGTAACTTTCCTCTGTTGATGACCTTCTGACAGTGAATGAATTCTGCAAAATGCTGATTCTCTATAGCTCTGAAGTTGCTCTACACCTGTGACGTCTTTTAGGATTCCTTCTTTGGATACTTCAGTGCAGTTGTTGGGGTTGGGGTTAATGGAGGGTCTAGGGGTAAAAGGTCGGGGTATCTCTCATACAGTTGAATACTTGCTGTTCTTAGGGGTTGGGGGCATTCTTGGCAATGACAGTATCACGTACTGCTTCTATTGCTATATTATCATCTGTCTTCAGCAGCTCACCCAATATCATACCAATAACAAGGTTCCCTGAAACCTTCTCAGCTAGTAGACCTTCAAAACAAATCCCTCACATGATTGATCTGAATCAGTATGTTCTTCAAAGACCTGATGCCGACACTGGCCACTGGCCAGAATGAAACAGGGATGACTGTGCTGGCTTTAGTTGATGGCCTTCTAGTCCTCCTTCATTGTTGCTGCCACCACCCACTAAATCTGCCTTCTTCTGCCCCTGCACCATATCAAGAGTGGAGATGGAAGCAGGTTGCTGCTGTTCTATTTTCTCACCCAACCCTACATTTCTTTAAAAAAATATCTCTTGATCTTAACAAGAGGATTCCTAGTCTTCATGATTCTATGCCTCTTATCATTATCAACACTGTTTGTTCACAATACGAGTCCTGAGAGATGGTCGGTTCAGAAGCAAAGAGGTGGACCTCTGGTGTGCTATCCCCAGTTCTCTCTGGATGAACAGTCTTCCATTCTCCTTTCCCACTGCCTCACTTGGCTTTTGTGACATGATGAAATTTATTAAAACACATCACTGGTAAGTAGGGGCTTTTATTGTTACAATGTACACCCTAGTGTAGACACACATAACAGGCCAGTCAGCTACTTTTATTACAAATAGAGCACAGTGAATTGCTAGCGGTTGATGACCGTGTCCAAGAAGTCAAACAGTGCAAGAGTCACATACAAGTATTAGCATACAGTAACAGATTCTTTTACACACAAAAAAAATGGCAAGCTGCCCCCTGTGACAGTCACTGCACACTCTGCACACACTGCAAGAGAAAGTCAATCTCTCTGCTTATATGTTTCCTACAGACCCTGATGCATGTTCTCTGCTGTAGTGCTAGTCATACCCTATATTATTTTTAGATGTTTTTCTTTAACTCTGCTTTGAAACATGGAACTTCAGAAACTCTACCTTTTCTCTCAGGGATCCAACATAGGAATAGCTATTCATTGTTTCACTTTCACCTAAAAAAATGAAGTCATAATATGCAGTTAGCATAAGCATGTTGAAAAAGTACATGATTGGTCCTGCTCCTGCCTTCTCTCATTCCCAACCAGCTCCACTCTATCTGATAGGGATGTGAATCGTTTTTTGACGATTTAAAAAAATTGTCAGATATTTTTTAAATTGTCAAAAATCGTTAGAGTCGCGATACAATAGAAATTCCTCCGATTTATAGTGAAAAATCGTAAATCGGGGGAGGGGGAAGGCGGGGAAACCGGCACACCAAAACAACCCCTAAACCCACCCCGACCCTTTAAAACAAATCCCTCACCCTCCCTCACCCCCCCCAAATGTTTTAAATTACCTGGTGGTCCAGTGGGGGGGGGGGGTCCCAGCGCGATCTCACGCTCTCGGCCATCGGCGCCATTTTGGCTTCCACTAATATAAATGGCGCCGATGGCCCGATAAAAAAAACCCCCACCCAACCCTTTAAAATTACCCCCTTAACCTCCCCCACTCTCCAGACCCCCCCCCCAAAAACGTTTTACACATACCTGGTGGTCCAGGGGGTCCGCGGAGAGCGATCTCCCGTTCCCACGCTATCAGCTGAGCTAAAAAAAATGGTGCCGATGGCCCTTTGCCCTTACCATGTGACAGGGCAAAGGTAGCGCCGGCGCCATTTTGAATATTGGCAATACGGCCCGCGTGCAGGAGATCACTCCCGGGCCCCCGCTGGACCCCCAGGGACTTTTGGCCAGCTTGGGGGGGCCTCCTGACCTCCACAAGACTTGCCAAAAGTCCAGCGGGGGTCCGGGAGAGACCTCCTGCACTCCGGCCGTATTGCCAGTATTCAAAATGGCGCCAGCGCTACCTTTGCCCTGTCACATGGAAAGGGCAAAGGGCCATCGGCGCCATTTTTTTAGCGCAGCTGATAGCATGGGAATGGGAGATCGCTCCCCGCGGCAATACGGCCGGAGTTCAGGAGGTCGGCTCCCGGGCCATCGGCGCCATTTTTTTTAGCACAGCTGATAGCGTGGGAATGGGAGATCACTCCCCGCGGCCCCCCTGGACCACCAGGTATGTGTAAAAAGTTTTCGGGGGGGTCGGGAGAGTGGGGAAGGCTAAGGGGGTAATTTTAAAGGGTCGGGGTGGGGTTTTTTTATCGGCGCGGGCCTCACTAAAAAAAATTAGTGATGTGAATTGGAATCGGAACGATTCCAATTCACATCTCGTAACGATAAAATCCCCCCCCCCCCCCAGCCGAACCCGATCGTTAAAACGATCGGGCACATGATTCACATCCCTACTATCTGGCTTAAGTAAAAAAAGAAAATAATGCATTACTTTGCTTCCCCCCATAGATTTTGATGGTATTGAACTGAATGAATCAAAAAAGATTCAGATATTTTTAAAGTGCTGCGTTATTTCTTTTATTTCCAACCAACCAAACTAAAAATCAACTCTTCTGTCATATTTTCCTATTTGGATTCACACAAATGTACATTCCTAATTATTAAGGAACTTGAACAGAAAAAACAAGATGCTAAATGAGTACAAGAACTAAATAAACTCCTATTAGCCATAATGCATCTGATATGAGGTGTTCCTATTTTGACTCATATCAAAAGAAAAGACAAAATAAATCTTTTCATTAATTTGGGCAAACTTTACTAGTATTTTCCTGCAGATCCATAGTTATTTTGCAAAGGTAAGACTCCAATGTGGATTCTCAGTAAGCAATTAATATGAGTAAGGTTATATTAGTTAGTCCCCAGTATCTGGTTTTTATAGCCAGGTTGTTTGCTTACTGAGTTATGATTTAAAGCTTATTGGATTTAAACAATAGGCATTACAATTTAAAATATGGAAAAGTTAATTGTGTGGGCAAAGTTGGTGCATTATTTTTAATTTGATACTTGGTGCAATATTACGTCCATTAACATCTTTGGAGGCTATATTCAGTAGGCTAGTTAGTGGACAGGTTATCTGAAGTTAGAAGAATAGCTTGTCCTGTATATTCAGCAGGATAAATGGCCCACTGACTATATCAGCCTAAACTTATCCGGCTACATATAGACATATCACTTCGAACCTACATGGCCAGCGATCCCAGCATAAAAAAGAGTGACCCAATTCATGTACTGCATGGAAGGGAGGGCTATGGAGAGAGGGTGATAGTGTGGGGAGGGTTTTTTTGGGGAGGGAGTTGAGGAGGCAATATTCAGTGGTATATTTAGTGGGGAAGGAGGGTCAGGCCCAGCCAGCACATATAACTGATTTATTTTTAAATTTCAGGGGATTGGGGGGTCCTGGCCAATGGGTGGAGGGGGTGGAGTGGTTGGTCATTTGTAGAAAGGGGGGGCAGGAATCAGAGTGGGAGGCCCACAAGTTTTTTTTAAAGATGGCGACTTAACCAGATATCTTTTGATGACGTCCGGTTAAGTGATAGGTTATCTGGTGAACCATGGCCAGATAACTTTAGGCCAACTCTGAAGCAATTCTAAATTTATCCAGCTAACTTATATGGAAATATCTGAAATTTGGCTAAGTTAGCCAGATACCTTTGAAACACCCTGTAATCCCCCCAGAATGTCACATTTTTATTAGGATAAATTATAGCTGAATAATGACTTATCCAGCTATAATTTAACCAGATAACTGGCTAAATATGGCAAAACTTTCCATTTACAGTAGTAGATGGATAATTTGTGACTTATCTATATAAATGACTTTTGAATATTGACCTCTTTGTTTGTTATTTAGTAATTTATTTGATAGGATAGGACAAAGTAATGTAATTTCTTAATTTTCTTTTCTTCTTTCAAAGGCTACAGAAAATCTGGTCAATGATTGGTGTAAGAACAATTCAATGTGTCATATAACAAAAAGAATATAATGGAAGAAATATATGTAATACATCACTTCAAAATCAAACCTTATGCAAAAATAACATTTTTAGTACATCTTCAGACTTTGTGAACTATAATAGTACTTTTATGCAGGGTCTTCATTTTTATCTCCTTTAAAATGTAGAATATTCAGTGTAATAATATAATGATAGGCAAAAAGGAGTAATACATTTTGAGGTGAATTTTAAAAAGCCTGACGTGTGTATGTATTAGGGGATTTGTGAAGAATTCAGGCTCGCTCACACCGAACAGATTTTAAAAGCCACTGAGATACTCGTGTATCTCTGGCAGCACACACATCTCTAAAGTTATCCTACTTATCCAGTTTTCTGCTGTTTGAATATCAGCCTCTTCATGTTTTTACCATGCTAGTCAAAATTTTCTTATACATTTCCATGTGTCTGTGAAATGTCCAGCACACATTTCCAGCATACCAATCAAAAGCTCATCAGAAAGATGTCTGTATGCAACTGTCACTTATTATAAGTCATGATTAAAATGCATATCAGATATATACAAAGCCTGCTAATTATGGTCAGAAGTCAGTAATAAAAAAAAAAGAAAGCTTTTCATTTCTCAAGTCTATGTCTTCATAAGATAAGCTCTGTACACTCAGGGGGGTCAGGCTATCCAATATTATACATCTTCAACCCCACAGCTGCAACCAGCAGAAATCCCTTTATCCCAAACTTCAAAACCAGCCTACTGCCAAATCATAAGGGCTGCAATGTTTGCTTCTCCGCAGCAGGTTGAGGTCTCCTCTAATGCAACCTTCCACATTTGGCAGCAGCTCTTACCTCTGTCTTTGGATGCCAAAGATCTTCCCAACATAACAGCTAAAGAAGATTCCTGTTTACAAGATAAAGACCCTGAGCGACGACCAGCATAGGAAGAGCGCGGGCACAACAGGGCTTGGGCAGGAAGCACCTGTCATCAGGAGGGCGAGTTCAGAGAGGGAAGGGAGATCCAGTAATTAACAACAGGTGGAGTCAGAGGGCACTGCTTGCTGCACAGAACTTTATTAGGCATGCATGGGGCGGCAGATCTCTCTTTCGCTGGACATCGCTCTCTTGCACCCTCCCACCCATCCTAGCGGCGGTAGGGTTCCTCTGTCATAGCATAACAGGATGGGTTTGGTGGTGGGGGTGGCGAGTTCTGACATTTGCAGTTTTGAGCATCAAGCCAATCATGGGCTTGTTTGCCTTGCATGTGACACTCTACATAGACTGATGCTACAGCTATATTGAACTTCCTGCTTCACGAACACTGTCCACCGCTTTGCCAGTGGAAACTGATTGCACAGGCAAGAGACTCTAGTGGCTGTTAGGCTTTTATGGATCACAGTGCTGGGTCTGTGGAGAATCATAGCCTGATGCACTGTTGAGCCCGGCCCCTGGACCGCTTCTACGACCAAGTCCAGGGCTGGTACTGCAGTTACTGTTGGCAGGTTTGCACAATTTATGCGGGCTGGTCACACCCAAAAAAATCATTGTTGTTATTGTGGGAATGTTGCAATGTTTGTTTGCCATTTTGCTCTGCTATGCTGTGGCCTGTAATATCCATATGTAGTGTGTCATCCTCTGTGCATCTTATGGATAAAAAATGGTTCCAACTACGCAAGACTCTGCTTATCTTCATTTATTTGCATGGGATTGGGTCTGCTGGTCATGCACACCGGTCTTTCCTCCTACACATGTTGAGGAGTGTCTTCTAGAGATCAAGCAGAAAAAAGCAGCTCCCCAGGTTCTGACATGCCAAAAAAAAAAAAAAGCTAAAATAGCAATCTAATTCCATGGTCAATCACAGAATCTCAACTTCATGGCCATTTTGTTTCCCCCACCAATACAACTTTGTTTTGTTGTAATCCGCCTAGATGAATCAAGCAGAAAATAAGTATTTATAAATAAATAAACTATGCAGCTATTTCAGAGGGACTGATTTTTATGAAAAAAATGCAGTATTCCAACATCAGAATTTTTCATATTGAAAGTATATTCATTCCATGTATAGGAAAGTCTAAACGTGTCATATCATCAGAGAGAAGGCTATTTTAACTGTGCATGACAACAATAAATCATGGCATAATGCAATAGAAAGAAAGGAAAACAAAATGACAGCATTTTGTCTTTGTTCAGTTTACATTTTCCCCCTTGGAAATAAATATGCATGAAATCCCTTTTCCACACCAAGTCTACAAAGAAAAAGAAAACTAACTTCCACTCTGAAGGCAGGGACGGTAACTTTCAAACCGGCGCGTGTGTGCACATTTGCACGCATCATCAGCCCGTGTCCAGGAATGCAGCTAGTTTATAACATTTGCATGCATATGTGAGCATTTTATAAAATAGTCTTGCCATGCACACATGTGTGCCAAATTTAAAGTGGGCACGTGCATGTGCACGCAAATCATGATTCTACTGCGTAAATCCGGGTTTTAAAATGGGCATGCGCTGATGCCTTTTTTACCAGTTCATTCCCAGTTCGCCCACTTAAGGGATAGGTCCTCTAACGCCCCCTGATTTCATAGCCTTTAGCTCCCCAGTTGGCCCTGACCCTTAAAACCCTGCAGATCTTCCTAGTTTTCCTTGAATTTTAACTTGCATGGCATCCATAGCAGAAGGAAAGTTCCCCGGCAGGGGGCCGCGGCGCGCACCAGGACACGTAAGTATTTATGCAGACATATCAGGTTCCTGCCCCAAAACACCCACGCCCCACCCAGACCATGCTCACGCCTCGTCCCTTTCTGAAAACTTCCAAGATCTGTGTGCTACGGGGGATACACATGTAGCTCGGAGGCCTTTACAATATGCTCGGTGCACATGAGCCCGACTTATTCACGAATCCCCGAATTGATGCACATGTCAGGCTTTTAAAATTCAGCTGTAAGAGTATTGCTTGTTTGGTTATTTCCTCACTTTTTCTACATGCTATATATATATATATATATATATATATATATATATATATATATATATATATATATATATATATAAGAAGGACTACACAGGCTAAACCTTATTTAATTAAGATTTTTTTTTTTCCAGAGGCATAGAATGGCCAAAAAAGTCCTTTCAGAATAAGTGTCATTGATTCATTCGAGGGAAACATCTCCACAATGTGTTATTAGAATTTATAAATCTAGTTATTGCCTGTGTTTAGCGCTACAGAAAAACAATTTTATTTAGATGTGATCTTTGTGAAATAAATCAATAAAGTAACACATTTTACCAGCAAGCCATCAAATTTAACTAGACATGCTACAATCCTTTCATAGTATATGTATTACAAATCTGGTGCTTTATTAATTCATTACTTTGACCTTGATACTGAATTAGTCAAGAATCTACTCCAACATCAAGAAGCACTTACATGACTAGGTCTGTTCAATCAATAAAAACTGCATTACATGATTTCTTTGCTCCAATTTTTGTTTAGTGGTTAAATGGCTCCTGTGACCATCAAAGGGCTTAATTCACTCAAATTCAGTACTTAAGAACACTTCTGGTGAAAAAAACATTCTTTGACTTTGGTACATAGACACAATCTTTTCCTATCTTTCAAAAAAAAATGTAGCTCTAAGGATCTGTTTATCTCTAGACAACTAAATAAACCATTTTTCCATGGGTTTACTACAAACTATGTTATAGACTGTATTAAAATATTCGAGGCCAACATGTTCCTTTTTGGTTATAAAATGTATTTTACTTTATAAAAATTCATTTTCTGATTGCTCTTCATTTTCTAGATAATTTATTTTGTTCTTTTTGTTTAGTTTTTGAATCATAAAAAAAATCTTACAAAAGTTTCAAAAACCCAAGTTTTCGTGATTTTTCTTGGCGCTTTTAAAGAGACAATCTCTCAATCACTTGCCATGATCATTGGCAACCACTACCTAGTAGATAAGCATTTCATAAGCACTTTTCACAAGCAATCTCAAAAGTACACACTCTCAGGACTTGCTCTGTATGCAAACATTCACACTACTAGACTCAAACCCATTATGTAAATACATATTCAACTAAACTTGCAAAGCCCACAAAAGAATCAGATAAACAAACAAGCATTATTTATTAAAAAGAAAAGGAAAAAGGGTGTTTAACTTCCTTACCCCCCCTTGGGGACAGGGAGAAGGGCAGGGGATACAGAAGAAACTAGGATGCTGGGCTTTCTACGGCTTGGTTGGGTTGCATGATACCCTATCTGCCTCTTGTGGGTTTTTTCCTCCCTGTAGTGCTCCCTAGGGATGTACATTTGTTGTAACCGAATTTGCAAAACATAACAAATAAGGGCTAATTTGTTTCATTTTTGGCGCATCAAAATGAACTGAGGGGCCTTCAAATTAAACAAATCTTATGTGTTTCATTCAGTCAAAATTTCTGATTGGGCCTAAGCCTAGGTCTGAGGCCAGGGCTTCACCTAGGGTATAGGCCGAGGCCCAAAGCAGTGGTAGCAGCCTAGGCTTGAGTGGGACGCCAGGGTCTTGGCCTAGGCTCAGGCTGATGCTGGGGCCTTGACGAGACCCAAGCAAAGTCCCAGGCACACCCAAACAATTTTACTGGGGTTGGGAAATTTCCCAACACCCACTTACCTGATACATCTTCCATTCACAGCAAGGCTGAGTCCCAATGCCTGGGCCTCGGCCAAAGCACAGGCCCAACACCAAGAGCCAGGCCGGAAGCTGGGTCCTGATGCCTAGGCCTTGGCCTTAGCCAGAGCCCAAGCCCAGGCTTGATGCTGAAGCACAGTTCAGAGGCTGGGTCTCGATACCTGGGCCTTAGCCTAGGCCAGATTCCAAGCCCAGGCCCAATGCTGGGGCACTGTCCGGAGGCCATGTCCTGACTTTGGGGTCAGACCCAGAAGCCAAGTCCCAACACCTGATCCTGCGTCTATGCTGGAGCCCAGGCCTAAGTCAGACACTGGGGCCCAGTCCAGAGGCCAGATCTCGATGCCTGGGCATCAGCCTAGGCCAGATCCAAAGCCCAGGCCTGATACTGGGGCCCAGTCCAGAAGCTGGGTCCTGATGCCTAGGCCTCAGCCCAGGTCCAGGCTTGAGGCTGGTTCCCAATGCTAGGCCCCAACTCAGACCCAGGTCTGATGTCAGGGCTCTGCCCGGAGGTCAGGTCAAATCATCTGGGCCTTGGCTCAGGCCCAGGCTTGATGCTGTGGCCCAGCCCAGAGTCCAGAACCCAAAGCCAGGGCTTCAGCCCGAGGTCAGGCCCAGGCCCTGCGGCCAGAGTACTCTCCATATAGGTACTTTTTTTGATTTCGCCAGTGGCCCATGAATTGCAAGAACTATGGGCATGCACCAACCTTCTAATCCAAAAGGCTGCTGACTGAGCAAAGAGGACTGCATACACCCACAGAAGGTCAATTCCTCAGTTTAAGGTAAGAGAGAGAGCACATGCCATTAAGCCTACATAATGTTAGGTTCTATCTAAGAAGTTACCACCCAGGAAAGAGTTCTAGGCATCACAGTGGATAATACATTGAAATCATCAGCCCAGTGTGCTATGATAATCCAAAAAGCAAACAGAATGTTAGGAATTATTAAGAAGGGATTGGAAAATAAAACGGAGGATGTCATAATTCCTCTGTATCGCTCTATGATGAGACCGCACCTTGAATACTGTGTGCAGTTCTCGTGACCACATCTCAAAAAGGATATATCTACATTGGAGAAAGTGCAGAGAAGGGCGACCAAAATGATAAGGGGCATGGAACAACTGTAGCTAGTGTAACTGGGTTCAAAAAAGGTTTGGATAAGTTCCTAGAGGATAAATCCATAAACTGCTGTTACGGTAATTAATAAGCAATTGTAGTTTGTGATCTATCTAATGTTTGGGTACATGCCAGGTACTTGTGACTTGGATTGGCCACTGTTGGAAAGAGGATACTGAGCTTGATGGACCCTTGGTCTGACTCAGTATAGCATATCTTATGTTCTTATGTTCTTAAGGGTGCCTTCCATGCACCTGGTCCCACGCTACCCTTTTCCAGTCCTTTGACAATTGGGGCTTATTAGGTATCAACTGAAGCTGCCATTCAAGCTCAACATACACAATGTCTTCCATGTCTCATTACTGAAACATCGTTACTGAAACATCATGACCCTCTAAGACACTCCCAGAGCCACAGGGGGTGATCAGCTATGGTGACCTAATTTACAAAGTAGAAGTTTTGGACTCATGCCGTAGGGGCAAAATGATTGAATATCTCCTTTCCTGGAAAGGATACAGCCTGGATGAAAACACGCGGGAGCCAGCCTCCAACATCCTGGTTCACAATCTATTAAGAGACTTCCATCTTTGCTACCCGAGAATGCCCCGGGCCTCATGGAGGGGGCTTAGAGAGGGGTACTATTGCATTTAGTGGTCACTGTTCTCTCTCATGAACCACCACACTTATCATCAGTCCCGAGCCACTGTTTCTGGTCCCCAATGCCACCAAAGATCTCCTCGGCAGACATGCAGCAGGCTGTCACATTCAGGCAGGCAGGACACTGCAGGCTCATAAAATGGCCACCCCTAGGGCACACACACTCAACATGACCAAACTTAAATGGCCTATGGTGGGAAATACCCCACAGTGCCCTCAGATGATGTCATAAGCCTTGGCCTACAAAAGGCCCTTTTTGCTGCAGTCTTCACCTTGGCAACAGGTCTCCCTATAGTCCTTGTAGTGTGAGTTGCCTCAACAGTTATTGATCCTTGTCTTCAGTTACTGGACCTTGTCTTCAGTTAATCTTCATCTCCTTGTCTGTCTGCCTGTTCTGCTCCGTGCCTTCCTCCCTGCCTATCCTTCCCTCCTGCCCTCTAGACAGATTCCCAGTATCTGAATTCTGCCTGACTCCTGGACATTTTTACTTGCCACCTGCCTCTGACCACTGTCTGACTCCTGGATATTCTTGCTTGCCGCATGCCTCCAACCACTTCCTGACTCCTGGACATTCCCACTTGCTGCTTGCATTCAATCTTAGCCTGCCTTCAGATACTCTTCTTCTCCTGCCCCAGCCCGGCTTCATTGACAGATCTCTCCAGCAGAGGCCCCCATCTAAGATCTGCCAGCCCATAGGCTTAAACCCATGGGAATGAGGGCTGGTAAAGTCGAAGCTCAGTTGGGCCTTGCCTCATCCGGGTCTGCCTGCTGATGGTAGGGATCTACAGGGCTCCTCTCTGCAGGTTGAGCCAACTCTGCCTCAAGCCTTTGCATCCAAACAGACCACAAAAACAAATTGGTTGTTTCATGTCATAGTTACCTCCATGAATACTAGCAAGCAACCCTATTTAGAGTAGTGAAAGCAGTAAATGTGAAAGGTATCGTGCTCTAGAAGGCACTATGCCAACTAATATGTATATGGGTTAGAGATGTGAATCGGAACCGGAATCGGATCGGATTCCGGTTCCGATTCACATGTGGGTTTTTTTTTCAAAAGTCCAGCGGGGGTCCGGGAGAGACCTCCTGCACTCGGACCGTCGGCTGCCAGTATTCAAAATGGCGCTGATAGCCTTTGCCCTTACTATGTCACAGGGGCTACCGGTGCCATTGGTCAGCCCCTGTCACATGGTAGGAGCACAAGATGGCGCCGGCCATCTAGTGCTCCTACCATGTGACAGGGTCCGGCCAATGGCATGGATACCCTGTCACATGGTAAGGGCAAAGGGCCATCGGACCATTTTAATTAGTGGCAGCCGACGGCCCGGGAACAGGAGATTGCTCCAGGGACCCCCACTGGACCACCAGCTACCTGTAAAACGTTTTTGAGGGGGTCGGGAGGGTGGGAGAAGCTAAGGGATTAGTTTTAAAGGGTCGGGTGAGTTTAGGGGTTATTTTTGTATGCCGTTTTTCTTGCCCTCCCCCAAAATGATAAGAGAACCCCCACAATCAATATCGTGGAGTTTTCCTATCGTTTTGGGGGAGCCCCCGATTTCTGACGATTTTGAAAATATCGTCCGATATTTTCAATCGTCCGAAGCCCGATTCACATCCCTAATATGGGTATGTTTTAGAAGATAACAAGGTATTTGCAGAAGTGGAATGGATGAAGCCAACATTTTCTCTATTCTGACATGAGTTCTATGAATGCACAATAGGTGATGCATTGATGGAGACTTGTATGTGACAAATGAGGCTTCAATGGCCAGTGACTCTTGTCAGGCTAACCTGAGCTGAAAGGAGTTAGAAGATAGGCTAGGTTAGCAATACAGATGTAGAGGATTGTATGGTGTACATAAAGAAAAGATGTAGGAAAATAATGTTTAAGCCTCTGAAATATAGACATGCTCAAGATACATTGCTCCAGAGACCTATTTAAAACTGAAAAGAAAGTGAATGCTGTCCCTTCACAAAGAAAATGCAAGAGATGGAAGAAAGGAGAATTAAGATTATATAGAAGGGAATAAGTCATTTGTTTGCTTTTAGGTGCATGCTAACCTTACATATCAGCAGTTCCTTCATGTCCTACATGGGCATTGCTTGTTTGTATTGCACCTGTAGTAAGTGGGGATTTTTTTTGTCAAGTGTGTGAGTTATGGGATTGATTCTTGTAAAGACAAGGCAAAAATCATTGCAGAAAGTATGCAAGTGAAGTAGCGTGGTAATTTAAGTCTGGGCAGGTGTTTTTGGCATCTTGCCTCTGGATTCAGTATACATCACACCCCACAGATGTTCGGTGCAGTATTCTGCCTTTTTCAACATGTCATATGAAAGACTTAGCATGTCTGAAAAGGGATAATCAGGGTTATGCACAGGAAAATATGATAGTTAATGCCTTCTGAGCAGGTGACCTAAATGCCTCAGTTATGCTGATTATATCCAGTTCTTCTGTTATGTTGCCTGCTGTGCTGCCCCTGCTTTGGATTTCAATAGCAAATATTTTTTATTTGCTGGCCTGTCTGAATAGGTATTCACCTCTGGCTGCTTCCCAACTGTGGAATGGGTGAATTGACACCATAGAAAGCATTACAGAATAATGTAACATCTCATGATCAGAAATGCACTCTGTATATAATATATTAATAGGTAGGGATTTATGAATCAATGCACATATTCCTCTGCTTTTCAAGTTGCATGAAAGAAAAATAAATAACTTGCCTCATTCACTTTCTTTTCAGTTTTAAATAGGTCTCCTGGAGCAATGTATCTTGAGCATGTCTATATTTCAGGGCCTTAAACATTATTTTCCTTTTAATTGAAGAGGCTATAACTCTCACATTGGTGCTTAGGTACTAAACATTTTTCTTAAGACATGAAATAGGAAAAAACCTTTAGTACATTAGGCCCATTGAGAAAAATTATATTAATCAAAAAATCCATCTAAAAAGAAACAGATTAGATGCATGGTGAATCTGTAAGTTAGCTGCAATAGAAACCATCCAAGAGGAGGAGAAGTAAGCAGCTTCCTGCTTAGAATTTTACAAACAGTTTACTGTTTTGCTTCTAACTGAGTATTTTAAGGGTTATGAAACAAGCAGGCAGAAAGGCATCATTTTTTGTTTTAATAACATCAGAATTATTAGATTCCAAACTGTGGAGTTAATTCACCTCAAACCACTTTGGTCTCTGGAAGGCAAAAAGTAAGAAACATTTGGGTTTTAATGAACAGAAGTTGTGGTAAAAGGAGATAGTCACTTATGAGTACATTTTAAAGGGGGTTACACATGGAAAATGAGCATATGCATGTGCATGCTATTTTCAAAGATCAAAAGCATAAGTATGTTTTTGGCTTCATGCATAAAGGGGCAGTCTCAGGACATTCCAGGGCAGGGCCAAGAGGTAAACATGGAAGTTGCTATTTTATAAGAGACTTATGCGAATACATTATGTAAACCATTCTGGCCAGGAACTTAGTTTAGTATTGTTGTCATGATGTTTAATTTGATATTGAATGGGGTTTCCTCAAATATTACTCATTCCTTAGATGGTAACTTAGGTGTGTTTACATTTGAAAAATAGAGTATTAAAGAAAAAACACTTTTCAAACAGTTAAAGGTTGTTTATATTAAGAGATTATTTTGTTTTAAGAGAATTAAGCTGGTAATGAGAACTATTAAGTGAATGTAGTTATCTTTCTTTCAAATAGTTTTATAGTAACCATGTGTTATCCTTCAACACAAACAACATTTATTTCTCAACAATACTCTTATTTTGTCTTTGCAACTTCAGCAACAACAAGAAAGAGTTATAAATGGCAAGAAAGAATAAAGAAGTAAGAACCTGCTCATTTATAGTCAGTGAAGCAGATAAGTATAACATTCACTTTTCTTCTCTCAATCTGTTGCGCTGCGGATGGAAGGGAGCGCTAGGGGGTGCTCCCTGGTGCGGGACAAGATGTGTGCCCCTATGGCGAGATGGTCCATGTCTGGGAACTGGAGAACCAGGGACCTCTTACCGAACTTGCATGCCGGGGTGAAACCATCAACACAATGATGGTCTCTGAACAGTCCTCCGACCGTTCCAAGCCCTTTCGGCTGCTGCTGGGTAACGGTAAGGGCAGCAGGCCAGACAGAGGTCAAGGGCAGACGGAGACATCTGGCACAGGACAAGACTCAGACGTAGGAAGACAAAGATTCAGGCGATGAGGTAGACGAAGACTCAGGCGATGAGGTAGACTTGGAAGGAGTGCTGCGTCGCCATGCGCCCTACACACCCCAGACAGGATGGTCGCGGACCACGATGAAACATCAAGACATCAGAGCAGAGACCGGAAAATGGAAAATGACAAAGACATGGGATCCCACACGGAACAGAGTGCCTAGGAGGAGCTGGAAGACGTGGAATCCTAAGGAGGACTTACTCCTTGCAAATGCAAAGGCTGAATGGCAATGAAACCCTTTTGTAGGGCTGAAGGAGGAACTCCCATGATGACATCACTGATGGGCTACTCCCTCGCTGTCCCTTTATGAAGGGAAGGAAGACATGGCCTCGCCCCCTAGGTGGCAGGCAGGAAGTGCAGGACCTTGGAGAGCAGCCCTGCAGACACAAAGGAGGAGAAGCAGGCCCTGAACAGGCCCGACGCTGAAGGCAGCTTCCCAGACACAGAAGGTGAACAGAAGGCGGCTCCATGCCACAGGCAAGGCCGGGGCTGAGGCCCTCTTTCCTGGAGGTAAGGCAGTGCAGCTCTATGTCACCAGGGAACGCGTTGGCAACCTCCTGGCCACTTGATGTACCAAGGCACAGTTCCGGCCGTGTGATGAAAGTACTGGCGGCCTCCGAGCCGCTTGGAGTGAAGAGGCACGGCTCCTGCCACATAGGAAGCATGTCGGCGGCCTCTGAGCCACTTTAGAAGGCAGCAGCAGTGGCTGGCCCACTGCGGAGCACAGCGGCAAGGCCCGCCATGTGAAGCGCAGGTCGGTTGCCTCCTGACCGCTTGGGAACTCCTGATGAGCGGCACCAGCCATGCTGAGAACTTCAGCGGCCTCCAAGCTGCAGGAAAAGGGCAGAGAAGAGAGGTGAAGAAGCTGCCCGTACAGCTCAAACAGGGCAGGTTCGCAACACAATCACTGTATTCCTAGCTACACTTAACATTAATTCCTAGAAAATGATCCTTTGTAAATGATTTATGTCTACCAGGAGCTTTAAAGAAGACTACCACAACATCATTCAGGTAAATATATGTGTTTGTCTTATTGAGACTACAAGCGGACAAAAAAAAAAAATTCAAGGCGGAATTGAAAACATGGTTATTTAAATGTGCCTACACAGAGCTTGAGCATTAAAAACTCATGGGCTTATCTTTTTTTCTTTTTCCTTTTTTCTTTTAATTAATATTGATCTCATTTTAGTAAAATATCTGAAGTCTTTATTTATTCTTAATATTTGTTTTAAGGAATTTTAAGGTAATTTGTATTAAATATAGTTTTATGATGTTATTTTAACAGCTAACATATTTTCTGTGCTTCATCTTTTTTAGTAATGTTAGCAGTTATTTTTTTATTAACTTAATGTATTTTCCCTGTTAATACAATTGTACACCGTTGTGAAGGCTTTGCCGATGTGATGGTATGAAAACAATAAACTATAAACTATTCTACCTCTATGTTCTCTCTGTCACTTTTTAAATGTATTTCTACTTTTTATCTATATTGTGTTATTTTCTCTTAATTTTGTGGTCTTAAATGACACTGTTTTTATATTGGTATTTCTCTTTGACACTTAGGCCTGGATTTATCAAAATGCATTAAATATTGCATGTGATTGGAAAAGGGGTGTGTTATATGATAATAGGCATTTTACCACAAGGTGTGCTATCTTAGCACAGATATTAGTGCAAACTGTGATAACCTTTCTACACTTTGTGATAAGTGCCAGAATGTATTTCCTACATACAACCACTGAGGGGACTGTTTTAAGCTTCTGGAGATCCTGCCTAGCTATCAGGGCCCTTCTACAACCACTGGGAGGGAGGGAGGGAGAGAGAGAGAGAGAGCCTAGCCACAATATCCTCATACTAGGTAGGTATTTATACCTCTATATGAGGCCTACCTAGTCACTCGAGGTGAGGTTTAGGTATTAGTGTAGGGGTTAGGGGCACTTTGACATTCAAAGTGAAATGTATGAACAGAACAGTGCTCTCTTGTGGATTTGACCTTTGGAGTGAAGAAACTCACACAAAGATGTGATTTGTGCAATGTTCTTTCAAGCTAGATTGATGTTACCCAGGTAGAAAGTCTATCAAGCTAAGTTGAGAGAACATTGCACAAATCTCATCTTTGTGTGAGTTTCCTCACTCTGAAGGTCAACAAATCTTCACAAGAGAGCATTGTTCTGTTCATACGTCTCACTTTGAATGTCAAAGTGCCCCTAACCCCTACACCCTACACTAATACCCAAACTTCACCTCAAGTGACTAGTTAGGCCTCATATAGAGGAATAAATACCTACCTAGTATGAGGGCATTATGGTTAGTCTCACTCTCACTCTCTCACTCTCTTTCTCTCTTTCTCTCTCTCTCTCTCTCATTGTAGAAGGGCCCTGATAGCTAGGCAGCAGCTAAAAACAGCATTTGCACAATAAAGCTCTATCACATGCCTTTACACAAATGAAAAAGGTGTAGTTAAAGCTGTACAATATGGCTTCACAAATTTTGAAGCCCCAAACTCCTCCCTTTTTTCTAATTTGCATTGCACTATGCGTTACAGCATTTTCACATGTGTTAAAGGCAATAGTTCTGTCTTCCATGTTGCAGTTACTTGGGGCCAGGGCTAGCTTATGTTGTTAGCATTTGGAGAATTAACTAGGGACTAAAGAGAATCTTTAGAAGACTAGAGTTGGGGTTTGAAGCTAGCTCTCATTGGTTAATGCAGGAACTCATTTATACTCTTGACCTCATAGTCCTTGTAACAGTGCCTACTATCCTGACTTTAAAAAATTCAGTAATAAAAAAACTGATTCCTCACTCCTAACATCTTCTGAAGAATAAGTAAGATCCTTGGTGTTGTTCTGAAGTCTTACTTGTACTTTAATATTCACGATTGTAAAAACAAAAGATAATCAATTTTCCCTATCTAATGAGAAAGATGGAATTCTTCTGAAGAGTGTATGAGAGAATAATATGGATTGAGCCTAGCGCAAGAGAGTGAGAAACATGAAGTTAGTCCTTTAACTTAAGAGGATGCAAACTTGGTAAAGAATCATCTTCCTCTCCTAACTTGTGAGATTCAGCAGAATATGTAGGAAACGAACAGAAATCTTATAATTTCCAGTCACACCATATACAAATTCTTTTATACAGTTTTTGAATTTTCTACTTTTATTTTTGAATCCTGACTTTTTAATTTTGCTTTCAGGAATAATGAGAAATCAGTGTAAAATCAATGATCAATTATTGAGATACAACCAACTGTGGTTAAATTCTGTTAGGTTAAACAATCATACACTTCTTTTAAAAAATGTTTCCACTTTTACAAAAATGTCTTAAGTGCTTAACCTGATACTCCAAAGGATTTTTACTTACAATGAGGCAACTTATTTTATTTCTTTCAATGTGATCTACAGAATACCTATTCTTAATTATTCTTTCCAAATAGGTAGGTATTAATTATGGAAGAAATTCCTAAAAAATAATAATCCTTTTTAAAATGTAGACATCAAGGGCATATTTATTAAGGTGGTCACTATTTTAAAACTTTATAAATACATTTCATTCAGTTGACTCTATTACAGCTCATAACATCATGGATTAGCAGAATTTAATAATAAAACTACCAGATTCTACTTCTTACCTTGCTCAGGATTCCTTTTAGTAAACGTAACTCTTACACTCACTCACATTTATTCACTAGGGTTTTCCTATCAAAACCAGTGTGATTCATATCAGTTAGGTCTATCTGTGTCACCCTCAGAGTTATAGCGCTCTTGCCAGCATGTGTGTCTCTCTCTCTCTCTATCCTTTCTTTCACTGTAACAACTGCCACATGCTGTGTTTTCACAGAGACTGTTCCTGTATTAGTGACTTCATGGAAGAATAGTTCCACCCTTCATCTGATTTATAGCTCTAATTACCACAGATCTTCTGGAAAAGCTACTGGTCAGTAATTTTAAGGGATTAAGATTTTTTTAAGAACTCAGAAAGTTATTTATAAATGATATTAAGCCATAAAATTCACTGTGATTTGACTGGTTTATGTGTTCATATAGTAGCCTGTTCACTTGTAAGCTTAATGTAAATATGCCATAACTATGACATTTCTATGATGACATTTCCCTAGCTCTGTTTTTTATTCCTCAGGAGAACAGAATTTGAGTTTAACTGCTTCACTGGAAAAGTTTAATATGAATGTGAACAATGTAAAAGAATTAAAGAACCCAAATCCCATTGTTAGCATTTTGCCTGCTACACAGCCTTATCATACATTCATGATGCCTCCCCACCAGCAGAGGCCTTCAGTGTGCCTCAGTACTAGTCTTGCCAAGCTCTTCCTCACTGCCCTTGTCACGCCCAAGCCTCAACCCTATGTAAACCTGTTTTGCCATAGCAGCCTTGTCTTCTCAAGGTGTCACTTTTGGATCCATGACCTGACAATTGTTCTTGCCTTGTCTTGTGGCCTATAGGCCTGTCTTGAGGCCTTTAACCTATTCTCTCTTGTCTCCTGCCTTGGGGCTTTTAGGCTATTCTGCCTGTTCCAAGCCTTGATGCCTTCAGGCTTCTGTGTTCTTTGTTTGATGTTTCTCTTCTCTGCCTTACTCTAAGGCCTGCCCTAGTCTGCCTTGTTAGTCTTGTTCTATCTGTTCCAGTCTTCCATCCTGCCTGTACCAGAGTCCTGTCCTTGTCTTGTCTCAGCCTTGTTTTATTTAGTTCCAGGTCCTGCTTTGTATCTAGTCTTAGCTTGTTCTGCCAGTCAAGCCTGCTTAGTCCAGACTGCCTTGTCCAAGCCTTGCCTGTGTGGACTCACCAAAATAATGAATTGCCACCGCAGCGAGCTACTGGTCCCCAGAACCCAAGGGCTCTACCCATGGGGGAGGGGGCTGGCTGGGCAGAAGACCAGCTCTTGTCTTGCTCTGAGTCCTGCCTTGCAATCCCATGCCACTCCCCAGATGGATTTCCTGGACTCTGGGGCCAATAACACCCATTGAAAAATACCTCAAAACTAATCAAATTCACCACAGATCACAGGCAACAAACTCGAAGAAATCT
Organism: Rhinatrema bivittatum; assembly: GCF_901001135.1. Taxonomy (NCBI): domain Eukaryota; kingdom Metazoa; phylum Chordata; class Amphibia; order Gymnophiona; family Rhinatrematidae; genus Rhinatrema; species Rhinatrema bivittatum. Next base: position 641,977,482 of record NC_042615.1, on the reverse strand, counting down.
CCATCCTTTCAAACCACCAAAAACCTCCTTGAAATCACTCCCAATACATTTTAAGCCATATCATTGGAATGGGAATTCCTAGCCCCAAAATAAGGATTCTACATACACCAGGGACACCTCCAGAGATATACACTACTTGAAGTTATATATTTCTGAGGAATCTTTAACATTTCTAAACCCCGGGATCCCTTTTTCCAAATGGAATAAATAACTATTTCAAAAACAAACATTGAGTTCCAACTCCAATAGTGGTCATGTAATTAACCTCTCCCCTTCCTCATTACTTGACCACTACCAGCAAACCAGGGAATTTCTTAAATTTAAATAACATAGTTGACATGTTCAATATCACACTCACCAAGGTTCACCCAGGACTGTGAAAATTTGAAGAGAGCTTCTCCTGTCTCCTTTCACCTGAATCACCAAGGTTAGGAATTTTTCATATATCTCTGTTTTATCATTTTCCAATGACTGTACATAAAAGATCATGTTCAAGTTTCAAGTGGACAATAGGAATTCAACATTCAATCAATGAACAAGAGCACAGAATATTCAAACTCCCTTACAACACTTCTTCCACCCCCCCACCCTGACCCTATACCCTCCACTCCCTTACCCATTTATCGTGTACCTTTACCCAATGATATACCTTAAGAGAAAAATTTCAGGAGATAACTTATGGACAAGGCTTCCAATTAAAAGTCATTTAGAATCTAACTTCAGGATTTATGTGGAAGCTTGTAAATACATGTGTTGCGCCTGTCGGTTGCAGATGGCTGGGTCTTCTCATGCTCACCTCTTTGCTTGCTACTCATCAATTCTCGGAAGAATAGCGGCTTCCGCCAGCGAACACTGACCTCCCTGGCATCTCCGGGATGGCGGGATGATGCCGACCACCATCTTGTTCCTGGAGTCTCCTAGCATGCGTGTGCGCACACAGGCCATCTTTAATACACGTCATGGTGGGAACCTCGGGAGCGTCCCCTCCGCATGATGTCACCGCCTCACTGTATTTAACCTGACTGGCCCGACACTCAAATAAGTTAGCAAAGAGTTCTCCTTGTTGCTGAATCCGCTTCTCCTTGGACTTCCTGTTCCTGTCTTGGTGGGGAAAGCTCTGAGTACCCGCTCCTTGGGGGCTCTTCTGCACTCCTCGGAGGGCCTTCCTGCCTTGTCTTTCTGGAACCAAGCCTTGTGAGTTCATCTCGCTTTATCTCTGCCAAGCCTTGCTGGGATTCTCTCTGTGGTGTACCCTAAGCCTCAAACCACTACCGCATTCTCACCAGCATGATTCGCTACATCTACCCTGCGCTGCAGGAAGATTGCTATTTCTTCTTCAAGAACTTCTGGGCTCCAGGACCTCAGACCTCCTCTACACCATCTGCCTTGTACAGTCATCCTCGGCATACCCCGTGCTGCGGGTCACTACCAAATCTGCACACAAGAGGTATTTACTACTCTATTGGGAAGACTGTCTGGCATACCCTGCGCTGCAGACCACTACTGGATTGTATCATCTGAGGTACCTTCCTGGGTTTACCCTTCAGCTAAAGAACTGTACTTTGATTGCAGTACCTGCTCCATGGATTCTGCTCCAGAACTGCACCTTTACCGCATTCCCCGCTCCATCGGGTATGCTCTCTCTTTCTCCCATAATAAAGTCAATACTATAGCTGTGTCCTAGCTACTGAGACCACGGGGCTCCTCCCTGTGGGTGGTGACACCTGTCACTCCAGCCCAGGGTTCACATCCATACCAAAACATAACAACATGGCAGCCAAATGTCAAAAATCATTTTCTTCTTTCTGGGATTCATTGATTTGCCTGTCATCTGTTCCATAATTAATAAATGATGTATTTTATGAAAAGTAAACAATGGGGTGACTGGCTGCCTCCAAAAATTAAATATGGTTAGTTTTGCCAACAATAGAACTTTCCTTATCGATGATCTCTGCAGAGAAAATCAATGCCGAAGAGCAGATATCCCCAAACAGCACAGATAATATGTCAAATGTGAAAGGTAACGAAGTAGTCCATTCCAAATGTGAATATACTAGAGATGTGAATCATATGCCCAATCGTTTCCGCTTTCAGTTTCATTTGGCCACAAGAAAATCTCGTATTCCTACAGATCGGCATTGTTTTTTCCATGAAAAATCATTTTCGGCTTAATGTGCACTAACGGGAGTTAGCGGCACTAACTCCCGTTAGTGCACACTCTCGGTTTTACAAAAATTTGGGGAAAGTGCAATCATTTTATGGGTTTTCCGATATATGACGAATTAGGAAATATTGTACAATATTTCCATTCATCAAAAAAATGATACACATCCCTAGAATATACCATTCTCCAGAAATATTGTATTTTAGAGCAAAACCAGAAAGAATGTTCAAGATTTCCCATTGCAATGGAGTGTTTCTACATATTTCTGAAACTGTTATTTGTGCAAAAAAAGCCTGATGTGAAATAAAAGCTCTATTTAAGAACTTAAACTGAGTTTCTTGTAATTGTACATTGTTTTATATCTTTTGAACCCAAGCAAAACAGGCAAAAAACAATTTAGTAGGTAGTTGAATCTGTACTTCAGCTGCCCATTTATTTGTTAATAATGTGTTGTCCCATTTATCCTCTGCTGTTATCAAGGATTTATAAATAGAGGATAAAGTGAACCTCCCAAGCTCCTCAGTGTCAAACCACTCATTTAAAGTGGCCCAATTTTATTTAGTCAATTCCAAACAATCTAAAAACCTCACATAATGGAAAGATTAAAGGTATGTGAAATAATCTTTCCCAGTAAGGGCAAAAAGATTCCTGTAGGTTCACAAATTTGAGAATTTCCCTCCGTTAGTTTTACAGTTTTCCGATTACTAATAATCCCTGCTGTCTCCAATCAGAAATTGTTCCTATTTTTCAGGTAAAAAAAATGTCATTACTTTCCAAGGGCAAAAAGGGTGAGACTTTAAAATTTAACCATAATTTATGAGTGAGCCAACATTAAGATTTTTGTAGGGGAACAATCAGGAAATGGTGTTTCAAATATGTAGCCAGTTGTCCACCAGTGTTGTGAAGCATAAATGGCAAAGATAAAGGAGACACTAGCCCTGATTCAAACAGAAACACCATAGTATAATTAGTTCCTTGAAGTCAGTCGCCTATGGAATATGACACAAATTTGCTGCCATATTATATAATTTAAAATTAGGCAGGCTTAGACCCCCTATTTCCCAAGGTTTCATATGCTGAGAAATTGAAATACAAGGCCTTTTCCCACTCCACTCCAATTCTTTAAAAATAAGAGTCAAAAAGAATCTATCCAAATAGAAGAGAAGTAACCCAAAAACATATAGCCATTTAGGAAAAACAAACCTTTTAAATAAGTATATCCTCCCAAATAATGAGAGATTTAGGGGTATCCATGCTCTCAACATTAGTTTAGTGGCTTCCACCAACTGTTGTACATTAATCTTATGCAAATGTTTAATATCACTTGGTAATCAAATCCCCAAACATTTTAGCCTCCTACCATCCCATTTAAGGGGAAAATTTACATGCCCACTGATGTGTCTACCAAACTCTAATAGAAAGAGCTTCAGATTTATTGAGATTTAGCTTAAACCCTGCTACATCTCCATAATGCCTAAATACATCAACCAATTCCCCCAAGGAAGCCTAAAGTTCCAGAACATGTAACAGGTCATCTGCAAACACTGAGAGTTTGAATTTCTGGGTTCCAACTGTTATTCCCTGTATACAAGGGTTCTAAACAATGTCCCATAACAGAGGGTCCAGTGGTGGAACAAATAGAAATGTGGACAATAGACAACCCTTTCTGGTTTCCTTTATGTAAAATAAACTGAGGCAACAGGTCTCCATTTGTTGCGGTCCCGACCGCCTCCACCCCCATCGGGCTCGGGGCCTCTTACCTACCCGGGGACCGCGGAGGGGGACACTCTGCTTCCAGACTACCGGACCGCATGGCTCCTGTGCTTCCCCGTGAGGACTCCCCGCGTGGCTCTGGCCTCGCTCCACTTAAGCCTGGGCTCTCTAGCCTTTTTCCTGTCCACGGAGAAGGATGCCTTGGTCCACCCAGGTCCAGCCACATGGCTCCGGCCTTGCCTCACGAAAACGCCGCCGAAGCCTCTCCAGACTCTGCCCACCTCGATGGCCTCGCGCACGCGCGAGGGCTGGGTACTTCAGCCCCGGTACCCGGAAGTGCTGCTCCGCCCCCGAGGTGAGGTCACTCATCAGCTAGAGTATATAAGCAGACGCCAGACTTCCTCACTTTGCCTTGCAATGAGGTTCATACAGTTCCTCTGTGCCTTGAGTTGCTGCTTGTACTCCAGTCTCACTCTTGATCTCTGGTTCTCGACTCCGGCTTGTTCCAGACGCTCCTGTTTTCTGCCTGCCTCGACCTCAGTTCGCCTACTGACTTTGGACTCCAGTTCTGCTGCGGACTCTTGGCTTTTGACCCTGGCTTGTTCCAGACGCTCCTGCTTGCCGCCTGCCCCAAACTCGGTTTGGCTACCGACTTTGGACTCTACTTCTGTCACTGACTCCTGGCCTTGTGGCTCCAGCTGGTTCCTGATGCTCCTGGTTTCTGCCTGCTTCGAACCCGGTCTATCTGCTGTCCTTGGACTCCTGCCTTGCTGCTGACCCCTGGGGTTCGACCTCGGATTGCTCCTGATTTCCCTGCTGGCCTTTGGCCCATACTCTGGCCTTGCTTGGACCTTGACTGCTAGGCTTGGCACTCCCGCCTATGTCTGTTGTCAGCCAGGACCTGACTCTCCATCCGCCCTCTTGCTCTTCCCAGGGATTATCATAGACTCTGAACTCCTGTGGCTGATTCTCCCTTGCTCTTGTTCCAGTTTATACCAACCTCCTCCGACGTCCCTAGCCTGAGTCCCCGCGGTCGGTCCCTACGGGTGCCTCCTGGGGGGTACCGCACTGCGCGGGTGAAGACTCCTGCCACTCCTCACCAACTCCGCCTACCGGCCTTCCTTATACCATCCTCCAGGCCGGCCCAAGGGTCCACGACTCCGCCTGAGTGTAACAACATTTACCAAAATACTCGCTTTTGGATTCTTACATAACATGCTTAAAAACTGCAAAAAAGGATTCTCAAACCCGTGCAGTTATAAAAATTTAAACAAGAATTCCCAGGTCTCCTTGTCACAAGCCTTTTCATCATCCAACTGATGAGCAGCAATTTTAAGTCCTGTCTGCTCGCCAAGTCAAGAGTTGTCAGTCCTTGCCATACATTCATGACTGGCACCCTTGCTTTCGCAAAGCCCACCTGTTCCTTCACCACCAAGACCTCCAGGAAAGCTGCTAAGCATTCTGCCATTATTTTAGCAAAATGTTTTACATCTTAGTTCAACAATAAAACTGTTCAATATGCTTCAGGTACAGTGAGATCCTAACCTGGTTTAGGGATTACTATAACTGTGGCTCTCTTGAAGCTGTAAGACAATTACTCAGCATGTAAAAGGGCTTCTAAACTTTCACTAAAGGATTGCAAGCTTCAATTACCAGTAATTTGTAAAATTCCACCAGTAGTCCAACAGGTCCTGGGGACTTAAAAAGTTTTGATTTTTTGATAGCCCCCCAAATTTCTAGAGTGTTGACAGGAGCATTCAACACCAATAATTGATCTGGTGCTAGTTTAGGTAGAGAAGAAGACTCTAAATAAATTTGAAGTGAGAGATCATCTCCCCCCTCAGCTGTAAATAAATCCTTATAATATTGATAAAATATATGACCAATCCCTTTAGTAGAATGTGCAGGAACTCCTGATTTATGCCTTAAAATAATAGTATAAGTATGTCTGTTCTATGTCTCACTAAATTTGCCATCAAACATCCATGTTTATTCCCACACAGAAAAAAAATAATGCTTATAACAGAGAGGGCCTTTTTTAGTTCTCTGGTGTATAAGGATATTCAATTTCACCTCTGTTGCTAAATAATGTGTTTTTTTTCTTATCTTTGGTTGGATTTCTAATAAAAGTGTATTTGTCCCTCTGCAATTGGTGCTCCAACCTCAAAATCTCTTTAGATATTATCTGATTTTTACATGCCAAATAGACAATTATTTCTCCCCTCAATATAGATTTAGCTGTTTCCTAGAATAGCTCTCTTATGTTGTTCATTAAATACGTCAAACTCTTCCCATTTCTTCATCAAATAGTCTTGAAACTGTGTGCTCTTATATAAACAAGTGGGAAAATGCCACAATTGAAATTGTGACTGAGGCACAAATCCCTCTATGTCCAACCACACCTCGGCATGATCCAAAATCTCCAATGGACCAATCTCTGATCCCATTGCCTGTGAAAAATTTGGAATGGATAATAACAAGTAATCCAACCGAAATTGAGAATCCTGTGCCCTCACACTGGGGTAGATTTTATAAAAGTACGCCAGATTTTAATAGATACGCGCGTAGCCGCGCGTATCCTTTAAAATCCGGGGTCGGCGCACGCAAGGCTGCCCAAAATCGGCAGCCTGCGCATGTCGAGCCGCGCAGCCTGCCTCCGTTCCCTCTGAGGCCACTTCAAAATTGGAGCGGCCTCGGAGGGAACTTTCCTTCCACCCCCCACACCTTCCCCTCCCTTCCCCTACCTAACCCGCCCCCCAGCCCTATCTAAACCCCCCCTACCTTTGTTTTGAAAGTTACTCCTGCCAGAGGCCATGCCCCTGAAACGCCCCTGGGCCGGAACCACACCCACGGCCCTGCCCCCGAATGACGCGCTGCCATGACACGCCCCCAACATGCCCCGACATGCTCCCCCAGGAAAGCCCCGGGACTTACATGCTGCTCGGGGCTTGCACGCACCGCTGAACCTGTTCAACATAGGCTTGGCACACTCAGGGGGAACTTGGGGCAGGTTTTCAGGGGGTACGCGCATATCTTACGTGCGTACCCTTTGAAAATCTGCCCCATGTGTGTTTAGTCTCTTTTGGCAAGATGTAAACTTCTCCAGATGTCCAATAAATTCAAAGAATTACAAAGATAAGGAAGCCCTTTGTTCTGAGAGATAGATGCCAAAGGTTTTGTGGGGTCTTGTCCATAGCAGGATAATATGTAATATTGAAATATCCCCCAATGTAATAGATATATGAAAATATTACTCAAGGAGATTAATCAGTCTTGCAAAAAAAAAACAAAACATGTACAGTAAATACGAATTTGGGGCATTTACATTACCTAAAATTATTGGTTTCCCAAATAAAAGGCCTTCAGCAATAACAAACCATCCCTCATAATTTCTATGTATAGTTTTCAATGAAAAAAAGGTATTGATCATTTAGCAAGATAGCTTCTCCTGCTCTACAATGCTCAGATGAAACAGAGAAAACCTGTTCAACCCAATTTTGGCACAATTTACTGTCTTCTTTGTCTGTTAGCTTTGTTTCCTGCAGAAATGCTATATCTGCTTTAAACCTTTTCTTTTACCTCAATAATTTATATCTCTTAGTGGGTGATCCTATCCCACAAAAATTACAAGTTATTATTCTAGTTACTCACAACTTGATATAAGAAATAATTGCATATTTTAAACTTAAAAATATGTATCTGAACATAAGGAAATGTTCCCCAACCTAGATATATCCTACATGTTATCCTGTCCCAAATTATTATATAAAATCCCACTACTTATGCTATTACTTTTGCTTCCCCCAACCTCTTTTCTCCCCTCCCCCCATAATCCCCCAACACATTATGTTATGTTACGATGTATACAGGTGCCTTCCTCCTACAAACATATTTATTTCCCCTGTACATTAGCATTTTCATATGATCATCCCAACTAACCAAATTGCCAACCATTACCAGTGTTGACTCTTCCAGCATAATCTATAGAAATTTGTGAACCAAAATCACAATGGTTATATGCAATCTAAACATCTTTTGCACCATCATTATATATCACAATCATCCTTCAAAACCTATAATGTGTCTCCAACTTATCCAGCTCTCCATTTCATTGGAGCAAATTCTCCTCAGGAAGTATATGGAGTGGTCTGAATTTTACAAAGTACTAACTGCTGCTGGAGCATCATAGTAACAACAGACCCAGTGGATGACTCATTTCCTCCTCCAAAGCAACTTCCTCCGATATGGCTACCTGGTCAATGTTCCAACTTTCTAAAAGGTCCCTTGCTTGTTTATAATCAAATAATAGCCTTCCAAGTTCTGCCTGATACGGTGCATATCATTCAGCATGTGTGATCAGCTGGTCCCAATCTCAAAGCAGCTACTTCCTTTCTTTTCCCATGTATCTCCATCCATTCTCACTCAAACTTTTCCTATATAGAAATACTTGCACTGCTCCAAGTATAATCCTCAAAACAAACATTCAGAAAACAAATTATGAACTTGTTGAGATTGTGGACCCTTTCTCCGTGAAATTATGAAGTTGTCTCAAAGGAGGAGCCCCTGAGAATTTGTCAATGGAAGGCAGAGTAAACACTGGATCTGGAACAGGCTGGTTCTCTATCTGACAGAAGCTGTATCTAGAACAGGCTAGAACAGGCTGGAACAGGATCTGACTGAAGCTGGAACAAGCTGGACCAAGCTGAAGCTGAAGCAAGAACAAGCTGGACCAAGTTGATACAGAAGCAGGAACTAGCTGAACCAAGATGACGCTGAAGCAGGAACTAACTGGATCAAGCTGAAGCAGGAACTAGCTGGACCAAGCTGTTGCTGAAGCAGAAACTAGCTGAACCTAAGAAAAACTGGAGCTGGAGCAGACTGGCAGACTTCACTCACCATCGACTGTTGCCAGGACAATGAAACAGCTGAAGGTTGCACTTTTAAATAAGCTTCAAGCTTCTATTTCCAGTTCTATGTCTCGAGCCTGTTGCTGCTTCTTTAAGACGTCTGATGATGTCACTGACCCCTGCGCGCGTGTCCCGAAGTGCATGCACCAACGCTGCCGAAATGGTGCCCCGAGCAACACGGTCAGCCTACAGCCCTCAGAGAACGGCGCGACGGACCCCCGATGACGAAAATGGAGCTTGCAGGCCCACTGGAGCTGGTAAGAAGGCCCAGCCATGGTGCATCGCAGCCGGGTTTTCTAACAGAACTCACATTGCAGATCAAATACCAGCATTCCAGTCTTCCAACTTCAGTTACCACAGTGTGCTGCCAAATTGTTCACTTCTTTAAAGTACATCAGTGAACTTTTTAGCAGCATCTACTTGGTAGAATATTTGTGTAAACCACCTGCACAATAGGCCTCCCATCCGCTATTCCATGTCCTAAGGTCAAGAGAAATAGATAGGAAACCTCAAATGTTAACATGCAAGGGTCACATGTAAAATCCCTCTTCCCAATTGGGTATGTAACTTTAGGGGCTTGTAATCCACTCAACGTAAGACTCCTGATGGTTCGGAAGGGAAGCAGAGGTAAAAAAAGGAAAGGGTGATGTGATATAAACAACAAATATACTTGTATCATTTTTCATTTATTTCAGTTAGAACAATTCATTTAATAATGAATTCAGTCAACAATTATCAAAAATATCTGTATCTTATAAATTTAACAGTCACTTCTAATATTCCTTCCTCTTTTCTTATTTTTCAGAACCGCTTCTAGTCATACTATTACAAAATTTTATCAGATACATATACATTGTCTTTCTATTTATCATTATAATAATTTCAATTCAGGCTGTTACCATATATGTGTATATATAAATGAGGACAGTGATCCTTTGTGATAAACTTTCTTTTCAGGGTTTCTGATCTTACTACAGATTCTTCAGAAGCAAGTAAGGCGGATGGCATGGCATACAGGGGCCAAGGTGGTGGAGTGAGGGCCGCAAATGAGGATGCTCTGACTGTGCGATTTTCCCTTTTCATATTATGCCTCCTAAGAGAAAAGGCAAGGTGAGGGTTTTTCCTCCGGAGTCCCCCTTACCTCTTGGACAGCAGTGGATTACCTCATTTACTCCCGCTTCGGTGGAAACGGGAGGAATTCTCCCCGCTTCAGCAATTGGAGAGGGAGCTCCATTGCTGTATGGGGAAACTACATTGAGTCCCCCAGATTGTCGACCTCCGCCATGTCCTACACCATGGGAGTGCCTATTGGAACTGATGCCCAGAGATGACATCATCCTATCGACAGGAGGGGGAAGCCGAGTCGAAGGAGCGGTGTTGCAGCCCCTGGTCTCTTCTAGAATGCTGGAAACAGCCTTGGTGAGGATACCAGGTGAAGCTGAGACATCGGTATCACCAGTTGACTTCCTGGAGGAAGAGAGGAGGATAGTGGTGGTGTCTCCAGAGCCTCTGAGGGCTGGTGAAGGGGGTGAGTTATTTCTAGGGATGTGCATTTGTTTTCAATGAATGCTCAATCCGCAACATATAGGTCCCTATTTGTTGCATTCATGGGGTTCTGAAACATATGGCGAACCCCCACGAATGCAACGTATCACTAACAAAACCCCCACCCTTCTGACCCCCCCCCCCCAAGACTTGCCAAATGTCCCTGATAGTCCAGCGGGGGTCCTGGAGCGATCTCCTGCACTCGGGCCGTTGGCTGCCAGTATTCAAAATGGCGCTGATAGCCTTTGCCCTTACTATGTCACAGGGGCTAGGAATGTGCAGCAGGGACGGATTTGTCCCATTTGGAATTAGGGCATCCTGACAGTGAGGTTCCAATATTAAGAAAAGTAGTCCAAGTGCCTGTAACTAAAAACTCACCTGAGCTAAAAAATTCTAACTTATCCCTATCAATTAAAAAGCAGAATGAAAATACAAACAAAAAGCAAACTTTGAAATGTTTGTATGCTAATGCCAGAAGTCTAAGAAGCAAGATGGAAGAATTAGAATGTATAGCAGTGAATGATGACATAGACTTAATTGGCATCTCAGAGACATGGCGGAAGGAGGACAACCAATGGGACAGTGCTATACCGGGATACAAATTATATCGCAATGACAGAGAAGAGCACCCAGGAGGTGGTGTGGCGCTTTATGTCTGGGATGGCATAGAGTCCAACAGGATAAACATCCTGCATGAGACTAAATGCAGAATTGAATCTTTAAGGGTAGAAATCCCTTGTGTGTCGGGGAAGACTATAGTGATAGGAGTATACTACCGTCCACCTGGTCAAGATGGTGAGACGGACAGTGAAATGATAAGAGAAAATAGGGAAGCTAACCAAATTGGTAGTGCGGTAATAATGGGAGACTTCAATTCCCCCAATATTGACTGGGTAAATGTATCATCGGGACACGCTAGAGAGATAACGTTCCTGGATGGAATAAATGATAGCTTTGTGGAGCAATTGGTTCAGGAACCGATGAGAGAGGGAGCAATTTTAGATCTAATTCTCAGTGTAGCACAGGATTTGGTGAGAGAAGTAATGGTGGTGGGGCTGCTTGGCAATAGTGATCATAATATGATCAAATTTGAATTAATGACTGGAAGAGGAACAGTATGCAAATCCACGGCTCTCATGATAAACTTTCAAAAGGGAAACTTTGATAAAATGAGAAAAATTGTTAGAAAAAAACTGAAAGGAGCAGCTACAAAAGTAAAAAGTGTGCAAGAGGCATGGTCATTGTTAAAAAATATCATTCTAGAAGCACAGTCCATATGTATTCCACACATTAAGAAAGGTGGAAAGAAGGCAAAACGATTACCGGCATGGTTAAAAGGGGAGGTGAAAGAAGCTATTTTAGCCAAAAGATCTTCATTCAAAAATTGGAAGAAGGATCCAACAGAAGAAAATAGGATAATGCATAAACGTTGGCAAGTTAAATGTAAGACATTGATAAGACAGTCTAAGAGAGAATTTGAAAAGAAGTTGGCCGTAGAGGCAAAAACTCACAGTAAAAACTTTTTAAATATATCCAAAGCAGAAAGCTTGTGTCATGCTCAGGCTTGTGAATCCTTGGGCCGATGGGAGGATGGAATACCTTAGGAGGAAGATCCGTAGATTCTCCCATCGGGTGGCGAGGCAGGAACAGAAGACGTGACCAGCTGACCCTCGGCACTGGAGACAGAGGCGACTGTGGAGGCAGCAAAGAGTTGTGACGTCGAGGAAAGGAACTGTGTCTTCACCACTGGAAGCCCGCGGTCCCCCCAGGAGGAGCCCATAGGCACCCGGACAGCTGGTAGGAGCACTGGATGGCCGGCACCATCTTTAAAGATGGCGCCGGCCATCAGCCCCTATTATATAGTATAATAGGGGCTGATGAGTAAAGATGGCCGGCACCATCTTTAAAGATGGCGCCGGCCATCAGCCCCTATTATATAGTATAATAGGGGCTGATGAGTAAAGATGGTGCCGGCCATCCAGTGCTCCTACCATGTGACAGGGGCCGGCCAATGGCATGGATACCCTGTCACATGGTAAGGGCAAAGGGGCATCGGCGCCATTTTTTTCTAGAACAGCTGATGCCTGGGAACGGGAAATCTCTCCCCGAGGCCCCCCTGGATCTCTCCTCTCCCCGAGGCCCCCCTGGATCTCTCCCCGAGGCCTCCCGAGGCCCCCCTGCACCACCAGGTAATTTTAAAAGGTTTTGGGGGGGTTGATTTAAAGGGTCGGGTGTTTTGTTTTTTTTAGCGGCGTGGGCCTCCCTAAAAAAAAAATTAGCGATGTGAATTGGAATCGGAAACAATTCCAATTCACATATGTTAACGATCAGATTCCCCCTCCCCCCCAGCCGAATCTGATCATTAAGACGATCTGGCACACGATTCACATCAATTGTAGACAGGTTCCCGAACCCTTCATATCACATATAGAAACAAAGATGTGTCTTCGGCAGAAGATCCAATTATGGTCAGCAACAGATAGCTATCTAACTCCTTTCCTTTGCATCAGGTGCTCCAAGTTTTAATTGATTTGGGAGGTTTTCCTCTGAAGCAAATTTTAAAGGAGGACCCTCTAGTCTAAATTGTATCCTTTGGCTTCTTAGCAAGAGGAAGTGTTTAAGTTCCTGAGAATGGATGCCCTTGTGTGCTCTATAACCAAGTATGCCACTATTCCTGTACAGAATAGTGCCACCTAGAAGGATATGCAGTACAGGAATATAGTGTTGTGTTGCTGAATTGTGTCTAAGTCTGATTTGCACTTGTTTCAACACATCCAAGAGGATCTCTTGCAATCCAGTGGGGATAGTATGGAAAGTGTCACTCATTTGAAGCTGGGGACAGTTTCTTTGGCTGCTACCTCTTTTTTGATTTGGTACACATGTCCGCAAGGAGCATGACTTCCATTGTGGCAGTTAAGTAACTCCTGTGGTTATAAAATTGGTTGGCTACTCTATTTCAAAGACCAATCTGACAAAGCTTCCTCTTAAAGGCAATATCTTATTTGGTGAGGATCTTGAAAAAATGACCAAAATATGGGGGACATGAAGGTTCCAAGGTTGCCAGAGGACAGGACTAGAATTATTTCCCAGGCAGCCCTGGTACATAGTACGTATGTGACATCAGGAGAAGCAAGAAGGAATGGTCCTCTAGCTCTCAGACAATGCGACCTTGTATTAGGTTTCAGTCTTTTCAAGCATCTTTAATATCTAGATCCACAAAGTCACAATATTTTTTCACAGGAGAGGTCCCACTATTGCTGAGGGTGTCACTGCGATAGTTGGGTCTCTCCCCTGCCGTCACTAGTAAGAATTTAATAAAGTGTAAAGTTAAAATGTTAAATAAAAGTTAACTACAATGTTAAAGTGTAAAGTTACAATGTTAAATAACTATTTACAATGTTAAATAAGACTATATTGATGTTATAATGTAAAAAAGGAAGCCCCTTCTTCTTGAATACAATTACAATGTAAACCAATGTGATATTCCAAATTGTACACCGGTATATAAAAACTAATAAATAAATACAATAAATAAATAGAAAAAAAACATTGCAGCTCTATGATGCTTTGTTTGTATCATGGCCAAACACTGTGGGACAAAACAACGCATCAAGCAACCTTTTTGGTGCAATGGTGGCTCCAATATCAAGGTACCACCATGACCTTAAAGGGCCAGCTGCTGAAAAAAACCTTGCAAGATTATGTTTGAGTTTAATTTGTAGCTTCCATCATTATTCTTTCACTTCATATTAGATACATAATAATAAAGATAGGATATGCACGCCTTATAGATCCCTGAAAATATGAAGGAAGGCACTGAATTACCTCTGGTTTACTGCATGATATATCTATTATGTGGATTTGTATATTCATGAATTAAATCTAAATACGAAACCAGTGAACTACATGCCAAATCTAATCAATTTAAAGGTTGTTCAGGGCTATGTGGCTTATCACAGTTCTATTTGAACTAATGCAACAATGAAAATTAGTACAGTATAGAAATCTAAAACCCTCTGCACAGCCAAAACTCTTGGACAGACCCTGAGCTTCCCAACTAGAATGCTTTCTGGTGTCATGGATGGATGCAGTCACACCAAATGAAACGGAAGAGGAGGCAGACTATCCTTTGCCTCAGGGGTGGCCAACTCTTGAAACAGATTTGCATGCATTGCTTCCATTATATATGCAAATATGTCTCATGCATATTCATTGTGGATATTCTGAAAACCAGGCCTGTTTGTGGCTCTTGAGGACCGGAGTTGGCCACCCCTGAATGGTTTATCAAGTATTAACAATTTAGATTTTTCCACTTATTTCAGCAAAACAGCTGTGCTGATAGCTATATATTTTATACAAATATAACATTCTGAAATATCATCTCTGATTCTTTCATTCAGTTCCTCTATGACACTTTCCAGTGTCCCTTTAAAATGTACTGCATGCGCCCGAAGGGATTGCTACTTGTATCCTATGCTTGGAAAGGGAAAGGAGTGACTGTTTCATTTCTTTTTCGCAAGACAGTACTCTGAACTGCCATTATTAATTGCTTTCTGCAGCTATAAAATATAATATGGCTTGTACAAACTGACCTATAGAAGAGAAAGCAATATCCTGCGATTCACTTCTAGTCACATCTTTTGTTTCAGATTGTCATGGAAACATATGGTTTTCTATTTATAGAAAAAGTCAAACAACCTCTGTTGAAAAAACTGGTCTCACTATCTAGCAATTCTCTTGTGAGAACAATTTAAAGAAAAAAACAAGCAAGCAAACAAACAAATGCAAAATTATATACAATATGTAAACCGAGATTTATTTCACATGGCTGTCAATAGCACAAGAAAACTGCTTTCTCTTGAGATCTGTGATAGTGATAAAGGCCCTATGTATTAAGCATGCTTCCCATAGACTCAAAATTGGAAAAATCCTTCAGTACATACTGTTAAACGGGAATTTAAATGCACATTGTAATTAAAATATATCTGCTTTTGGGAAACATCTAGCTATTATTTGGAGAGAGAACAATAGTTTATTCAGCCTAGTAATGAATAAATAGACTTTTTCATGAGACTCATTATCTTTGAACTAAAACACATTAATTATTTCAGATTCAGTACATGCTATTTTTCTTCTGTAGTAGGGACAGCTGATAGAATACTTTCTAAAGAGGAAACAACTAGCTTATTGATTTAGTGCCATGCCATTATTAATTCAGTTTTTCTAGGATGTAATTTGCTAGTCATATTTGAAACCTATTTTCAGAGGTCATTTAACAGGTAGCTACACAGGTAAATGCAGCCTCCTAAATCTGGTCCCAGATTTTCAAACAACCACTACAAGAGCCAAACAATTCTGAAAATCCAGTCATCTCTACCCACAGCAGTATGTGTAGTGTGGTTATGTCCAAATGTGTTCTTTTGTGTGGGCAGTTAAGTACGCAGGTAATTCCCACCCATACAATTTCTTGTCCATTTGCATGCAAAAATGGCACTATTAAGGGCAAGGGAGCCCAGTTTGGCAGAAATAATGTTTTCTCTCTTGGCTGAGTTGTCATTTCCTGGCCTCTTCCCAAAGGCCAGGAAATTAAGCTGCATGTCTGTCTCTTGGCAGGCCCTCTTTTGATGATCCAGCTGCCATACCTCATACTCCAGGAAAGAAAAAAAAAGGACCACGGTTCTGCCTTCACCATGCAGATTGATTAGACTAGCTCCATGCCATGATGAAGGCTGCTGGTGATAAGTATGGAAACTTGGATATGGATGGACCTTCTTTAATTCTGACCAGCTGTTGACCTCCTTTCTACTTCACAATGCCGATGTTTTCAAACACTGAATCCTTCACAATGAGGAGAATTTTTAAAGACATTTATATGGGTAAAATTGCATAAAATAGATGTCTGAAAACAGAAAATAGATGTCTTAAAACAAGCTAAAGTCAAAAAATTAAGGAGGGATGAAAATGATTACTCTACAAACAATGTGTATCAATGGTTAAATAAAAATAATGAACCCGCTCCACGTCATGTCACGTTTGAAGGTTCAAGTGACAGTTCAGACAGTTCTGATAGTGATGGATCACATAGGACCTATGGCAGAGGACCATCCTCCCGTGGCAATCAATCTTACTTTGGACGCGGCAGAAGGGGTTGGTGGCAACAGAGAGGGCAACGCAAACCATCACGCAAAGACCCGATAAAGCAGGCTTACAAGGATTGGGAAGGCCCCCAGACAAGGTCCAAAACACAGCACGATCCACAGTAATCAATCTGTCTGATATTCCTCTAACAGACACACAAAAACAAATATTGGATTTGGGTTTGTCATTTGTCCCTCAAAATTATTATGACTCTTTCGACAGCCGGATTTCCTTATTTTGTTTTATAAGGAAACTTCAACTAAAGCTATATTGTGAATCTCATGATATACCACAAGATACAACATCTCTAGTATACCCATGGTCAACATGGAAAGCACTTCGAAGAAACAATATGTCAACTTTTCATGACCAATGTGGGATGCATTAAGTTCGTTATCCTCCAATCCGGCAATAATCATCAAATCTGCTGAAAAGGGTGGTAGCATTGTTATCCAAAATAGAGTTCAATATATCCATTCCCTGAAAGAACATGTCAAAGATGGTAAATATTATCAACATTTGTTATCAGATCCGACTCCTCAATTAAAACAGTCCATAGAAGAGTTATTAACTGAGAAGAAAACATTATTTCTTACAAAGAAGAAAGCCAATTTTTATCAGTTCCATATCCTAGGATCCCTGCTCTTTAAGGCATTCAAAAGATACATAAGAACTTGAATAATCCACCATTAAGGCCAATTCTATCAAGCAATGGATTGATCCTTGAACCATTAGCGATTTTTCTAGATAAATTTTTACAAAAACATATATCCAAGATACCACACACATCCTTAAGAAATTAAACGATCATTCTATAATTTCTGAACAAACCATTTTGGCATTGATGGATGTAATATCTCTGTACACTAATGTTTCACAACCAGTAGCTTTGGAAATTGTCGCTGAGGTCCTTTCCACCCATGACCACCGAATCCCTTCATTCTTTTTGATGTCCATTGCACATTTGGTTTTGCAAAATAATTATTTTTTGTTTGAACATGAATTTTATTTACAGATTCATGGGATTCCCATGGGGTCTTCAGTGGCCCCCGTCGGTGGCCAATCTTGTCATGAACAGATTGGAAACAACATACATTTACACATCATCTTTTTTTAATAGCATATCTTTTTGGGCTCGATATATCGATGATTTGGTGTTTTTCTGGGCGTCAAATGAAGATCAATTAAAACAATTTCTTTCATGGATAAACATGATAGATAATGATTTAAAATTTACATCTGAATATGACTCCAGTCAGATTACTTTTATGGACATCACAATTATCAAAGAAGGCAGTACTATTAAAACCACTTTACATCGGAAGGTGACAGACAGGAACAATTTGCTCAGTTATCACAGTTTTCATCCAAGGGCCTTCAAAAATGGTTTACCTGTGAGCCAATATTTCCATCTGAGAAGTATTTGTTCCTCAGTTCAGGATTTCAAACAGCAATCATACAGTATGGCTAAAAGATTTTTGGAGCATGGGTATCCTTTGTCTGCAATTCGAGCAGCTTATAAAAGAGCATTATATTCTCCCAGGCAAACATTATTAGAATACCAATCTAGAAAATCCATGGATCATAATGTGTTTGTTTTGCAACATTCTGATCAATCTGCGGCCATTATTAAAAGTATACATCAACACTGGCATGGTATCCAACTACATTCCATTTTCAATGATTTTCCCCTAATATCATTCCAAAGGGGGTTTAATATTAAGAATCATATCGTCCACGCATCATCCATAGTTCCAAGACAGTCATCTCAATGAACATATAGTGTGCGGCCAATGTGACATGTGTAGTACTACCATTGAAGGTAACTGATGGCAACATCCAGGTACAGGTGAAAAATTTTTTAAAAAATAAAACAAAACATTTTTTAATTTTTTCAGACTGTAATTCAACTAATGTTGATTGTCCATCAATATATGTGGGACACACCTTTAGATCCATTAAAATTTGACTACGGGAACATCACAGCCATTTGAACACTAAGAACACTGAGGCTCCAATAGTACAACACTGCTTGGCTGCACAACATAACTTTGAAAATCTGCGTTGGACAATATTAGATCACATTCCATCATCTGATCAAGGTGGAGATACTCGCTCAAGGTTGAACTACAAAGAACAACATAGGATTTTTAAACTAGCAACAAAGCACCCAGCAGGAATGAATGATATGATTGAATGGATGTCTTTAATTTAATTTAAAGGGTAGTCACCTCCAGCACCCATTGGATGATTTCCACATTCGTTTTTTTCATCCAGTCCTTGCTCTGATTGGCCAGTCTAAGAGTCAATTATTCATTTAAAAACACCCTTCTTTCTATGGCGGCTCCATTTTGAAAACGCTGAACTTCAATCCAGCACGGAGAGGAGTTTCTTTCACAGAGAGACACGTATGTTATCTAAAAACGGACTTTAAATAATGATTTGATTTGACCAGCTTAATCGTTATTTTTCATCTTTCAGATGCCCAAGCCCCTGACAAAGTTGTTTAACAACGAAACAAGCGCAGTGTCGGGCATCACATACAGAGCATTGAAAACTGATGCCGCAGCTGATCTCTGGGCGTCTCATATGGGACATTTAAATTTGATGCCGCTGCACATCACAACGATAAGTGTCTTTTTTCTGTATTTATAAGGCATCGAACCACTTTTCATAGTGATTCGGAAAAAGTTCACATGATTTAAAGTTTTTGAAAAAAAAGTTAAAAAATAAGAAGAAATAAAATGGAATCTCCTTTACAAAAAAATATCTTTATTGACAAACCCAATGATTATAATATAAATGGTTCGCTTTTCACTGAGATATAAAAAAACATATCTTTATAAGTGAATCTTGTTAAACACAGTGCAAGTGTATGAACAGGTGTTTATGAATGAGGGTTTTGTCGATACATCAATAATATTGGCAATATACAACACGTGGTTTATTCAAGTGAAAAGTAGTTTCAGCTGCATTTAGAGGAGACGTTCCCTGGGGTATGTTTCCAGCAGGATATGAGAATAGCACACACAATAGTCAATGTTTGCAAGGACAGCATTATCAAGAAGAAAGCTTGTCCCTATGAAAAAAGCAGACCATGGAGGATCCACTCTCTCCTTTTGGAGGGAACGCTCACTCTTTAAGTTCTGTTCTACTACCAGCATCCCTTGGAACTTTAAACCTTCCAAGGAAACCTTGGATTAAGAGAAAATCTCCTCCTCATCCTGAACTACTCTTCTGGTCATTTTTCTATGCCTGCGTGTACAAGGATGGCAGAAATAGATGGAGTAGATTTAGGGAGTAAACTCTGCCCCATTGAAATGCCTTCAACAGATCTTTCCAAACATTCTTTGAATACAGATGCCCAGACCATAGAAGAGGAGCCCATAGGAAAAGGAACTGATCCTAGCCCTTTAACCACTTCCACAGCATCATAAATCTGTTCAGTAGGTAGAGAAGAGCAAAGCTCCAATTCTCTCGCACTCCCCCCCCCCCCCCCCCCCATGGTCCTGAGATAGCCACCAACATGGGAGACAACTTTTCAGATGGCCCAACTAAAACCATCCAACCCCTGGAATGACATAACTGTTGCTATGGATAACCCCCCCTCCCTCCCCCCCTTTTGCTTAGAACAAATGTGGCAAAGCTTTGCACAGCTTTCTTGTCCTGTAGAGCATGGGCTTTTCCCTACACTCTGCAGTGAGAGCCATCCTGACAGTAGCATGGAGAAACAGATTCCCATGCACTCACCCTCCAAATGTCTTCTTCAGTAGTCCTGCACCAAAAACCACAGCCACTCTGCTTCAAAAACTGGCAGACTCTCTATTATTTTTTTTTATGATGTATTGTACTCCAGAAGACATACACTCAACTCAGCTTTTTTTTTTTTTTTTTAAACAAAGAAAGTGGAACCCAGCAAACAACCCCAAATTAGGGATAGGAGGGGTGCAGCAAAAATCGGAGAAGGGGCAAAAGAAAACAAAGGAGTATTCTGCCCGAGTCCTGCCAGCAATGCTGGAAGCTCCCTAGTCCTATCACTACTCAACCAGAGGAGGGGGAACTGTATTTCACTGCAGGAGCTGCCTTCAAGGCAAGCCCAAATGGATGCAGGACCACACTCCAGCAAGGGAGGGAATGCTTGACTTTCACCTTGGGAGCAGCCCCCTAGCAGATTCCTCAATGTCTATCCAGGTCTCAATCTTCAGCACAGGATGTTTACCTACCATCTGCTGGAGACAGAGAATACTGGCAGGCTGAAGTCCATATGGATGCCTATTTATTTATTTATTTATTTATTTATTTATTTATTTGTAGTTTTTATATACCGGTGTTCCTGTATAAAATACATATCGCACCGGTTTACAGAGAACTGAACTGTCGCCTCAGGGGCGGATACATTGAAACAGTAATTGAAAACTGAAAAACTTACAGAGAAACCAATGGGATGCACTTCAAAACATGATTAGCAAAAAGAAGTATAATTCAAAGCCTAACAATTCAAAACATATTTACAGTGGGGTTGGTGGACCAGTGCCTATAAGGGGAGAAGTGCCACAAGAACTCAGGTAGTCTTCTTATGCTTTAACAGGCCTGTTTTAGTAAACCTTTTTCCCATTCTGCGTTTATGGGGAAAATACCTTGATGATTCAGGTTTTTGAGGACGGATTCATTCAAATCCATTAGAAGAGATGGAGAATCTCATGAGACAGATCATTCAAATCTATTATGAAAAGGTGGCAATGTTATCAACTAGCTTGTTACCCAGCTTGGGAAAAAAGCAAAAAAGAGACAAAGGTTCCTTGTATCAAAAGAGAGGCACATGTTCCTTTGTGCTTTCCTCCAGAAATAGCCCAGACATTTGCCAGTTATCATACTATGTCTTGTACTATAGAATTGAGCTTCTTGCATTTCTATAGATGACTTTCTCTCCTCTTTTAATCTTTCTACTATATCTTACAAGGTGACTTCTAAACTGAGAAAGCCCATTATCATAGAGGAAATTATAGAGGCCATTAAATCCCTTCCAATTAACAGGTCACTAAGGACATGAATTTATACCAAAATTTAAATTAAAAAAATATGCCTTGCCCCTCTCTCCAATTTCAGGCTTGCTCAATTAGGCTAAGATTTTGCAGTTCTCCTGGACTATGTTAGCAATGCAGCTCTGTCTATTTTGTTAAAAAAATAATATGTATTCTCTTGATAAGTCATAATATCACAGGAAAATAAGTAGTGCCATGCTTGGTCAAACCAAAAATGTGCCAAACCCAACATGCTGTCTGACAGTTACCAATCTGGATCTCTTGGAAATACCAGCAGATTCAAATTAAGAGGTCTATTCCCTATTGCTCACTCCCAGAAGTAACAGATAGTGGTCCTTAATTCTGCCTGCCTAATAACTGTTAATGAACCTCTCATCCAGAAACTTGTCCAAATATTTTTAAAAGCCCTATACATTTACTAGTCTTGAACATATTCTCTGGAAACAAATTCCACACTTTGTTCTGCATTGACTGAAAATAATATTTTATTCAAATTGCTTTAACTCTCAAAACAGCATAGTGTCCAGTGGCGCATAGGCAATACCAATTGGCCGATACAGTACAGTGCGCTCCGACGGAGCGCACTGTTAGCCTGCTATTGGACGCGCATTTTCCTTTACCCTTATTCATGGTATTGGTATTGGCTGCGGTACAATACCCCTCTAGACATCACCCTGACAGGAATTTGCCATCCCCAAAATCTTGCCACTTTAGGCAACCAACGAGTTTGTCTACTGGAAGCACTATATCTAGACAGAGGAAGGTGGATGGAGAATTTGCAAGCCACCAATTTTATGGGTTTGCCTTCAGTTATTAAAATGAAACCATATTACAAACTTCTTTCAGTCTTTATGGTTGTGCATATTTCATTTTTTTAAAAATTAATTCTGAAGAAAATTGTTATGTTTCTATTTCAGTTTCGCAATAAAATGAAAGAAAATACTGAAGGAGGCAAAGCCAGCTGCATCAGAGGACTGTCAGTCCTGAAGTGGGAGAAAGCTGTGTCAGATCACCTGCCACAGTGACAGAGAAGAGAGGACAGGCCAGAGAAGATAAGGGAGGCTGTGAGGGGCTTGGGAGGACTCACAGCACTGAGAAAGGTTTTTTGTCTGCAGGAGGACTTGCTGCTGCCTCCAAAAGAGGAAGAGACAGCAGTGCGGCAGTGGCTGTCACCAGTAGGAAATGGTTATATACTTTTCTTTGTACTGTGGCTGTGCATGGGAGGGGGGGTGGGGTAATTTTCAGATACTTCTGTGGTTAGTGCTGTACCCACAGAATTGTCCTTTTAGAAGAACATGCAACTGATACCTATGTAAACTTATGCTTATACAGATTGGACTCTGATTTGAATCCTATGTTTTCTCTGGCACTGTTTAAATTATACTTACAGTTTAGTTTGTTTCAATAATTTATTTTTTCTTTTCTTAGTTGTGCTATGCTTTTGATTTGTCTTGCTTTTTCAGTTCATTGTTTTATTGTTTTCTATTATATTACTTTCTTTTTGTTACTTTTTAGTTCTTTCTGCTGCTCATATTGCTGATTAGTTGCTTTTAGCTTGTAATTCATTGTTATTTTATTATATTGTTTTCAGCTTGCTGGATCTATTAATGTTATATGTTATTTCTTTGCTCAGAAGCGAATCTCTGTGTGACTTTGCTTCTTGTGTAGTTCTTTGTCTAGTGATGCTGCTGGATGCCCTTTCCCCTATATCACTTTTTTAAAACGAGTTATACTGTGTTTATTTGTCTCTCAACCAATGTATCATGCTATACTGGTTTGTTTGACAATTGGAAGATATTCAGAAAATGCTCATTTTGTCAATCATTTTCTTTCTAGGAGACCTCATTTTTGCAGCTTATTGTGTCTACCTTTTATTTATTTATTTTGAATTTTTATATACCGACATTCAAATGGATATCACATCGGTTTACATAAAAACTGGGGTAACAACTTTACAGTTGGAAAGGAAAATAATAGTTACATCTAACAGGGGATTCAAGAGGAACGGGATAGAGAGCAGAATGGTCAGAGGGACCTAGAGAGGGGAAGATAGATACTTTTCATAAACTTTATGGTAATCAGGATAGCTTCTTTCCACTGAAATGTGCACTTTTTAAAGTATACTCTATTGTTAACAGAGCACAACATGATCTCCACTTGTTTTTCATTTCTGAGACCTGGTAGATGCTTGGAGATGCTTGCTTTTTGAAACAATCCTGCACTCTTAACTATTGTTAATGTTTTCTCCACTAAGATAGGTCTAAGTGCAAAGGTGGTGGAGTTGCAGTTATTTCTCTCAGTACTCTTTCTTTTACAGAATTATTTCTTAGGACAAATTTGACAACTGAATTTTTATTTTTATCATCCGGATAAATCAAGTTGTTTTAGTATGCTTTTAATTTATCAGTCACTACCTGATAGCAACCAGCAATTTCAGGATCTGATTATGCTGATCAATGAATGTCCTTTGTGTAACTCTCACTTTGTGTTCCTTGGAGATTTTAATCTCTGCGTACGGATGAACCTAATGGTGCATTAGAATCTCATTTTTTTTCCTGCTGTATCAGATCTTTTACCATCCCAGTGAGTTAATCATCCTACCCATAAAAGTAGCCACACACTCGAAGTAATTTTTTCATCAAATGCCTTTTCATTTATTACTTGATTCTTTGCGATTTTCTTCTTTTACATGGACTGACCATGTTTTAATTTTCTTTTATTTTATGTCAAAGGGATCAGCATGTTGTACTTTCTAGGAACATGATCTCTGTCCACTAAACTAAGGATCTGCATCCAGAAAGACTACCTTCAACTATTCAATTTCCATTGAATATCTCAGATCATGCTATAGAGGACAAAATTAATACTTGGAATACAGAACTAATTCATGCTTTTGATAGTGTAGCTCCAATCCATCATTGTGTTTGCAAACCCAGTAATATCCTGGTATCATTCTGCTC
The DNA here is from genome assembly GCF_901001135.1 of Rhinatrema bivittatum. Lineage (NCBI taxonomy): Eukaryota > Metazoa > Chordata > Amphibia > Gymnophiona > Rhinatrematidae > Rhinatrema > Rhinatrema bivittatum. The sequence goes on along the minus strand of NC_042615.1, from coordinate 641,953,013 downwards.
TTAAATCCGTGAAAAGGCAATTGCATCACCAAGAAAGGAAATGGCGCAAGCATAAGCAACCAGATAACTAGATTAAATTGAAAAACACTATTAGGTTTTATCGGCTGGTCATCAAGCAGGCAAGAAAGGATTACTATAAAACCCTATTAGACAAAGCAGAAAATAGACCTAGGCAATTATTTCAGTTAGTGTCACAGATTTTGAGACTAAATTCTATGCCTTTGCCATGATCTAACAATTTGATAGCTGATTCCTTTGCTCTGGCTTTAGAAACTGATAGATTTATGAAGCTGTGATAGGGCTATAAAGTACATTAAACAGTGTATATAATTCAATAAACATTGTATACCAGGTGATATAGCCATTAGGGATGTGAATCATTTTTTGATGATATAAAAAATCGTCCGATATTTTTTAAATCGTCAAAAATCGTTAGAGTGCGCGATACAATACAAATTCCCCTGATTTATCATGAAAAATCGTTAATCGGGTACGGGAGTTATTTGGGGGGAGGGCGGGAAAACCGGCACACCAAAACAACCCCTAAACCCACCCCGACCCTTTACAACGAATCCCTTACCCTCCCGAACCCCCCCAAAATGTTTTAAATTACCTGGTGGTCCAGCGGGGGGGGGGGGGGGGGGGGGGTCCCGGTGCGATCTCCCGCTCTCTGGCCATCGGCACCATTTTGGCTGCCACTAATTAAAATGGTGCCGATGGCCCGATAAAAAAAAACCCACCCGACCCTTTAAAACGTACCGCTTAGCCTCCCCCACCCTCCCGACCCCCCAAAACCTTTTAAAATTACCTGGTGGTCCAGTGGGGGCGTGGGGAGCGATCTCCCGCTCTCGGGCCATCGGCTGCCACTAACAAAAATGGCGTCGATGGCCCTTTACCCTTACCATGTGACAGGGAAGCCGTGCCATTGGCCGGCCCCTGTCACATGGATGGCCCGCACCATCTTTAAAGATGGTGCCGGCCATCCAGTGCTCCTACCATGTGACAGGGGCCGGCCAATGGCACAAATTCCCTGTCACATGGTAAGGGCAAAGGGCCATTGGCGCCATTTTTATTAATGTAGCCGATGGCCCGAGAGTGCAAGATCAGTCCCCGCGCCCCCACTGGACCACCAGGTAATTTAAAAACTCTTTTGGAGGTTCAGGAGAGTGGGGGAGGGTTTTTTTGTTATCGGATCAGGCGCAGCCTATAACAAAAAAAAAAATCGAGCCGGATGATAAAAATTTTAAGATTTGAATTGGAACCGGAACCAATCAGATTCCGGTTCCAATTCACATCTCTAATAGCCACATCGAGATGATATTGTGCGATGTTCAGGCCTGAAACTAACCCCTATTACAACGAGCAGCTTTGCATGGCATTTACATGCATCCCTAATCCTATGTAGATAAAATAATGTGTCTCTCTTAGAAATTTTTCAGCCATTTTATTTTATCTACACCTTTACTGGAAACACTATTCGACTGTGGGGACACAGAGACCCTAATGTGGGTTCCGATGCTCCCATGGTTGAATTAAAGGGCCATGCTGCTCAATATGACTTCCCTGACAAGTATAAAAAAAATGTCACCGGTGGTCTTATTAGACTACCCCTCCTGCCCATCCAAGGGCGGTCATTCAAGTTGACCCCACAAAAAAATATTTAAAAAAAGAAAAATATCTGCCACATGGCAACAATCTGCCTCCCTGCCCAAACCTCTCCCCAGTCAAGCAGACGGGCCCTGGATCCATTAGTTCCCCCACCCCCAATAGATGCCTCCTACCCCCAACCTTCCATTTCCTTATAAAGTATATGTCGGTAGGGATCTCCTATCTTTCAAACCCCCCAAATTATCTGATTAGCTAGCGGCCCCCACCTCAGAACCCCTGACATTCCCTTACCTTTCAAATTATCATAGTTGGCCAGTAGAAAGGCCTGAGGTGCCTCCTAGCCCCAGGCCCGGTCAGCACCATTTTCCAAAATGGTACTGACTGGCTTTTGCTCCTACCATATGGAAAATGGCACCAGGTGGTTGGGGCAAAGGCCGATCAGTGCTATTTTGGAACATAGACTAGGCCCAGGGTGCCCCAGGTCCTTCTACTGGCCACCAATGATTATTTTAAAAGTAAGGGAGTAGCAAAGGGTCAGGGGGTCTGGGGAGGGGCCACTTGCTCAATAGATAACTTTTGGAGGTTGGGTAGGGGGCCTTACCTGCCTGTACTTTATTTGGAAAGGTGGGGTGGGGGAGAAGTTATTGAGATTGAAGAAAACTAATAGACCTGGGGGGTCTTGATGCATTCGTCAGTCCTAGACGGCTTTGCCCCGTTTGCCTCACCTTATTCATGGCTCCTCCCGCTTACCTGGGAAAAATGGCTACCGCCGCGTCTACAAGCCGACCTCTCTGGCATCCCCGGAACGGCTATGGTGCAGCCTCCCGCCATTGCTCCTCCCAGGTACCTACTAGGGTGCGCGCTTGCGCCCAACCGACGTCTTTGTACCACCCTTGGCGCGAACCTCGAGGGCGTTCCCTCATGCTGACGTCAAGCCATCCAGGTATATTACCTTCACTGGTTTGCTATCTCATTGAGTTAGCAAGGACTCGAATCTGTTCTTGTCTACGCTACTCTGCCGCTTCTGTGCTGCCGCAGGAAGCTCTCTCTCTGCCCTTCGAGGTAACTGCTAACCTGGGTACCCGCTCCTTGGGGGCCCTCTGCTTTATTTCAGGTGCCTTACAGGGAACAGGTACTCGCTCCTCGAGGGCCTGCTCTCCCTGCTTCGGTGCCTGTACCTTCTACAACATACCTGATGGAATCGCATACCAACAGCAAACACCTAGTGAGTACTCTAACTCTCAGTCTATCTCATCCACAGTATCTCCTCGCTGGGAGACCTGCTACGGAACCTCCTGATGTCATCAAGGAGAGAAGAGCTCTTTCTGCCATAGAGATTTGTTGGCACATGCTTACCTGTTATACTCCTAGTACTACAATAGGAGAATATCTGCCTATCTACTGCTATGACCCTAATTCTATCATAGGGGATGTATAGCACATGCCTACCTGCTATACTCCTTATGCCACCATAAAGGACTTGGAAGTTGCTGCCACATGCCTTCTTGCCATGCCCTTTATACCACCACAGGGGCTTTACTGTTACCAATTAACATGTTTGCTATGCCCCTTATGCCCAGAGGTCATGGTGGTACTGCTCTGCCTACCAGCTATGTCTGCCTAATATTTATGAGCATGAGAGTTTTGGTGTCTCTATGTTGTTTTCTGTTTTTTATTTTAATGTACTGGGGTATTTGCTTTTTTCCCAGAAAAAAAACTAAAACATTTAGAAAGCAAATTCTCCTCTCTTCCACCTATTTTGCAATTCTTTGTTTTGTTCTAACCAGTCTGCATTGATCCCAGTCTGGTTCACCCACCCTGTTTGTTTGTTCATTATATTAAGGTGGTTTATCTATAAACCCCTTAGTCTTAAGAAAGAAATGCAGGCAGAACAGAAAACATAGAAGAAAGAAACCATTTATATTTTCTGAGTGTGTTAAATGTGTCAGTCAGGCAGAGGAAACTCATGCAAAACCAGAAAATGAGGAAATGGAACAAACAAGAATTCAGATACAGAAACTCCAGCTCTCACAACTTACTATAAAACTTACCACACTCATCTGTGAGATTATTTTCATGTACTGAATTTGATATCAATTTAATTTATAAAGTGCATTTCACAGGAAAATAAAAATCCACCCAACAGTTAAATCATGTTCCAGTAGGGAATATAATAAAAGATTATTTCAAAAAAATGATTCTAATCACTGCTCATTTCCTTGTACTAAATTTGACAGTAGACAATATGGTTCAACACATTGGCATCTCCCATGCTACTCTGCCTTGCTGCTATAGACCTTTATGCTACACCTTGGGAATCTTTATGCCACTATCCTTGCTTCCATGCCCAGACCTTAAACCTTGGAGTTTTCTTAGCTACTGTGTCTTGCTGTCATTGCTAGACCTTACACCTTGAGTTTTCTTGCCAGTCTGGGGATCTGCATTGCACCTCTCATGGGTTTTTTTTTTTTGATGTCTTAAAGCCACTTGTGTGCTACTTAGCCCCTTTATCAGTGCTTTGAGGATTTTCTGCATCTTTTCTTGCTTTGTTCCTCCCCCCCCCCCCCGCCCCGCCCTCTTCATTGTACCTTAGGATGCTTATGGTCATTTTAAGTGGCAGTTTGCCACTTAAGATGCCATTAAGGGTTAATTTCACTATTGCTGGTGCCCTCTTTTGGAGCCTTGTGGTGTTATTACCATACTTGCTTCCCTTTTGGTTTGTTATACTGTGTTTTGTCCCCAGAACTAAAAAAAGATACAGATTTCATTACTGTGGCAAGGCACTTTTTTTCTATATTTCTTCCTTTTCTCCAACCCCTCCGCAATCTCAGTCTGGCAATTTCACCCTGTTTGATGGTTAATTACACTTGTGTTGTTTGTCTGAAAAAGCTCTCATTCAGAAAGAAAAAATACAGGCACATGAGAAAAGATGCTCAAGAGAAATCATTTACTAAATGTTTTAAGAGGTCAGAGAACTGTAAGAGAGAACTCATGCAAAACCAGAAAATCAGAGTATAAAACAACAGACTTCTGCTATAGAATATGGTAAATGGTTTCTAAATAGAGCTACCCTCACCATTTTTCCAGGAAAACCTCAGTACACTTATTACATAAATCATTTAGATGCCCTGCATGTGATAACAGGCTCCTTCAAAAAGCCCAAATTCACAAGAAAATCAATATTCCACTCAGCAGCTAGATCAAGTTCCAGTAGAAAAATGTAATCCCATGCTTATTTCCAGAAAATGATACATCACACTGCATTCTCCTGTGCTGATTCTGACAATTGGCAAAGGTGCTTGAATAGAATGACTGGCGTCTTCCATGCCCCTCTGCTTTGCTGCTATGCTCCTCATGCTATACCTTTGGGACCTTTGCACCACTCAGCCTTGCTGCCATGCCTTTACACTTTGGGGTTCTTTCTGCTACTGTGCCTTGATGCCATACCCCAGACCTTATACTTTGAGATGTCCTTGCCAGTCGTGGGGGGGGGGGGGGGGGGGGGGGGGAGGGGAGCTGCTGTGCATCTCTCGTGGGGCTTTTTGAAGTCTTGATGTCACTCTTTCTGTTGCTTGGTCTTTTTATCAGTGCCTTGGGTTTTTTTTTATGCCACCCTTTCTGCTTTGTTTCTCTTTCAAGGTGCCTTAGCATGCCCATGCCACTTTTGGTGCCATTTTGCTTCTCATGATGCCCTCTTTTGGAGTCTTGGAATGATTTTCGCACATTAGCAAACAGAATGTTGGGACTTATTAGAAAGGGAATGGTGAATAAAACGGAAAATGTCATAATGCCTCTGTATCGCTCCATGCTGAGACCACACCTTGTATACTGTGTACAATTCTGGTCGCTACATCTCAAAAAAGATATAATTGCAATGGAGAAGGTACAGAGAAGGGCTACCAAAATGATAAGGGGAATGGAACAACTCCTCTATGAGGAAAGACTAAAGAGGTTAGGACTTTTCAGCTTGGAGAAGAGACGACTGAGGGGGGATATGATAGAGGTGTTTAAAATCATGAGAGGTCTAGAACGGGTAGATGTGAATCGGTTATTTACTCTTTCGGATAGTAGAAAGACTAGGGGGCACTCCATGAAGTTAGCATGGGGCACATTTAAAACTAATCGGAGAAAGTTCTTTTTTACTCAATGCACAATTAAACTCTGGAATTTGTTGCCAGAGGATGTGGTTAGAGCAGTTAGTATAGCTGTGTTTAAAAAAGGATTGGATAAGTTCTTGGAGGAGAAGTCCATTACCTGCTATTAAGTTCACTTAGAGAATAGCCACTGCCATTAGCAATGGTTACATAGAATAGACTTAGTTTTTGAGTACTTGCCAGGTTCTTATGGCCTGGATTGGCCACTGTTGGAAACAGGATGCTGGGCTTGATGGACCCTTGGTCTGACCCAGTATGGCATTTTCTTATGTTCTTATGTTCTCTTTGCTTCTCTGGTGATGCGTTGGATAATTCCTGCCAATGCTAATACCCCTTTGTGGAGTTTTAGGCTATTTATGCCACTTTTGGTGCTACTTTGCCATAGTCTAGGTACTTTGAAGTTCTTTCCCCCTCCTGATTTATCCCTACAATTTTCATGAGAATTGATAAGAAAACCACAGTTCTGGAGCCCAACATCCCTCTATTGATTTTAATGGAAAACAAATGAACAAATAAAACAAATAAATGACTATTTTTTTTTTTTGTTGTTTTGAAATAAATGAAATAAATTTAGGTCCCAATGAAACAAATGAACGAACCAAAACAATTTTTTTCTTCTGCACATTCCTAATAGGGGAGTAGTTCCAACCCTTTTATTATTTTGGTTGCCCTTCTCTGTATCTTTCCTAGTTTTACTATATTCTTTTTGAGGTGTGGTGACCAGAATTACATACAGTATTCTAGGTGTGTTCACACCATGGAGTGATGCTGAGGTATTATGATTTCTCTATTTTGTTCTTCATTCCTTTTCTAATAATTTCTAATATTCTGTTTGCTTTTCTGACTGCCACTACATATTGAGACAAGAATGTCAAGGTATTTTTTATGATGATGACTAGAGTCTGGATTTTCTAAGTTCTGCAAACTTAGAAAATCCGACGGTAACGGGAGGCGGGGGGGTGAAGCAGGGGGCGGGCCTGCAAACGTCGGCAGCAATTGCACCACCGTAGTGCTATCACTGCCGGCTTTTGCAGACCAGTAGCACCATCGTGAAAGGTGTTGAGAATACTCAACGACTACCTATTAGATTCCAAACCAGACATCTGTGCAATCACAGAAACCTGGTTGAAACCTTCAGATACAGTGCTACTAAATCAGCTCCCCACCCAAACATACGACCTCCTCTCTATCCCCAGACTTAAAAAAAGAGGAGGAGGCCTGCTTTTAGCTGCTAAAAAAGGGCTAGGCCTTAGCGTGCACCACACAAGTGCCACTTCTAACCTTGAATTAGCCTTCTTCAAATCAAACTCTCTCCAAATCGGATTAATTTACGCTCCTCCAGGAAAATTAGAATCCGACCCTTCTCCGGTTACCGAATTCCTAGTAAAACACTTCAATGCGGACAAACCTGCAATTCTGCTTGGAGACTTTAACCTGCATGTGGACGCCCCACCTTATTCCTCAAACTGCGAAACGCTACTGGCTTCTCTTAGGCACCTGGGATTCAGACAAATTGTTAACAGTCCGACCCACAAAGCGGGCCATACCCTAGACCTCATTTTTATAAACGAGGGCATCTCATACTCTGCCAACCCAATATGTACTCCTGTTCCCTGGTCGGACCACCAGATCATCTCTACAGTCTTAGAGATTAAGGATCACCTTCCCCATGCCTTCCCCAAAACTACCATCATCTTCAGGAAACCGGGCTCCATAGAAACCATTAGCACGCACCTCACCAACGATCTACCGAACCTCGACCTCTCCGACGCCAACAAAGCAACCTCATCCTGGATCAACATCACCAGCAAAATAGCTGAACAAACCTGCCCAACGTCCTCTAAAACATTACATCCCGACCGGGACAACAGGAAACCATGGTTCTCGCCTGAATTAAAATCCCTCAAGCAAGACCTAAGAAATAAAGAACATAGATGGCGCAAAAACCCTTCCACCACCACCCTAGCTGACTACAAATCCCTCCTAAACTCCTACAGGATCTCCATCAACAGAACGAAGTAGGATTTCTTTTCAAAAAAGATCCATCACTTCATGTTCGACTCCAAAGCACTGTTCTCCTATGTTTCAGCCCTCACCAAACCATCCACACCTCTCATTCCAGATGACCAAGCCACCAGTAAAGCCAAGGAACTGGCCAAATACTTCAAGAATAAAATTGCCATCCTCATCGTGCCCCTCATGGCGCCCAACCTTCAATCCCCTCCCACTCTCACCTCCAGCCCTCACCAACACGCTCTCCAGAATTTTTTGAACCTACGTCATCACTAGAAATAGAAAACATCCTCAAAAAACTTAAACCCTCCTCACACCCGTCAGACCACATACCGTCCAACCTGCTCTTCTCCATTCCAAATATCATAGCCAAGCCTATCGCAGATGTTATAAATTGCTCCCTGGCTCAAGGGCTTGTTCCAGACCAATTAAAGCTCGCAATCCTCAAACCTCTGCTAAAAAAAACACAACCTATCACCATCGGACCCAGCCAACTTCCGCCCCATAGCGAATCTACCAATGATCACCAAACTCATGGAAAAAATTGTAAATAAACAACTTTCTGAATACCTCGAAGAAAATGATATTCTCGCACCATCACAATTTGGCTTCCGCAAAGCGCTAAACATGGAATAACTACTTACCTCTCTCTTGGATACCATCCTCCTAAATCTGGAAAAAGGACAACCCCACTTACTCGCTCTTCTGGACCTCTCCGTGGCTTTTGACACCGTAAACCACTCTATCTTACTACAGTGGCTTTCAGACATAGGCATCAAAGGAACTGCTCTTAATTGGTTTCACTCTTTCCTAGAAAATAGGTTCTTCAAGGTGAGGATCAATAATAAAGAATCCCATCCAGTCAGATCTAACCTGGGAGTCCCACAGGGATCATCACTATCACCCACGGTATTCAACATCTACCTTCTCCCACTCTGCCAGTTACTTGCCAACCTAAAGTTAACGCACTACCTCTATGCTGACGACATCCAGATTCTCATCCCGATCACAGAGTCTCTTCAAAAAACATGGTCGCACTGGAATAGCTGCCTCCAATCTATCAACCTTCTCCTCACAAGCCTCAACCTGGTACTCAACACCAACAAGACTGAGATCCTGCTCATAGCGCATGACAACAACAAAGTCCTGCTCAATTCCCCAAGTTCTTCCCAACTAGCCAAAACATCCATTAATCACTCACCTCATGTGAGAGACCTAGGCGTTCTTCTGGACAACCAGATGAACTTAAAAAGATTCGTAAATAACATCACCAAAGAATGCTTCTTTAAATTGCAGGTTCTTAGAAAACTCAAACCACTCCTACACCTCTGTGACTTCCACTTGGTGCTCCAATCTATCATCCTGTCCAAAATCGATTACTGAAACTCACTCCTACTGGGCCTCCCTGTGAACACCATCAAGCCTCTTCAGATGGTCCAGAATGCGGTGGCCAGGATCCTTACCAATGCTAACAAAAGAGAACCCATCACACCTTTCCTTCAATATCTTCATTGGCTTCCAATCAAACACAGGATTCTCTTCAAAGTTCTCATGTTGATACACAAGGCCTTGCATAATATCTCCCCCCTCAATCTAAGCTACCAATTACGACCACACATCTCGAACAGACCGATCAGAAATGCATACAGAGACACTTTATACACCCCACCTGCTAAAACCTCGCTAAGAAACCGAGCCATGTCCACAGCTGGTCCCCCTCTCTGGAACTCGCTCCCGCCTGACCTACGACATGAACCCTGCTCGCTGGTCTTCAAAAAGAAACTCAAAACATGGCTTTTCAGTCAAGCCTTCCCAGAGAGATAATCGAACACAGAGGCTCCACTGGTCCTGCTAATGACGTCCCCAATCCTTTTCTTTTCCCCAGTCCTATCACTTCATGCACAGCAACACACTAGCTGTCTGACCCTGAGTCATCCCGCCTTCAGTGACCTTTCCCCCGCATCCTTTAGCTCCCTATTTACCCATTGAGCCAGAGCCTTAAACTACTCTTGCTCAAATGCATTACTCTCTTGCCTCCCGTGGTAACCTCTTTCCTTGACTTAAATTCATGTACATAGACCTTTAAGCCTATTGCTCACACAATAAGCCCTTAAGTATCCTTTATATTTATGAACCTTTTGGCTTTTCGATCTTAAATGTATTATGCTCTTTACCCCTGTTGTAACTCTCCCACCATGTATTCGCCTAGTGCTAGGTTCTTGTTCACACTTTAATAATATGTTATTTGTATCTCATGTTCTTTGTACTCGCCCTAGGCGACAGTTCAGTTCTTATGTAAACCGGTGTGATATGTATTCTATACAGGAACTTCGGTATAAAAAGTTAAAAATAAATAAATAAATAAATAATGTCCATGTAGTCCTACTCTCTGTTTTCTGTCTTTTAACCAGTTTGTAGTCCTGTATAGAACATTGACTCCTATCCCATGACTTTTTAATTTCCTGATGAGTCTCTCATGAGGGGCTTTGTCAAACATCTTCTGAAAATCCAAATAGACTATATCCACTGGTTCACCATTATCCACATGTTTTTTAATCTTTTCAAAAATATAGCAGATTGGTAAAGCAAAACTTCCCTGGGTACATCCATGTTGGCTGAATCTTGTTAAACTATGTCTATCTATATGTTCTGCAATGTTATTATTTAGAATAGGTTCTTCAATTTTTTGTGGCACTAGCATCAGGCTCAACAGAACATAGTTTCCTAGTTCACCCTGGAGTCCTTTTTAAAAAATAGCATTATATTGGCTACCCTCCAAACTTCAGGTACAATAGACATTTTAATGATAGATTACAAATTAGTAGTAATAGGTCATCAATTTTATTGTTTAGTTCTTTAAAAAATTTGTGGTTTTAACCATCTGGCCCAGGTGATCTGTTTTTGATGTATTGGAAAACGTTTTTATTATTAATTTTTGCCTCTAAGGCACATTTCTTTTCAAATTCTCTTTTTCCTGCCTTATTAATGTTTTGCATATAACTTGCCAGTGCTTTTGCTTTTCCTTTTTTTCTTCATTTGGATCTTCTTTTCATTGTTTAAAAGAAGTTGTTTTTGATTATAATGGCCTCTTTCACCTCACCTTTTAACCATGCTGCCAGTCATTTTGCTTTTCTTCCTCCTTTTTTAATGCATAAATACATTTGGAATGGATTTCCAAGATGCTATTTTTAAACAATATCCATGCTCAATGTTAATCTTTGCAACTATACCTTTTTATTTTTTCTAATTATTATCCTCATTTTATCATAGTCTCCCTTTTGAATGGTAAATGCTAGAACAATAGTTTTTCTTAATACCCTTCCTCAAGTTAAGTCAAATTTGATGACACAATCATCCTTATTGCCAAATGGCCTCACTACCATTTCCACTTGCACTAAATCCTGTTTCACTGAGGATTAAATCTAAAATAGCTCCCCCTCTTATCAGCTGCTGGACAAGCTGATCTATAAAACATCCATTTATTTAATCTAGAGACTTTACTTTCCTAGTAAATATTGGAGAATTGAGATCTCCCATTATTATTATGTTGGCAAACTTGTTAACTTTCCCAATTTCTCTAAACATTTCATCATATGTATGTTTTTCTGACTAGGTATATGGTGGTATACCCCCACTTCTTTACTCTTCCCCATCACACATGGAATTTCTATCCATAAAGATTTCTCAGTGCATTTAGTATCCTGCAATATTGTTATCATGTTTGATTCTATGCCAGCCATAACATATAATACAATAACCCCATGCCAATTAATTTGAACTTCCCTGTTAGTGTGATATAATTTGTACCCTGCTGTCACACTGTCCCATTGATTACCCTCCTTCCACCAGGTTTCTGAGATGTCAATTCTATCTACATTTTTATTCAGTGCTATACATTCTATCTTATCTTATTTTGTTTAGATGTAGGATATTTGCATATGGCAAACACACAACAAGGTGGAATCAGTAAAATGGACTTTATTGACTCTTGCCTGCCCGACTCTGGCCGAGTTTCGCTATACAAGCTGCTTCAGGGGCTATTTCAAACAGATAAAACCATGTAAAAGAGACATACAAACATGTAAATTTGTATCAACAAATAAATTGTAATATCAAAAACATAAAAATATTAAATGATATAAACAAATAAAATCAAAATCAATAATAAACATATTGCATTATAAAATGGACAAATGGGCATATATCTCAAATGTTTGTATTTATATATTAACCACTATACATCAATTCTGTAAACCACATGTATAATTGAGTGTACAAATACCATAGCAACACACTCATAAATATAATACATAAGCAAAGGGAGTGTATGTGTATATCTTATGAAACTACCTTTTGAGCGATCATATATTGATTATTAAATATGACCCACAAAATGGAAAAAAAAGGGGGGGAAAATGAAATTAAATAATACAAAGAAACAAAAGAAAATAAAAAATGAATAAATGAAATAATGAACTTCATAAAATATATATAAACATAATAGTGTACTTCCAAAAAATAATAATGATGACTTCAAAAAATAAAAAATAAAAAATTCAAAAAATAAATAAATAAATAAATATAGGGTATGTGTGACAATTCTTTCTTTACATATAGCCGTATGAAGAGGGAAATGTTTGGAATATTTAATAGTACCTTTGAGTCACTCGGGTAGGTTCAAATGAGCCCTTGTGTGGTAGAGAAGGGTGAGAGCTTGTCAGAAGGAGGGGAGAAGCAGGAACAGGAAGAAGTTTTACTTTAACTAGATGAAGAGACAGAGGAGTTGTAGGTTGAGGTGATGAGCATCACTGAGGATGAGCTTGTGCTGATGTACTTAGGAGTCGAGTTGTGGATGTGGAGACCCCCTCCAGGAAAGAAAAACCCTCATGGAGAAAGCTGGTCAGGAGCTCTAAATGAATGCTGCCATGGGGTGGATATAGTTGCAGCCATAGTGAAAGGGGAGCATAAACCCCAGCTGCAAACTATAGTGGGTGTTGGTAGTAAGACCTGGTTCCCTAAAAACCAGGCCCAACAAACACAGTCAAGGTATATAAAAAGCTCCAAATAAATAAATAAATAAATAAACTTAGGCTGTGCAGGAAGCAGTTGTGAGCGACATTCAGGAAGATTAAAATGAGAAGTTAATTCTTTGCTGCTGAGTTTTGATAAAACACTTAGAAACATAGAAGCATGATGGCAGAAAAAGACTGTATGACCCATCCAGTTTGCCTATCTGTCCAATTAATTTAGCATCACTTCCTTAGAGTCCTCCTATATTTATCCTATGCTTTCTTGAATTTAGATATTATTTTTGTTTCCACCACTTCTAGTGGGAGGCTGTTCCACACATCCACCGCCCTCTCTGTAAAGAAATATTTCCTAAGATTACTCCTGAATCTACCCCCTTTCACCATCATCTCATGACCCCTTATTATAGAGTAGGGGTGTGCATTCGGTCCCTACGTATTGGCAATCCGCAACGGATGTGCCAATATTCGTTGTATTCGTGGGGAAGCGAAATGTATCACGATTCCCCACTGATACAATGAATTTTCGACGAATTCACCGACAGTCAGCCCCTGTGACATAGTGAGGGCAAAGGTAGCGCCGGCGCCATTTTGAATACTGGCAATACGGCCCGAGTGCAGGAGGTCACTCCCGGACCCCCGCTGGACTTTTGGCAAGTCTTGTGGGGGTCAGGAGGCTCCCCCAAGCTGGCCAAAAGTCCTTGGGGGTCCAGCGGGGGTCCAGGAGTAATCTCCTGCACTCGTGCCGTCGGGTGCCAGGAACCAAAATGACGCCGATAGCCTTGCCCTTACAATGTCACAGGGGCTACCGGTGCCATTGGTCAGCCCCTGTCACATGGCAGGAGCACAAGATGGCGCTGATGGCCATGTGACAGGGGCTGACCAATGGCACCGGTAGCCCCTGTGACATAGTAGGGCAAAGGCTATCAGCGCCATTTTGAACTGGTACCGAGGGTGTGAGAGTGCTCCCGGACCCCCGCTGGACCACCAGGGAGTTTTGGTAAGTCTTGGGGTGGTAAGGAGGGGGGGGGGGGGTTTGTAGTAAATTTAATTTTAGCCGGGTAACGAATAGGATTCGACGTATAACCGTATCGGGATGCCATACGGACGTATGCAACTATCTGCCCCCCGACAAATATGTATCCCGAATGCAACGTATGGCGTCCCTCTGCACATCCCTATTATAGAGCCTACTTTCCATTGAAAAAGGCTTACCTCCTGTGCATGGAAACTTTCGAGAATTTTGAATGCTCTTTATTATGTCTCCCATATCTTGCTTTTCCTCTAGGATATACATGTTTAAATCTATCCCAATATGCTTTAGAACGAAGACCACTGACCATTTTAGTAGCCCGCACCATTCTTTAAGATGGCGCCAGCCATCCATTGCTCCTACTATGTGACAGGGGCCGGCCAGTGACACCGATAGCCCCTGTCACATGGTAAGGGCAAAGGGCCACCGGCACCATTTTGTTTACTGGCAGCCGATGGGCCGAGAGTAGGAGATCACTCCCGGGACCCCCACTGGACCACCTGGTACTTTAGGAAAGTTGGGGGGGGGGGGGGTCGGGAGGGTGGAGGATTCTAAATAATTAGATTTAAAGGGTCAGGGTGGGGTTTTTTTGGCTCGGGACAGCCGAAAACAAAAACCGTCCGGGCCTGTGGGAAATGGAATTTCCCGCGGGTCCACAATCCTGAAACAGGAACCGATTCTGGCACCCGATTCACATCTCTAATGTGCATTCATTCAGGATGAATTAGGCATCAGATACAATTACCCCCAGATCCCGCTCTTCCTTACTGCTTAGATTTAAAGGGTCAGGGTGGGGTTTTTTTGGCTCGGGACAGCCGAAAACAAAAACCGTCCGGGCCTGTGGGAAACAGAATTTCCCGCGGGTCCACAATCCTGAAACAGGAACCGATTCTGGCACCCGATTCACATCTCTAATGTGCATTCGTTCAGGATGAATTAGGCATCAGATACAATTATCCCCAGATCCCGCTCTTCCTTAGTGCTTTGAAGAATTTCATTTCTAATACTGAACCTTTCCCTTGGGTTTTTGCATCCTAAATGCATTACTCTGCATTTTTAGCATTAATCTTAGCTACTAGACCTTAGACCATTCCTTGACCTTTGCTAAATCCCCCCTCATGTTTTCCACTTCTTCTTGGCTGTCCACCCTGTTACAGGTTTTGGTAAAAAACCCAAACCTTTCCTGACAACCCTTCTTTTATGTTGTTCTAAAAAATGTTGAAAACAAACAGTCCAAGGACTGATCCCTGAGAGACTGTTATGTTTGTGAACCCTTGGGCTGGTTGGAACAGAAGATGGAGTGCTGTAGTAGTCCACAGCGGATGTCCCAACCAGGAGGCGGTTCGGAAGCTCGATGCTGGCTGATGCTCTGGTCTATGGTGAAGTCCTTTGCGACCAAGGACTAGACCCTCACTGGACGAATGGACGGTGTTGGACTTGTAGAGGAAGAAGACTCTTCGCCCTGGAGACCGGCACTCCCCCGGGAGGAGCCCTTAGGAGTCCAGCCGCTGGGACTTTAGGAGATTCACCCTGGAAGCCGAAGTCCCCCCAGGAAGAGCCCGTAGGGACATGGCCGCTGGGGCTTAGGCGACTTCCTGATGATGCGGATGGTCCGGATGCAGGCGCCTCCTGCAGGTCGTGGTTCCGGACGGCTGGCACCTCCAGCAGGTCGTAGGAAATCCAGAAGTCAGTCCAGGAGTCGGAGTCCAAGGATGGTCCGCAGCTAGTCCAGAGGTCGATATCCAGAGAGCGGTCCGCAGCCAGTCCAGGGTCGGAGCCAGAGAGCGATCCAAAGCCAGTCCAGGGGTCAGAGCCAGAGAGCGATCCAAAGCCAGTCCAGGGGTCAAGTCCAGAAGAATCCACAGCAAGGGAAGCAGGCAGAAGCGGGACGAAGACAACCAGGAACACAGCAAACACTGGACAAGTCCAGGAACCTTGTTGCAAGGCACTGGGGGATCCTAGAAGCAAGATATTTATGGCTGAAGACGTCTGACATCATCCTCAGCTGTGCAGCTGATTTTCCCTTTAAGAAAGGCTCCTCCCCGCGTGCGCGTGTCAGGGGTCGGGGCCAGCCGTGCCAAGTCGTCGACGTCTCTCCCGAGAGACGTGCTGAGGGGCCTGCAGGTCCGGGGAAGCTCTGAAACAGCCCGGGCCGCCCCCGAGGTAGGTGGAGGGACCGGGGCATGGCCCGGGACCGCAACAGAGACACCACTAGTAACAACCTTCTCCTCATAGGAAACTCCATTTATTACTACACTTTATCGCCTCCCACTCAGCCAATGTCTAACCCAATCAGTCATGCTAGAACCCATTCCAAAAATTGCACTATCCTCTTCTTTAGCAGCAATTCCATTAGTTAGATCACCATGGAGATCAGATTGACTGGCATGTAGTTCCCAGCCTCCTGCTTACTTCCACTTTTATTAATAGGATCCACATCTGCCCTTTTCTAGTTCTCCAGAAATACTCCAGACTCAAAGGAAGCATTGAAAAGGTCAGCCTGCTACATCAAGGTGATGCTATCCTTCCAGGAAATCTTGCTTCTCCAAGCAGATTGGAGTTGGGACTTTACTCTTATGTTCATCAAGTTTTCCTTTCTATATATCTCTCTGTCTGCCTCATATTCTTCAGGTCTGTTACTCTAGCCTAAAGAGGCTGAACTCATTATGTGAGAGCAAGGAGCACTTTGCATCAAGTGCAGACATACAATTTCTCATTAACTCAGGCCTGAATTTAGGCATAGGCAAATGCATAGGGTATCACATTTTGAAGGTGCAAAATATCCAGGCCAAATTATATCCAGGCCAAATAAGAGCCAACGTTTATTTTGCTTTAGGGCCATGAGTCAAAATCTTCAATCTGGTCATGCACCAAGTCTTAGATATTCATACATGGTTGAAAAGACTGAATGGCCCCTATCCCCTTTCTGGACTGCTTTCTGCTTCTTAATATTGTTGAGTTGATAGTTAATTAACAGCTCGATCCAGTAAAGTCCGTGGGAGAGCGGACTAACGCCCGCTCTCCCGGCGCGCGCACCGGCCCCTCGCCGGTGCGCGCGATCCAGTATTTAAATTAGGCGACGCGGTGCAAACGAGGAAAAAGAGGCGCTAGGGACACTAGCGCGTCCCTAGCGCCTCCTTTTGGCCTGGAGCGGCGGCTGTCAGCGGGTTTGACAGCCGACGCTCAATTTTGCCGGCGTCGGTTCTCGAGCCCGCTGACAGCCATGGGCTCGGAAACCGGACGCCGGCAAAATTGAGCGTCCGGTTTTCGGCCCGACAGCCGCGGGCCGAATTCAAAATTTTTTATTTTTTTTTTTACTTTTTTTTTACTTTTGGGGACCTCCAACTTAATATCGCTATGATATTAAGTCGGAGGGTGCACAGAAAAGCAGTTTTTACTGCTTTTCTGTGCACTTCCCTGGCGCCGGAAGAAATTAGCGCCGACCTTTGGGCGGCGCTAATTTCTTAGAGTAAAATGTGCGGCTTGGCTGCACATTTTACTTACTGGATCGCTCAGGAATACCTAATAGGGCCATCAACATGCATTTGCATGTTGAGGGCGCTATTAGGTGCCGCGGGTGGGCCGCGTGTTTTCCTCCCCTTACTGAATAAGGGGTAAGGGAAAACACGCGTCCAGAGCAGGGTGACAGTGCGCTCCGACGGAGCACACTTTACTGGATCGACCTGTAAGGGAGCAGAGATGCCTAATCTAATTTATAGTCCTTTAAATTTATTTGGTATATTTTATGTTACTTTTCAAATGACCTGCAAAGGGACAACAGTTTATCGCTTCGTAAGGGATGGATTACTCCCTTGTTTTATCTAAATCACTGATTGATTTTTGAAGTGGAAATGTTTCCTTTGTCCTCTTAACTAGGATAATAGTCTATAAAGAAAAGAATACGCTTGAGGTGGGAAGAACTGGGTGGGAAAGAAGGAAAAAATACACTGAAAATCAACCTAGCTTTCTATTTTATATCAAATACATACTAAACATTAAACTAGCTTACTCTTTTTAAAAGCAAACATGCACTGAAAGTTAACTTAGTTTTCATTTTTTAAACTACACACTGAAAGTAAACCTAACTTTTTTTCTTTTTTTAAATCAAGCACACATATTGAAAATTAGCCCAGCTTATTTTTTTATGGTTAAATCTTTTTATTGTTTTAAGTAAAACACACATCATAGAAACATAGAAATGATGGCAGAAGAAGACAAAACAGCCCATCAGTCTGCCCAGCAAGCTTTCACACTCATTTTTTTCTCATACTTATCTGTTACTCTTGGCCGTTGAAGCAGTGAGCTGCACTGGATATGTATTTCAAGTGAAGTATCAGGCTTAGTTGATTCGGGGTATAACCGCCGCAACAAGCAAGCTACTCCCCCGCTTTATTGTGAATGCAAATCCTTTTTTCCACATTTCCTCTTGCTGTTGAAGCATAGAGCAATGTTGGAGTCGCATTAACCATGTGTATGTTTATTGAATAAGGGTATTAATCTCCAGGTAGTAGCTGTCATTCCTACAAGCCATCCCCATGCCTCTTCTCTTCATTCACATCCTCTAGACTTTATGGATCCACAGTGTTTATCCCACGCCCCTTTGAAATCCTTCACAGTTTTGGTCTTCACCACTTCCTCCGGAAGGGTGTTCCAGGCATCCACTACCCTCTCCTTGAAGAAATAGTTCCTGACATTGGTTCCGAGTCTTCCTCTCTGGAGCTTCAAATCGTGACCCCTGGATCTGCTGATTTTTTTTCCAGTGGAAAAGGTTTGTTGTTGTCTTTGGATCATTAAAACTTTTCAAGTATCTGAAAGTCTGTCTCATATCACCTTGGCTCCTCCTTTCCTCCAGGGTGTACATATTTAGATTCTTCATCTCTCCTCATACAGTCAATCAATGAAGACCATCCACATTTTTGGTCGCCCTTCTCTGGACTGCCTCCAACTTGTCTCTATCCCTTCGGAGATACGGTGTCCAGAACTGAGCACAATACTCTAAGTGAGGCCTCACGAAGGACCTGTAAAAGGGGATAATCACTTCCCTTTTCTTACTCGTTATTCCTCACTCTATGTAGCCCAGCATTCTTCTGGAGTTAGCTATTGTCTTGTCACATTGTTTCATCGACTTCAGATCATTAGACATTATCACCCCAAGGTCTCTCTCTCCTACTCTGTGCATATCAGCCCTTTACCCCCCATCGAATACAGTTATTTATTTATTTATTTATTTAACAGCTTTTAATATACCGGTGTTCGTGCGGGCACATCGCACCGGTTTACAGTAAAAACTTGCGAAAGGCGGAAAGTTACAAAAAACAGGGCGCGGGTGTGGGAGCAGGCTAGAAAATAAGGGGCGGGTGTGGGGGGGGGGGAGAGGAAAGGGGAGGAAAGGATACCAGCTGTGAAAGTAGAGGAACGTAGCCATAGATATGGTGGAGGTATTTACAGGAGGAGGTAGTTACAGCAGAAGGGCTGCGGAGGTGTGATAACTTAGAGAGGGTTATACATAGTAACTTAATTACATTCTGAATTCTATACATAGTAACTTATTTACAGCAGTTTGCTAGTCAGAGCAGTCTTAAGGCGGCATGGTAACGATAATTCCGAGTGGGGGTGCAATGGATTGCGGTGGGGGGGGGGGAGATTGATTCAGGGGGGATTGTTTACGGGGGGTTGGTTTCAGGGTAGGCCTGTCTGAAGAGCCAGGTCTTGATGCCTTTTTTGAAATTGGTCAGGGAGGGTTCAAGGCAGAGGTGTGTCGGGAGGGAGTTCCAGAGGGCAGGGCCTGCGATGGTGAAGGCTCTTTCCCTGGTGGTGGAGAGATGTGCTGTTTTTAGGGGGGGCGTGTGTAGGGTGCCTGTATGGGAGGATCTTGTGTGGCGATGGGCAGTGTGAAAGTGGGGCATTTTCTTGAGCCAGGCGGGGTTGCTTTTGTAGAGGGTGTTGTGAAGTATGGTTAGGGTTTTGTATTGAGAGCGGAATTGGATGGGCAGCCAATGCAGTTGCGCAAGGATGGGGGTAATATGCTCTCTTTTGCGTGTGTTAGTAAGGATTCTTGCCATGGCGTTTTGTAATGTTTGTAGTGGTTTGATGGTGGATTGTGGGAGGCCTAGCAATAGGGCGTTGCAATAGTCCACTTTGGAAAATATTGTGGACTGTAGGACTAGACGGAAATCTTGTGTATGGAGTAGTGGCCTGAGTTTGTAGAAGCCTGCTTTAAGCAGGGACTTGATGTGTGGCTTGAAGCTGAGGTGTTGGTCAAGGGTGACTCCCAGGTCTCTTACAGAGGGGTTAGGGCGTGGGTGAGGGTGGAGGGGGTAGGTGTAGAGGGGGAAGCATGCAGAGGTTGCTTGGATATGAAGAGTAATTTGGTTTTGGTTGCATTAAGTGCAAGGTGGAGGTTAGTTAATAGGGAGTTGATAGCGACTAGGCAGGATTCCCAGAGGAGGATGGTTTCATTGAGGGTTTTTTGAATAGGGATGAGAATTTGCACATCGTCAGCATATAAGAAAAAGTCCAGACCTAGGTCAGAGAGCAGGTTGCAGAGTGGGAGGAGGTAGATATTGAAAAGGGTGGAGGAAAGGGAAGAGCCCTGGGGGACGCCTTGCATGAGGGGAACGTGAGCAGATTCAAAGTTATCGAGTTTTATCAGGTATTCTCTGTTAGTGAGGTAGGAGGTAAACCAGTCTAGAGCTGTGTCGGCAATGCCTATCTCTGCCAAGCGGGTAAGAAGGATTTGATGATTGACAGTGTCGAAGGCTGCCGATATATCTAGTAATGCAAGAAGGAACGAGTTACCTTGATCTAGACCGATGAGTATGGTGTCAGTGATAGCTAACAGGAGATTCTCTGTGTTACGGCCTTTTCTGAATCCAAATTGGGATGGGTGCAGGAGATTGTGTTCCTCGAGGTAGTCGGAGAGCTGAGTGTTGACTACTTTCTCCAGGACTTTTGCCAGGAAGGGGAGGTTGGAGATGGGCCTGTAGTTTGCAGGATCGGAGGGGTCAAGGGAGGGTTTTTTTAGGAGTGGCTTCACAACGGCAAGTTTGAGGGGATCTGGGACTTTGCCGAAGGTGAGGGAGCAGTTAATGAAGTTAGATAAGGGTTTGGCGATAGTGGTGGGAATGGAGAGGAGGGTTTTGGAGGGGATAGAGTCTGCGAGATGTGTAGCGGGTTTCATCTTTTTGAGGATGATCTCAATTTCAAGGGTAGATGTGAGGTCAAATGATTTGAAGCTGGTGCTACTGTGAGTTGGGAGGGGGCAGTTGGTTGTGGGGTTAAGGGGAAAGCGTAGGAGGATGCTGGATATTTTGTGTTGGAAATATTTTGCCAGCTCCTCACACTTTTCCTTGGGGTGTTCTTCGAGGGGGTGGGGTGGGGGGGTCTTGGTAAGATCTGCGACATAAGAAAAGAGGGCGTTGGCGTTGAATTGTAGGTCGTGAATATTTGAAGCATGGAAGTCCCTTTTGGCATTGATGGTGGCTTGCCGGTAGCCGAGCAGTGATTGTTTATACACTGCTTTGTGTTGGGGGGAGGGTTGGCGGCGCCATAGGCGTTCTTTTGACCTGAGGTCCTGTTTTAAGTTTTGGAGTTCATTAGTGTACCAGGGTTTTTTTTTGTTCTGTAGGAGGGGGATTTCTTTGTGTATTAAGGGGCAGAGGTCATTGACTATAGACTTGGTGATATGATTCCAGGAGTATAGGGCTGCATCCAGGTCTGACAAGTCGAGGTTCTTTACAGCCTCGTCTAGTGCTGTGGTCATGGCTTCAGATGAGCAGGGTTTCCGGAAGGAGATAGTTTTTTTCCGGGCTTGTGGGATCAGGGAAGGGGAGTTAAGGCAGATTTGGGCATTGATGATGTAGTGGTCGGACCAGGGTATGGGGGTGGCTATAGGGCTGTTAGGTGCAGAAAGGTGGGAGTTGATAAAGAGGAGGTCGAGGGTATGACCTGCCTTGTGAGTGGGGGAGGCCATGAGCTGTCTGAAGCCTAGGGCTTCGAAAGTGGTAAGAAGGGTTTCGCAGGCCGGAGTATGAGGGAAGGAGTCCACATGGAGGTTAAAGTCTCCAAGTATGATTGTAGGGGTGTCTGATTTGAGGTTATCTACAATAAATTCAATGAGGGGGGAGGGGTCGTGTTCGAGAAAGTTGGGAGGGGTGTAGATGAGGCATATCTGTAGGGCAGGTGATTTGAAAAGCCCGATTTCTAGTCTGGGGGGGGCAGAGGGGTTGGAGTTTGAGGTTAAGGTGCTTTTTTGCTGCTAGGAGTAGCCCGCCACCTCTCTTTTTGGGTCTTGGGATGGAGAATATGTCGTATAGGTGTTCGGGGAGCTGGTTGAGGTAGACATGGTCTGAATCTTTGAGCCATGATTCAGTGATCGCACATAGGTCAGGATTGTCATCTATGAGCAGGTCGTGGATGATGGGTGCTTTTTTGAGGATAGATTGTGCATTTATAAGGGTTAGGGTAAGTGTGGCTAGGCCAAGGAATTGGGTGAAGGGTGATATCATGATGGGTATTAGTGAGTTTCGTGGGTTAGAGATGTGAGGATGGGGTACGCTGGGTTTGCGCAGGTGAGGGAGGTGCAAGGTTGGGATGGATAGGATACACATGTCTGATGAGGAGAGGCAGATGACCTCAAGTTTTACAGTAGGGGGGGGATACGAGGTAATGAGGAGGCTGTGAAGACAGAAGAAGGTGCAGCTAGGGGTTAGGGTGCGGCTAGGGGTTAGGGTACAGCTAGGGGTTAGGGTAAGGGGCTGAGAACGGACTTATAGTGGTAGGTGAACGCTGTGCAGGGTGTCTGTGATGCCTGAGGGTGGAGAGGGGGAGGGCGGAGACTGGATTAGGTAGCACTAAGCTTGGAGGGAGAGGATGATGTTGTGCATTGCGAGGATAAAAACAGGCACATATATTCAGGATCAAAGAACAAGCACAGCTATACCGGAGTAAATACACAGGCACAGATATTCAGGATCAAAGAACAAGCACAGCTATACCGGAGTAAATACACAGGCACAGATATTCAGGATTAAAGAACATGCACAGCTATACAGGAGTAAATACACAGGCACAGATATTCAGAATCAGGCGACGTGGTATACTTATAGTCACAGATTGTTTGCCAAGGGGGAAGAAGGAAGCAGCACAAAGGGGGCGCTTATTTTAAAAGGGCTGCTTGGCTCTCTTCCCGGTGCTCAGGTGGACGTAGCTCCCGCCGCTGGACTGGCGGCAGTGGTGCTCAAGGAGGCAGTGGGGGTGAACTTTAGCGAGGTTGGACGGAAGCGGGGAGGACTTCGCCAGTTCTGTGCACGGGTGCGTACGAAGGGGCGAACAAAGGGGCCTTTGTCACGCTCCTTCGGCGCGCGGCACCCGGTGCGCGGCGCCGAAAAGCAGTGTTGGGGTTTAAAGCCCCTAAGGAAGCCTCCCGGTTGGTTGGTCGGGCTTCCCTCCCTCGGATTGGTTGGTCCTCGGGGAGAGGGCGGAGCGCAGCGTGAGGTCGGCGAGGGACGTCGGTTCGGCGCAGCGAGCCTCGTGGCCGGTGGGGGAGCCGTCTGTGGAAGGTAAGCAGGGAAAACACCAGGCCTTACCCCGATGGGCTCTCGCGCTGGCTGCGCAGGCCCAGGCTCCCACCCCAAGTCGGGCATCCGAGGCAGGTCCGGTCGCTGAGGCAAAAGGGCGCCGAAAAGCAGTGTTGGGGTTTAAAGCCCCTAAGGAAGCCTCCCGGTTGGTTGGTCGGGCTTCCCTCCCTCGGATTGGTTGGTCCTCGGGGAGAGGGCGGAGCGCAGCGTGAGGTCGGCGAGGGACGTCGGTTCTTTCGGATTTCCACACTCCATATGCATGACTCTGCACTTCTTGGAATTGAATCTGCCATATCTTCGACCACTCTTCCAGCTTCCTTAAATCCAGTCTCATTCTCTCCACTCCTTCCGGTGTGTCCACTCTGTTGCAGATCTTAGTGTCATCCGCAAAAAGACAAACTTTACCTTCTATTCCATCCGCAATGTCACTCACAAAGATATTGAACAGGGCTGGTCCCAACACCGATCCTTGCGGCACTCCACTTAACACCGCTCTCTCTTCAGAGTAAGATCCATTTACCATCACACATTGTCTTCTGTCCATCAACCAGTTTGCACTCCAGGCCACCACCTCAGCACTCAATCCTAAGCTTCTCATTTTATTCACCAGCTTCCTGTGCAGGACCGTATCAATAGCTTTACTGAAATCCAAGTAGATGACATCGAGCACTCTTCTTTGATCCAATTCCCTAGTCACCAAGTCAAAAAAGTCAATCAGATTTGTCTGACAGGATTTCTCCTGGTGAATCCACACTGCCTCTAGTCCAGAAATTCTTCCGACTGAAGATAGTTCACTATTCTTTCTTTCAGCAGTGACTCCATTACTTTTCCCACCACTGAGGTGAGGCTAACCAGTCTGTAGTTACCAGCCTCCTCTCTACTCCCACTCTTGTGAAGTGGGACCACCACCACTCTTCTCCTATCACTCAGCACCATTCCCATTTCTAGGGATCTATTGAACAGGTCACACAGTGGACCTGCCAGCATATCTTTGAGCTCCCTCAGTATCCTGGGATAAACCTCATCAGACCCTAGGGGTGTGCATTCGTTTGCAACGTATTGGCAATCCGCAACGTATAGGGCCATATTCGTTGTATTCATGGGAAAGCGAAACGTATCGCGATTCCCATTGCTCCTACCATGTGACAGGGGCCGACCAATGGCACTGGTAGCCCCTGTGACACAGTAAAGTCAAAGGCTATTGGCGCCATTTGGAATACCAGCAGCCGACGGTGTGAGTGCAGTAGATGGCTCCCGGACCCCTGCTGGACCACCAGCGAGTTTTGGCAAGTCTTGGGGGGGGGGGGGTCAGGAAGGTGGGGGGTTGTAGTTAATTTAATTTTAGCCGGGAAACGAATAAGAATGGAATGCATGAACAGATCGGGGCCCTCCCTTGCCGAATGCAATGTATCTGCCCCCCCCCCCACAAATAGGAATACCGAATGTAATGTATGTGGTCCCTCTGCATATCCCTATCAGACCCCATGGCTTTGACCACTTTCAGTTTCCCCAGCTCTTCCCATAAATTCTCTACTGTAAATGGTCCTTCTCCAGAGTCCTCTTTAGCGAACACTGAAGTGAAGTATTCATTTAATATTTCTGCCATTTCTTCGTCTCTCTCCACACATTGATCCTTTTCACCTTTCAATTTCACTATATCACTTTTGTCTTTTCTCTGATGTATCTGAAAAATGTTTTGTCACCTCTCTTTACCTCTTTGGCAATCCTTCCTTCTACTTGACTTTTTGCCATCTTTGTCTGATCAGAGCCCCTTGGAAGGCATCCATTCTTTGTCTCCCTCAGTTCTACCAGATATTCTTCTTTGTGCTCCTCCCTTTGAGATCCTTTATATTTTTTGAACGCTGTTCTTTTAGCTTTTATTTTGTCAGCCACCTCCTTCGTGAACCAGATAGGTTTCATTTTTCTTTTGCTTTTCTTTACTTTTCTAACATACAGATTAGTTGCCTTGGTGATTGCTCCTTTTAGTTTGGTCCACTGTTGTTCCACATCTCTCTTGTTTTCCCAGCCTTCTAGTTCTTCCTCCAGGTACTTCCCCATTTCATCAAAGTCCGTGTTTTTGAACTGCAAAACTCGGGTCTTCATGTGTTTTCTCTGAATCCTTTTTGTGATATGAAACCATACCATTTGATGATCACTGGTGCTGAGGTGGGCACCCACCTGGACATCAGAGACATTATCTCCATTAATGAGCATTAAATTGAGTATAGCTCCCTCCCTCGAGGGTACCATTACCATTTGTTTGAACAGAGCCCCTTGCAGGGCATCCACTATTTCTCTACTATTGTTAGATTCTGCAGAAGGGATTCTCCGGTGTGCATCCGGTAGATTAAAGTCTCCAACGATCACCAATTTTCCCTTCTTTCCCATCTTTTCTATGTCTTCAACCAGATCTCTGTCAAGCTCTTCCTTTTGTTTTGGAGGCCTGTAAACCACTCCAATAAAAATGAATGCCCCATCATCTTTTTTTAGGTCAGCCCATATTGCTTCTTCATTGCCCCATCTTCCTTGCAGCTCAGATGCCTGGATATTGTTTTTGACATAAAGAGCCACTCCTCGCCCTTTCCTATCCTCTCTGTCCTTCCTTAACAAGTTATAGCCCGGTATGGCCGTATCCCAATCATGAGATTCCGTGAACCACGTCTCCGTGACAGCAACAACGTCCAAGTCCGCTTCCACCATTAGGGCTTGCAGATCTGGGATTTTATTGCCCAAACTACGTTTCAAGCTTTTCTCGTTCAGGTTACTGCTTTTCCTGGACTCCTTTTGTAACTTATTTAGTTGAGTTTTGTTATCTACTTCACCCTTTCCCTTTGCATTTGCGCAAAGGAAAAGATTAGTGCCTCTGTTGACATAGTCACCCAGCACAATGAGCTTTTTCCTTTGGTTACTGATCGTTTTATGGAATTTCTGTATGCATTGGGTTTCTTCTTTCTTTTCAGTTAACACTTCAATCTTTTTCGCAAGAACTTCTTCAGTATTTAGTACAGAGAAGGCCTTTTGTACTTGTTGCACTTGATACAGTGTGTGTCTCCGCATCACAGGTCTAATTCTACCAGAGCCCACTGTAATCCTGTTGTTTTTTGAGTTCCTTAATGCCCTGTGTGAGTGTGTGTGTGTGGGGGGGGGGGGGGGAGGGGTAGACTTGTGGGCTGTACAGCTGTCAAGAACGGGTGTCTGTGGGTCACAGGCTCCTACCTGAGCCCACTGTAAATCTCTTTTTCCTTGACTTTTGATTTTTCTATGGTAATGAGGAATTAATTCCTGAATAATGTAAAGTGGGTGCGACTTTCTTTAATGAAGCTAATTCAGCTTCAACTTCAGCCAGCTCCTTTTTCAAGGAAGAGAGTTCTGAACAAATGGGGCAAGCCCTAAGTTTCCAGATAATTTCCCTCACAATAAAGGCTCAACAATAGTTACTTTGGATAGTCCTAATTTTGGTAATTTATTTAATGGTTAACACCTAAGGAAATACTAATTTACTAATTTATTTTGTTGCCAATTATGTATTTAGGCAGCTATATCAGAAAAACAAACCTAGAGGTGGGAGGGAGTTAAACAGTTAACCTTTGGTCAAGGATGTTCTCAGGACTCTGTATCTTCAATTGAGTTTGATAAGACCCTCCCCCTGATTGGTTTACTAAGTTAAACTTTTACTTAGCTGGACACAAGAAGCTTTAGTGCATTCCTGGCTCCTCGCTGAGCACAGCCCACAATGGATCTGATTGACTCCTGCTGGTTATCTGAGCCAGTCACACCCAAGCTAGGTAGAGCAGGACACTTTCTGGAAGTTTATTTTGTCCTTGGCTTTAAATGACCCCTCAGCAATTTATGCCCCAATATTAATATCTAAACAGAGATTATTAGTGACAGCTAAATCCAAATAAGAGAGAGAATCTATCTAATTAAAAGCTAGATTGTTTTTTTTTTGTTTGTTTTTTCTTGAATATTAAAGAAAACCAACAGCAAAGAAACCCCAACAGCAAATTAATATAATATATTAATATTTAGAAAGAGAAAGAGATTATAATGAAATGAAAGCACAGACAGCAATATATTATACACAGAAGCCTTCTACAATAATTATAAATTAATAAAAACAGTTATTTCTTAGCTGTACACTGGAAACAGTCTGACTCCTCGCTGTGCACAACCCACATCACTTGATCATTGGTGGAATCTTTCAATATCCAGTTCAAGCAACAAGTAACACAGTATTGCTGATACCCCAAACAATTCCTATCCCCCCTCCCCCCCTCCCCCATGTAAATCATAGCAGTAAGAGATCTATCAACAACAGAGATCGAAAGTTCAGGAGAATAAAAAATCATTCCAACTTAAGCATTGCACTTGTGGGGACAATGATTGTATATATGTTTCCCATATATATAGAAATTCCTTCTTTTTCTTGAAGACATCAATTTTTTCTATGTATTTTTCAAACGTATTTGATTCTGTATTTGATTCTTCCAGAGCATTGTCATTGGAGACTCTGTTGCAAGCCAACATTGTAAAACACATTTCTTTGCCATTAACAATATTTGCATATCCACACTTTCTGATAAGAATCCACAAATTCAACATTTGGAAAAAGATCAAAAAGGAATATTTTAGCAGTAAACGTTAAAACAAGATCTGTGGATATAGCGACATATCGCATTACGAGGCGCCAGTATAAGGCAATCTTTGGATAGCTTCAAAAGTAATGACCCAAGTCCCTGTTGTTGTACCACATTTTTTACATCAGTCTATATCAGAAAGTTGCATTAGAAACACCCTATGTTGTGAGACATAGTATTGTACATTACATTTCCCGAAGAGTAGCTTTGCAGGTAAGAGATCTTATACGTTTGAACAATTTAACATATTCATTAGAAGTAAAAGTAATCCCCAATTCATTTACCCAGGCATTTAAAATTATTATGTAATTGTTATATTCTACCTTATTCATCAATAACTTATACCAGAAGGAAATTGTATGTTGGACAATATAATCTATTCTCTTGCTCCCAATCATTCAAGTGTAAGGATTTTATAAAATACCTAGTCTGAAATATATGCATAAAAATGCTTTTGATTTAGATCATACTCATCCATTAGCATTTGAAAAGTATGTATAGTTCCCTCATCATCAAAAAACAGTGAAATATTTCTCAAGCCATTAGATGTCTATTGTGAAAAAAACTCTGATTGTGTCCCTGAAAGAAAGGCTTTGTTGCCTTGAAGCAACATGAATTGATATACCTTATGTCATAGTTGTAACAAAGAGGAGAAATATCTCCATGTTTTAACTAATGGAATTATCAAAGGGTTGTTCTTAATATGCAGAGGCATAAGAACATAAGAAATTGCCAAGCTGGGTCAGACCAAGGGTCCATCAAGCCCAGCATCCTGTTTCTAACAGAGACCAAACCAGGCCGCAAGAACATGGCAATTACCCAAACACTAAGAAGATCCCATGCTACTGATGCAATTAATAGCAGTGGCTATTCCCTAAGTAAACTTGATTAATAGCCATTAATGGACTTCTCCTCCAAGAACTTATCCAAACCTTTTATGAACCCAGCTACACTAACTACACTAACCACATCCTCTGGCAACAAATTCCAGAGCTTTATTATGCATTGAGTAAAAAATAATTTTCTCCGATTAGTCTTAAATGTGTTACTTGCTAACTTCATGGAATGCACCCTAGTCCTTCTATTATTCGAAAGTGTAAATAACCGATTCACATCTACTCTTTCAAGACCACTCATGATCTTAAAGACCTCTATCATATCCCCCCTCAGCCGTCTCTTCTCCAAGTTGAACAGCCCTAACATCTTCAGCCTTTCCTCATAGGCAAAACCACTAGTGATGTGTGTAAAAGATAACTAGGATGGAAAGGGAAGAGATAAGCTTTTTCCACATCTATGGGAGTAAAATATCTTGACTCTTGAATCCAATCTCCTATATGTCTGAGATTACAGGCCAGGTTGTAAAATTTTAAATTAGCTAGGCCAATTCCCTTTTTCCCCATTTTCCTGTCAACTTCATTAGAGCTAGCTGAGGTTTATCACCTTTCCACAGGTATTTCTTCGATATCCAATCTACTCATATCATTCCACAGTGTATAGCATGGAAGAGTTTGAAAGAGATATAACCATTTAGGCAAAATCATCATTTGGAATAGCCCCACTTTGCCTGCTAATGATAGGGGAAAATTTGCCCACGTTTTCAATAAAGCCTTAGTAGAGAAATATAGTTTTAAGAAGTTGACAGAATACAACTAAAGAGATCTCTAGGAAGAAGATTTTCCAATTATTTGAAGGAATGTGTGATCTGAAAATTAGACCCCCATAAGTGATGAACCCATTCTTGAATGGGCAATGCTACTGATTTGACTTAGTTAAGTTTATGGCATGCTAATTGTCCATATGCAGTAAATTCTTGCAATAAAACCGCCAAAAAATCCAGGGGTTAGTAATATGGGTCAAAATGTCATTTGCAAATGCAGCTAATTTAAAAGTATGGGAGGCTGAGTTTCTCACTGGTATTTCCTTAATATCTGGATTATCTCTTGTCTTTTGTAAAATGTGTTCCAATGATAACACATACAATAATGGTGACAAAGGACAATCTTGCCTAATCAGTTTCAGTTGACAAAAAAACACTGACGAATACAACTGCCTTAGGAACATTATAAAGGGTTTTTAATACCTGTTTAAAAAACCCTTTGAACTTAAAAGCATTTAAGGTTTCAATTGTAAAATCCCATTCTAGCCTATTCAACGCTTTTTCTACATCAAAGCTTATAGCACTGATGGAAAGTCCCTCACCTTACTAGTGGCAATGGAGGCCAGAATGCATCGAATATTCATTACTGTGCAGCGATCTTTTACCAACTCCTCCTGATCCATATCTATCAACATGGGAAGAACTCTGTCCAATCTGTCTGCCATAAGTTTTGCTAGTAGTTTTACATCAAAATTTAATAATGAGATTAGTCAGTATGAGGCTGGTTGCATTAAATCTCTATCTGTTTTGGGCAGCACTACAATAGTGGCTTTGTTAAGCATGTATGGAAACTGACTCAAAGTAGTTAATTGCCAAAACATTCCACCTACTGGAAGACATATTTTAGCAGCCAGTATTTTGTAGAATTATGTGCGGAATCAATCAGGCTATAGGTGGTATTACCAACAGTGGGAGGATTGTCAGGAAAGGTTTGCCTTTTTGTGGATAATGCCAAAATCTGCAACAGGGTAGACTGCTAGGAAGGTGTGGAAAACATGAGGAAGAATCTAGCAAAACTCAAGGAATGGTCTAGAGTGAGGCAGCTAAGATTTAATGCTAAAAAAACATAGAGTCTTACATTTGGGGTAAAATTCTTCTAAGCATGAAAAAAGAGCAGGATCTAGAGATGATTGTATCTGATGATCTTATGTTGACTAAATAGGAAGATAAAACGATGGCAAAAGCCAGAAAGGTTTTTGGCCACATAGAAAGAGGAATGATCAGCAGAAAAAGGAGATATATTGTCCCTTATTGTCCCTAGGTACACCTCATTTAAAATACTATGTGCAGTTTAGGAGACCACTCCTTCAAAATGATATAAATCAGTTGGTCGGTCCAGAGGTCAGTGGTTAATGATCTTCAAATGGAGACATACTTAAAGATCTAAATGTATGCTCTAAAGGAAAGGTGGGAGAGGGTAGATATAAAAGAGACATTTTAATACTTCCAAGATTTCTGGGTCTGTGGAATGATAGTTTATGGATTGAGGGTGAAAAGGGGTAGACTCATGTATAATCTGTGGAAATATTTCTTTACAGAGATGATAGTTGATGAATGGAGCAGCCTCCCAATTAAGGTAGTGGAGACAAGGACAGTATCTGAATTCAAAGAAGCATGGAATAAATACAACAGATCACCTAGAAAGGATGGTAGGGATTGTAAGACCATACAGTTTCTTTCTGCCATCATGTTTCTAATGATGCTCACCTAATGCGCTTCACTGTTGCTACTACACTATATGAGTTTGCCCTTTTCTGCCCTTGCACCATACTAAAGGTGGAGATGGAAGCAGACAGTGACTCTTTCAGCTTCAAAGCCCAACCTGTATCTTGAACCAGTTTCCCCTATTATAGAAATCCCTTTCTGAGCTTGGCAAGAAAGCTTCTGGTCTTCATCCTAAGCCTTTCAACATCATTACTGCTACTTGCGCTTACCCAGGTTTCTCCAGAAGAAGAATCCCGCCCTCCCCCCCCCCCCCCCCCCCCCCCCCCGTTCCTCTTCCACTGCCCTGGTGCCAGTGATAAGATGAAATGTGTTCAAATAGATCACTAGTGGCTAGTGTCACAGTCAATGTACACCTGCAATTTCATTGGAAGTGCCTGAAAGGTGAAATATAAATAAAATAAATAAATAGTAGGGACAATAGACTGACAGACCAGAGAGCCACTTTTGTTGTAAACAAAGCACAGTGAACTGTCGATACTTGCTTTGTTCACAAAGGGGTACATTTTAAAAAACAGCGTGCACGCGTACTTTTGTTCGCGCAACCGGCGCGAACAAAAGTACGCCGGATTTTAAAAGATGCGCGCGTAGCCGCGCGTATCTTTTAAAATCCGGGGTCGGCGCACGCAAGGCTGCGCAAAATCGGCAGCCTGCACGCGCCGAGCCGCGCAGCCTGCCTCCTTTCCCTCCGAGGCCGGTCCGAAATCGGAGCGGCTTCGGAGGGAACTTTTTTTTGTCCCCCCCCACCTTTCCCTCCCTTTTCCTATCTAACCCACCCCT
This sequence comes from Rhinatrema bivittatum, assembly GCF_901001135.1. NCBI lineage: Eukaryota > Metazoa > Chordata > Amphibia > Gymnophiona > Rhinatrematidae > Rhinatrema > Rhinatrema bivittatum. The sequence continues at coordinate 641,920,804 of NC_042615.1, read as the reverse complement.
CCAGCCCTACCTAAATCCCCCCCCTACCTTGTTCGATGTAGTTACGCCTGCCGTTGGCAGGCATAACTTGCGCACGCCGGCTGGCCAGGCCCCGACACAGGCCGCTGTGTCGGGGCACTTGGCCACGCCCTGGACCACCCTGGACTGCAGACACACCCCCAGACAAACCCCCCGAACCACAGACATGCTCCCGGACCGCCCATTTTAGCAAGCCCCGGGACTTACGTGTGTCCCAGGGCTTTGTGCGCGCCGGCGGCCTATGCAAAATCTACCCCAAAGAATTTAGTGCATGAGTGACACACAGAAAAGTTAGTATAGGATTAGTGTTGGTAACTCATTTTTTACATAAAGAAAGTAAGCCTACCCCCCCCTCCCCCAGTAGTCAGTTACCTGCCATACTGAAATAGAGAATACCATTTCTCCTGCTAGTAGCAGCTCAAATAGGACACAGAGTTTAAAAGAACCCTTTGCTCTCTCCTCTAAATCTAAAGCAGTTTTTAAATCCCTGCTTTCTGTCTCTGAAATACAAAATGGTCATTAGCTGCTCAAAGAAATCTTGGTTTCACTGTCACCTAAAAAAAAAATGTGATGAAGTCAATCCACGCAGCTGCTTCTGAAATAGGCTGGATGAAAAAGTGCTGAAACATGATCAGTCCTTTTTTTCTCTTGTCCCATCCCTAACTGGCTTTGCTCTGTCTGACTTTGCTTTCCACATATACTTTAATGGAACTGAGGCAAATAAGTAAAAAAGGATTCACATTTTTGAGGGGAGTAAATCCATTAGGTTCATAGTGCTGAACCAAAAATCTTTCATCACATTCATCAATTTGGATGAATCCAAATGCATATCCCCAGTGTTTAACAGGGATGTGCAATTGTTTTAAATGATTTTGCAAAACACAATGAATAAGGGTTATTTTGTTTCATTCAGGTGGCCCTGAAAATAATTGAGGGGCCCCGAAATTAAACAAATCTTATTCATTTCATTCAGTTAAAAATTCCAGTTGGGCCTAGGCCAACTTTTTCTGAGTTACCTGATCCATCAGGTATCCTTAGCTGCAGCCAGGCTGGGTCCCGACGTCTGGGCCTCGACACAGGTCCAAGCCTGATACTGGATCCCAAACCGGAAGTCATGTCCCAATGCCTGCACCTTGGTACAGGGTGAAAACCAGGCCCTGAGCCCAGGACTCAGAGAGCTGTCACATATGTCTTCTTTCTTTATCTGTGTTCTTTAACCGGCATTGTCCACTGGAGTTGCACCAAGTTAATTAACTTTGGTGCATTCTCTCCAGTGGAGGGTGCCATTTGATGGATGGCAGTTCAAATAGGCATTGGGTTCCCAACATTGGGTTTGGGTCCAGGATGAGGGACCAGCATCAGGACCTGGCCTCCAGATTAAGCCCTGATGTTGGGCTTGGGCCCAGGTCTTGGTCTAGGCTGAGGTCCAGTTGTCAGGAGCTATCATCTGGGTAAGATCCTGGCATCAAGCCTGGCTCTGGGCTGAGGCATTGGCATTGGGACCCAGCCTCTGGGTCAAGGCCCTGGCATCAGTATATGGCCTCAAAGACAAACCACAGTGTCAGGCGTGGGGCTGGGCCATGGCCAAGGCTGAAGGCGAGACATCAGGACCCAATCTCTTGGTCAGGCCCCGGCATCAGGCCTGGTTCCAGGCAGAGGTTCCATCATCATGACCAGGCTTTCTGACCAAGGCTATGGTGTCAGGACTTTGCCTTTGGGCCAGGCCACAGATTTGGGCCTGGGTCCATACCTAGGCCAAAACTCAGGTATTGGGATCTGGCCACTGGGTTGGACCTCGACATGGGGCCTGGGTCTGTACCCTGGCATCTAGTTCAGGTTCCAGTGTCTGGTTTAGTCCTCAGAGTCAGGCCTAGGCTGAGGCATTGGGACCAGGCCTCTAAGCCTCAGCCTTGCATAGAGCCTAGACCAAGTTTGCGGCAACATATCGCAGCACTGGCTTATGTAAGGCCGAGGCTTCGACCTGGGTCTAGGCTTCACCAGTGGATCCCCACCAAACCAGGTAAGTAGGGGCAGGGCGAATCCTGGCCCTGGCATTATCCTAGGTGGGAGAGATGAATAGTGGGGTCGGGAAGGCCCGTTTTCTTTTTTTTCTTTTTTTGTTTGCTTTTGGAGGTTTTTTATGTTTGATTTGTTTTTGGTTTTTTTTTAATGAAAGAAATGAATCAAACATTAAATGAATCAAAATTCATGAGGAAAAAAACTTCTCAAAAACAAATCAAAAAACAAAACAAATTATTTACCCCTGCACTCCTTACTGTTTAATCTATAGCAGATTAATTGTCAGCTGTATAAGCACAAACATTTCCTACTAATCCCTCTGTAAAACTGCTTTTTATTCTTCTCTTATTTGGTCTTTATTTAAATCAGTCATCCAATTTATACTACTGCACATTTAATTTTTGTTTCGGAATTAAGTTGCCACCTTCTTTGTCACTACTGTGGCAAAGTGCTGAAACATCCCTATTCTTCTTTCAGTATTCAACTACTGAGGCATTCCAACAATCACATTTACTTCAAGTAGCTGAGGCATGCAATTTTCACTAAAAGTAATGGTTTGTTTTCCTCTAAAAAGTTGGGCAAGTGCCTCTTCAAACAAAACAGGATAACAATACTCTTATCCCTAGCATCTAAATAAACATTAAAAATGAAAAGAAGAAAAATCCATCATCTCAAAAAAATAATAAAAAAAATATAAAGTGATAGAAAAATGGCATATTAGATCATCTCATCTGCTCTTAAAAAACTGACCAAACTCTACTTTACATTATTCTTCTCTACTACATCCATAAATCTGGGACTTAACATATCTTTGCAGCTGTTTTCAAAATGTACTGGTACTGGTACATTTAAAATTCTATTACATGGTCTGGAAATTCCATCTCATATCTTAAAAGAGTTCACTCTGCAATTCTATATCAAACAAAATATTACTTTTATCCAAAGACTTGAAAAAATTAAAAAAAAGTTCAAATACATTTTCCTTCATCTTCCTAACCTTGCTTTTCACTGAGAAAAAAAGTAATGTAAATGTAAAGTTACACCCAAAGCTCTAGAGATGTGTTTTCATCTTTATACTGTCCTCTTTGTAGCTAGGCTTGATGAGAGAGTAGCTCTAAAATGGTGTATATGCTACTTATTTGTTATTCATGTACCAAAATGTTAATATTTTGTGACACAGATTTCTCATTAGCCACTCTTTTTATTTACCTTACTGATTACTCAATTTTCAGCAAAAGCGTAAAAGTGAATTTTAAAAGCCGGGCATGCACCTAAATCAGGAGATGGGCGACATGTGCATGTCCTCCCAGTTTAATAGACTGCACACATGCATGCACGAGTCTTGATGCATGAATATATTGCATCAGGAAAAAAGGGGTGGAATGTGGGCAGGGCATGGGCATTCCATGGCGAGGCCAAGAGAATTGCACGGAAGTACCTATGTACCTGGGTGAACAACCAGGTATATTTGAGTGTAAGTTACTTCTACTATGGAAGAGGTATAAATCTCAATAAAACTATTTCCAGGCATCTCCGAGGTGTTTGAGGGGTCTCAGTTAACTGGGGGGACTGCAAGCTAAAGAACCAGGGGTGTTTGGAGGACCTAACTTTGGACTGGGAAAACTGGTAGACAAACTGGCAAAACTTCTCTTGGCATGGATGCAGGCCTATTATAAAATTTCCTGACTTCAGCAGCTCAAAAACCACAAGCTAAAATGGGTGCCTATAGGTAAAAAAGGATAAGGAGACACCATATCATTCTCCCACATGGGGGAGTAAAATCCAATCCACAATTTAGTAAAGCTTAGGAATGTGCAGAAGACAAAAATTGTTCAGTTTCTTCATTTAATTTATTAAAACTTAATATTCCGCTTGATAAAACGTTATCCAAGTAGTAATACAAAATAATATAAAATACAATCATAATTATCAAAACTTAATCACAAAAAATAAAAACAGCATAACAATACAATTATATTTAACAAACTTAGGGCCTCATTTTCCACGCCGCTTGCACGCGATAAGGGACCTTTCGCATGCGAAAAGTCCCTTATCGCGTGCGATACCAGGATGGGGGTGGAGTCGGGGCGAAGTTGGCCCCGGAAGAGGAGGATTTGGGGCGTCACCGGGGCTGACTCTGCGCCGACGCCGCAGACAGCGAAACAGTAAGTGCCTTTTCGCGGCAGCTTTCGCTCCCAATAGCTACACCTCCTATGGTGGCGCTATTGGGTGCGAAACCGGCAGCGATCACACCGCTTTGGCCTAGGCCACCCCAGGCCGCCACTGCCATGCTAACGCAGCCTCACCACCGCTGCCGCCATGCTCTTCACGGCCCTGATGCCGCTGCCACTGCTCCTCTTCATGTGGCAGGAGAGCTGCCATCGTTCTTCATCTTCGTGGCCCAAATGCTGCTGTTGTTTCTCTTCTTTGTAGCTTGCACTGCCAACAAAGCCGCTGCCGCTCCTTTACCTTTGCGGCCCTGGTGCCTCCACTGGGATGCCTCCTCATGTGGCCCTGGTACTGCCGCCATTGCTTCCCCAAGCAGCAGGGATGCCACCGTCTGCTCCTGCCTCCTGAGCTTTTCTAGGTGCGGGTGTACACCTCACTTCTATATTTAAAGGGCTAGCAGTGGGAAAGCCCCGTGGCCCCAATGATGACTTCATCAGTCTGCTCCTTAGTCCAGTCCTATAAAAGGGCTCTTTTCCATTCCTTGGGGCCTTCGAATCAGATCCATGGTCATCTATGCTTCTCTCTCCGGTCAAGGTCTTCCGTGGTCTTCTCATGTCTTGATGGCTTCTTGTTTGATGTTCCTGGTCTCCTTCATCCTGATGTAACTGGTTCTGTTCTTCATTGGAGCTCCTTCATTGTCTCTTCAGTGTCCTGATGTTCCTTGTCCTGAAGTCCTGGTATTCCTTGTCCAGAGGTTCCGATGTTCCTTGTCCAGAAGTTCCTGATGTTCCATGTTCCAGTCCTAGCCCTGATGTCCTCGTCTCTGGCTCTTCACCCTGCTTCCAGGTTCCCTGCTTGTCCACCTTTCCTGGCGTGCCACCGTTGTGGTCCATGACCAGCCCATGGGGGGCTGTGTAGGGCGCTTCGTGGCACAAGGCCTGTCTTCATGTCTGCAGCACAAGTCTCCGGAAGGCTCCTTGTTTTTAATTCCGATGAGTGTTCCTAAATCCGAGTTCCAAGTCTTGAATTCTCTTGAATCCTTTCCCAGTCTTCTGAGTACCTTGTGCCTGCTTCTGCCCATGCCCAAGATGAAAGCCAGAACTTGCTTTGCTTCAGCGTGGTCTCCTAAATCCTTGACATGTTTCCAGTTCCAAGTCTTCACTTTCTTGTCTGGAGTTTGCTTCGCTTTCAGCGTGGTCCATGACCAGCCATGGGCGGCTGTGTAGGGCGCACTGTAGTGGGGTACTCACGCTGTACTAGTGCCTGAACTCTTAATCCTCGCCTGAGTCTTCCAAGTATTCTGAAACCTCATCTGAGTGTTCCAAGTTCCTTGAGTTCTTGTCTGAGTTTTCCAAGTATCCTGAAACCTTGTCTGAGTCTTCCAAGTTCCACAAATCCTCGTCTGAGTCTTCCAAGTTCCCGAGTTCCATGTTTCATTTTGCTCCTGCCCTCAGCCTCCATCTGGATTCATGCATTCGTCATTCCCAAGTGGTGGGTCCGGAAGGGCTACCAAGTAGCTGGAGGGCTACTCTTAAGACCAGCATTGTGTTGCTGGGTCTCACTGGTACATACAGGTCCAGTGGAGGGCTGAGCTTGCTTTGTTCTAGTTCCTGATGTTCCAAGTCTTGATCCTGGTCCAGCCTTGTTCCAACTCCAGCCCATGCCTAAACACTCTCACCTCCCATGGTGTGTGTCTTGGAGCTCCTTCCTGAGCCGTGCCATGGCCCAAGGGCTCACATCTCTCTGAGATAAAAAATAAATGTGTTTATTGGTGTCATTAGTTTTATTAATTTTTCATTAAAAGCTATGGGGAAAGCATTGCAGTCTTTTCTGAGTTCCAGAATAGTGATTTGTTTATCAATTATAATGAAACATGTAAGAAGACATCATCAGAAGGGGAAAGAACTGCAATGTTCTGGTAACATGGAATAGACTTAGTTTTGGAATAGACTTAGTTTTTGGGTACTTGCCAGGTTCTTATGGCCTGGATTGGCCACTGTTGGAAACAGTATGCTGGGCTTGATGGTCCCTTGGTCTGACCCAGTATGGAATTTTCTTATGTTCTTAAGGTAGTTAGACTGTAGCAAAGTGGCATCAAAAGTTGCATAAATAGTAGCCTAAGTCTCCACAAAGGAGCAAAAGGGTACCAGGATTACAGGATTGGCAGGAATTCTCTAAAACAACGTGAGTGGAGCAAAGAATCAGCAAGAGGAGAAAGAACACCCTAAGGTTCAAAGAGAGGATGCCAGCCCAGCAATAGTGTCATGAACACTTGATGGCATCACGGGAGGCAAAGTGGCATTGAAAATGGAATGAATATCCTAAAATACCATGAAGGGAAAATAAACCAGAAAACATGGCAGGAAAAATCCCAAGGTACAAATAAAGTGACCAAGAATCAGAAAGAGTGGTATCAAGATTTCAAAAGCATAGGAGAGGTGCATAGCAGCATCCCAGATTGGCAAGAAGACCTTAAGGTATAAGAGCTGGAGTATGCCAGGAAGGTACTGTGGTGGAAAGAAGTTAAGAACCCAAAGGCATAAAATCTTTGCATGGCAGGAAGGCTGAGTGGCAAAAGGATCTGATGGTGTAGGATGGGGCATAGCATTAAGGCAGAGTGGCATGGGAAATGCCAGTCATTCCATTCTGTCATATAGACAACTGGAGAGGGAAGGCCTCTCCCTGTCAAAGTATGGCTGCACCTGCCTGATTCAACAGTCCAGTAACATAAGTTTGTGTCATGGAGTAAGCCAGACCATGCATGTCATAGACACCTACATGGACAATATAGTGCAACTGGGAATAGGCTGTGAAATCAGTTATGGTTCATTGAATGATGCAGCAAGTGTGAGGAAGAACGGATAGCCGAGGCAAGAACAAGAGATGACAAGAAGGCGACTACCATAAATGATAACAATGGTATTAAAAGCCTGAAGTATATTTCAGTACCTTTGAAAAGCAATGTATGGCTAGGGAAATTTGAAAAGAGGACAAATACTGTAGGGGAAGGGGGTTTGGCAAGAACATTGAACACAGATAGAGCACTGGAGGAAGCGCGGTGTGGTACCAAGAGTGGCTTGAAATGGCAGCAGCAACAGTGGTGCGTCTAGATATATATAGAGAGAATTGGAATGGTAGGAGCAGAGTAGCTCAGAGAGAAGGCTTGCTGTAACACCCTCAAAGGTGTTTTCACAGTGCTTGCACATGAACAGAAGAGAGGAGTGAGTGAGCAACCTAGCTTTGCAAAAATGGTTTGGAGTAGTGGTAATAGAAGTAGTGTTGGTGATTAATTTATAAAAATTGAAATTGCAGTTGCAGAGCAATTCAGTGAGAAGTGTAGCTGTAACACCCCCCCAAAGCTGTGGTGTTGTCAGAGTCAGGTTCATGTACCATTTGCAAAATTCCTATGCAAGCAGAAAATGGAGTGTTCTTAGGGATAGCAAAGTCTATTTGCAAATAGTAAAGAATGGATGCTGAACTTATCTAAGACTTTTTTGATATGGTGGTTGGAGCATGGCATGCCACAGCTGTAAGTATCAAGCCACAGTATTTTTTGTTGGAGCATGGCATGCCACATCTGTCAGGCCACAGTGGTTTTTGTTGGAACATGGCATGCCACAGCTGAAGGTCTCAGGCCACAGTGGTTATGGTTGGACCATGGATTGCCTCAATTGTAAATTCAGATCACAGTTGTTATGGTTGGACCATGGCATGCTGCAGCTGTGTCAGGCTATAGTAGTTGTAGTTGGAGCATGCAATGCCACAGCTGGAGTATCAGATCACAGTGGTTATAGTTGGAGCAGGGCATGGCGCAGCTGTATGTGTCAGGCCATGGTGGTTATGGTTGGAGCGCAGGTGGAATTGTCAGGCCACCGTGGTTATGGTTCGAGCATGGCATTCCATAGCTATAAGTGTAATGCCACAGTGGTTATTATAAGAGTAGGAAAGACTGATAAAAGATAAGTTAGGCTTAACTGGTGGTATTTGGAGAAAAGGAAGCAGTGGATTTCAGTGGAGTCATGCTTCAGTGATGTTTGGCAGAGCATCTACAGGACCTTTAAATTCCTATCATTTCTCTTGCCACCTGCATAGCAAATCTGGAAATCCAAGCACAGGCAGATTAATTTTCAGGAACACTAGCTTCCCCATCAAATGTGGTGACAGGCTGGATCAATGAGGCCTTACAATGTCCCCTATTATTGAAAACACTCTTTTGCTGGGGATACTCAACTCACTTGTGGGTAAGAGGGATAACACTGAGCCACTCTCGTTAGCTCTGGTCAGATGCTGGACTTGTGGGACCAATATGCCAACACATATGGCAGCCTTTCTGCCCATAAGGGGGTGCTTATCCACAGCCTGTCTGCCCAGAAAGGGGGTAATATTCCAGTCAAGATGTGCCCAGAAGAGGGCGACTCTCCTGGATACTATTCCAGAGGTCCAGCCTTCTAAACATGTTCAAGCCTTGCCTTGTTTATCCAACCATGTCTTGTCTTGTTTACCTGTATAACAGTGTATATAGTTCTCAGGAAAATATTGACTCAGGAGAAGGGGGACTTAAAAGGGGGGATACTTTTAGGATCTCACCTGCTACTCAGTATTATCCTGCCTTTATTATGCTTCCCCACCAGCAGAGGCCCTCAATACGCCTCATCACTAGTCTTGCCAAGTTCCTTCTCACTGCCCTTGCCACACCAAAGTCCCAGCCCTATGTAACCCTGCCTTGCCAAAAGCTCCTTATCTTCTCATGGTGTCACTTCTGGCTCCGAGATCAGACCTTCGTTCTTGTCTTGCCTTATGGCCTACGGGCCTTCTGCTTTCCCTTTCCTTGCCTTGTTGTCTACAGGCATTCTACTTTGCCTTGCCTTGCCTTGAGACCCTCGGGCCTATTCTGCCTTGTATCCTGCCTTGAGCTTTTTGGGCCTATTCTGCCTGTTCTAAGCCTTGCTGCCTTTGGGCTTCTTTGTTCTTGTTTGATGTCTGTCTTGTCTAAGTCCTGCTCTAGTCTGCCTTGTTGGTCTTGTCCTGTTTGTTCCAGTATCCTGTCCAGTTCTACCTGTTCCAGAGTCCTTACTTTGTCCCACCCTTGTCTTATCTAGTTCCAAGTCCTGATTAGTATCTAGCTTTGCCTTGTCCTACCTGCCTTTTCCTTCTGGCCAAGCCTACCTGCTGTCTCCAGCCTGTCTTGTCCAACCCTGGCTTGGGTGGACTCACCACTATGATGTATTGCCACCACAGAGACCTACTCGCCCCCAGAACCTAAGAGCTCAACCTGCAGGAGAGGGGGCTGGCTAGGCAGAAAATCGGCCCTTGTCTTGCTCTGAGTCCTGCCTTGCAGTCCCCTGCCACTCCCCGGGTAGATTTCCTGGACTCTGGGGCCCATAACAGTTGATTCAGAACACACAGTGTAATACACAGAGCTCAATTCAACAGCTAGGTGCATAAGCAAGCAGGTGTCTCCACAATGGAAGACAGCTTCAAATGCAGGTGAAACAGTTAGTGGGGGTGTCCAGATGTCTCCAAACTCCTCCCTTCTGTTCTCCTCTATGATCTGCTGCTGGACCTCTTTGGATGAAAAATCCCAGGTTGAGAAAATATGTCTTCACTTTCACCAACCTCTGAGCAAGGAAAGATGACTCCAAAACATCGGGACCCAACTCAGAAAAAATATCAAAATAGGATTTCTTCACAAAATCAAAAAGGTAAAGCTTTCTTTCAGTCTTTAATGAAGTGACTCACCTCTGCCCCTCCTCTGACCAGGACCAGAGGTTATCCAGCATGGAAAAACCACCTTCACAAAGAAACCTTAAGAATGTTTCATAGTCCAAGATCTAGGCAGAACCTTCTAGGCATGTGGTGCCGGAAAAGAAAACACCTTTTCGACTGGTTAGATTAGAGGGCCCAACCAAAATAATAGGGAATAACTAACAGGTCCTCACTCTCCCACTCTAACAACAAAAAAAAAAAAGCCACACTACTCCTTCACTCCCCCTTCCTTATTCACACAGGAGTTCACCATTCTAGCAAGCCTCAGAAGAGGTGCTATTCAGAATGGTATACCCCTTCTCCTGAATTACTAACCCCAGGATTGGATGAGGGCTATCTAGTGGAGACCTAGAGGGTCTTTACTACTAAATTTACGACCTTCTCTTTTTAAAACCTATTCTTAATGTTTCAAAATTCTGAAGATCATTATTCTATAGCTGGCAAGCTTTTATTTGGATTTGTTTTTAAGTACATTGTAGATTTTAGTGAAACTCTATTGTTTTCTACAGAACTGAAGGAATTGACAGTTGGGTGCAAGCTATTTTTTTCATTTCAAGACTATATGGGGAGTATGAGTTAAAGCAAGAAGATATATGTTTCAATACATCCAGGACAAAAAACTCTAAATGTTGATGCCAAAGAAAATGATTAAATATTTGATAAAAGTGAAAAATATTGATTTAGAGAAGAATGATAAATTATATCACTTCAATAATATATGGGATTAAACTATATTTTTTATTTAATTTATTTCTGTTACTGCCATTTGATAAGGCTGTATTGATTTTGACTTAGAGAAGATAATTTTTAGTTTTGACTCATGGTTTGTCATGTACAGCAGGAAAGCTCAATAATGGCTACATTTAACTGAATGCTGTCTGCTGTCAACCAAGTGATGTCACCATTTTACAAAACTGTAGAAGACTTCACATTGGCATGGGTCAGTTAAATGTCAGGTAACAAAAAATGCAAATTGCTGGAATCTTATCACCAACAGCGAAATACATAGAGTTGGCTGGAGTACAAAAGAAAGTCCTCTTGGACCTTATGTCAGTGTTCCTGAGGCAGCAGATGAAAAATGAGTAATAAAACTGTTAATGTGCTGACTTTGAAGTGTCAAATGGTATGAAAGGTGTAGAAAAAAAGCTTAGCAAGTTAAAGTTACTATAATTAAATATAGTAATTGAGAATAATTACATTTATTATTGAGGCCAAAGTAGACATAATTGTTTCTGTTTATATCTTATTTAAAAGAAGTTCATATAGTAAAGTAGAATATCCTTTATTGCAGACAGGAGAACACAGTCAAGTTTAGGGCATATGCCAGAAGAAGTACTTTTGGTATGGCAAATTATATAGCATTTTGTTTGTATGATAGTGAAGCAAAGAAATGAAATGGTAGTAATTAATAAAAGAATAACTAATACCCAGCCCAGCACAATCCGGCGATGGATTAAACATGCGAGCTGCAACATATCTAAATGTGTGTTTCTGCATACGAATAGGTACCATATGCATGCTCCTTACTTGCATATCAAACTCTTCTTTTATATGTAACTGTTATCAGTCCTCAACTTAATAACCTTTGTTTGATCTTTGTAGTGTGATGATTTTGTTTTATATGCTTTTAAAATACAGAGATAATAATAATAATAAAAGATAATAACTATGTACAGCACTTCACAGTCACTGTAGCAGAAAAAAAAAAAAGACCAGGTGAGTCAAGAGGGGCCATGAGGGAATACTCCATGGGATCAATAGCATTCTGCAAATCCCAGAGTAGCTGAAATTTCCAATCCAGATTCCACAAACCAGGATCAAATTTAAGACACATGAACTCAATTAAGAAGTCTTTACTCATTTTGACCAGAATTAATTATAGGGTAACCTCGAGAAAATGAAGTGCACAAGTAACTTATAATATGTAGATATAGATTTTTACATAAAAAGATAACATGTTTTGTTTAAATAAACCTTTGCAAAGTTCATACAGGGATATAGCCTTGAAGAGTTCCTATTAAAATGAAATATTGTTACATATTTGGGTTCCTGTGCCCTTCTTGCCCCTGAGGCCATGGCTTCAGTGGCAAGATGGGTCCAACACAATTTATTTGGTATACACACTTTATCAGTAGTAGTGCTGCAGGCAGATAATGCTTACTCATATTTGTTCATCTCACTGTTTCCCAGGCAAGAGCTGTTTTAGTTCTCTGTGCTGCACCGCTACAGCCCTGGGGAATGGGGATACTGGCTCAGTTTAGATAATGGTGGTTACTCCACAGCACACTGGATGACATATAGCGCACACGCACTGGTCAGCATGTTCAGATACCATCAGCCTTTCCTGGGTACAGCTTCACCTCCTTTTCCTGTTACTCACTGGGCCTTCCAGTTTCTGCATGTTTCCCTCTCTTCCCTCTCTAGGTGAAAGGACCTCTCCTCTAGAGAGTCCCAGCCACTCTCCTAAATAGTGTCAGGCTTTTCCTGCCTCTAATTAAAATTGGCAGCCCCTAACTAGATGACACATAGTGCACAGGCACTGGCTGGCATGGTCAGATACCATCAAGCCTTTCCTGGTTACAGCTTCACTTCCTTGTCCTATTACTCACTGGGCCTTCCAGTTTCTGCATGAGTTTCCCTCTCTAGGTGAAAGGACCTTTCCTCTAGAGAGTCCCAGCCACTCTCCTAAAGAGCTTCAGGCTTTTCCTGCCTCTGACTAACATTGGCAGTCCCTAACTGTCTCTAAATATACAATAAGCTAACAATATAGGAACTTTACTCATTATATGCACAATTTTATGTATTTTTCTCTTGGCAGCTTGGGTTTACTTACCTGTGTGTCATTGTGAAATTCCCTGATGTCTATACCATCCCAAGCTCTTTTCCCCTCCCATTGGCTCTCACTGCTGTCTTATATCTGCATATACCCACAGGCAACATGAGAAGCAACAGGAAGAGGGGGAGGGGAAGAACAGCACAGAAGAAGCAGCAGTGTCTGGAAAGTGGCAGGTGCATGTGTTCCAGCCCAGGTTTATAATACCTCCTTCTGCTGTACTGAGTCCTTTCAGCATATTCCATATCTCCAACATAATAAGCATGTAACACATGTAACCGTTTAAATCAGCATAATATACATAGTATTATTAACAGTACATTTACATTTTTTCACAACCTACATGTGGCAACTGGGGCAACAGTGGCTTGGAAACAGCCAGAAAAAATAAGGAGGCAGACTCTGGCTGTTTCCCTTTAGTGAAATTTATTTATATTGAACAAAACAAAAACAAACAAAAGTGTAACTCATCTTAACTTCAGGTAACTCACAATCCTTAAATGTAGCAGGTCTTAATATAGGGTGGGGCCCTGCCTGCTCTCCGGGGAATGTTTAAATCTTCCAGGCCCTGAGTCCTTAAATTCTGATGAGGGGCTCCTTCCTTCACCCAGGATTCCTTGTGGGTTTGAATTTTAAGTTGGACTAAGTGAAACAGCTGTGCCCGGTCCTTTAAGGTAGTCTGAGGCAGTTTTCCATACACTCCCTAACATACCCTCTCCTTCAGCTCAGCCTTGTCATGATGAGTGCCTGTCATTCAAGGGACACCTCTCTGGACAGGAAATCCACATTGGTGTTTTCCTTTCTGCCGGATGTTTCTGCCAGTTATTCAATAGTTTAAGGGCTGAAGGGCCAGGAACCCCCTCATCATCCTCACATTGGACTCTTTATTTCTATTTATCCGTAGGAGTAGTTGGTGGTTTATTATGAGTGTGAACTATCAACCCAGTAGGTAGTTGCATAAGGTCTCTAAGGCCAACTTGACAGCCAAGGCCTCTTTCTCAATTGTAACACCTTTCTCCTGGCATCAACTTCTGGTAAATGTATGCCACAGGATTTTCTTGACCATCCTTCTCTTGAACTAAGATGGCTCCCAAGTCTACTTCTGAAGCTATGAAAGGTTCTGCACCATGAAGGGTTTGGTGAAGTCTGAGCTTATCAGGACTGGTTCATATTGCTTCTTTCAGAGCCCTAAAGGCCTTCTCTGCTTCAGAAGGCCACTAGACCTTCTCTGGTTCTTTCTTCAACAGCATTCATATAAGAGACTCTGCCTTCTCCGAGTAATTGGGGATAAACTTCTGTACTATCTCATAAAACCTAGGAATGCTCTCACTTTCACTTTTGTTTGTAGGACCGGCACCTGGGTGATTGCTTCAATCTTGCTGGTCTGCGGATGGACTTTACCCTTCTCCAGGGAATAACCAATATACTGGACTTCTTGTCTTTCCAGCAAACACTTCTTTGGGTTTGCCGTTAGTCCTGCTTTCCTCAGACTGGTTAACATGGCCTGCAATTGGCTTAGATATATCTTCCAATCTGAGATGTACACCATGATGTCATCCAAGTAGGCTGCTGCATGTCCATGATGTGAGTGGAGGAGTTGGTTGACCAAGAGTTGAAATCTTGCAGGAGCATCATGGAGTCCAAAAGGGGAGATGGTGAACTGGAAAAGTCGAGAATGCAATCTTCTCCCTTGTTGTTGGCATAAGAACATAAGAACATAAGAAAATGCCATACTGGGTCAGACCAAGGGTCCATCAAGCCCAGCATCCTGTTTCCAACAGTGGCCAATCCAGGCCATAAGAACCTGGCAAGTACCCAAAAACTAAGTCTATTCCATGTAACCATTGCCAATGGCAGTGGCTATTCTCTAAGTGAACTTAATAGCAGGTAATGGACTTCTCCTCCAAGAACTTATCCAATCCTTTTTTAAACACAGCTATACTAACTGCACGAACCACATTCTCTGGCAACAAATTCCAGAGTTTAATTGTGCGTTGAGTAAAAATGAACTTTCTCCGATTAGTTTTAAATGTGCCCCATGCTAACTTCATGGAGTGTCCCCTAGTCTTTCTACTATCCGAAAGAGTAAATAACCGATTCACATCTACCCATTCTAGACCTCTCATGATTTTAAACACCTCTATCATATCCCCCCTCAGTCGTCTCTTCTCCAAGCTAAAAAGTCCTAACCTCTTTAGTCTTTCCTCATAGGGGAGTTGTTCCATGAGAGGCACCTATCAATACCCTTTTGTAAGGACCAGGGTAGAGATGAACTGGGCTGATCACAGATACTCAATCAGTTCAACTACTCATGGCATCAGGTACATGTTGAGTTTTGAGGCCTTATTGACACTTTTGAAGTCAATGGAGAACCTTATGTTCCCATCTGGTTTCGGCACCAACACTGTGGATGAGGACCAATAACTGTTAGACTCCTCAATAACCCTGAGCTGGAGCACCTCCTTTACTTCAGTTTCAATGATCAGCACATGGCCTTTGGAATCCAATAGGGTCATTGCCATACCACAACTCCAGAAAGCATAATGATGTCATGTTGCACTAGGTGAGTATGACCAGGCAGGTTTGAGAAAATCTCTTTGTTGTACTCTACCAGTTGCCTTAACTCAGCTTTCTGTTTAGTGGACAGCTGCTCTCCAAAAAGAACTTGGGCTCCGTCATCTTTCGTTCGGACCTCTTGGCCAAACTCTCCTTCTTGTATCACTCCACACTCCTGTAGAACTCACTTCTTCAGAAGGATGACCTGGTATATTTGAGGATTTTTTCATTTATCTGGCTGGACTATTGTAATCCATGGGCCCTGTTTTCTCCAAAACTTCATAGGGTCCTTGCCAATGGGCTAACAACTTACCTTCCGAAGATGGGATGAGGTTAAGTACGCGGGATGGGTCTATAACTTTGGTAGCCTGATTCTTCTCTAAGTGTAGGTGGGCTGCCTTCCTAGCCCTTTCTGGTGATTCTGCACTCAGAGAACATAGTCAATGACATTATATCCAGGGTTCCCTTTGTCTTCCCAAGTCTCACAAGGTAGATCCAAGATTCCTCTCAGCCTCCTCCCATTCAGTAACTCAAAAGGGGAAAACCTCATCAAGCTTTGTGGAACTTCATAGATTGCAAACAGCATACAGGGTAGCAACGATCCCAGTTCATGCTGACTTCATCCACAAACTTCCTCAACATTTGTTTTAGAATCTGATTGAAGCACTCAACAAGGCCATCGATTTATGGGTGATACACAGAGGTATGCAGAATTTTTACCATGAACAAGGCACAGAGTTGTTTCATTACTTTGGCAATGGACAGGGTTCCCTGGTCTGTCAGGATCTACTTGGATAGCCCAAGTCAAGAAAAAAGATGCAATAGGACATAGGACAATGGGGTCTTCATATTCAATAGCGGCACAGCCTACAGATATCTTATGGCACAGTCCAGAATAATAAGGATGTATTTATTTCCTCAAGTAGATCTCTTTAGTGGCCCTACAAATTCCATGCCACCATGTCCCCACCCATTCAAATTGGGTCTCTATTATGAACATTGGTATGAGAGGTGCTGTCCATACCCCAGCAGGCTTTGTGAGTTGGTGGGTAAGGGAGCACTAGCAATGCAACTGGGCCTGTTTATATAGGCTTAGCCAAAAGAAACTGTGTCAATATTTTCTGTCGGGTCTTTAACTGTATGACCTTCTGATGATACGGTTTGGGAATGAAGAGTTGTTCTATCAATTCCCCCTCTACACTTCCCTTTATAACCTGGTAAATAGATCCCCTTTCATCACAAAATAAGGGGGAACAGGATCTGTACCCTGTGTGTCAAGGACTAGTTTTCCATCCACTCTCTGTATATGCTGCTAGGTCCACTTAAAGGAGTCATCCTCCCTCTGGGCCTACCTGAATCTGCCCCCTTTTTCCCACTCAAAGGGGCCAGGTAAAACATTCTGGGTAGGCTGCTGTTCCTCCCTGGACTCTGGCCCTGTCTCCTCGGCTGTTTCTAAATTAGCAGCATAACTGTATTTATCCTGTTGGCACTATCTTCAGGACTTAGGAGTTTTAGAGTCCTCATAATACAGATCCAGACCCTCCTATGGAAATAGCTTAGGAATCTCCAGCTCTTTGTTGTTTTGATTGGACAAGCCCATTGTGAGCTGGTTCCATAGGCTTTTGAAGTTCAGACAGTTCTGTCCAATCACCACAGGGTAGGATAGCCAAGGAAGAACTCCCGCTTCAATTTGGTCTTGGCTTATTGGATACTGCCGTTGGTCCCTGTGGATGCATGCCTGAGTCACTTCTCTGTCATAGTCAATTTGGACTCGCTTTAGTAATGCTCTTTGAACGAGGATTTTCATACTCCCAGGGACCACCAATGCTAGGGCTGGAATGCCATCTAGCTCAACCATATTCACAAAAGTAGAGAGTCCCTGGCAAAGGACATTCACAAAATTACAAAAGTGTGGGGCCATGGCTCATATGATCGTCAGCTGTGGGTGGCCGTGGCTGACCCAACTCATGTCATGTAGTACTCTGCTCTCCTCTCCAGGTGAACTCGCAGCTGTGGCTAGCCGCTACCGCCGCGTACCTCCAGACTCCTCTTGGCAGCTGGGATGCTGCCGACCCACACGCTGACTTCGGGCCTTCCTAGGTGTGCATGCGTGCCACCGGGCCTCTCTTTAAAATCCCAATGGCAGGAACATCAGGGGCATCACCAACTGATGACATCACAAGCTGGGGATTCATAACTTGACTGCCAAGGCCTCTTTCTCAATTGTAACGCCTTTCTCCTGGCATCAACTTCAGGTAAATGTATGCCACAGGATTTTCTTGACCATCCTTCTCTTGAACTAAGATGGCTCCCAAGTCTACTTCTGAAGCTATGAAAGGTTCTGCACCATGAAGGGTTCGGTGAAGTCTGAGCTTATCAGGACTGGTTCATATTGCTTCTTTCAGAGCCCTGAAGGCCTTCTCTGCTTCAGAAGGCCACTAGACCTTCTCTGGTGCTTTCTTCAACAGCATTCATATAAGAGACTCTGCCTTCTCCAAGTAATTGGGGATAAACGTCTGTACTATCTCATAAAACCTAGGAATGCTCTCACTTTCACTTTTGTTTGTCGGACCAGCACCTGGGTGATTGCTTCAATCTTCCTGGTCTGCAGATGGACTCCCTTTAAAATTCCAATGGCAGGAACCTCAGGGGCATCACCGACTGATACCATCACAAGCTGGGGATTCATAAGCACCTCCCTCGGCCTTCGCTAGCTGATTTGGTAACGAGTTCCTTCGCCTCAACTGGTGCTTGTTCCTGTCTCCTCGGACCCGTGGTTCTTGCTTTGGATCTCTACCTGCTGTTCTGGACTCTGGCTCAGGTACCCAATCCTCGGGGGCCTGCTTGAACTTCCTGTGGGAGACTTGGTCTCCAGGCTTCCCTGCTCTTCAGGGTAGTCCCTGTGCCCTCACCAGAGGTCCTGCCTGCTGGATTCCCTGCTCCTTGGGGTTGCCTCAAGAACTGCCTATCAGAGATCCCTTCTCTATGCACCCCATTCCTCAGGGTAGTGTCTACCTTACCACACCAGAGACTTTGACTCTGTGCCTCCCCGCTCCTCAGGGCAGTCTCTACGTCACCCTTCTGAGACTTGGCTCTACACTTCCCAGCTCCTCGGGACAGTGCCTATGTCTCTACACCAGTGACCTTACTCTACACATCCCCGCTCCTCGGGGCAGCCTATGTCACTACTCCAGAGACTCGACTCTGCGCTTCCCCGCTCCTAGGGGCAGCCCCTACGTCACCATACCAGAGACTCTGTCACTACGCTGTCCCACCTCTTGAGACAGTCTCTGCATCACGCCTCCAGAAGATCCTGTCTTCACGCTCCCCCCTCCTCGGGGCCTGCCTAGCGCTCCTCTGTCAGAGGTCCCTGGTCTGGTACTTGTATCTTCAGTCCTGCCTGAGTACTGTGATTCCTCTGAACTGAGCCTCCTCATCCCACTCCTTGGGGCACCTCACAGTGCAGGTACCTGCGATCACGTGGCAGTGATACAGTACTTCTCTCTCTACTGAACTACAGTCATGTCCCCTGCTTCAGCTGACCAAGAACTCATGTGTTCCAGCTCCACGGCCTTCCCAAACATATCCTCTCGGACCGTAGAGTCCAATTTACTGCCCGATTTTGGAGATCTCTCTGCAAAAAGTTCAACATTTCTTTAGATTTCACCTCGGCTTAACACCCCCAAGCCAATGGACAAACAGAGAGAATGAATAGGACCCTGAAACAATTTCTGCGGGCCTACGTTAATCTACGGCAGAATGATTGGGCTGACCTCCTTCCCTGGGCGGCGTTTGCCCTGAATTCACATCAGTCCGCATCCAGCGGCTCATCACCTTTCCAGGTGGACTATGGACGTCAGCCTCTGCCACCACTTCCGCTTCCACTATCTATTCCCTCACCAGCGGCCCAGTCAACTGCCACCAGGAGTTGCATCAACTTTGGAACAGCACGAAGTAGCTGCTACAGCAAGCAGCCCAAAGGTCAAAAAAGTTATTTGATGCTCAGCACCCGGTTTATCTGACTCAAGCTGCCTTCGGCTCGCTTTGCTCCCAGGTACATCGGCCTCTTTCCTGTGCTCCGCTGTTTGGGTCCAGTCACCTACAAACTCCAGCTGCCCTCCTCTCTCAAAATCTATAATGCCTTCCACAAATCACTACTGAAACCCTTTGTTTTGTCTGGCTTCTCCAAAAAAACACCGGATCCTCAACCACTGTCATCCGAAGCAGATGTCACATACCAAGTCCAAGACGTCCTTGATGTGAGGAAATTGGGAAGTAAGTGTGAGTACCTCCTGTCTTGGGAAGGCTTTGGGTCAGAAGAGAACAGTTGGGAGCCAGCCACCAATATCCTTGATAAGGACCTCATCAAGCAGTTCCACGCCACACATCCTTGAAAACCAAACCCCTGGGGGGGGGGGCCTTAGGAAGGGGGGTACTGTTAAGGGAGGGTATTGTTATGAATGTCGGCTGTGGGTGGCCACAACCGACCCAACACACATCATGTAGTGCTCTGCTCTCTCCGGATGAACTCGCGGCTGTGGCTAGCCACTACCACCGTATACCTCCAGACTCCTCGTGGCGGCTGGGACGCTGCCAACTCACACGCTGACTCTGGGCCTTCCTAGGTGCATGCATGCACCAACTGGCATACCTTTAAAGGCCCAAAGGCAGGAACCTCAGGGGCGTCCCTGACTGATGATATCCCAAGCTGGGGATTCATAAGCACCTCCCTCGGCCTTCGCTAGCTATTTTGGCAACGAGTTTCTTCGCCTCAACTGGTGCTTGTTCCTGTCTCCTCAGACCTGTGGTTCCTGCCTTGGATCTCTACTTGCGTTCTGGACTCTGGCTTGGGTACCTGCGCCTTGGGGGCCTGCTTGCTCTTCCTGTGGGAGACTTGGTCTCCATGCTTCCCTGCTCCTCGGGGTAGTCCCTGCACCCTCACCAGAGGTCCTGCCTGCTGGCTTCCCTGCTCCTCAGGGTTGCCTCAAGAATTGCCTATCAGAGATCCCTTCTCTATGCTCCCCGCTCCTCGAGGTAGTGTCTAACTTACCACATCAGAGACTTTGACTCTGCACCTCCCCGCTCCTCGGGGCAGTCTCTATGATACTCTTCTGAGACTTGGCTCTACACTTCCCCGCTCCTCGGGGCGGTGCCTACGTCTCTACACCAGTGACCTTACTCTATGCATCCCCACTTCCCAGCTCCTCAGGGTAGCCCCTACGTCACCACACCAGAGACTATGTCACTATGCTGTCCCACCTCTCGGGACAGTCTCTGCATCATGCCTTCAGAAGATCCTGTCTTTATGCTCCCCGCTCCTCGGGCCCTGCCTAGCGCTCCTCTGACAGAGGTCCCTGGTCTGGTACTTGTATCTTCAGTCCTGCCTGAGTACTGTGATTCCTCTGAACTGTGTCTCCTCATCCCACTCCTCGGGGCACCTCACAGTACATCTCGGTGCACGTACCTGCGATCACGTGGCAGTGATGCAGGACGTTCTCTCTCTGCTGAACTACAGTCATGTCCCCTGCTGCAGCTGACGTCACCTCCTGACGGTGAAGAACTGTGGGGCTCCACTCCTCAGGCAGTAGTAACCTCCACCTCGGGCCAAGGGTCCACGAAACCCATGAATCCTAACAATGGCATGAATGTTCATGGGTTCCCCTTCCCTGTGGGGACAGTCTCTGGCAATGTGGCCCCTTTCCCCACAGCTGAGTGGCCTGAGTGAGATTTTCACTTGAGGTGTAAAGTCTAGCTGGATCTGCACTACTGGTTGTTGGGGCCTCTGACTCGAAGAATTCTGTCATCCTCTCCTTGGGTCGCGAGACTTCTCCAGGAACCATGGTGACTCAGGCGTGGTCTGAGCCTGGTAAAAGGTCTCTGCTACTTCCAGTGCCTTTTCCCAGTGGACTGATTGGGTGTCGGTAGATCCACTGTTACATAAGCTACTCCAGACTGTCTAGGAACTGTTCTAGCAGAATCTCTTTGGCTAACTCCACTCCAGTCTTCCCTTCTGGGTGCAGCCACAAACATAATGTATCTATTTGGGTGAGGGAGAGGCAGCCTGTGTATGTTAGAGAAAGAGTGTGTGTGAGAGAATGAATAAGTTATTGTGCATGTTTGTGAGAGAGAGAAGATAAAATATGTGCAGCTCTACCTCCTCCAATCCACGACAATCTCAGGGTAACTGGAAATCAGATCCCAGGAATGGTGAGCAGATTTTTAAATCCTTATTAGTTTTAATTATTGTGTATAATTTTATGATTCTGCTCTTTTGAAATATTTTTTATGGGGGAAATAGAACATTTTTAATTAGATTTTTTATTCATCAGATTTTTGAATTTTTTTTTGTTTAGGAAATTTTCAATATTCTATTCATTAACTGGTTTGAAATATTATTTTTATGAATAGGAATTTACTATTATGATTAATGTTTTATATTTCTTGATTTTATTATTTAATGTTTTATGAAGAATGGTAATGTTTCTATTTTTCCATTGTTGTTCTGCTTATAGAGGCTGGCTTGTGGTGGGTTGCAATTCGGATCTTCTCAGCACATTTCTGTTTATACTTCTGATCTCTTTATTCTGTATTTGTTCATGGTCTCTCTGTATTCTGCATATATGACCGAGGTGAGGTATTTTGCCAGCATGTAATTTCTGTGTAGGTATCTATAGCAGCCTGGTTTCCTAATAAGAGTTTTTATTGGTGTTCTAGGGCTTGGTGTAATATGTGCAGTGTTGCCTTTCATAGATAAGATTGTTAGGGTTGTTTTGATATGAGAGATTTACTGTATTGAAATAGTAAGCCCATTTATTCATGGCTTTCTGAGGGCCAAGCCCACATCCAGCATGCATTACAAAAAGTCTAATTCCATAGGAGCTCCAAGTGTCTATTTTGCAGAGTTTTCTGGCATGTAAGTATAATCTGCATGTTGTAATTGATATTTTTGCCTCAGAAGACTGTACTCTTGAATATTCTTTTTCATGTATAATTTTTTTTATAAATGCATGTTAATTGTGTGTGTCTGTAAAGTGTGTGGGAGTGTATATATGTGTGTGTGTGGGGGGGGGGGGGGAGTGCTGTATGTGCAAGGCCATAAGATTTGCCTAGGATACCTAATATACTTCCTTATCTATGGGTTCTGGGTGGGGCTCATTAGTTTTTAAAATTATAGATTGCAGGACAGAGCTGGTCTTTATTTGATAGCCCTGGGACAGGAACTGAATGAATCGTGTGGGGGGGGGGAGCACAGTAATTTTACTCTCAAAAATTAACGCATGCCCAAAGGCAGGCATTAATTTGAGACGGCACCAGGAAAGTGTACAGAAAAGCAGAAAAACTGCTTTTCTGTACACCCTCCGACTTAATATCATAGCGATATTAAGTCAGAGGACCCAAAAATTTTAAAAACCCAAACTTCTTAAAAAAAAAAAAATTCTTCCTGTGGCCCATGGGTTGGAAAACGGATGCTCAATTTTGCCGGCATCCGTTTTCCGAACCCGTGGCTGTCAGCGGATTCGACAACCGATGCCGGTAAAATTAAGCGTCGGTCGTCAGACCCGCTGACAGCCGCCGCTTCCATCTCTAGCACTTCCTTATTAGCACGGGCCCTAATTTAAATAAAGAATCACGCGCCCAGGAGAGGTGCCTGGGTGCGCATCGGGAGAGCGGTTGCTCGCCTCGGAGCGCCGGCTCTCCTGCGGAGTTTTTTGAATCGGCCTGAATTTTGATTCAAAGCTAATCAAACATGCTTTTGCCTTGACAGAGCCTCTGTATCAGAGGGCTGCTGAGTTAGAACCCACTCCAGGTCTGTGTCCAGGGTGGCTGCCAAGCATGCATTCAGGAACTTCTTTATTTACTTACATTGTTTTTTCCGACCACACCTCTTCTGAATTAGAAACTAAATATGATGTTATATTAGATTTTATTGAAAGTATTATCTTTTCAGAACCACACCACCCTGACGCAGCATTGGAGAAACGTTGTCAACGTCGGTGTCTTGAAAGGCAGCTGTTTGCAGATAACCGTCGACTTTTGGCGGTTTTTTTTTTTTTTTAATTCTTCAAATAAATCTTCACACAAGTAAGTGTTGAAATTCTGAAATTTTGGTCTCTATCGGGCGGATATGTTGCTGGAGATAAACTTGGACTTGTGAAGCAAATATTAGGATTATATCCAATTGTAATCTGGTTTAGTTTTTAAGCTGTTGCTAATGCAAGAAGAGATACACAGCTATACAAACGAAGAATATAAAACCAGCAAAAAAAGTTTTTAATATAAGATAAATAAATATAAAGAGGTTTTTGAAAATAATAAAGTACAAAGAAAAGAGAGGTTTTTTATGACCCATGATTGAAACTACTGGTAAAAAAAATCTGACGATAACATTCAGTTGATATCAGTGCTGTGGTCTTTTCCTCTCCTACACAGTAGATTCATATCAAAAGACACTTTGTATTAAATATTAGCAACATCAAATTCTAACACCAGCTAGTTATTTTTGATTACCGATAGACACTGGCGTTTCCCTTTAATTGGAGTTGATAGTACATATGGCTTTCAAACCAACTGAGCTGGACTGGGAAAACCCACACCTGCTCATTTTTTCTCTAGAATGGAGTTTGAAAAAACAAGTTTCCTCAGCATTTCCTGTCCCCAAAAGATGTTTTCTTAGGCAATATAGAAACGGTTGTGACTCCATTAAGAAACCTACACTTTATTTTGTCTGGGTTTGCATTAATTTATTCCCAAAACTCTAATGATTTGGCTGATGTTAAACCTGCTTTCTCCTCACAATTTCCATATGGTGGGGGCTTATATAGGACTCCCAACCACTCACCTTGTGTCCCCTTGTTTCATTTTATGTTTATTTTATTTACTTTTTTTGTTTGTTTGTTTATGAATTTTACAATATTATATCAAGTATTAAAACTCAAAAGGAAATACAAGTGGTAGTACACTTATCAAAAAATCAAAAGAAAATACAAATTTCACAAATTTCTAATACCACATATCTCACAAGCCCACAATCAGCTATCCAAGATGTACATAAAGTACATCAAAGTATAATAACATGAGGTATTAGCGATAATGGGTCAGTATACTATTAGAGGTCAAGGTTACAGCTATATGGAGCTCATTACCAGAAGTCGGAGAAGAGCTAACTTTCTTTATTAGTAAGAAAAGCTGTTAGTTGAGATGGATGGAAAAACAAATAGGAAACACCCTGGTGCTTAATCAGGCATTTACAAGGAAATTTTAGCACAAATAACGATTCTATCTCAAGAACTTTAGGTTTTAATAACAAAAACTGGCATCTTCTCCTCTGGGTTTGTCTCGAAAGATCAGGAAACATTTAAACTTTACAGTTCAGATCGGTGTGCAAAATATTTTTTGAATATCCATTCCCTATCAGAGTCAAGCATGAATGTAACAATCACTGTTGAAGGCATAGCCAAATTTTCATCTGACTGCTCCAAGATTACAGAAATTTCCATCTTAGGTGACTCGGTGGGTAGTAAAACTTGCATCTTGCTATTCTGTAGTGGCATCTTCTTTAACTGAGGTATATAGTAAACCTTAGAAGTTATTGGAAGTGCAGATATAGCAGACATAGAAAAGGTATAGAGGGCAACTAAAATGATAAAGGGAATGGAAAGTTCTCTTATGTAAAAAAAGCTAAACAGATTAGGGATCTTCAGCTTGGAAAACAGATGACTGAAAGAGGATGAGTGGGGTAGAATGGGTAAACAGGGAATGGTTATTTACCCTTTTGGACAACAATAGGATCAGAGGACACTCCATGAAACTAGAAACTGGTAGATTTAAACAAATCATAGGAAGTATTTTTTCACTCAGTGCACACACAATCAAGCTATGGAGGATATGGGTTCATAGTGGGGTTCAAAAGAGGTCTGGACAAGTCTCTGAAGGAAAAGTCCATAAATAGTTATTAGCCAGGTAGACTTGGGAAAGCCAGCACTTATCCCTGGGAGTGAGATACAAGAAATGGATCAACTATTGGCGATCTGACTGGTACCTGTGATCCAGACCGGCTCTGTTAGAGACAGAATGCTGGGCCCAGTGGACTTTGCTCTGACCCAGCATGGCACTTCTTATATTCTATAGGGTGAGGCAGGAGACAAAAGTCTCAGCCTATATTCTCATCAGCTGTCACTTCCCCCTTCCCAACCAGCTTGCATGTTTCCTGTGGTCTTATAAAAGTGGTATGGCCTGGTTAAACATGAACCAGTAGCTGGGGCTTATATTTGGACATGCAGGGCAGTCTGCCTGTAGAGATCAGCCCAAAAGTGTTGTGGCCAACAATAAAGCCATGGTCAGGTCATAGCCCAACTATATGGCAGTGCCATGGATCTTCCCCCAATGCACACAGAAGGAAAGTGCCACAGAGAAGGAGGGGGAAAGATGCCAGCCAAGTGCATGGGCATCATGTTACTCATCGCATCCTTGCACCTGTTGCCATATATTTCTTCTACTGGCATAAGAGCACCTTGAATTTTTTTTTTACATTTTCCTTCTTCAACTAAAACAACTGCCCATTTGAAAATTTTATTTGCTTGGACTTTGAAGTGACTTTTTTGATGCAGCTTGGTCTGAAATCTTATTTATTCAGAAAAGGTGATAGAATTCCTTTTGGGATAGAGGATTTATTGAGTTGATGCTGTGAATCCTGGGGAAAATGGTTCATCAAAACTCTCCTTGGCAGGTTCTGTCAGAAAGGTGGGCATTCTTTATTCATCATTGTCAAATTCTGAATACCTCCTGTCTTTTCTGTGAGCTTGGGGGAGGCATTTTTGTTCTGCTGTGCAATAGTGCAGAAGACCATATGCTTAGGTTTCCGAGGTTCAGTTCCAACACCGTGACTGGCCTCACAGAATCTTTAGAATTTTACCATTGAAGCATTGTGAGGTATAATGATATCCCTCCTCTTTTGTTTTTAAGTGTCAGAATGCATGAATGCATGCAAAGATACCTTTGACATAAACAAATGTGACCATCACAGTTTTTCCTATCAATGGATTACAGATTCTATGTGTACCTCTCATAAAAATTCAGCTTTACCTGGGCTCCATTTTCCCAGGACTGGAAAAGTGGTTACATTTCTGCTGAATTATTAAATGATTTGATTTTCCCTATCACTGGGATGATTGCTTTCCATTTCTCTTCCATTCTCATTTAATTGGTACCAGATAGGGATAAATGTTCATGTGTAAACTAAAGTTACACTTGTAAGTTGTCTGTAGGGGCTTTCAGTCACCAGAAAATATGCACATATGATCATAGCATGCATACATTTGGCTGTATTTAAAAAAAAAAAAAAAAAAGGCTGATCTGGGGCATTTCAGGAGGAAGTTTTATGCATTTACACACATAACTTGATCTTTCAAAAGTCATGCAAGTAAACTGCATCCATTTTTGTCCTTTATTACAATGGGTGAAGTTATACACATATATCTAGCCACATAAAAACTCAATATGCGTACCCAATTCATACAGCTACCATATGTTTGAAAATTGGGTGCTCTCTTTATGATAAAAATTATGCACATTGTGTAATGCAGTTGGGCACACTACTAAAAATGCATCCCATAATGTACAGTTAATTTTACAATGCCATCACTTTGATAATACTAAGTGACAGCAAGTTCTTTGGTTGCTTTTGCCCTTGCTTTTCACTGTCTAGTTTGTAAACAGCAAAAACAGATGATATTTTGAAGTCATTTAACAATATTTTTACTCTTCAGAGCAAAGAGGATCCTCAGGATGGGGACATGAGTGGGGCCAATGTGTGCCTATGTCTTGGGAAAGTATGGTAGAAGGTGGGTGGGGGCACGGTTTGGAGAAAGGGCAAGGCTGCTTTTCAGTGGCCAAGTTGATCTGCAGGTGTAGGGAGGGAGGGAGAGAGATTTTGTGCTAGAGGAGAAATCACTCAGGGCTATCTACCCCTTTTTAGATTATGATCCAGGTGGGAGATGGGGCTGGAACACATGTTGCAACTCCCAGTAACGTACATACTTTACTTAGGAACAGAAAAACTAGAAAAGTGATTGCAGAAAACTACCATATGGCCTATCTAGTCTGCCCATCCACACCAACCAGGCTGCTGTGGCAATGCATGTCAAAGGTGTGACTTCAGGTTTACCAAGGTTTTAGTGCTTTTTAGTAAAGCCTGCATTCACAAGGGGGGCCAAAGTGTGTTAAAAAGATGCATTAAAGCCCTTTAACAAGCCAAAGCTAGGTATAGGAATAGCTGGCTTCAGTGGTAATTTTGTAAAATATAAGGTCATGGCTAGTGGTGGCTTTTACCTTCAACTCCAGCTACAAAGGGAAAAAGAATGTAAGTTTTAAAAGGTTACAGGTCGGTGATCTGCCATAACCTGGCAGAACATCACCACTTTATGACTTACATGTATCTGTCTCTCCCTTCAAATCTGCACTCTGAATGTCTCCCCTTCCCTCTAAAGGCCCAATGTCAAATTCATAGCCCTCCCCCCACCTTTCCACTACCAGTGCTAACTTTTAGCCTTCCCTTCATCTGGTCTTTCCCCTATAGCTTGAGGAGGCCTGGTTACGTCCTTCTTGCCTCCAAGATAGGAGAAGGGGCAGATGGGTTGCCAGTAGAAGGGAAGGGTGATGGTGGTGCTAGCTGAGAGAGCGAGCTTTGTGACAATCCAGGATGCTGGGGAAGGAGAGGATGATCCCCAGTGCTGGGTGGGGCAGGAGGTGGGAAGATTTGGCAGTTGGGTCTGTCAAGGAAAAGAATAAGGATGATTACCAGTGCCGAATCCTCAGCTGTTTGCCGTGGGGTGGGAGGAAGGGGATCTTTTTTAAGGATCAAATCACTAATTTAAGGAATAAAGCAGATACAAACTCTGTACCCACTCTGAGGGGCCTATTTTTAAAAGCACCCAGCTATATTAAATCTGGATCCATTTTTAGCCACAGCTTTGCTGACTGGGTTGTGGTAGAGAATAATCCTAAAGTTGGACAGCTAATATCTAACTGGCTAAGGCTGTCATTTTCTATCACTTATCGCGTGCGATAAGCGGCTATCGCATGCGAAAAGTTCCTTTTCACGTGCGATAGCTTGCTGGGGGGTGGGAGTCGGGGTGGAGTCGGGGCGGAGTTGGGGTGGCGAGGGGAGGAGTCGGGGTGGCGAAGAGGTGGACGCTGCGATGTCTTCGTTGGCGACAATAAGGTAAGCAACATTATCGTCGCCAGTAGCGCGCCCAATAGCGCCACCTTTCACGGTGGCGCTATTGGGTGTGAAAGCCAGCAGCGATAACACCCTGGTGGTGCGATGGCTGCCGGCTTTTGCAGGCTCATGCCCCCCCTTTACCCCCCCACCCCCTGTTTTCCCAGGATTCACTTTTCTGCGTTAGAATGGTGAATCAGGGCCCAAGTCAGGTGCTCAGAGGTTTATGAAAACAGACTCCAGTATTATTAGTGCAAAATGGGCTGGAGGGGCAACGTTGGGCAAGCACATGGACATGCATGCTGTTATGGGTCTCTCCTTCTGTTTGGATTATGAGGGCAGAGTGGAGCTTCTGGTAACATTACTGGGTGGAATGTTCTGTGGACCCTGCTGCCATTCCCAGGGGAATATGTGAGAAGTGGTCCCCCTACCAACATCCCCCACAATCCCAAATCTACTGAGGTAGATATTGAAAGCCTAGCAGGATAAGTAACTTAGTTGGATATAGTTACCTGGTTAAGTTATAAGAATATTCAGTAGCAGAGCTATGCTTCTGAATATCTGCATACAAAGCACTACTTATCCGATTAATTGTTATCCAGCTAAGTCTAGACCTGCTATTGAGCATGTCTAGCTTATCCTGTTAACTTAGCCGGCTAAGTCTCAATATCACTACTTAGCCAGATAAGTTATCAGGCTACGTAGAGCTGCTCCAATCCACCCATTGCCTGCCCACAAGTTAGCTGGTAAACTAGATGACTGGATAAGTGACTTATTTGACAATCTAGTGGCCGCTGAATGTAATCAGATGTTCAGCAGCTGCTAGATAGCTGGACAAGTCTGGCTATCTGATGCTTGAATATCGGGCTCACTATGTCAAAGGATGGGTAAACCTGCATGATGGGAGGACAGGCTGAGAAACAAGAAATCAAACTATTGTTAAGCTGCTCCAACTAGGTTGGAGCAATAAATACCTGTCTAAAAGACCAAACAATTTTAATAAAACAAAGAATTGTATTTAGCTCTCTTGTTGAATGGTAAATACTGTTAATACAGAAACATAGGCTAATGCTTTTGCTTTCTCTTTGCACAGGTTCACCCTTGTTCAACAGAAAAATATTTCTTTGCAGATTTCTCTCAATATTCCTTTCACCTCTTTTCTATTTAAGTTTGAGTTAGCACTAACACAATCTCCTTGTATTTCACTCTTTACAGGTTCAAACACTCTCACAGGTAAAATCAATCAAATCAAATACATTTGTTATGGTACTCTGTTACACTTTCTGAATTTAACTGCTGTTCATTATTTTATAGTTTTCCCAGAAGCAGGCATTAACATCAGAAAAATACTTGAAACTCACAACTGCTTTCCATACAGATTGGCTTGACTGGTTACAGTGCATTATTCTTTCCTGAAAGTTCTTTCACTTTCAGATCCAGGTCCTCAGATTCCCCATCCCACCAGACAAGACAAGTATGGTTTAATGTGTTTCCCAAATTAAATATAGAATCTTATCATTGAAATACAATCAGATCCCTTTCTTTCTTTATATTCTGATCAGAATAGTTATATACATATGTGTTATGCAAATGTGCCTCAACAGGAAAGCTCCTGACTGCTGTCCAGTGGGGTCTTTAGCAGCTGGTCATGATGAGGTGAATTGGTCGCAAGATTAAGGATCTCTCAGGCCCTTTTGACTACATCACTCAGGTTTCTCCCAGTCACACCTGTGTGCCCAATGCTTAAAAAATCTTTGTGGTAAATATTTTGCAGTCTGTGGCTTTTCTAGAGGACAAATGCATACTGGACTCTAGGTCCTCTGGTACAATAATCTTCAGAGAAATAAACATCAATCCAAAACTGCTTACCTTTCAGTACTTCACAGAAATAGCATCAATAGGTCTGTTATATATATTAGGATCTGCCTTCTCCTTGTTCTCAAGGCTTCCCTTTGCTCTCTTCTGAGCCTAAGCTATATTCCTGCTTTGCCTTAAGGTGGACCGGGACCAAGGATCTGAGGATTTCCGCAGTACTCTCTACCACATACCCTCTCCCTCAGCTCAACCTTCTTAGGTTGAGCGATTGCTCCTACTAGGGCTATGTCCTTAGTTAGGAACTTCTCACTCTTGTTCTCTTATCTTGCCCTCCCTTAAGGGTTTCTTCTTTCTTTCTTTAGCTACGATCTGAGCCCCTAATACATAAGGTGTTTCTTGTTCTAACCCCTTTATTGCCCCCATTCTTCCTTTGGGGAAACCAAGCCTAGGTGGATTCTGTTCACATTTTTTTGGGGGGCCCCTTTCCCCACCTTTTTTGATCTCTGCTAAGGGTTCCCGGTGCAATCCCAATTTCTCAGTTATCCAAACCCACTTAATTCTTTGAACCATTGGGAAACTAGCACACCCCGCTTCCGCCTTGTGTTTTCTGTGTTTTGGAACTTTTTTCAACACCCACCGAATTCCCCTTAGGGAAGACCTCCCACCAAGACTCCTTTTCAGCCTTGGGTATTCCCAAAGTCTCACTCTCAAAACTGTCCAGTTTATTAGTCCCATTTTGTAGTTTGGTTTTTGTGGGGTTCTGCCCCTGTAAGTGTATAACCAGCACCTGTTCCTTGATAGCACTGGAATCCTCTCTGCCTTCACCAACAAGGGAGAAATCCTCCTTGATTTCTGCCATCTGTTCCTTTTGGAATTGGTTCATCCAGATTAGAGAACTGCTGCTGTACCCCCTGAGCTGGAGGCTCATATCCCTGCAGCTTTGCTCCACCTGCTCCCTCTTTCTCAAGATTTGCTCAGTCTCGTTTTCAACTGACGTCTGCATCTGAGTCATGTCCCTCTTCAGCGTGATCACATATGAGCCCAGACCAGAGCAAGAAGCACTACCAACATCCCCACATTGGGATCTCGCTGCTGGGTTTGGAAAACTCTCCATAATGGAGTTGGTATCTCTGACTTGATTAATTCTTTAGATCTCTCCACTTTTCCATTTGTTTCGAGCTGCTTCCAAAGCTGTGGAACTAAGTGTTCATGCAGAAACCCCTGCTATGGCACACTCTGGCATTGCATCTGTATTTGCAATGTGTGTAGCCCTTCTCCCAGGCTCTGCATCTACTGCTGCCAGGCTTGCTGATGGGCCTTAAAGCAGTGTTCCAGCTGCTGCTGTCCTTCTAGCAAGGTTTGACAGAGGATTTCCATGTCCTCCATAAATCTGGTTAGTGCCTTTCTTGGCTGCCCTGCCTTCTCCCATAGGTACAAAGTTGGCTGCCCTACCTTCTCCCACAGGTACAAAGTTTTCCCTTTTCCTTCAGAGAAGCACTCGTACTACATATAGATTTCTCTAAAGGGCCACAGCCTTTTTCAGAGGTGCACACCAGCAACGTTTTTCTACCTTTTCCTTTTTCCTTTGTCAGAAAGGGGAAAGGTAACATTAATAAGAAAAACCTCTGCTTGTCCAGCACTTACTGACTTTTGAATACTAGTATCTATCTGGTTGAAACTACCTTCCATAGCCCATTATAAATCCAAACTTTTAAGTTGCCACTGCATCCAGGCCCCTGGGAAATTCACAGCTTAGAAAAAGATTTGCTTTCTCTTTGATTTTGAGGCAAGCTTTTTGCCTGTGCAGATACTTCCAAACACACTTTTCTGTCTCTTTTCTCTTTTTGGAGGCTTGGGATTCTGCCTGCTTAGTCATGTAGCACAGAAGATCCAACTTCTCACACCATGGGACTGATGCAATACAGTGTTAAATAGGCGCTAATCCACCCCCTAATGCAATAGGGGGATTAGCGCCTATTTAACCCTCTCTGACCTGGAGTGAATGAGTTAACCCTCATCACATGCAAATGCATTATCTACTGAGCCTGACCTATTATGGTTTTTTTACCCTTTCATGCAGCAGGCATTAATAGTTGAGCGCATGTAAAAGAAGTACAGAAAAGCATTTTTTTTCTGCTTTTCTGTACTTCTTTAGTAAAAAAACAAACAAAAAATAAATACCTCGACAGACCGCCAAGTTATTGAAGACCGACGCCGGTAAACTCGGAGTCAGTTTTCATAATCGTCCATCTGCCAAATGGCCGGTTATGAAAACCGATGCCGAGTTTACCGGCGGCGTTCTTCATAACCGGCAGCCACCGCGAGGTTGCGTTAGCAAGGAGGCACTAAGGTCGCGCAAGCGACCCTAGCACCTCCTTGCTAGCGCGACTCCCCCCTAATTTGCCTATTGCATGGTGCCCCCCTTGCAAGCACCATGTGTGCATTAAGAAAGCGGGCGCTGAAAAGTCAGCGCCCGCTTTCCGCAAAAATTATTGCATCGTCCCCCATATGTAGTATAAATCATGTAGATTCCAGCTGTTTCAAGGATTCAAAGGGAAATTTTCTTGCTTTATTCAAAAGAAGCTTCAAGAAGGATAGTAGTTCAAATAATGTACAGTTCCCCCACACAGGACCATGGTTTGACAGGGCTGTGTCAGAAGGGACAATACAATAAACACCATAACTGCATAAGCAAGAAAACCAGTGTTACAAGCAATGAAACAGTGAACTGTACACTAAAACCTTTGAGAAAAGGTGAAGAGGGAACTACCAATTTAACAGAGCAAGGTGCATAAAAAGCTGTAAAACCCTATATCACACATCTATACAAAAAGAAAGCAAAAATGGGAATAAGCAGGTTTTCACCACAAAAAGCTACTTCAAAGCATATAGCAGGCAAATAAAGCAGAATGCATAAGGGCATGTAAAATCCTATATCACACTCTATACAAACAGAGAGCAAAAGCAGAAGTAAACAGGTTTTGCATAACAAAAGCTACTTCATAATGCAAGCTACTTCAAGGCAGAATGCAGGCAGATAAAGCACTGGTTTGATTAGTGGCATCCATGGCACAACTCATACGATTACAGGCACAAGATAACTGGATGGAGAGACAACTTACCAAGTGGCAAGGAAGTTGGTGGAAAATTACCTGGTGCTTGAGGCAACTAAGAAAGGAGGGAAGGAAGTTTATGCGGAGTGGAAGTGGAATGCTGGCAATGCTCGCATGAAAGGGTAAAAAAACTCATAATAGGTCAGCTCAGTAGATAATGCAGGAGACAGACTAGTGGGCCGTGGGAATTTAGATTGTACATAATGGTTAAATCTTTCTTTAGTTTTTAGTGTAGTTATTTGTTACATGGTGCTCCAATGGATTTAAGTTTTTTTTGAGAGAATATTTAAAGATATTTGTTTTGATATTACAGAAAAAGATCTGGATTAGATGGGTTGTTTTTTTAAATGTTTATGTTGAAATGGAAATACAATTTATTAAAAAAAAAGTAAGATAACAAAGCAATTATAAAAAACTTAAAATCGCACCAAATTTTAGTGTAGAGATTACTGTTTCAATGTTTGGAACACTGGTTTCCTTGTTCATGCAAATAAGATGTTTCCTATATTGTCCATCCCGATGCAGCCCCAGTGAAACAGGGACCCATGTTGGGGGTCTGCACGTTATTTGAACTAATGTCTTTCTTGTAGCTTCTTTAGAATAAAGCAAGAAAATTTCCCTTTGAAACCTTGACACAGCATCAATTTTTGGCTACATAATTTTCTCATATTGACTGTATGTGTAACACCTAGCAATCTACACTATACTTGTGCATAAATAATCAAAAAATAATATAACCAAACCTTTCTTCGCAACTATATTATCACAATAATTTCACATAACATATAAATTATATAAAATATTAACACCCCTTGTTAAACATATGTGGCTTAGCATGAGCATTCTGTGGCTTTTCTAGAGGACAAATCCACACTGGACTCTAGCTTGTCTGGAACAACTTTATTCTTTATAGGAATAAACATAAATTAAAAAATGCTTACCTTGCAGTAGGGGTGTGCATTCATTTGCAACATATTGGCAATCTGCAACGTATATGCCATATTCGTTGTATTCGTGGGGGTCATGAAATATATGGCGAACCCCCACAAAAACAATGTATCACTAATGAATAAACCCCCACCCTCCTGACCCCCGCAAGACTCGGCAAATGTCCCTGGTGTTCCTGCGGGTGTCCTGGAGCGATCTCCTGCACTTGGGCTGTCGGCTGCCGGTATTCAAAATGGCGCCGATAGCCTTTGCCCTGTCACATGATAGGAGCAATGGACGGTGAGCGCCATCTTAAAAAATGGCACGGGCCATCCATTGCTCCTACCATGTGACAGGGGCCGACCAATGGCACTGATGGCCCCTGTCACATGGTAAGGGCAAAGGGCCTTTGGCGCCATTTTGATTAGTGGCAGCCGATGGCCCAAGAGGTGGAGATAACTCCCGGGACCCCGTTGGACCACCAGGGACTTTCGGTAAGTCTTGGGGAGGTCGGGCAAGTCTTGGGGGGTCAGGAGGGTGGGGGGTTGCAATTAATTAAATTTGAAGGGTTGGGGTGGGTTTGTGTTTTTTTTTTTAATGTGCGCTTTCTCCCCCCTCCAAAATGATAAGAAAAGCACTTGAAATTTCGTGGGTTTTCTTATCATTTCGTCAGCCCCCCGAAATGCATCAGAATAGGAAATATCATCTTTATTTCCTATTTCTTTGCAAACGAATGCACATCCCTAATTTTTACACCTGCAGTCACACTGCTCTGACTGAGAGAGAAACAGAAACAGTTCATTCTGTCTATTCACTGGGGCAGGGCCGTGGAAATAGGGAATTTATTGTTTCTATCTGAATCTGCACAGTTTTGGTGCTGTGCTTATTTTGCAAACTGCGGAGAGAAGAAAAGAGCAGCTTTAGCAGCTATGTCAGTGTTTTCTCTGCATGCAAAAGGAGTCAGTCTGCAGTACTGCATATACACTGTCTATGTCTGTGTATGTGAAAGAGACATTTTTTGCGGTGAGTTTGTGCCACTGGCAAGCTACTACTTGGCAGTGCTTGCTAAGGTCTTCAGTGAACTCAACCTGTCAAACTGAGTGTGTATGGCAGTCAGTATTAAAGTGGTACTGCTGAGTGGTACAGTACATCAATAAACTATATTGTGTCATCAAAAAGCCCATTAGCCACTTCCAATTCCATCATATCACTCACTGTGAGCAAAGGGAAGCAGAGGGAGTGGCAGTGGGCAGAAGAATGCTGGGGGAGAGGATTAGCTTCTGCTGCAGAGCCAGCTCAGCCTGTCAGAAGTACGGGCAGTAGCAGCAGTGAGAAACAAGGGAATCCTGCCCATACACTTAAAAGATACTTTTTCAGCCCCAGAAAGCCAGGTGTGAAAGCTGACTCAAGCCATAAAAATAAAAATGGGACAGAATGTGCCACTGTCAACTGCTTGTTTCCCTTTTTCTTTGGGGCAGAGATAAAAGGCAGGAGAACCACCTGAGGATGGCATTAGCAGAGCAAAGGCAAGGAAGGGCCAGCAAAAGTGCAACACCTAAAACGAACGGCATGATCCTCCATAGAGATGTGAATCGTGTGCCCAATCGTCTTAACGATCGGGTTTGGCTGGAGGGAGAAAAAAATCTGATCGCTGGAGGGAGAAAAAAATCTGATCGCTGGAGATGTGAATCGGAATCGGTTCCGATTCCCATCGTTAATTTTTTTTTAGTGAGGCCCGACCCTTTAAAATTGACCCCTTACCTTCCCCCACCCCCCCAAACCCCCCCCAAAACTTTTTACAAGTACCTGGTGGTCCAGTGGGGGCGCGAAGACCGATCTCCCGCTCTCGGGCCATCGGCGCCATTTTGGCTGCCACTCAAAAATGGCGCCAATGGTCCGATTAAAAAAAAAAAACACCCGACCCTTTAAAGATGACCCCTTAGCTTCTCCCACCCTCCCAATCCCCCCAATACATTTTTAAATTACCTGGTGCTCTAGTGGTGGTCCCGGGAGCGATCTCCCGTTCTTGGGCCGTCGGCTGCCAATCATAAAGATGGCGCCGATGGCCCTTTGCCCTTACCATGTGACAGGGTATCCATGCCATTGGCTGGCCCCTGTCACATGGTAGGAGCACTGGCTGGCCGGCACCATCTTCACGATGGGTGGGGTTTTGATGTAGTCCCTTTGGAGGGGGGTGAGTATGGTAAGGGACACTGGAGTATGAAACATTGTTTGTTTGGGGGCTGCCACATCACCACTGTCACTCACATGCAAAGAAGGTCAGTGTAATAGGATAAGAAATATGGGCACAAAGTTGCAAAATATCACTGATACTGCATGATATACACGCTATAACACATATTAGAACCATAATGTAGCTTGATTAATCACCCAGTTAGATTGTAAGCCCTCTGGGAACTGAGAAATACCCACAGAACCTGAATTTAATCCACTTTGAAGTGCTGAAAAGCAGTGTTATGTTCCGCGGCTGTGGAAGGCCACGACCGCGGTCCCCTACCATGCCTGCGATGGCGACCTGCTGCGGGAGCTCTGGGGGAGACCTCTGATCCTATGTCCATCGCTCCGGCACTGGCCCCAGTGATGGTCGCCGGGTGGGGAGCCGTCCCTGTCCTCCCTCGCGGCGTCCAGCAGCGTATCCTCCGTGGAGGAAATCCAAGATGGCTGCCACCATCTTTAGGTGCGAGGCCGCGCCTCCTCGCCAGATTTAAAGGGACCTGATCCCTTTAACTACACACAGCTGTTCCCTATGATCCAGAGCAGAGGAAGTATAAAAGGAGGCTTCCTCTGCTTATTCCTCGACTCGGCAACTTCTCTTGTAGCGCTGTTTAAGTCTGCTTGCTTCGGTGAGTCTTCTTATGCTTTGGATCCTTGTTCCTGTCCTGTCTTGGTGTTCCTGGTTCCTGACTTCGGAGTGGCTAGTGGTGATTCCTGGTGTGTGACTTCGTGCTGGCAAACGGCGATCCCTTGGTATAAGACCTCGGACTGGTAAGCGAAGACCCTCTGGCACTTGACTTCGGACTTCCTCTGGACCATCGTCTCCTAGGGCCCACCTAGGTCCCAGCAGCTCGGGTCCCTACGGGCTCCTCCCGGGGGGACCGCGGACTTCCAGGGGTGAAGCTCCAGTTAGCCCTTGCACCGAACTCTCAACTCCTTGACCTCTCAAAGGTCCACCTAAGTCCCAGCGGTCCGGGTCCCTATGGGCTCCTCCTGGGGGGACCGCGGACTTCCAGTGGTGAAGACACAGTTCCTCTCCTTGACGTCACGACTCTTCATCTGCCTCCATAGTCGTCTCAGTCTCCAGTGCCGAGGGTCAGCTGGTCGCATCTTCTGTCCTACCTCGCCACCCGACGGGAGAACCTACGGATCTTCTTCCTAAGGTATACCATCCTCCCATCAGCCCAAGGGTCCACAAGCCTGAGCATAATAAGCAGAATATAAATAAAACATGAGTTAATCATTTGGTGAAGAAATATTTCTTCTATCACCTGAGTCTTCTCCCTTCCAGCTTCATCTCATGGTGCCTTGTTGATAAGCTTTCCTTCATTTGAAAAATGCCTGCCTAGAGTGTATTTAATTTGAAAGTTTCTATCATATCTACCTTCTCCTTCTTTTCCTCCACAGCATAAATTTGGACCTTAAGTCTCTCTTCATGTTTTATGGTGAAGACCGCTAATCATTTTAGTAGCTTCCCATTGTATTGATTCCATCCATTATCTTTTGCAATTGTATTATCCAGAATTTGATGCATTACACTAAATGAGGTTTCATCAGAGATTTATACAGAGGCATTATTACTTTATCACCTCTTTTTCCCTGTTGGTTATTCCCCTCCTTATGCACCCTTGCATCCTTCTGGCTTGGCTTCTACTGCTGCTTTGTCACTTTTAGATCATCACCTTTACATTTCAGAATTCTCTCTTGTTTAGGACACTTTAGAATTTTTCCCTTACTTTGAATTGCTCCTTTGAGTTTTTGATGCCCAAATGCATGACTTTTCATTTTGTGGCATTTTCTTATTTGCCAGACTAAACCACCAGTCCATGGACTGGCACAAATTTGCAACAGCATTTTTTCTGATCTGCAGTGCAGTAGTCATTGCAAGAAGATGAAAGACAGCAACTTCAGTTGTCTGTGCTGTATTGCATCTGGCACTGAAATCTGATTGCACTCGTCGAGGCCAGCAGAGATTTCCTTTCTGTCTACCTTCCCTGTCCCGAGGCCCATTGGCTGGTACAGCAGTAGCTGCTGAATCTTAAGAGGCAGACCAGAGCAGAGACTCAATCAGGCATGCTCCACTTTCAGGCTGTGTGATGGTTCCACCCTTCTTTGGTTTCTGTATGTAAGACAGAACCTGAGATCAGGGCATTCATGTCTCAAGTTTCAGCAAGTGCTACTGGGCCAGCCTTCAGGCCTCAGGAGCAGACCCAACTTAAGATAAAATTCAGCAGGGGATGATTTTAGTTTTATAAGATGTTTCCTATGCTTTTGATATACAATCTCCATTTTAAAGTTTTTCAGTAGTACTCATCATGCCTAACACAGCATTCTCAAGTAGTTGTTTTAGAAGATTATGTCTCTGAACCTCAGTTTCTACCTTTTGGAGTATCTCAAGGGTCTATAATCTCTCCTTAGTGGTTCAATATATTTATGTCACCACTCTGTAAATTGTTGAACTCTTTTGAAGTACACTAGTATCTATATGCATGATGTATAAATTATTCTCTCTATTGAATCTGATAGTATAGGAGAACAACTAGGAATTAATTATGTGTTTCTGAAATCTCTTTTTGGCATTCCCAAAACGTTGAAAAGATTCAGTTCAAGTATCAATTCCTGCAGCACCCATCTACAAACATGCCTCTCTTCAGAGTGAACTGCATATACTGCTATTCTTTGTTGCCTCCCACTCAACCAGTTTTCTATCCCAGTGAATTACTTAAGAGCCCTTATCAAGGACACTCAAATTATTTATTAGTCACCTATGTAGAACTGAGTCAAAGGTGTTACTGAAACCCATGTATGCTACATCTAATGCTCTACCCTGATCCATCTCTATGGTCACTGAGTCAAATAAATTGATTAGATTTGTCTGAAAATACCTACCTCTGATAAAACCATACTGTTTCAAATCTTGTAATCCATTGGATTCCAGAAATTGCACTATTCTTTATTTTAGCAGTAATTTCCTTAATTTACTTACAACTGAGGTCAGACTAACTGGCCTGTAGTTTTAATTTTGTGAAGAGGGACTGTTGATATTTTCCTCAGAATTCCAAAAAAGAAGCTGATCAGCATAAGAGCTGCCAACCATATCCCTGGTTCCAGTCTCCAGGAGCAACTTTTAAAGTAGCAGAGTAACCTGGCCAAGAAAATCTGACATGAAACCAAATTTTCCTCCATTATGTGGTTTTATTGCAAAAAGTACAGCTCTAACAGCAAAATCTAAAACTTCAGTTGCTCTGCCACATCCTACACAGGCAACCCATATTCTTTTCATGTTTCATTACACACATACATAGCCAGTCAATACATTATTCTTTGATTACCCATTTCCTTGCATCATATTCTCGTGACATCAGCACCTCATGGAACTAGTCATGGGTGGAGTTTATTCTTTCATCCAAAGATATACTGATTAGAAATTAGTATGATATAATCTATAATATGCCCCTTTACTCCATTTTAAATCTTACCCACCATTTTAGATCCAAGGACAAGACGTCCTTTATTATTCTATATTAGATGGAACATCATATAATTTTTTTCATTCTTTCAACTAGAAAACATGTTTATCTCCTACAAAAAAGGGAACAATTGCTGTTTCATTTATGATATAATACTCAAGGTACAGCTTTAAAATAATTCTTGATTTCAGACAGTTATGACTTAATCATTCATTTCTTAATCAGAACATAAGATTTTAGACATATGCAAAAGCAAAATGCTTAGCTCTGCTTTTCTGTTCCTCAGCATTACACTCTGGAAAATTGGCCTAGTAATGACCCTAAGACAATGAGAGGGTCTTTTCTATTCTAATTCTACAGAACCACATCCACCTGGAACAATTCCCGACCCTAAGAAGCATTTAAAAGGTCATCCAAAACAGCTAATAGTTGGGGTGGAAAGACATAAACATTTTGTTTCATTTATTGTTTCATTTTTGGGAGGGGTTTCCCCACAAATTTCATTTTATGTTAACGTTTATTTTGTTTATTTCATTTAAAAAATGAAATAAACATTAAAAAAAAGAATATCTAAAAACATAAAAAAATGAAATGGGGATCCTGTAGCCTCCTGTGCCTCCCACCTGGAAAAATGTAGGGTCCAGGATCCTCCCCAGCCCATATTTACCCAGTCTTGGGGGGATTTGCAGACAAGACCCAGAACCAGGCCAAAGACTGGGCATTGCATAAAGCCTAGACCAAGTACTATGTGACTCACCATGGTCTAGGTCTATGCAAGGCTGAGCTTTGGCCTGGGCCTAGACATCAGGATCAGGCCTCAGTTACAACATCTAGACTCAGGTGAAAGCCTCAGCCTTGCATAGGCTTAGGCCACAGTATGTCACTGCAATCATGGTCTAGGCCCTGTTCAAGGCTCAGGCTTATAGGCCTTAACCTGACATTTGGGCCTTGGCCTAGGGCAGGGCCCAGGCCCAATACTGCAGCCCATTCCAGAGGCCAGGTCCTGATGCTGGGGCCTCGTCCCAGACCTAGGCCCGATGCCACAGCCCGACCCCGCAGCTCGATCCAGAGGCCAGGTGCCGATTCCTTGGCCCAACCTGGAAGTCGGATCTTGATGCCTGAGCCTCGGCCTTGGCCATGGCCTGGATGCCACAGCCCAGTCCAGAGGCCGGGTCCTGACCTAGAGGCCAGAACCTGATGCCTTTGCCTCAATCCAGGGTCAGGCTTATGCCCAGAGCCCAGGATTCAGAGGTTCTCTTTGTAGGTCTTCTTTCTTCAATATTCTTTCTTCAAATGGAAGCATCTTTTCAGGTAATGCCGGAGATAATAAGTCCAGTGCATCCTCCCCAGCAGAGAGCGCCATTTTGATGTTTGGCAGTATGGCAAACTGACATCCATTAAAATGATGTCCTCTGCTGCGGAGTTAATTAATTGTGGTGCATCCCTGAGCAGACACTGCCATTTGAAGAAAGAAGATCAAAGTAAGAATTCTTACAAAGAAGATGTCCAAGGCCCATGCTCCAGGCCTGGGCCTTACCCTGAGCTGAGATCCTGAAATAGTGTTCAGATATAGGCTGTGGCCCCTTTATTAGACCATGGCTTATGCCTAGGCGAGACCTAGGCATCGCCACTAGGCCTAGGTTGAGGCACAAGAGACATTCCCTAGACAAGATCCTGGCTTTGGGCCTAGGCCTAGGTCTGGCTTGCTTTTATGGATCAGTTTTCAAAACGAAACAAGATTCCAATGAAATTGTTTTGGGATTTAACTCATTCCGTTTTGAAAATGACCCGAAACAAAATGTCCTATTTTGTTTCTCTCAAATGCCCATCCCTAGCTGATGGACTTTCTCTAGGTTCCTTTAATACCCTTGCATGTATCCCTTCTGGTCCCACTTCTTTAACTACTTTATATCTGGCTAACTCCTGTTAAAACACACTATTCTGAAATTGTTTACCTCCATTCTAAACCTGTTTCTGTCCATTTTCTCTGGTCCTACTCCTGGCCCTTCTTCAGTGAACACCAAACAGAAATATTTGTCAAGCAAGTCCATTTTTTCCTTGCCAGCCTCTCCATATTCCTGTCATTCACTTCTGAGTGACACAATGCCACTTTTACACTTCTTCCTATCACTAGCAAATCTTTAAAAAGTCTTGGCCCTCCGTTATACTGTATTTACTGCTGTTTCTTTTATTTACTTCTATGCTTGCCTGATTAATTTCCCAACACTGAGTTTTTCCAGATTTTTTCCCCTGTCTTCATCTTTCTGCTAAATCTCTTTTTCCCTTACCTTTTCAGCTTCTTCTTTAGAAAACCATAGCAGCCTTTTTTCCTCTTGTTTTATTTACTTTCCTAATAAAAATACTTTTTTTTCTGGCAATATCTCCTCTTAGTTTTACCCACTGCTCTTCTAATTCATCTATATTTCCCCACCAATCTAACAACTCCTTGAGTTACTTCCCCATTTAACAGATTTCATTTTCCTAAAGTTTCTTGCCTTAGAAATAACCTTCACTTTTTCTGCTCCAAAATAGAACCACACTATCCAGTGATCTTGATTAGTGGACACCAGATGATCATCCAGTACAACATCAAAAACACTGTCCCCATTGGTAAACATCAGGCCAACTGATTTCTGTAATTTTCCAGGTCTTGGTTGAGAGATATGTTAGAAACTCCATTAAGGCCAATGCATTTCCATTCTGGAGCTCTTTTTAAAGTAGCTTCCAACTCTTTTGTTATTATATGCTTTTCACATTTTT
The DNA here is from genome assembly GCF_901001135.1 of Rhinatrema bivittatum. Taxonomy (NCBI): domain Eukaryota; kingdom Metazoa; phylum Chordata; class Amphibia; order Gymnophiona; family Rhinatrematidae; genus Rhinatrema; species Rhinatrema bivittatum. The sequence continues at coordinate 641,877,907 of NC_042615.1, read as the reverse complement.
GTTATTAAAGATCTTAAATTTTGGTCAGTTGCTTTTTGCAGCTTATCCTTAGTTGTTATTCTTCTTTCAGTTTTTTTGTGTTCTCTCTATGTGAACCTTCTTGATTTAAATATTGTTTATTTTATGCTGAATATTAAAAAATCCAAATAAATAAATAAATAAATAAATAGTAAATTATCTCCTTTTTACCATCAGGGGTTCACAAAAATATATCTGTTACTTTTTTAAAATTTTCATTGTCTTCTGTAGTCTGGATCTACGAACAGGGTCACCATGGTCTACAGCTACACCACTGGTTGTTATCTTCACCTGAAGGGTCTGTACTATCGTTTCCTCTATCATCAACCCTTGTGCTTAAGGAAAGGGTGAGCATCTGATTATCCTAGGTGACATGTGGCCAGTATGAATTTTTCTTTTTCATTCCTTACATACTTCTATAGTAGTGGCCACCTTGCTGAAATTTGGTATAAATGTGATTCAGTGAGGTTACCATATTAACATACTCTGCTAGACCTGGCAAGAGAAATGTATTCTCGCTCCTTAAGAAATACACAGCAGATGTTAATCACTAACATTGCTGCAGGCCTCTGTGTCTGTATGAGTGGTGTAATCTGTCTGCCTGTATCTCTTTGTGTCTGGATATGGGGTTACTCTCTCTTTGTCTCTGTGTCTGTCTGAGTATGGGGTAACTGTCTGCCTTTCTGTGCCTGCCTATCTATGGTATAAAAGTATGCCTTTCCTGGCAATTGATTCAAGAACTAATTGGTTGTTGGGAGTTTTTGACACAAGACCAATAATCCAGGATCCTAATTGCATGTGCATATGTGCATGTGTGTGTGTGTGTGTGTGTGTGTCTCTCTCTGTCTCTCTCTCTCTCTGTCTCTCACTCTCTCTCTCTCTCTCTCTCTATATATATATATATATATCATGTAAATATATGATTGAGTAAATAGTATAATCATAAAGAATATAGACAATTTAACCTTTTTTAATATTCCATATTAAAAAAATGTTTACATGTTTTTTATTACACAATCTCCAAACACATACTTCATACAAAACCATTCATACAAAGCCATTCATACCATCCACCTCCATATTGCCCTTCACTACTCGCTTACTATTTCATAAACATTCATAAGAATCAACTAAACCATAATCATATTCATCTTAAATGACATTATCCTTGTTTCAAAAAAATATGTCCCATTGTCTCTTTCTAAGTACAATGCCTTGCATTCTTTGTGCTGCTTATTTATTAGACGTGTTTTCAGCTTAGACTCTTAACAGGCTCTAGGCTTAATCCCAGTTTATTGGTAAATTTTAAAAGAAATGTGCATGCACCCATAAATATGCCTCATTTTATAAAGTACACACATAGCATTTAAAATAGTCATGGCAGGCTGACAGCCTTTATATGCTTGCACAGGGAGAGAGAGAAAGAGAGTGAACCTCTGTATAGGGTCAATCTTTTACTCTCTATATACATTGCACTGTAGAGGGGCACTGGATCAGGGTGGGTTTTCAGGAAATGGGTTGGGGGTTAGGGGGGTTGTTAAAGACATTCAGAGGTATTCATTGTAAAATTAACATCATTAAAGAATTTTAGTCTTTATAAGCAATGAAAAATCTAACAAGAGGACTTGATTTGCATACTGCAGTATCTGCTAGTTGTATTGTAGAAATCAACTCCTTTTCAACACTTATAAACAATTAAATTATTTAGTGATGTCAGTTTTACAATGAATACCTCTGAATGTGTCTGTAACACCACCACCAACCCCAACCCACTCCGATTCAAAGTGCCCATCTACAGTTTTAGACTGACCCTATACAGAGGTGCTCTCTCTCTTTCTCACTCAATCTCTCTCTCTCTTTCTCTCTGACCAGCAGCAAAGTTATGCTGGCAACATACTTGCATTTGTGCATGCGTAACACTTTTAAAATGTACCTCTTAGTTTATGTATAAGGCGGTTTACATATAAAAACATACATAAATAAATCATTACAGATAAAATGATAAAACAGACTTTAAATGTACACAATAATAAAATAAAATAATATGAGGTAGAAAAAAAAACTATAGTCAGAAAGTAAAACTGAAATTTAAAATATAGATTAGGAAAGTTAAGACAAATATCATGATATGAACAGAATGGGTAGTAAAAGGGAAGATGGGGAGCAATTATTCAGGGTGATCAAGATTGAAGGCAATATCGCATAAATAGGATTTTGTTTTTTTCTGAATTATGGGGTTAGTTATGAGTCTTAGTGTCGCTTCAGTGACCTAGCATAATCAATGCACCTGACAGGTCATCCAGAAGAAGGCGAAACTTCAGACTCAGCGTGGATGATGCACCAGAAGGTCAACTATAAGCAAGGTCTGCTGGGAAGGCTAGTGCTGGCCCCGGAACCTTAGACATCCAAAATAAAGAGTCAGGGTGTACTAGGACATCTGGAGGAAGGACATCAGAGGAGAGGAACATCGATGAGGACACTTGATAAATGGATAGATGACAGCAGGTTAAAACTCAGAATGAAGAGGAATCTGGGTGACACTCAAAGAAGGATCCGGCCCAGGCAGAGGCTTCAGTGAACAAGCGTGATCAACGCACCTGACAGGTCAACCAGAAGAAGACTAAACTTCAGACCTGGCATGGAAGATGCACCATCTAGAAGCAGAACTCAGTGGGAGTGCTAGGAGTTGAACTAGAACCAGGAACATACGAGGGCTAGGCAACCAAAGAGAGCAGCCAGAAGAGATAGGTTGTCTGGAGACATGACATCTGAAGATGAGGACATCCGGGGCATCTGAAGGCAGGAACATCTGGAACATCTGAAGACGAGGACATGGGATTCAACGAGAGACCAGGAACCATTGACTAAGAAAGGATGAAGGACCAGGAACCACAGATGAAGATGACGAGGGAATTCCCATGAAGAATGAAGTGCCTTGAAGAAGCTGAAGATGATGAAAAGTCCAGGAGCAGACTGGCTCCTTGAAAAGGTGCTAGAGAACTGGCAAAGGGCCCTTTTATAGGGCAGATGTGGAGACGCCCGGATGACATCATCAAATAGGGCCACGGGGCCTTTCCTACCGTGGGCCCTTTAAATAAGTAGGAGAGGTGCGGCCACACGCCTAGGAGGCAGGACCATGGAGAGCGGCGTCCATGCCACGAAAAGGAAGCAGGAGCAGAATGGCGGGTGTGGCGGTCTCCAGGCTGCATGGGGGCACAGTGGCAGCTCCGTCGCCACACCGAAATAGGAGGATGTCGGCAGCTACCGGGCCATGAAGAGGAGGCTGGAGGCAGCAGCCCTGCCCGTGCAGGGAAGAGGATACCATTGGTGGCCTCCAGGCATATAGAAGTGCCACAGCAGCGGCCCTGCCCACCGCTGGAGAATAGCATGGGTAGCCTCCGGACCGCAAGAGAGAAATGGTGGTGGCGGTTGTCCCGCCGTGGAGCAGGATGTTGGCTGCAGCCTCCGGGAGTAGAGGTGAGAGGCTGCTCGTGGCTAGGCCCGCAAGCAGTATTGCAACAGAGTATAGTGATAGGAGTATACTACCATCCACCTGGCAAAGATGGTGAGACGGACAGCGAAATACTAAGAGAAATTAGGGAAGCTAACCAAATTGGTAGTGCAGTAATAATGGGAGATTTCAATTTCCCCCAATATTGACGGGGTAAATGTAACATCGGGGTATGCTAGAGAGATAAAGTTCTTGGATGGAATAAATGACAGTTTTATGGAGCAATTGGTTCAGGAACCGATGAGAGAGGGATCAATTTTAGATCTAATTCTCAGTGGAGCACAGGATTTGGTGAGAGAGGTAACGGTGGTGGGTAGGCTTAGCAATAGTGATCATAATATAATAATAGTCTAAACTTGATGTCCACCCTCAGACATTGGAAATTCGCCTTTGTAAGAACCCTAACCTCTCCTCCTCTCTATACTTCAATTCCACTTAAATTTTTCCCCCACTCTTTCCTCCCCTCTTTATTTTATCCCCTTACTTACCTAGACTTTGGAGCTGGGATCTCAAACGAACCAGAACCTTTCCTGCTAAAGTTAAGTCCATTTTGGTTGTTATCTGTTGTTATCTGTGCTTAGAAGTAGGGCATTATATCTGCCAAAACTTGTGCACTGTCTTTAAAAAAAAAAAAAAAAAAAGCACAACTGAAATAGATATTTGGGAGGGCTGTTAGTCTGCTTTACCTGTTTAACACCCTCCCACCCTACCCCTCTACCCACCCACCCCTAGGTTTGTGTTTCTTATATAACCTGCCTAGATTCATAAATGGCAACAAGGTAAATTAGTATTTCCATAATTGCTATTCATCAAATGTCAAAACTTACCAAAATGAGGATTATCCAATGTAACTGCTGTGGAGCCTTTATTCTGAGGGAAAGCATCTGGAAAATTAGAGCTTGCCCAATTTGTGCACAACTATCTTCCTTGAAAAAGGAGCTGAATGAGGTTAAAGCTCAATTAGATTCAATTACAAGAATTACACCCACATTGCATTACTCAGAAAATAATTCCCCAACATCACAGAGAAACCAGAAGTCAAGAAAGAGAGATTCATTAGGCTCAGGCAGGACCCACAGTCACCCATTCTTGACAGATGGACAGCCAACAGGTACACCCTCCCACTCAAACAGGTCATTAAGAAATTATTTAAAATCCAGGAATACAGTAGGCTCTGGTAGAATTAGACCTGTGATGAGGAGACACACAATGTACCAAATGCAAAAAGAACAAAAAGCCTTCTCTATATTAGAAACTGAAGAAGTTCTTGAGAAAAACATTGAAGTGTTACCAGAAAAGAGAAAACAAACACAATGCATGCAGAATTTCAAGATCCATAACCAAAAGAAAAATCTAATTGAGATGGATAACTCTGTCAACAGTGGCACAACTGCAAAAGGAAAGAGTGATGTGAATAACAAATCTCAAATAAAATCTCATAAGGAGTCCAGGAAAAGCAATAACCTTAAAGAGAGTACCTGGAAGGCTATGACCACAAATGCTCATAGTTTGGGAAATAAAATCTCAGATCTGCAGGCCCTAATGGCTGAGGCAGAATTGGACATTGTTGCTATCACAGAGACATGGTTCACAGAATCTCATGATTGGGATACAACAATACCAGGCTATAACTTGTTAAGGAAGGACAGAGAGGATAGAAAAGGGGGAGGTGTGGCTCTTTATATCAGAAACAACATCCAAGCATCTGAGCTGCAAGGAAGTTGGGGCAAGGAAGAAGCAATATGGGTCGACCTAAAAAAAGATGACGGAGCATCCATTTATATTGGAGTGGTTTACAGGCCTCCAAACCAAAAGGAAGAGCTGGACAGAGATCTGGTTGAAGACATCCATAAGATAGGTAAGAAGGGAGAAGTGGTGATCGTGGGTGACTTTAATATGCCAGATGTAGACTGGAAAATCCCATCTGCAGAAACTAAAAATAGTAGAGCAATAGTGGATGCCATGCAAGTATCTTTGTTCAAACAAATGGTGTTGGAACCCACGAGAGAAGGAACTATACTCGACTTAGTGCTCACTAATGGAGATAATGTCTCCGATGTCCAGGTGGGCACCCACCTCAGCACCAGTGATCATCAAACAGTATGGTTTAATATCACTAAAAGAATAGGGAAAAGAACCACAAAGACCCGAGTTTTACAGTTCAAAAACACGGACTTTGAGGAAATGGGTAAGTACCTGGAGGAAGAACTAAAAGGATGGGAGAACGAGAGAGATGTGGAGCAGCAGTGGACCAATCTAAAATGAGCAATCACCAAGGCAACTACTCTATATGTTAGAAATGTAAAGAAAAGCAAAAGAAAATTGAAACCTATCTGGTTCTCAAAGGAGGTGGCTGACAAAATTAAAGCTAAAAGAACAGCATTCAAGAAATATAAAAGATCCCAAAGGGAGGAACACAAAGAAGAATATTTGATTCAACTGAGGGAGACAAAGAAATTAATCAAGTTGGCAAAAAGTCAAGCGGAAGAGAGGATTGCCAAGGAGATAAAAAATGGTGACAAAACATTTTTCAGATACATCAGCGAAAAGAGAAAGGTCCAAAGTGGTATAGTGAAATTGAAAGGTGATAATGATCAATGTGTGGAGAGAGACGAAGAAATGGCAGAAATATTAAACGAATACTTCAGCTCTGTGTTCACTAAAGAAGACCCTGGAGAAGGACCATCTCTACACAACAAGAAACTGGAAGGAAATGGAATAGATGAAAATCCTTTTACAGTAGAAAATGTGTGGGAAGAGCTAAAGAACCTGAAAGTGGACAAAGCCATGGGGCCTGATGGGATTCATCCAAGGATATTGAGGGAGCTCAGAGATGTTCTGGCGGGTCCGCTGTGTGACCTGTTCAATAGATCCCTTGAAATGGGAGTGGTGCCGAGTGATTGGAGAAGAGCGGTGGTGGTCCCGCTTCACAAGAGTGGGAACAGGGAGGAGGCTGGCAACTACAGACCGGTTAGCCTCACTTCGGTGGTGGGAAAAGTAATGGAGTCACTGCTGAAAGAGAGAATAGTGAACTATCTACAGTCTGGAGAATTGATGGACCAGAGGCAACATGGATTCACCAGGGGAAGATCCTGTCAAACAAATCTGATTGACTTTTTTGACTGGGTAACCAAGGAATTGGATCGAGGAAGAGCACTCGATATCATATACTTGGATTTCAGCAAAGCTTTTGATACGGTTCCGCACAGGAGACTGGTCAATAAAACGAGAAGCTTGGGAGTGAGTGCCGAGGGGGTGACCTGGAATTGCAAATTGGTTGACGGACAGAAGACAATGTGTGATGGTAAATGGAACCTTCTCTGAAGAGAGAGCGGTTTTAAGTGGTGTACCGCAAGGATCGGTGTTGGGACCGGTCCTGTTCAATATCTTTGTGAGCGACATTGCGGACGGGATAGAAGGTAAGGTTTGTCTTTTTGCGGATGACACTAAGATCTGCAACAGAGTGGACACGCCGGGAAGGAGTGGAGAGAATGAGACGGGATCTAAGGAAACTGGAAGAGTGGTCGAAGATATGGCAGCTGAGATTCAATGCCAAGAAGTGCAAAGTCATGCATATGGGGAGTGGAAATCCGAATGAACTGTATTCGATGGGGGGGGAAAGGCTGATGTGCACGGAGCAGGAGAGGGACCTTGGGGTGATAGTGTCTAATGATATGAAGTCTGCGAAACAATGCGACAAGGCGATAGCAAAAGCCAGAAGAATGCTGGGCTGCATAGAGAGAGGAATATCAAGTAAGAAAAGGGAAGTGATTATTCCCTTGTACAGGTCCTTGGTGAGGCCTCACCTGGAGTACTGTGTTCAGTTCTGGAGACCGTATCTACAAAAAGACAAAGACAAGATGGAAGCGGTACAGAGAAGGGCGACCAGGAAGGTGGAGGATCTTCATCGGATGACGTACGAGGAGAGATTGAAGAATCTAAATATGTACACCCTGGAGGAAAGGAGGAGCAAGAGGAGATATGATACAGACTTTCAGATACTTGAAAGGTTTTAATGATCCAAAGGCAACGACAAACCTTTACCATAAGAAAAAAATCAGCAGAAACCAGGGGTCACAATTTGAAGCTCCAGGGAGGAAGATTCAGAACCAATGTCAGGAAGTATTTCTTCACGGAGAGGGTGGTGGATTGCCTGGAATGCCCTTCTGGAGGAAGTGGTGAAGACCAGAACTGTGAAGGACTTCAAAGGGGCGTGGGATAAACACTGTGGATCCATAAAGTCAAGAGGCCGCCAATGAAGAGTGGGTGACTCGCCAGAATGATGGCTACTGCCTGGACACAATACCCTTATTCAATAAACATACACATGGTTACTGTGACTCCAACATCACTCTAAGCTTCAACAGCAAGAGGAAATGTGGAAAAAAGGATTTGCACTCACAAAGCCGGGAGTAGTAGCTGGCTTGTTACGGCGGTTACTACCCCAAACCAAATGTGCCTGATACTTCACTTTCGATGCACACTCCAGCACAGCTCTCTGCTCCAACGGCAGGGGAGAAGAAAAAACTGATACTTCACGCATACCCAGCATAGCTTCAACGGCAGGGGAGAAGAAAAAAGGATTCACACTCACAAAGCGGGGAGTAGCTGGCTTGTTACGGCGGTTACTACCCCAAACCAAATGTGCCTGATACTTCACTTTAGATGCATATCCAGCATAGCTCTCTGCTTCAACGGCAGGGGAGAAGAAAAACAACCAATAAGGGCTGTATAACATAGTCTGGGTTAAAACAAATAAGCATGGTGTAGCTTGCTTATTGCGGCGGTTACTACCCCTACTACCCCCTAACTAATCAAGCTAGATATTTCACTTGGATGCAGCTCCATCACTGCTCTCTACATTAATGGTGGGGGAGGAAGGGAAATAGAACCAAGAGCTAAAAGAAACAGATAAGTATGAGAGAAAAAATGTGTGAAGCTTGCTGGGCAGACTGGATGGGCCGTTTGGTCTTCTTCTGCCGTCATTTCTATGTTTCTATGTTTCTATAGAACCTTCTCTCTCTCTTTAATTTCCCAGCCCGTACTCTTATAATTTTCTATCCTCACCCCTCCTCACCTCCAATCTGACTTCTCTTTACTCTTAAGCTAATATCCCCACTATACATCAGAAAACCCAATTATAAGATACTTTCTTTAATTATGTTATTTAATGATGTTCTTTATTACTCTGCTTTAGCTGAGATGTTAATGATAATACTAATGTTTTTATGTTTCTAAATGTTTCCACTCCCTTACCCTCTTTTCCTCACAAATAATTCCGTATTGTTAACATTGTAAACACATATATATTTGATATGTATACGCCTAGTTTTCTGTTAATTTAGCACGTTGCTTGTTCCTTCTATATTCATTGTAAAGCCTTTGGCTGAATTACTGTTTGCTCTAAACCGAGGTGATGTGCATTACGTGCCGCGGTATATAAAAAACTATAAATAAATAAATGAAGTTGTTCAATTGTAAACCGGAGTGAAGGCTCCCTGCTATACTTCGGTATAAAAAAGAACCTAAATAAATAAATAAATAAATAGTTTGATCAAATTTGAATTAATGGTTGGAAGGGGGACAGTAAGCAAGTCCACTGCCCTAGTGCTAAACTTTCAAAAGGGAAACTTTGATAAAATGAGTAAAATAGTTAGAAAAAAACTGAAAGGAGCAGCTACAAGGTATGCAAGAGGCATGGACATTAAAAAAAAAAAACCATCCTAGAAGCACAGTCCAGATGTATTCCACACATTAAGAAAGGTGGAAGGAAGGCAAAATGATTACCGGCATGGCTAAAAGGTGAGGTGAAAGAGGCTATTTTAGCCAAAAGATCTTCATTCAAAAATTGGAAGACGGATCTAACAGAAGAAAATAGGAAAAAGCTTAAACATTAGCAAGTTAAATGTAAGACATTGATAAGACAGGCTACGAGAGAATTTGAAAAGAAGATGGCCATAGAGGGAAAAACTCACAGTAAAAGCTTTTTAAATATATCCGAAGCAGAAAGTCTGCGAGTGAGTCAGTTGGACTGTTAAATGATTGAGGGGTTAAAGGGGCACTTAGGGCCTCATTTTCCAAAGTATCGCAGGGGTGGGGGGCCGAAACGGGAGGAGGGCCTGTGCTAGCCGGCAGCGATCGCACCGTCGCGGTGTGATCGCTGCCGGTTTCGCACCCAATAGCGCCACCATAGGAGGTGTAGCTATTGGGAGCGAAAGCTGCCGCGAAAAGGAACTTTCCTTTTCACTGTCTGCGGCGTCGGTGCAGAGTCGGCCCCGGTGACGCTCCGACTCCTCCTCTTCCGGGGCCGACTCTGCCCTGACTCTACCCCCATCCTGGTATCGCACGCGATAAGGGACTTTTTGCGTGCGAAAGGTCCCTTATCACGTGTGAGCGGCGTGGAAAATGAGGCCCTTAGTGAAGATAAGGCCATCACGGAAAGATTAAATGATTTCTTTGCTTTAGTGTTTACTGAAGAGGATGTTGGGGAGATACCTGTTCCAGAGAAGGTTTACATGGGTAATGATTCAGATGGACTGAACCAAATTACGGTAAACCTAGAAGATGTGGTAGGCTTGATTGACAAACTGAAGTGTAGTAAATCACCTGGACCGGATGGTATACACCCCAGACTTCTGAATAAACTAAAAAATGAAATTTCAGACCTATTAGTAAAAATTTGTAATCTATCATTAAAATCATCCATTGTACCTGAAGACTGGAGGGTGACTAACATAATCCCAATATTTAAAAATTACTCCAGGGGCGATCCAGGAAACTACAGACTAATTAGCCTGTCTTCAGTGCCAGGAAAAATAATGGAAAGTGTTCTAAAGATCAAAATCACAGAACATAGAGAAAGGCATGGTTTAATGGAACAAAGTCAGCATGGCGTTACCCAAGGCAAGTCTTGCCTCACAAATCTGCTGCACTTTTTTGAAGGAGTTATTAAACATGTAGATAAAGGTGAACCGGTGTAGTGTATTTGGATTTTCAGAAGGCATTTGACAAATTTCCTCTAGAGGCTTCTAGGAAAATTAAAAAGTCATGGGATAGGTGGTGATGTCCTTTTGTGGATTTCAAACTGGTTAAAAGACAGGAAACAGAGAGTAGGATTAAATGGACAATTTTCTCTGTGAAGGGGGGTGGGCACTGGAGTGCCTCAGGGATCTGTACTGGGACCTGTGCTTTTCAATATATTTATAAATGATCTGGAAAAGAATATGACGAGTGAGGTAATTAGATTTGCAGATGATACAACAATATTCAGTGTAATTAAATCACAAGTGGATTGTGATAAATTGCAGGAGGAAATTGTGAGCTAGAAAACTGGGCATCTAAATGGCAGATGAAATTTAATGTGGATAAGTGCAAGGTGATGCATATAGGGAAATACAACCATGCTATAGTTACATGATGTTAGCTTCCATATTAGGAGTACCACCCAGGAAAGAGATCTAGATGTCATGGTGGATAATACATTGAAATCGTTGGCTCAGTATGCTGTGGCAGTCAAAAAATCAAACAGAATGTTAGGAATTATTAGGAAGGGAATGGTGAATAAAACGTAAAATGTCATAATGCCTCTGTATCACTCCATGGTGAGACCACACCTTCAATAATGTGTACAATTCTGGTCACCACATCTCAAAAAGGATATAGTTGTGATGGAGAAGGTACAGAGAAGGGTGACCAAATGATAAACGGGATGGAATAGCTCCCCTATGAGGAAAGACTAAAGAGGTTAGGACTGTTCAGCTTGTAGAAGAGACGGTTGAGAAGGGATATGATAAAGGTGTTTATAATCATGAGAGGTCTAGAATGGGTAAATGTGAATTGGTAATTTACTATTTCGAATAATAGGACTGGGGTCACTCTATGAAGTTAGCATGTGATACGTTTAAAACAAATCAGAAAAAGTTCTTTTTCACTCAACGCACTATTCAACTCTGGAATTTGTTTCCAGGGAATGTGGTTAGTGCAGTTAGTGTAGCTGGATTTAAAAAAGGTTTGGATAAGTTCTTGGTGGAGAAGTTTATTACCTGCTATTAATCAAGTTGACTTAGAAAATAGCCACTGCTATTACTAGGATCAGTAGCATGGGATAGACTTAGTTTTTGGGTACTTGCTTGCTAGGTTTTTGTGGCCTGGTTTGGCCTCTGTTGGACACAGATACTGGGTTTGATGGACCCTTGGTCTGACCCAGTATGGCATGTTCTTATGTTCTTATGAATCATGGGGGAAATATTTGTGTGCATTCTAATTCCCACTACAATAGCAACTATTTTTTTTTTCAGAAAAAAATGAAATTTAATTGCCTAACTACCTTACTAAAAGGAAATGAACTTGCTACAGAGCTGACCATGAGGAACTGGTAGAGGAAGGTCTGACCCCCTCCCCCCTTCATATGGGGCCTCCCCTCCCCCCATCAACTAGTTCACAAAACTTAAGGAAGGAAGGAAGCAATTCATTTCCTGGGATACAAAAGGAGAAACACTGCTAAAGGCCATTCCCCTAGCTTCCTTTAATAACTCCTCATGTTTTCAACAGCTTCTGAAACTAATTGCCATCTTATGCTCTGATTTTTTTGCCATTTTAAGTTCTGATTTTGGGGGGAAATGGGATTGGACAGAGGGTTGCTCAATGGAACCTTATAGCCTAGTCATGGAAGGAAAACTTTTGGTAGCCAGTCCTATTTGGCAGGGATGGAGTTTTTATTTTTATTTTTTATTTTGTTTTGCATTCTCAGCACTGGCATCAGATCCTGACAAGTTTGCTTTCAGTCTGCTGCTAAGTTTCTGACACACGGAATAAAATTATCCCATTGTATCCTGGAGCATTTTTTCATGTGATATCAGCAAATATAATATGGCAGTTGTGTTAGATACATTACAGTCATATAGTAGATTGTAAAAAAAAATCCAGTGCCAGAAACTGATGCTGTTAAATAATTCTTGTGATTCTCCTTTCAGGAAAAGGAAAGGGGGAGGGGAAGAGATTTAAAAGCAGAGAAAGATGTCTTTGTAACTCTTTAATTATTCAAATGAGATTTTACAGAGTTGTTAACTCAAAGGGGGGAGGTTTTCAAAAAGATGGAAATGAAGTAAAAAAAAACTATTTCAGTTTAGGTAAACAGCAGGAAGTCTGCAGGAATTTTATTTATATTAAACATATACAAAAGTTAAAAAAAAATGTTTGTAGACTCGTGAAAAATAGCAATAAGGCTCATACCTTAATAACATTTAAAGGAAAAAGAATAATGTAACCCTCCCATCCATTCTCATTACTGTGCACACAGGAGGGAAAGCAGCAGTGGCTCCTCTTACCACAGTCACTAGGCTAAGGAATGGTGGTATTATTTTAAAATGATAAATATTTGCCAGTGATCTCTCAGTGGGCTAGCTCCACTTAAATAACAACACCTCTCAGCTGCCTTATTAAGGAGGACCAATAAATGGTGCCAGCATGGATGAGATTTATCCCAGAGGTAGGGAAAAGATGTTGGAGCAGGAAAATTATTTAAATAATTTAAGCAAAAGCAATACATATACTTTGTGTCTATTCACTTCCATACTGAACATTTATCAAATCATATCTTATAGACAATAGGAACACATTTTCTTACAAGAAATTAAAATGTATTTACACAGGAACATATATTTTATACCAGCTGCAAAGCAATATCCAAAAAATGCTAATTAGCCTGTCTTTAGGCAAACTATGACTAAACAAAATAAAAAAATATATAATAATAATATGTGTACAATTATGTTAAAGTAATGCTTATGTACATATTGTTATTGATTAGGAATATGGTGAGAAAGATAGATATTTAATGAGTTCTAAAGATCATTTAATTCCTTTCAAATTACCATCTCACTATATTCAATTCAATTTTAAAAGCACACGTTCAGGCCTGCACACGTGGAAGCACAAATGTCATAACATGCTACTGAAATGTCCCCTCATCTTACTACTATTTGAAAGAGAATTTCAAATACAGAAAAAAACCACAAAGGAAAGGAAAAGAGGGCAGAAGCCTGTGAGAAGATAGGAGACCAACGAGAGGCCCGACATCCACGATCGGGAGGCCTGCCCCCCCCAACATCATCACCTCAAACGCCGGACCGTTACCTGGGACGCGACCACCAGACCACGAGCCACAAAGAAACCCAGCAATGGGCACACACAGAGAAAGTAAAAGGAAAAGAGGGCAGAAACCTGTGAGAAGGAAGGAGACCTAAGAGAGGCCTGACGTCTGCGATCGGGAGGGCCCCCCCCCCCCCCCCCCGAGGTCATCACCTTAAATGCCGTACTGTTACCTGGGACGCAACCACTGGACACGAGCTGCAAAGAAACCCAGCACCGGGCACAAACAGAGAATGGAAAGGAAAGAGGAGGACAGAAGCCTGTGAGAAGGAAGGAAACCAACAAGAGGCCTGATGTCCGCGATCGGGAGGCCCGCTCCCCGACGTCATCACCTCAAACGCCGGACCGTTAACTGGGATGCGACCACCAAGCGTTGCGCGCCGTGCGTCGCGTGCCAAAGGAGTGCGATAAGGGGCACTCCCCTTTGTGCACCCCTTAGTGCTAGCACTAATAAGCTCTACAAACCTTAAAAACTCTTCTTCCAAACTATTCCAAACGACACAAGAAATGACAAACCCTCAACCCCCCGACAACAGCAAAAACCACAGAAAAGACCCAAACTTAGTTAATAACCAAAAGGACTCAAGCAGGAAAAAAAAAATCACGAATACCAACACTCTACCGTAACTCTCAACATCACAAAAACATACAGCAGCTACATAGCACTACCATTCATGCTATTTAATGCACAACTCCTAATAAAGAAAATACCCATCATCAATGACCTACTTCAAGATGACAAGCCGGATTTCATAGCAATCACGGAAACATGGATAAAAAACACAGACACAGTACTAATCAACCAAATCAACACCCTTTCTACAGAACCTTCTCAATCCCCAGACCAAAAAAAGGTGGAGGCCTAATGCTATTCATCAAAAAAAACCTACACATGAAATTACTCCCAACTAACAACTACAGCCCACTAGAAATTGTACTATTTGATTCACCAAAACTACAAATCTGGCTGATATACTGCCCCCCCCCCCCCCCCCCCAATACTCTGGATCAGAACTGATCACCACTTATTGAATTCTTCTTGACCAAAATATCTATCAACAAACCCATAATCATCTTAGGTGACTTCAACATACATATCGATACCATCCCCCACTCCCCCACATGTTCCTCAATCATTGATGCGGTCTCATCACTAGGCCTTAATCAAATCATCAATGGCCCAACGTACAAAGCAGGTCGCATACTTGACCTCGTCTTCATAAATACTGACATATTATGTTCAAATTTTTATATACTTACCTTTGTTAATTGTATAACGCTTATATAACTCTGTTAAATGTATAACGCTCCAGCGTAAGTTCCTGTTCACTGTACACCGACGTGATATCTTTGATGAGCGGCGGTATATAAAAATGTATAATAAATAATAATAAATAATAAATAACCACCAAACAAAAATCACAAAGATACCCTGGTCGGACCATTCTTTAATCCACGCAAATTTATTTTCAAACCATAAATTAACTACAGTAAAAAACCCACCTAAATCCTTCTTATACTGACCACCTTTTCACATCGAAACTGTTCAAGAAAATTTACAAACAGAATTAACAACCATAGACCTATCAAATGCAGAGATTGCAACTTCGTCTTGGCTCACAATCACTAAAACAGTAGCGGACAAGATAAACCCCATTATAAAGAAAACAATAAAAACCCCAAAACATCAGAACCAATGGTACAATGACAACATCAGAGCAGCCAAACGTGAACTCAGAAAAAAAGAGAAAACTTACAGGAACAACAATAAATCAACCTCACTACTTAATGCATACAGAGCACGACTAGCAGAATACAAAAACCTCATCCACAAAACAAAAAAAGACTTCTACTCAAATAAAATAAACAAATATCAACATAACCCAAAGATGTTTTTTAATATCGTAAATGAAATCATTCAATGATGACCAGCTATCATCAACATCCAAGATCACAAGTAATGACTTCGCAGAATTCTTCAATGAAAAAGTCAAAAACCTCATAAATAACAACCTCAACAACAACTCACAAGTCCAAAAAATACAAAACTTTCAAACATTAAGTTGGCCTAACTTTGAGACAGCATCTTCACTGGAAATCCAAGCGATCATCAAAAAAATGAACACAGCTAAATACCCTATTGATTCCATTCCCATAACAACGATCACAAATATTGAACCATCAATAACTAAAACACTAACTGACATCGTAAACCTATCCCTCACCGAAGGAAGCTACCCAGAATGCATAAAATCAGCAATTATCAAACCCATACTGAAAAAGAACAACCTTGATCCAGAAAACCCACTGAACTACCGACCCATATCAAACCTACCCTTCATTGCCAAAATCATTGAGAAAATCATCCATTCCCGTCTCAGCGACCACCTTGAAGAAAACAACATCCTACTACCCATACAATTTGGATTCAGGAAACAACTGAACACGGAAACACTACTACTATCATTAAACAACACCATACTCAAAGGTTTTGAAAATGGCCAAAGCTACCTTCTAGTCCTACTCGACCTATCAGCAGCTTTTGACACGGTAAACCACTCTATCATGATTGAATGACTATCAGAAATTGGTGCAAAATAAAAAACCCTACAATGGTTCACATCATATCTATCTCAAAGAACCTGCCAAGTATGGATCAACGACACCCTTTCAAAAAAAATAAACTTAGACACTGGAGTCCCCCAAGGCTCCGCCCTATCAGCGACACTCTTCAACATTTATCTGCTTCCAATATGCCACCTCCTCTCAAACCTTAATCTGTCCCACTTCATATATGCAGATGACATTCAAATATTAATCCCAATAAACAACTCATTGGAAGAAACCTACAAAAAAACAGCCACTTACCTAAACAAAATAAAGCAACTACTATCCAACATGAAACTCATACTAAACTTCGATAAGACTGAAATAATCATCCTGGATAGAAAGAACAACTCTCCTCAACTACCACCACTCAACCTAATGAACCAAAAAGTAGCTATCTCTCTCTGGTCAATCATTCACGCAACCTTGGAGTCATAATTGACAAGGAACTTACCTTTAAGAACGACATCACAACTAAAATCAAAGATGGATATCACAAACTTCTAACACTACGTCAATTAAAACCTTTCTCTCCCCCAATGACCAGATCATTCCTTCAACTACTCATCTTCTCCATCCTGGACTACTGCAACTCCCTACTTTTCAACTTACTCCTTAACACCATCCGACCACTCCAAATCCTACAAAATGCAACTGCAAGAATCCTCACTGGATCGAAAAAACATGATCACATTACTCCCACACTTATATCACTTCACTGGCTCCCAATAAAATTTAGAATTGAATACAAAATTCATTCCATACTACACAAAATAATATACGAAAAACAAATAAACTGGCTAAGCTCATCCATAAAACTGCATTCTCCAAACAGAAACCTCAGATCAGCAAATAAAGGACTACTAAAGATTCCACCTGCTCACTCTAAACAACACACCTCAACTCAAAAGAGAGCAATTTCACTAGGAAGCCCTAAACTCTGGAACATCCTCCCAACCGAACTCCGAACACAAGAAAATTTAAAAACTTTCAAAAAAGATCTAAAAACCTGGATGTTTACCAAAGCTTACCAACTCACCCAATGACTCTAAATCACCACCCCACTCACATTGTCACTAAACAAAATTGTTGAACCAATGTAAGAAAATAATATCTATGTAAAATTATAATATCTATGTTAACAACCATTTGAACGAACCTTTTGAAAACTCTGTTAAACATTGAAACTTTGTAAACCGTTGTGATGGCGAAACCAAACGACGGTATATAAAACTCGACAAATAAATAAATACGTTCATTATAAAATCCTATGGCTGCATGCACATGCGCACCGGATTTTAAAATCCATGTGTGCAGGGGAGAATTTTCACTAAAGATGTGCAACGACACAATCGGGACTCCCTCAGTTCCCTTCCAGTCCGCTCCAATTAAGGAACAGACTGGGAGGGAAATTCCCTAGCCTCCACCTAACCTTCCTCCCTCTTCCCCTCTCCTCCACGCCCCTAAACCTAAGCTAACTATTGCCAGTTTTTTTATTTTACCATTTACAGCTCTTCTGAAGCATGAGTAGTTTCTGCACCCCGGCCGACTGCCAGCATGTGCTTCCCCAGCACAGTGGCTAATGGACACTGTCCCAGCTGGCCTCCATCCCACCCCGCCCCTCCCCACCCAGACCATGCCTCCCCGGCCCGCCACTTTTACACGGCCCAGCACTTCTGCATTCATGGCCAGGCCCTTCTGAAAATGTGCGTGGATCACGTGAGGCCCGACCAAGCGCGTAACCTCCATTATTTACTTGCTTGGCCGTTTGAAAATGTGCTTGTAAGTATACGTGGCACTTAATTTGAAATCTGGCCAGAATCCAGCAAATGAGCTCAGTTTGAACTCAGCAGGAGGTGCCAGATGAACCTCACATGGTATTCAGAGGAGGATCCTATGGCTAGTGATCCTAGATGCAAGGACGCAGGGATGACTTCTTGATGTTTTCCAGTATTTGTCATGGAAGCTAGTGTAATTCTCAGAGTATTGCAATTTACTTTAATTCTATAAAAATTTTAAAAAATTTTCCTCTAACCCTGATTATGCATGAAAATTCTTCCATACTTTCTTATAATGCAGTATAAGAAATTCTGCATGGTAATCTTCACTGTGCTTAATAAACTAGAATAAAAATAAAATACACTTAACTGATTAGATTATTTTAATAAAAAATGATCCAAATGCATATTCTGATTCTAGATTATATTTATCAAAGGTCAATCTCCTTTCTCAGTCTACTAATTAAAAGACCATATTTGATTGTCATGGTTTTGCCTATTTTACATGCTCTTTGTGCTCTGGTTCAACTTGTTGTGTAGCCTCCCCTCCACCAGGGGCCATAAGAACATAAGAGAATAAGAAGCTGCCATACTGGGTCAGACCAAGGGTCCATCAAGCCCAGCATCCTGTTTCCAACAGTGGCCCATCCAGGTTACAAATACCTGGCAAGTACCCAAACATTAAGTACATCCCATGCTACTAATGCCAGTAATAGCAGTGATCCTCACCTCCAACCTTGCCAAGCTACTTCTCCCTGCTCACACCACACCCAAGCTCCAGCCCCATTTAATCCTGCCTTGCCAGAAACTAGATGCCTCTTCATGGAGTCACCCTTGGCTCTCTGACCTGGCTACTCTTACTTTGTTCCATTTCTTGTGGCCTCTGGGCTTTCTTGTATCTTGCTCCTTGTCTTGTAGCCTATCTAGACCTCAATTTGCCATATGACATCTGTACTTCTGTCTCCTTGTATGTTGCTCTGTGGCCTACTCAGGTCTTACCTTGCCTTGTGGCCTCTTGCCTGCTCTTACCTTAAACCTTGCTCTGTGGCTTACTCAGGCCTCTCCTTGCCTAGTAGCCTCCAGGCCTTATGCTTATTGGCCTACGGGCCTTTTGTATTGCTGTCTGCAGGCCTCAGTGTTCTTTGTTTTGTGATGTCTTGTTTATTCCTATTCAGTTTTATCCTGATCATTTTTATCTGCCCTTGTCTGATCTTGTCCTGCTCTGCCCAGTTCAGTTTCTGGAATCCGCTGCTTACCTTGCTATTGCTTTGCCTTGTTCCAGTCTGTATCCAGTTTCTACTCAGTATTCTGCCCAAGCCTGTGTCTGTATCCAGTCCTATTCCCTGCTTAATATCCTGTCCAGCCTGTTCTAGTATCCAGTCTTCAATTCCCTGCCTGTTCCTGTCCTCAGAGCTCTGCTTCCAGTTTGTCTCTTCCCACAACATCCAGCCTGTGCTTGGACTCAGTTCCAGCTTGAGCCTGACTTGCCTTGTTCAACTTGTTCAGCCTGTCCTACCTTGTCCAGCTTCATCCAACTAAGCTCTAATGGTCCCCAGAACTTAAGGGCTCAACCTTTAGGGGAGGGGGCTGGCCAGTGGCTAGCCAGAAGACTAGCCCAGCTTCCAACCGTGACCAGCCATGGTGTTCTACCACCAAAGCAAGCCCTTCTGGCTAGGTAAAAACCAGCCTTTGTTCAGCCTTGCAGACTTCTACCACACCTGGCACCCCATGAAATTGAAAATACATTTCTTTCCAAGTTAAAGAAATTTCTGCCCAAAGGAAATAATTTTTTTCTTACTACTTTATAACTCATCTTAATTTCCTTTCCTGATTTACAGATCTTATCCCTAAGGATTCAAATGTCTGGTTTTATAGATATTTAACAAATACGGAGCTTTTATTAGCAAGTTTAAATTTCAACAACTGATACTCTGCTTCTCATTGACTAGCCGAGATGAATTATTAATATGATGTCACATAATATGTTGAGTTAATCAGTGAGTCACTTAACTTTAGTCAATGAGCATTAGCAGCATGCACAGCAAAAATTGTCATTTCGTTTTGAATGTCATTTAGTGAGAATAGTTTTTGTGGAATTTTTAAGTTTCATTTCTTCTTTTTGTTTTTATGGCTTTGATTTTGCAAAATAGTGTATACTCTTTGCAAATAGTGTGGGCTATTTTCCAATAGCAAAAACAAAATTAAAAAAAAAAGAGTTTCAGATCTCATGAGTCTCTGGAGACCCTCGTCTCACTCCTGAGGCCCCTGGAGGTGGGTTATTTTCCCAGGAAAAAGTAATATTTACTTTTTAGAAAAATGTAGTTACAGAGCCTATCCCCCATCACCCAACCCCTCCCCTCTGATAAAAAAAATATTCCCCCAAGGAGCTGGCCCATCCTGGCCTACCCTAGCCCACCCACATGATGGCCATCCTCTCTAAACTTTCTAAATCCTCCCTAGTGATATAGTAGGGGCCGAAGTGACCCTCCAATTTCGGACCCAGCAGCCACCATTTTGAAAAAAAAAACAAGTCATCCTTTGCCCCTATCATGTGGCATGGGCTACCCAATAGCACCAATATCCCCTGTCACAGTATAGGGGCTATCTAATGACACTGGTAATATCTTTGACATGATAGAGGGAAAGCGTGGCTGCAGCAATTTTAAAAAATGGCAGCCACTACTGTCTGCAGCAAATCTTTGAAGAATATATTGATTCATATGAATCATGTTTTAGATTTGAGAAATTAGAGGAAGTGGATATTGAAACTCTAGTAACAGTACAGGGTTTGGACAACCTGGTAGAATGATTTCTTTGAGAAACCATAGGCAGGTAATAACTGATACTGCTGGGCAAAAAGATCCCTCAGGATAGGAACAGCAAATAGTTGAAAGTGGGGAGATGACCCTGGTCTTTTACTTCCTTATCCATCCTCAACCCTGGCCCAAGAATCAGCAATCCAAGGATCCATAACGGCAATCCTTAAAAAAAAAAAAAAAAAAAATCACAGGTGTGGAAGCTCAATAGTCCTTTAGAGGATCAGCAATTTGCTGAATATCTTCACTGCTGGAAGGCCAGCAGTAGATATTGGAATATTTTTAATCAATGTTATACAGGATTATTGGCAAAAGTGTCACCATAAAAACATAAGAAATAGCTATGCTGGGTCAGAGCAAGGGTCCATCAAGCCCAGCATCCTATTTTCCAACAGAGGCCAAACCAGGCCACAAGAACCTGCCAAGTACCCAGTCACCAAGAAGATCCCATGCTACTGACGCCAGTAATAGTAGAAACTATTCCCTAAGTCAACTTGATTATTATTAGCAGTTAATGGACTTCTCCAGGAATTTATCCAAACCTTTTTTAAACCCAGCAACAATAACTGCACTAACCACATCCTCTGGCAAATTTTCTCCGATTAGTCTTATATGTGCTACTTGCTAACTTCATGGAATGCCCCCTAGTCCTTCTATTATCCAAAAGTGTAAATAACTGAGTCATATCTACTTGATCAAGACCTCTCATGATTTTAAAGACCTCTATCATATCCCCCCTCAGCCATCTCTTCTCCAAGCTGAACAGCCCTAACCTCTTCAGTCTTTCCTCATAGGGGAGTTGTTCCATCCACTTTATTATTTTGGTTGCCCTTCTCTATACCTTCTCCATTGCAATTATAACTTTTTTGAGATGTGGCAACCAGAATTGTACACAGTATTCAAGGTATGGTCTCACCATGGAGTGATACAGAGGCATTATGACATTTTCCATTTTATTAACCATTAGAGATGTGATTCAGCTGAACCTTTTGGTTCGGACTTCGTTATCGGCCTGCCGTGGGAAATTTTGTTTTCCCACGGTTCGGGCCGATTTTATCTTGGCTGCCCCCAAACGAAAGCTGAAACCCACCCCAACCCTTCAAATTAAATGAATTCCAACTCCTGACTCCTGACTCCCCTGACTCCTCCTGACTCCCCAAAACTTGCCGAAAGTCCCTGGTGCTCCAGTGGGGGTCCCGGAAGCGATCTCCCGCTCTTGAGACATTGGCTGCCAGTAATCAAAATGGTGCCGATGGCCCTTTTCCTTTACCATGTGATGGGCTATCGGTGCCATTGGCCGGCGCCATCTTAAAAAATAGTGCAGGCCATCCATTGCTCCTACCATGTGACAGATGCCGGCCAATGGCACCGATAGCCCATTACATGGTAAAGGAAAAGGGCCATTGGCACCATTTTGATTACTGGCAGCTATAGGGCTGACCAATGGCACCTATAGCCCCTGTCACATGGTAAGGGCAAAGAGTCATCAGCGCCATTTTGATTAGTGGTAGCCGAAGGCCCGAGAGGGGGAGATCGCTCCCAGGATCCCGCTGGACCACCAGGCACTTTCGATAAGTTTTTTTGGGGGGTGGGCATGTCTTGGGGGGGCTGCAATTAATTAAATTTGAAGGGTCGGGGTGGGTTTGGGTTGGTTTTTTTTTAATGTGCCCTTTCTCCCCCCCAAAAAATGATAAGAAAACCACACAAAATTTTGTGGGTTTTCCTGTCATTTCGTCAGCCCCCCCGAAACACAACAAAATACGAAATATCATCTTTATTTCCTATTTTGTTGCAAATGAATAATGAATACAGATCCCTATTAACCATTCCCTTCCTAATAATTCCTGTTTGCTTTTTTGACTGCTGCAGAACACTGAGCTGACAATTTTAAGGTATTATCTACTATGATGCCTAGATATTTTTCCTGGGTGGTAGCTCCCAATATGGAAACTAACATTATGCAACTACAACAAGGGTTATTTTTCCCTGTATGCAACACCATGCACTTGTCCACATTAAATTTCATCTGCCATTTGGATGCCCAATCTTCTAATCTTGCAAGGACCTCCTGTAATGTATCACAATCTGCTTGTGATTTAACTACTCTGAAAAATGTTGTATCATCGGCAAATTTGATTGCCTCATTCATCATATTCATTTCCAGATCATTTGTAAATATATTGAAAAGCACCAATCCAAGTACAGATCCCTGTTTACCCTTTTCCACTGAGAAAATTGACCATTTAATCCTACTCTCTGTTTCCTTTTAACCAGTTTGTAATCCACAAAAGGACATTGCCTCCTAACCAAGACTTTTTAGTTTTCTTTGAAGCCTCTCATGAGGGACCTTGTCAAACGCCTTCCGAAAATCCAAATACACTACCTCTACCAGTTGACCTTTTATCCACATGTTTATTAAACCCTTCAAAAGAATGAAGCAGATTTGTTAGGAAAGACTTCCCTAGGGTAAATCCATGTTGACTGTGTTCCATTAAACCATGTCATTCTATATGCTCCATGATTTTGATCTTTAGAATAGTTTCCACTATTTTTCCTGGCACTGAATTCAGGCTCACTAATCTATAATTTCCCCGATCACCCTTGGAGCCCTTTTTCAATATTGGGGTTACATTGGCTACCCTCCAATCTTCAGGTACAATGGATGATTTTAATGATAGGTTATACATTTTAACTAATAGATCAGACATTTCATTTTTTAGTTCCTTCAGTACCCTAGGATGCATACCATCTGGTCCAGGTGATTTGCAATTCTTTAGTTTGTCAATCTGGCCTACTACATCTTCCAGGTTCACGGTGATTTTGTTCAGTTCATCTGACTCATCACCCTTGAAAACCATCTCAGGAACTGGTATAACCCCAAAATTCTCATTAGTAAACACTGAAGCAAAGAATTCATTTAGTCTTTCTGCTATGGCCTTATCTTCTCTAAGAGCCCCTTTAACCCCTCAGTCAGCTATCGGTCCAACCAACTTCCTCACAGGTTTCTTGCTTCAGATATATTTTTAAAAGTTTTTATTATGAGTTTTTGCCTCTACAGCCAACTTCATTTCAAATTCTTTGTTTGCCTGTCTTATCAGTGTTTTACACTTAACTTGACAATGCTTATGCTTTTTCCTATTTTCTTCAGATGGATCCTTCTTCCAATTTTTGAAGGATTTTTTTTGGCTAAAATAGTCTGTTTCACCTCAGCTTTTAACCATACTGGTAATCATTTTGCCTTCCTTCCACCTTTTTTAATGCGTGGAATACATATTGACCGCACATCTAGGATTGTATTTTTAAACAATGTCCATGCCTGCCTATTTATTTTTTTGTATATTTTTATTAAATTTTCAAAACAGTCAAGGTACACACAGTTCAGCTAGCATTGCCATAATACAATCAATGTGAACAATGGTACAATACTGAGACAGCCTACATGTTGAAGGAGAAAAGGAACATGTGAACATTGAAAGCCAATATCACTGTATTTAGGACATACAGCATACACCATTACATGACCTTGATTCTTTGATATAATACAACTGTGGAAATCTTAAAGTAAACTTCACACATGTATGGTGGCATGTTTGGTGGCAGTTTGAGGTATTGCATGAGCTACTCAAAGTGCTGCAGTGCTCCATAACAGATAATCAAGCACATATATACAGTGTTGATCATGTAGCCTACCACTTGAACTAAACGGCAAGCTTCATAGAGCAGGAATCAGACAAAGAAAAAAACAAAACTTGCCTCCAACAAGGAGCTTACTCTGTGGGTGTGTGTGTGCCCCTTCTTATCCGTATATCTTTTATCACCCCCCTACCCACCCCCCTCCCTAACCAGCGCTGGCCCCACAGTGCAAGGAAGTGTCCCACCCCTCTCTAACAAACAAATAAGTATAGTTAATATTGGTTCTGTATCCACTGATTTACTGTGCCACTAGTGCTGTAAGCTGGCCAATTTAAAGTTATCCTTCCTATTAACCCTTTTGGTTTTGACTACAGCCGTTTCTTGTTCAGACGTCTATCTTCAAGTCCGATGGTAATGGGAGGTTAGAAAGACGCTGTTGTTGTAAAAAAGGTGACCAGATAGCAGAGGTCATGGCTTGTTTTTTCTCATTCTATATATTAGCTGTCATTTGCTCAAAGGTTGCTAATTTTATCATTATTTTCACCCAGTGAGCATAGGTAGGGGCATTCGGTGAAATCCAGGTTTGTAAGATAGCTTGTTTAGCCTTAAGGCCCGCTTTGTCTACAAATTTCATTTTGTGGTCTGGTAGACTATCGAAAGATTTTGCCTCACACCCTAAGAGCCAAAGTTGAGGTGAAAGAGGAATAGCACAGGCACAAGTTTTAGAACAAGAAGTTTGTATGGCTACCCAAAATGCTTTAATCTTGACATAGGTCCAAAAGCTATGGAGGAAATCTGCATTTTCTATGTCACATTTCAAGTATTTAGAGGCACATATTCCAGCGCGGAAAGCCATTACGCATGTATAATAGAAAGGAAAATTAGGTTCTTACCTTGCTAATTTTCGTTCCTGTAGTACCAAGGATCAGTCCAGACAGCTGGGTTATGCCTCCTGTCCAGCAGATGGAGTCAGAGAGAAAACTGAAAGCACCCCCTAGATATACTGGTGTGCCACCTGCGATCCCTCAGTATATGTGATATCAAAGCAGAAATAAGTAATTGACCACTTCAGACAACTTCCTCAAAAATTTCCTGTACCCCCTTGTAATTTTGTAGGCATGTAGGTACTTAAAGACTAGATCAAACAGAAACTTCCTGGATAACATAGAAGACCAGGTAGACTAATACAACACAAATAGTGTAAAAGACAAACTGAGGAATTACAACTTACCCTTAAAAACTGGTCCGAACGTAGCAAACACAATCTGCCAAGGAAGGACCGTGGAATATGAGAAGACAAGCGGACTCCCAGAACCGTGGGCGGGCGTCTGGACTGATCCTTGGTACTACAGGAACGAAAATTAGCAAAGGTAAGAACCTAATTTTCCTTTCCCTGTACGTACCAGGATCAGTCCAGACAGCTGGGATGTACCCGAGCCGCCTGAACTGGGGTGGGACCCTGAGAGTCCCGCTCGAATCACGCTGCTCCCAAACGACTGAGCGGACGGACCACGGACATCCAACCGATAATGCCGGGAAAAAGTATACCATGATTTCCAAGTGGCCGCCCTGCAGATCTCTTGACTAGAGACCAATTGATTTTTCCGCCCACGAAGTCGCCTGAGAACGCAAAGAATGAGCCTTAAGCCCATCTGGAACCGGTTTACCGCAACCAATATACGTGGACGCGATAGCGCCCTTCAACCAGCGGGCGATAATAGACTTAGACGCCTGAAGCCCCTTCTTGGGCCCATTCCACAAGACAAACAGGTGGTCTGACCTACTAAAGTCGTTGATAACCTCCAGGTAACGCAGAAGGACCCGACGGACGTCCAAACGCCTCAGGTCTTTGCCTGGAGCCGACCGGAGCTCCTCTTCCGAGAAAGAGGGCAAATCAACCGTCTGGTTAACATGGAACGAAGAACCACCTTAGGGAAGAAGGAGGGTATGGTCCGTAAGGAGACTCCCGACATGGAAACATGCAAGAATGGTTCTCTGCAGGAAAGAGCTTGAAGCTCGGAAACACGACGGATCGAGGAGATGGCCACTAGGAAAACCGTCTCGAGAGGTAGGTCCGTCAAGGAAGCCATCCTGATAGGCTCAAAGGTGCCGCACACAGGCCACGGAGTACCAAGTTCAAGTTCCAGGAAGGACAAGGAACACGCACCAGAGGTCGCAAATTCCGACCACCTCTCAAAACAAAAACCGCACAACAGCAGGTTGACTCGCAAGAGAAAACCCCTCGACCATGCCTCTCAAGTAACCTAACGCGGCAACCTGAACTCGGAGCGAATTGTACGCCAACCCCTTCTGCAGGCCATCGTGCAGAAACGAAGGGATGTGACCCACAGACGAATGCCGGGGCGCAACAGGTAGCGCAGCGCACCAAACGTGGAAATCTTCCAAAGACCTTCGCGCCTGAGGGAGAGTTGAAACAACCGCGTCTGAATAGCCTCTCTACCTCAACTGTGTCCGCTGATAAGCCAGGCCGCCAGCCAAAAGTGATCCGCCAGATCGAAAACACCGGGCCCTGACGGAGAAGAGTTGGAAGATGCCCCAGCCGTAGTGGACCGTCGACCGGCAGGTTGACGAAACCACAAACCACGGACGGCGCGGTCATTCCAGAGGTACAAGGATCACCAGGCCTTGGTGATACTCTATGCGCCGCAACACCTTTCCGACCAAAGGCCATGGAGGAAAACACGTAAAGAAGAAACTGACGGGGCCACGGAAGCACAAACGCGTCCACTCCTTCTGACCCGTGTTCCCGCCTTCGGCTGAAGAAACGCACCGCTTTCGCATTTAGTCTGGTCGCCATCAGATCCAAGCGTGGGGTTCCCCAACGCTGGGCGATGAGGTGCATCGCCTCCGCCGACAGCTCCCATACTCCGGGATCTAGATGCCGACGACTGAGAGAATCCGCCTGCCCGTTGTCCACGCCGGCAATGTGAGTGGCCGCTATGCTCGACAAGTGCCGCCCCTGTCGATTTACGTACGCCACTGTAGTTGCATTGTCCAACAGAATCCTGACCGCTCGGTCGTGGACGATCGGGAGGAGGCGGCGTAAGGCCAGAAGCACCGCTCTGGTCACCAGGCGATTGATGGACCAGGTGGACTGGAGCGCTGTCCACGCGCCCTGGACTGCTCGTGCCTGACAGAACGCCCCCCCCCCCCCCAGGCCGATAGGCTGGCACCCGTCGTCACCACAATCCAAGACAGAGGCTCCAGGTCCGCACCCTGCAGGAGAAGACCGGGAGTTAGCCACCTGGAAGGACTGGAGTGGGCCGGGTCCAGCAAGGGCAGTTCCAGGCTGTAAACCTCGGACCTGGGATCCCAACAAGAAGTAACGCGGTTTGTAACGGCCGCATTTGCGCAAAAGCCCACTGCACTAACTCCGCAGTAGACTCCAAAGGACCAATGATCTTTAAATAATCCCAAGCCGTAGGAATGGGAAGGGCCATCAGGCGCCCCACCTGAGCCATGAGATTGAGCATGCGTTGATGTGGGAGAAACAACCTTGCCCTTTAGGGTATTGAAGCGAGCGTCCAAAAATTCCAACTGTTGGGTCGTCTCGAGTCAACTCTTTGCGAGGCTGACCACCCAACCCAACAACTGAAGTTGCCGCACCACCAAGGAACCGCCCGATTGCAAGAGTCTCGCGACTTAGTCCGGATGAAGCAATCGTCGAGATAGGGATGCACTAGAACCCCTTGCCGACTGAGAGAGGCCGCAACCACTACGAGAACCTTGGTGAATACCCGAGGAGCGGTCGTCAGCCCGAATGGAAGGGCACAAAATTGGCAATGACGTCCCAACACCAGGAACCACAAGTACCTCAGATGCCGCTCTCGGATACCGATGTGATGATACGCCTCGGCCAGGTCCAAGAAGCCAAAAGTCTCCCCTGTAAACGGCCGCAATAACCGACCGTAGCGTTTCCATCCGAAAACGAGGCACGCGTAAGGCCTTGATCACCCCCTTTGAGATCCAGGATCGGTCTGAAGGTGCCCTCCTTCTTGGGAACCAGAAAGTATATGGAATACCGACCTGTCTTGATGTCGCCCGGTGGGACCGGGACCACTGAAGTACAGCTTGCTGCTTCTCCGGGGGCCCGCACAGCAATGTTATGAAGAGATCCCGGAGTGAACGTGCAAAATCCAACTCGTAACCTCGCCGAGTCACGTCTAGCACTCATAGATCCGAAGTTATTTTGACCCACTTCTCCCCAAGACGGGACAGCCGATCTCCGGTTAAAGGAACGGAGGAGCGGGACTGCGCGTCTTCATTGAGCGGGCTTGCCGGCCGAAATCCTTGCGAGGCACCTCCCCGCGGAGGCCGCCTACCCTGAAAGGAAGAAGACCAGGACTGGGACCTCGTGGGTTGCTGCATCTGGGGAAAGAAATCACCCATACCCGTACGGAAACAGCGTTGACCCAGAAACCGAGCCCTGGTATTCCCAGAGGGCCGAAACTGATGGGGCTTGTCCTTGGGCAATTTGTACACCTAGTTATCTCCCAGGTCCTTAATAATCTGATCTAGTTCCTCACCGAATAACAACTTGCCCTTAAGAGGGGAAGGAGCCTAACCTGGCCTTGGAGGAAGCGTCTGCCGACCAATTGCGGAGCCACAACAACCGCCGCACTGAAACTGCAGAGGACATAATTCTCGCTGAAGTGCTCAGCAATCATATAAAACATCCGCTGCGTATGCGACCGGCGCTTCAACACAATTTTGCCCGCTCCGCCACAGCCGGAGGGAGCTCCTGCGCGGTCAAAGGCTGTTGGACCCAGCGCAGGATGGCCCTCTGGACGAGACTGCTGCACACGGCTGCTCGTACCCCCAAGGCCGCCACGTCAAAAATGCGTTTCAATAAGACCTCCAACCTACGGTCCTGGAGATCCTTCAAGGCTATTCCCCCCGTAACCGGAATAGCTGTATGTTTGACCACAGCCGTGATCGCTGAATCCACCGCGGGCGTCTGGAACAGATCCAAATATACCGCGGGTCATGAATACAAAATTTTTTTTTTATATATATATGGCCCTGTTCATCCGCAGGGAAGCCTCCGGTAATTCCCATTCCCTAGAAAAAAATTGTAAAACCTTGGGATGTAAAGGGAAAATCGGGGGGGCCCTAAGGCTGGCCATAGCAATATCCCCCGTGGAGGTAGCAACATTGGAAGGTGGAGCAGGCAGCTCCCGCCCTTGCAGGACATGGAGGATGAGGGACTTAACTCATCCTCCCCAAATAAATGTAGCACCTGGGGGCGTCCCTTCTAAGACCTCTAGGTCGTCCGCTGCATGCAACGCTGGTGCCCCCCCCCCCCGGAGGGCCTGAAGCGGCTACTGAGTCCCCCACACTCCCAGCCCCCCCCCCTCGGGCGGGTGGCCTGAGTCTCTGTAGATCCCCACCCCCAGCGGGGTCTCCTGCAATAAGGAAGTCCTGGGAGTCTTCGGGGGAGAGGGACCTGCTGCTTCCCCACCAGATTCTACCTGCAGTAGAGCTTTGTGCTTTAGGAGCACACAGTCAGGAGAAAACGGCACCGACCTTTTTTTTTTTTTTTTTTTAATTCAATTTATGTGAGCCCAGGAGAAGGGGGGGGGGGGGGGGGCTCTGAAATCCCCCAAATCGCACCGTGGGCACGGGCTGAGGTCGGGAAGGGAAAGGGGAGGAGAGATTTCCTCCTCCACAGCCGAGAGATCCACCTGCCTCGTGGCCAAGATGGCCGCCGCTCACCTCCCCGAAGGAGGAGGGGCCGGAGGATGGCTGCTCGGAGCTGTGCTAAGCCGCAGCGTCGGGGGCAGAAAAGAATCGCTGCGGGCAGCGCTCGACCCCCCGGGAGGGTCCCCCGTCCCCCGGGAAGACAGTGGGAGCAGAGACCCTCCCGGGAGAGTCACGCCCCCGCCCCCCCACAGGCCGTGCAGGCCGAAGAACGCTGCATCGTGGCGGCAGAGGAGCTGCCAGAAAAGCGCGCCAAAAAAGAAGGTAAGTAAATTGTACCAGAGAACTGCGCCGGGTGACCCAGCCACCCCTTCCGATGTCCGTAGAGGCACTGGCAGGCCGGGGCTAAGCAACAAACCAGCTCACTGCCTATCACCAACAGGCCTTAAGTGGCTCAAACACTTTTTTTTTTTTTTCTTTCAACTTTGCTCTCCTTCTAAACCCCCTTCAGGGCTAGGACCCTGGAAAATGGGGGGAGGGTGACCGGCCCACCGGTAAACTCTCCCCCAGCCTCATGGACACTCTAAGCCGGGGAAAATAAGAGGGCAAGCCCTCTGTGCCTGCCACGCTCTAAGCTCCTGCGCTGCCAGGGAGAGAGAGAGAGAAACAGACAGTCTAACAAGAATAACACAACAAGAGAGAGAAGAAACCACTTGATCCGGTCCTAAGTATAACTAGCTTACTATAATAATTTGTTTCCCAGTACTGACAAACTGACCAGGCCAGGACCGCAGGTTATGCCTCTCAATCTGCTGGAGTCAGAGATAATACTGGGGGATCGCAGGTGGCACACCAGTATATCTAGGGGGTGCTTTCAGTTTTTCTCTGACTCCATCTGCTGGACAGGAGGCATAACCCAGCTGTCTGGACTGATCCTGGTACGTACAGGGAATTAAGTAACCCAACACGAATGCTGGAATAAAGTGATACAGTCCCGATACTTCAAATCAGTATATAATGACAACGTTTATTTCATTCAAGTTCGGCAACTCCATTGTTATAAGGGCGGTCTTATAAATACTCGGGGTCCCCCGACACGGTCCCGTGTTTCGCCAGCGGCTGCATCGGGAGGGATACCCGCAGTGTTTTACAGGAAATCTAAAAACAATCATATAGGACTGTATTAACAATGGTTATGGTACAGAATATATAACAACAAATGAATACATGCACGCTCAGGTTATTACCTTTAGACGGGATTCATACGTTCCTGGCATGGAGTGCAATGAAAGAGAGAACGCTAACTACTTAAAAGCTGTCAAAACTCGCGCCAACCAGATTCTACAGACCAATCAGAATCGAGGAACAACCAACGAATCATATGTGGATAGGGAACGGCTGTAGCCTATCAGGACCATTGTTAATACAGTCCTATATGATTGTTTTTAGATTTCCTGTAAAACACTGCGGGTATCCCTCCCGATGCAGCCGCTGGCGAAACACGGGACCGTGTCGGGGGACCCCGAGTATTTATAAGACCGCCCTTATAACAATGGAGTTGCCAAACTTGAATGAAATAAACGTTGTCATTATATACTGATTTGAAGTATCGGGACTGTATCACTTTATTCCAGCATTCGTGTTGGGTTACTACATTCATTGTTTGAATGCTGGCCGCAGCTCGGTGGCTTGTGGTACGTACAGGGAATTGCCAGATAAATTTAAAATGCAATTCATGCAAATTAACATTTTCCGTTAGACGTACAGAGGTTTGGAGGTAGGATTTATAAATTTTTGAAGTAACGTATATTTCCTGGATCCCTGCCCATCTTTTGATAATAGCGTCTAAAGCGGTTGTATTCCATTGAGATTTCAATAATTTAGAGAACATTGAACTGGAGAACCTCATAGGTTCCCCTACCCCTAAAATTTTTCCCAGCTGTTCTCTGTACTTGATCAAAAAGGTGTGCAACCCATTAGCAGATATATAGTGCCTAAGCTGTAAATAAGCGTAAAAATAAGTGTTTGAGAGATCATATTTAACCTGTAAGTCCTGAAAACTATACATGACAGTTGAATTAGGGAGAAATACCTGAGAAATTAGATTAAGTCCTTTTTGGGACCATTGATGAAACACAGTGTGACCTCTTTCCAGTTCGAAAATAGGGTTGCCATAGGTAGTCATTAAGGGAGTCAAAGCCACTGGAATCCCTAGGGAAGCACATAAGTGTGTCCATGCTTTTCGCCCAGATTCTATCACAATGAAATGTTTGCAGGCTGGTGGTAGGTTCAAGCTATTGTATTTGCATTAAGGTAATTAAGGAGTAGCCTCCTGCCCAACCTTGCAGATATGTGGTAGGTGAGAAGTTTTCTGTACCTAAAAGCCAATCTCTGATATGCCATAGCATACACACTAAGTTATACTTTTGGAAGTCTGGACACACCAATCCACCTTCTTCCTTAGCTTGTGTTAAATAGGGATGTGAATCGTTTTTTGATGATTTAAAAAAATCGTCAGGTATTTTTTAAATCATCAAAAATCGTTAGTGTCGCGATACAATAGAAATTCCCCCGATTTATTGTGAAAAATCGTAAATCGGGGGAGGGGGGAGGGTGGGAAAACCGGCACACCAAAACAACCCCTAAACCTACCCTGACCCTTTAAAATGAATCCCCCACCCTCCCAAACCCCCCAAAATGTTTTAAATTACCTGGTGGTCCAGTGGGGGGTCCCGGCGCGATCTCCCACTCTAGGGCCATCGGCGCCATTTTGGCTGCCACCAAAAAAATGGCGGCAATGGCCCGATAACCCCCCCCCACCTGACCCTTTAAATTGACTCCCTTAGCCTCCCCCACCCTCCCGAACCCCCCCCCCCCCCCAAACCTTTTAAAATTACCTGGTGGTCCAGTGGGGGCGCGGGGAGCGATCTCCCACTTTTGGGCCATTGGCTGCCACTAACAAAAATGGCGCCGATGGCCCTTTGCCCTTACCATGTGGCAGGGTATCTGTGCCATTGGTGCCGGCCATCCAGTGCTCCTACCATGTGACAGGGGCCGGCCAATGGCACGAATTCCCTGTCACATGGTAAGGGCAAAGGCAGCCGATGGCCCGAGAGCGGGAGATCGCTCCCCATGCCCCCACTGGACCACCAGGTAATTTTAAAATGGTTTTTGGGGGTTCGGGAGGGTGCGGGAGGGTTTTTTTTGTTATCGGATTAGGCGCAGCCGATAAAAAAAAAATCGAGCCGGACGATAAAAATTTTAAGATTTTGAATCGGAACCGGAACCGATCAGATTCCAGTTCCAATTCACATCTCTAGTGTTAAATGGGTTAAGGCCAGTCTCGCTTTTTTCCTTTCCAAATGAATTTTCTAAGTGTCCCATTAATACTTTGCAAATCTTTTCGTTTCAGCCAAATCGGGAGCATTTGGAGGAGGTATAACCATTTGGGAAGTTCTATCAATTTTTATTTCACATCATCAATAATAATCAAAACTTTTAGATTTCAAATCCAGCCACAAGTTGCCAATTCATTTCAAATAACAAAATAGAAACATAGAAAGATGATGGCAGAAAAAGACCATATGGCCATCCAATCTCCCTATCTATCCAATTAATTTAGCATCACTTCTTTAGATATCCCCTATATTTATCTCATGCTTTCTTGAATTCAGATACTGTTTTTGCCTCCGCCACCTCCACTGGGAGGCTGTTTCATGCATCCACCATCCTCTTCGTAAAGAAATATTTCCTAAGATTACTCTTGAATCTAACCCTTTTACCCACATCTCATGACCCCCTCATTCTAGATCCTCCTTTCCTTTGAAAAAGGCTTACCTCCTGTGCTTGGGAACCTTTGAGATATTTGAATGTCTCTACGATATCTCCCTGTCTCAGCTTTCTACGAGCTTCACTAGGTCCCTCCTTATGTTTTCCACTCCATCCTGGCAGTCCACCCTTTTTAAAGATTTTGGTATCATCAGCAAAAAGACAAACCTTTCCCAACAACCCTTCCATTATGTCAGTCAGAAAAATGTAGAAAAGAACCTGTACAAGGTCCAATCCCTGAGGCACACTACTCGAAACAACCCCTTCCTCAAAGAAAACTCCATTTACCACTACCCTAACCTTTGTCTCCTCCCACTCAGCCAGTTTCTAACCCAGTCAGTCACTCTAGGATCCATACCAAGGGCATGCAGTTTATTTATAAGTCTTCTATGTAGAACTGTATCAAAGGCCTTGCTGGAATCCAAATACACTATGGGGTAGATTTTAAAACCCCTGTGCGCGTAAATCCTCCCGGATTTACACGCGCAGGGCACTCGCACACCGGTGCTCCTATTTTGCATAGGCCACTGGTGCGCGCAAAGCCCCGGGACGCGCATAAGTCCCGGGGCTTCGTAAAAGGGGCGGGAGGGGGCGTGTCCGGGGGCATAGCCGGGGACGTGTCTGGAGCAGGAGGGGTCCGGGGGCATGGCGACGGTTCGGGGGTGGGCCGGGAGGGCGGTCCCGAATCCCCTGGCACTGCGGCCTGTGCCGGGGGATGCCGGGACGGCGCGCGCAAGTTACGCCTGCTTCAAGCAGGCGTAACTTGCCCAACAAAGGTAAGGGGGGGGATTTAGGTAGGGCTGGGGTATGGGGTAGATAGGGGAAGGGAGGGGAAGGTGGAGGGAACGGAGGCAGGCTGCGCGGCTCGGCGTGCACAGGCTGCCGATTTTGCACAGCCTTGCGCACGCCGACCCCGGATTTTATAAGATACGCGCGGCTAAGCGCGTATCTTATAAAATCTGGTGTACTTTTGTTCGTGACGGTGGCGCGAACAAAAGTACGCGCGCGCGTATGTTTTTAAAATCCACCTCAGCATCTAGCACTTTCCCTTTGTCAAAATCTCTAATTACCCAATCAAAGAAATTCATTAGTTTCATCTGACAAAGTTTATCTCTGGTAAAACCATGCTTCCTTGGATCTTGCATTCCATTGGATTCCAAAAATTGCACTATCCTCTGTTTTGGCAACAATTCCATTAGTTTGCTCACCTCAGAGGTCAGACTAACTGGCTTGTAGTTCCCAGTCTCCTCCTTATTTCAATTTTTATGAATAAGAACCACATCCACCCTTTTCCAGTCCTCCAGAACTACTCCAGATTCTAAAGAAGTATTGAAAATGTCAGCCAATGAAGCTGCCAGGACATTTCTAAGTTCCTTTACTGCCCTTGGATGTATCCCATCTGAATTTATCGCCTTATCCACTTTAAGTTTAGTTAACTCCTCATGATCACACTGCTCTGAAAATCAATTGAGGTTAACCTCACTTCCAATCTTATTTGTGTTTGTTTTATGTGGCCTTGCTCCAGGCCCTTCCACAGTGAACACAGAACAGAAATATTTGTTAAGCAATTTTGATTTTTCTTCATTAGCCTCTATATATTCTTCCCCTTCACCTTTGAAACTCACAATTCCACTTTTGCACTTCCTTCTATCACTAACATATTTAAAATTAGTCTTGCTACCCCGATTTACTATATGTGCTATTTGTTTCATCCATTTGAATTTTTGCAGTCCTGACTACTTTCCCAGCTTCTCTTAATTTTTCCATATATTGTCGCTTGTCTTCTTCTTTCTCTTGTAGTTTTTGAATGCTAACCTTTTCTCCCTTAATTTTTCAGCTACTTCTTTATAAAACTGTAATGGTTTCTTTTACCTCTTCCTTTTATTTATATTCCTAACAAAAAGATTAATTTACTTATGATATCTCCTTTTGATTTTGTCCACTGCCCTTCTACTTCCCCTAGATTTTCCCATCCAATTAAAGGCTCCTTGAAATACTCCTCCATTTTGAAATACTCCCCCATTTTGCCCTGGGCCCTCATTATAGAATGAGCCTTCATCTCTAGCATCTTAATATTGATCCACACCATCTGGTAGTCATTGGTTCCCAGATGATGATCTACTACAGCATAAGAAATACCGTCCCCATTGGTAAACACCAGGTCTACTATCACCCCCTCCCATGTGGGTTCTGTTACAAGTTTACAGAACAGTTCTCCTTGCAGAGAATCCAAGATCTCCCTGTTTGTGTCAAATTCCAAGCTTGACATGTGTGGCATTTGCTTGTATTCAGGACAAAGTCTTTCTGCAGTAACATTTCCCAATACTAGTATTTTGTAAACTGCTTCAGGGGACCTATTCAAATCAAAAACTGACATCAATAGATCACTACCGTTAATGACATATTTATTCTCATCATGTGTATCCCTTAGTGAATCCATCGCATAGTAGCCATAACCAATGACACATCAGTAATTCAAAACTTGAACACATTCAAAAAATCCCCCAGATAAAATCTGCTTTTAAAAAAAGCACAAATAAAATAGGATGATCTCTTTACAAAGTTACGAACTCATAGGAATATAAGATAATCTTTCTCTGGGTTCATCTCATATGATATTACAGAATAAAGTTTATCAATCCACGTTTACTCCATTATTATCAATTTCTGATCCATATTGCCCCCTCTAATGGATGGTTTTAAAAAGTCCAAAATGCCCCAGTGCAAATCATCTGTGGGCTAATATTGAAAAGACATTTAGATTTATTTATTTTATTTATTTAAAAACTTTATTTAAAAACTTTTCTATACCGTTGCTAAGTTAAATACCATCGCAACGGTTTACATGTAGGCACATATTTAATGTAGGTAAAAGTGTACTATAGTACATTCTAACAGGTGCCGTCAAAGGTTCGGTTACAATATATCATTAGACATAGTCATTTAGCGAAGTAGTTCATGACCAGTTGTACCAAGGTACTTACACGGGTAGTTTTATTACACATAGTATTATAGTTATGCTTTATTGTGGTGTAGAGTTCATAGACTAATCTACTGTACAGTCCTAAGGACTGTGTGTCGGTGCCTTTCTGTCTTTTCCATCTAAATGGTTAAACTGTGATATAGCCGGATAAGTTGGGGGCATTCTGGGGGCAGGTAAGATTTGTTCCAGTGAGGAATGGAGTTAACTGGATAAATTAATCAGCTAGCTACAATATTCAGTGTTATCCAGTGAACCTATCCGGCTAACGCTGGCTGCACCATAGGGCTTGTCTAAATTTAGCCAGATATACTGTACTTATCTGCCTAACTTTAAGATAGACAGGTACGGTATATTCAGCAGAACTGCTGTACTGCTGAATGTTCCAGTTAAGTTAGCTGAATAAGTGTATCTGGCAAAATTAACTAGTTGCTCAGTGGATGAATATTGATCCCCCTGGTGTACAACCAGCAGATTTAAAATGCATCACCATCAGTGCCTCCTGATACCCATTTATTGTGCAACTGCAGTATTCAATCATGTGTTTCCAAAAGGAGCTTCTAGTTTTCCCATGGACGGATAACAATAGATAACCACAAAAGTAGAATAGCAATGATAAGTAAATTTCAATTGAATAAAAGTTCAATCTTCAAGGGATAAACAGTGCCCTTGATGGCTTTTGGGCAAACCATGCATCTAGTGCACATAATAAATCCTCTTGGTGGCCCATTCAAAGATGATATCTTATCATTAGTAGACATATTGGAATAAACCAATAAGTTCCTAAGATTGTGTGCATATTTAAATGCAAATCTGGGGTGATGATTCAAACCTGAATGTATAGTTAGCACGAGCCAACATTGTAATATAATTCATCAAATTTGGTGTTCTTGTACTGAAAAAAGTAAAATACAGACCTGATGAGATTCTTTAATGCATTGTTGTTGCAGAAAAAATATTGTGATTAATATATAAGGCTCTTTTATATGCCCTTTTCACACACCCAAATGGATAACAGTAATCCCAAAATCACTTGCTCATCTCCAATGTTTATAATTTTAGACTGATGAACATTAGGGATGTGAATCGTGTCCTCGATCGTCTTAACGATCGATTTCGGCTGGGAGGGGGAGGGAATCGTATTGTTGCCATTTGGGGGGGTAAAATATCGTGAAAAATCGTTAAAAATCGTTAAAAATCGAAAAATCGAAAAACCGGCACATTAAAACCCCCTAAAACCCACCCCCGACCCTTTAAATTAAATCCCCCACCAAATAACTTAAATAACCTGCGGGTCCAGCGGCGGTCCGGAACGGCAGCGGTCCGGAACGGGCTCCTGCTCTGAATCTTGTCGTCTTCAGCCGGCGCCATTTTCCAAAATGGCGCCGAAAAATGGCGGCGGCCATAGACGAAAAAGATTGGACGGCAGGAGGTCCTTCCGGACCCCCGCTGGACTTTTGGCAAGTCTCGTGGGGGTCAGGAGGCCCCCCACAAGCTGGCCAAAAGTTCCTGGAGGTCCAGCGGGGGTCAGGGAGCGATTTCCTGCCGCGAATCGTTTTCGTACGGAAAATGGCGCCGGCAGGAGATCGACTGCAGGAGGTCGTTCAGC
Organism: Rhinatrema bivittatum; assembly: GCF_901001135.1. Classification (NCBI taxonomy): domain Eukaryota; kingdom Metazoa; phylum Chordata; class Amphibia; order Gymnophiona; family Rhinatrematidae; genus Rhinatrema; species Rhinatrema bivittatum. The sequence goes on along the minus strand of NC_042615.1, from coordinate 641,839,317 downwards.
GAGGCGCCGGAACCCTCGCTGAACGACCTCCTGCAGTCGATCTCCTGCCGGCGCCATTTTCCGTACGGAAAATGGCGCCGGCCATACGCGTATGGCCGGCGCCATTTTCCGTACGAAAACGATTCGCGGCGGGAAATCGCTCCCTGACCCCCGCTGGACCTCCAGGAACTTTTGGCCAGCTTGTGGGGGGCCTCCTGACCCCCACGAGACTTGCCAAAAGTCCAGCGGGGGTCCGGAAGGACCTCCTGCCGTCCAATCTTTTTCGTCTATGGCCGCCGCCATTTTTGGCGCCATTTTGGAAAATGGCGCCGGCTGAAGACGACAAGATTCAGAGCAGGAGCCCGTTCCGGACCGCTGCCGTTCCGGACCGCCGCTGGACCCGCAGGTTATTTAAGTTATTTGTGGGGGGGTTCGGGAGGGTGGGGGATTTAATTTAAAGGGTCGGGGGTGGGTTTTAGGGGGTTTTAGTGTGCCGGCTCACGATTCTAACGATTTATAACGATAAATCGTTAGAATCTGTATTGTATTGTGTTCCATAACGGTTTAAGACGATATTAAAATTATCGGACGATAATTTTAATCGTCCTAAAACGATTCACATCCCTAATGAACATAAGCATCTTAATTGCAAAAATTGTCCCATAGGAAGCTTTTCAAACTGTGAGGTTGACAACTAAAGTAATGAAGTAGGGAATTATAATCCATGGGTTTCCAAAGGCTTGAAAATTCAAAACTCAAATCCCAATTGAGATAGTAATATCCAAAATATCAATCGATTGGGTATTAAATGTGTATGAAAATTAAAAATTAAGGTCATATGCATGCAAGTACTGAAAAAATTATGGTAATTCACCAACACCACCAGTCCATAATCAAAGAACATCACTGATGTACTGGTACCACTGACAAATGTCATGGAATCTGGCACCACTGTTTCTACTGCTATCATGTTCTGCAGTCTGTGCCATGGTGTGTTGATGCCACTCTTCTTGCTGCCTTATTCTGCACTCTGTGCCCTAGGGTTTTGATGCCGTTCTTCTTTCTGCCTTACTGTGTACTCTATGCACTTGTTTCCTTACCCCTCATTCAATGTCTTGGGGCATTAATACCACTTTTTGTTGCCTGAATCAGCACTCTGTGCCTTAGGATGTGAGTGATACTCTTCTTGTTTCCTTACTCAATACTCTTTGCCTTGGGGTGTTGATGCTACTTTTCCTGTTGCCTTGCTCTACACCCATGCTTTGGGGTGTTACTGCCAGTGCTTCTAGTACTTGCCTTCTATTTGTGTCTTGTGGCGTTTTAATTGCACATCTACTACTTTGACCTTTATTCAATGCCTTGGGGCATTATTGGTTTCACATGACACATGTGATCCTCTATCCTAATCTGACCAACCAGTTTTTATCTTCCAGGCAAACTGCATGGGACTTATGCATTTATCTCTAATGGTTTCATGCCTTCTTGGACTTTTTCTTAAAATGTCCTTTTAAATTCCTTTATATATGTCAACAATGGTGTATACTTTCACCCATATATTTTGTAGAAGTTCTTGGTGATTGGGTTTGATCATGGAAGGCAACTCCGTGTGACGTTTTGGATATTCAAAACTGTGTACTGTTTTCCCTTAAAAAAGCATCTGTATAAATATCAGGTACAACTTTTGAGGGAAATAAATAATCAAACACAAAGTTTTGCTTTGAATATTGCTGCAAACCCTGCAGATGAAACTTCCTGTGGGGTTTGCCCGATTGTGGGTAGTTTGATTATCTACCCCTCAATGGAGAATGAATGTGTGTTTACTTACATTCTTACATGTTGATTATACTATTGAGTTGCAATCTGTAAGCTCATTTTCAAAAAGCATTTGGCAAATTATATTTTCATGAAACACAATTTATTAGAAATGGTCCTTCTTATCTGTTATATTAGAATATCTATGTTGCATGTCAGACTTGTCAAACTGTTTTTAAGCAAATCGTTACTGTTAACGATAATGTAATATCAGTAATCTGCAGTATATTTTATATTATAGCATGCAGTGTCATCTTCCTATTTACACCAAGGAGCCATGGGAACAGGGAACAGGGGACAGGCTTGGGCAGCTGTGGTAAATCTTATTTAATTTCATTTTTATGAGATGGGCTGCTGAACTAATTTGTGCCTGTGCTTGCATCTGTCCACTACAGATAAGAGCTCACATCTGAATTATATCAGCTCAAACATGTTTACCATAACTGACCTTTCTGTTTAGCTAATAGGGTACTATACATTTAAGGCCACATTTTCAAAGTCTTAGTTGTCTGTTATGCAGGTAAGAATTGAGGGAACCCATGTAAATCAGCCTGATTGCAAGTAAGTGGATTATTACTCTAAAATGATGCAAGTGCTTTCACATCATGGCACAAACCTGACTGCATAAAAAAGTGATGTTACGAGGATGTGTATTAGATGTACCTGTGCACCTTACATTTTCAAAAGGTATAGGGTTGATATTCAAAATATTTATCTAATAAAAAACTGGCTTTTAGCTGGGTAAATCTTAACCATTCAAAATTCTCCTTATTTACCTGAGCAAATTTGCATAGGTAAAATTGCTACTCATGCAAATGTACTGCCTCATTCACTAAGGGGTAGATTTTCAAAAAACGCGAATAGGCGTACTTTTGCTGGCGCATCAGGCGCCAGCAAAAGTACGCTGGATTTTAGTAGATACGCGCGGAGCCGCGCGTATCCACTAAAATCCTGGATCGGCGCACGCAAGGCTATGAATTCTGTATAGCCGGCGCGCGCCGAGCCGCGCTGCCTACCCCCGTTCCCTCCAAGGCCGCTCCGAAATCGGAGCGGCCTTGGAGGGAATCCTCTAACGCCCTCCCCTCATCTTCCCCTCCCTTCCTCTATCTAACCCACCCGCCCGGCCCTGTCTACACCCCCCCTTACCTTTCTCCGGGGATTTACGCCTCCCGGAGGGAGAAGTAAATCCCCGCGCGCCATCGGGCCTCCTGCGCGCCGGGCCACGACCTGGGGGCGGGTACGGAGGGCACGGCCACGCCCCGGACTGCCCCGGGCCGTAGCCACGCCCCCGTACCCGCCCCCAAAACGCTGCTGACACTCCCCCGGAACGCCGCGACGACCGGGCCCGCCCCCCGACACGCCCCCGACACGCCCCCCTCGGAGAACCCCGGGACTTACGCGAGTCCCGGGGCTCTGCGCGCGCCGGTAGGCCTATGTAAAATAGGCTCACCGGCGCGCAGGGCCCTGCTCGCCTAAATCCGCCCGGTTTTGGGCGGATTTAGGCGAGCAGGGCTCTGAAAATCCGCCCCTAAGGCTTTTCTCCCATTCTGTTTCTATGGGAAAATACCTTGATGAATCAGGCCCTTCAAGAAAAAATGGGGCTGGGTCAGAGCATTCTCGGGGTGAGTATACTTTAAAATATGTAATTACCTAGTGCAATAATCAGCATTTGCCAACTAACTGGGTCATTCATCAAGATGCGTAAGGGCCCATTTTGTATTCAGTGGTGGAGTGGTGACGGTCAAGGCCGGGAAGGAAGGCTGGGGTTGGCATTCTGTGGCCTTTGGGGATCTTTGAACAATACAGTTGGCTCTGCTAGGGGCCTAGAATTGTAGTGAGTCTGGGGCCTAGGCGTAAGTCAGGGGGAAGATGTCGCATTTGAGGTGACTAACTAAGGTAGGAGCCTTATGTGGAAAGGCCTTGCCAGATAGAACCCACATGGAAATGGGGGCTTGTCAAGGCAGGAGGGCATATTGGTGCAATTAGGCAGCTGTGAGGGGGATCTGGTGTGGGGCCCAGGAGCTGCTGGCGAGGTAAGCTATCTTTGTTGTGCATACTGCAAGAGTGGGATGAAATGGTCCTCGTAACACTGTGAAAAAGAGAAGGCTACGACAGGAGCAAGGCAATAGGGTTGAAATAAACAACTGAGTGATGAACCCTCAGACTGTTAACCTGCAGTCAAGTGGGCTCACAGGTGAGTAAAAAAAAACCAAAAAACCAGCAAACATAAGAACATAAGAAATTGCCATGCTGGGTCAGACAAAGGGTCCATCAAGCCCAGCATCCTGTTTCCAACAGAGGCCAAACCAGGCCACAGAACCTGGCAATTACCCAAACACTAAGAAGATCCCATGCTACTGATGCAATTAATAGCATTGGCTATTCCCTAAGTAAACTTGATTAATAGCCATTAATGGACTTCTCCTCCAAGAACTTATCCAAACCGCGGTTTCTTTAAAAGAAGGGCAGCAAAGCATCTGGGGCCCTGGGGAAGCTCTGGCACTATAAAATAATGCCAGCCACAGTCCCACTGATGTCATGATGAGGTCAATGGCAGAAACGATCACTGTCCAATGCACAATTTAAAATTATAAAAATGAGACAAAATACATTAAGTGAAAATGAACTTAGAGTGCAGGTCAGAAGGCTGGGAAGACCTGGGAAATGACCCTGTCTAGCTCCAAAAGTATATTTTAACCCCGGACATTTTTTTAAGGTAAAATTCCCTAAAAATACCCAAACCCTATTAAATTGAGGTTGGGGACACCAAAGGATGATCTGGAGATCTTTATTTAGGAGTCATTTTCATTGAAAAAGTGATAGATTTTGAATAGTGAGGATTAGCTCCAACAGGAAGGTTAAGGGCTTTAAGGGTGTTAGTTTCTTCAAGAGATAGAATTGGACATTATTGGACATGTTTTGGCCACTTGAGGAACAGATCCTGAACATTTTATTGTCTAGGTGAATCCATTCTACTTGGTTTCTAGTAGTCCGGTTCAGGTTTTCCATGGTTAAAAACTAGGGCTGATACCTCAGCACTGGTACAATTCTGAAACTGTAACCTGGGAAACCTAGACATGGCTTCACTAGCAACCAGTGAAATTTCTGATGTAACATCATTGATTAAAGTCAAAGCACAGCCCAGTAAAAGAAATCATTAAGAACACTAAAAGAAAAGAAAGCTACAGACAATTTCACAAAGCCTATTTATCTGAGACAGGGGGCGTGCGGGCCAACTGAAGTTCTACTTCTGCTCATAAAAACTTAAAAATTGGCAAAATTCTGCATACTTTATATTGGTCAAGCTAACACAATATAAATAATGGTCTTTAAGTAATTCAAAATGTAATACAGAAAAAAGTTTTAAAGATGAAGAGTTTTCAATATTGTGAGCAGAATTTCCCTAGAAGTTAAATGTAAGAGTGTCTCTTCCACCCTCTCTCCCTTCTCGCCTGGCCACTTTGCCCTCTCAGGCCCCAATTCCTCTACCCACCACTATTTTTCCCCTCCTCTTTTAGGCTCAACCCCTTCCACTCTATCTCCACTCCCAGAGTTTGACCCATCTCTCAGTACTGCCCCTCATACATGCTCCCTCTGTCCCTCTCTCTCTCCCTCACACACATACAAACTCAGGCTCTCTCTCTCTAGTGCACATAAACACCCCATCATATAGGCTCCCTCTTTCTCTCTCATGTACACATTCACACACACATATACCCGCATAGAGACTCCCCCTCTCTCGCATACACAAACACACACATACACACACACTCATACAAGCTCCCATTCTCTCTTGCACACACACCCACACAGGCTCCCTTTCTCTCTCATGCATACACTCTCAAACAGGCTACCCATGTATCTCTTTCACGCACCCCTGCATGCTGGCTCCCTCTCTCACTCGCTCCCTCCTACACAGAGGCTCCCCCTCTCTCACACACATCCCTTCACATAGGCTTTCTTTCTTACACATACACACACCCTCACACAAGCTCCCTCTCTCACATTCACATACACACAATCCCTTTTTCACACACACTAGCTCCCAATCTCTCACACATATACATGCTCCTTCACAGTCTCCACACATAGGCTCCCTCTCTGGCACCCATACCCACACACCCTCACACATGCTCTCTCTCTCACCCCCCAGGCTCAGTCTTACTCACACACATACTCAGACTCACTCTCACTGGGGCCTTTTCTATCTTTGCCGTGAACGGGATGGCCTTCACTAGCAGCATGCTAGTGGGACAGCCTCTGCTCACGGCAGCCTCTGCTCACGGCATGCCTGGCCTGCTTCATCTTCACTGCAAGTGGGACCATCTCTAATCATGGTATGCTGGGACCTGTTCCATCTTCTCCACAAGCAGGAAGGCCTCCGCTTGTGGTATGCTGGGGCCTGCCAAATTCTCCGCAGAATGGGGTAGATTTTCAAAAACCGCGAATAGGCGTACTTTTGTTGGCGCTCCAGGCTGGATTTCAGTAGATACGTGCATAGCCGCGCGTATCTGCTGAAATCCGGGATCGGCGTGCGCAAGGCTATCGATTTCGTATAGCCGGCGTGCGCCGAGCCGCGCAGCCTACCCCTGTTCCCTCCGAGGCCGCTCCGAAATCGGAGCGGCCTCGGAGGGAACTTTCTTTTGCCCTCCCCTCACCTTCCCCTCCCTTCCCCTACCTAACCCACCCGCCTAGCCCTGTCTAAAGCCCCCCCCTTACCTTTGTTGGGGGATTTACGCCTCCCGGAGGGAGAAGTAAATCCCCACGTGCCAGCGGGCCGCTAGCGCGCCGGGACGCGATCTGGGGGTGGGTCCGGAGGTCGCGGCCACGCCCCCAGGCCGCCCCGGGCCATAGCCATGCCCCCGGGCCCGCCCCCGGAACGCTCCCGACACGCCCCGAAAACGCCGCGTGGTTCGGGCCCGCCCCCCGACACGCCCCCCCGACATGCCCCCTCCGAAAAACCCAGGACTTACGCGAGTCCCGGGGCTCTGCGCGCGCTGGTAGGCCTATGTAAAATAGGCTTACCGGCGCGCAGGGCCCTGCTCGCCTAAATCCGCCCGGATTTGGGCGGATTTAGGCGAGCAGGGCTCTTAAAATCCGCCCCAATATGCGCAGCTGCCCAGGAGGGAAATTCTGTGAGAATGCTGCATTCTGCATTCTGCTATAGTGCAGAATTTCCCTAGAACTAAAGATTGGAAGAGCAGTATATAAATAACAAAAAATAAATTGATTAAGGGAATGTCTGTACAGTGTTGGAACTATTGTAACTTGTGACATCACCAGAGCATTGATATTGAGAAGCAGAAAAATCTAGTGAGAGTTTGAAATCAAGGAGTGCAGAGCACTGAGAGGAGTGCAGAGCACTTTATCCTCTCAGATAAAGTTAAAACGTCACAAAAACATTCAAAAACTGCAATGCAGCAGTTACAATTAGAAATTAATGTAGTTGTGAATGAATAGTGATTAATTATTATTATTGTTATTCTCATAACAGTTCAATTTTAAAACTCAGGGGCCTATTTACAAAAGCACATAGTAAATGCACATTAATTCTTGTTTTTAACTTGTGTTAGAGTGGCACATTTGATGCAATATTCAATACAGGCCATAAAGTCCTCAGTGAAAAATACTTTAAAATAAGTTTTGCTATGGGCAGTAATAAATACACATTGCCAGCTGTGGGAATGCATCTGTGTTACCAGCCACACCAATGCCAGCCTGATCCTGTTACGGCTGTGGCTGCTGTGCAACCGCCTCACCACCAGGGGTCCCTCTAGAGCTGGCTTTCCTGACAGGCCCAGTCCATCTCCTCTGTCCACTCTATGCTCTGGGTGTGCCCTTATAACCCTGCCCGACAGTTGCCTCGGTGCTTCGGCATCGAGCTCACCTGGGCTCCCTGCTCTAGCCTGCCTTGCGTGGCCTTCGGGCCTTCTACCTTGTCTTCGGGCCTTTCCTTGCCTTGCGTGGCCTTCGGGCCTTTCCTTGCCTTGCCTTGCGCGGCCTTTGGGCCTTCTGTCTTGCCTTGCCTTGCGCGGCCTTTGGGCCTTCTGTCTTGCCTTGCCTTGCGCGGCCTTTGGGCCTTCTGTCTTGCCTTGCCTTGCGCGGCCTTTGGGCCTTCTGTCTTGCCTTGCCTTGCGCGGCCTTCGGGCCTTCTGTCTTGCCTTGCGCGGCCTTCGGGCCTTCTGTCTTGCCTTGCCTTGCGCGGCCTTCGGGCCTTCTGTCTTGCCTTGCCTTGCGCGGCCTTTGGGCCTTCTGTCTTGCCTTGCCTTGCGCGGCCTTTGGGCCTTCTGTCTTGCCTTGCCTTGCGCGGCCTTTGGGCCTTCTGTCTTGCCTTGCCTTGCGCGGCCTTCGGGCCTTCTGTCTTGCCTTGCCTTGCGCGGCCTTCGGGCCTTCTGTCTTGCCTTGTCTAGCCTAGTCTTGGTGGCCTTCGGGCCTTCGGTCTTGCCTTGCCTTGCCTTGCGCGGCCTTCGGGCCTTCTACCTTGTCTTGTCTTGCCCTGCGCGGCCTTCGGGCCTTCTATCTTGTGCTGTGTATGGTCTTCGGACCTTCTGCCCTGCCCTGCCTTGCTTACTGTGCATGCGGTCCTACGGGCCCTCTGCTCTATTGTCTGTGTGTGTTTGGCCTACGGGCTCTCTGCCCCGCTTGCGGTGTGTGGCCTACGGGCCCTCTGTGTGTGTGTGTGGCCTACGGGCCTACTGACCTGCCTTGACCCGCTTACGGTGTGTGGCCTACGGGCCTTCTGTGTGTGTGTGTGGCCTACGGGCCTACTGACCTGCCTTGCCCCGCTTACGGTGTGTGGCCTACGGGCCTTCTGTGTGTGTGTGTGGCCTACGGGCCTTCTGACCTGCCTTGCCCCGCTTACAGGTGTGTGGCCTACGGGCCTTCTGTGTGTGTGTGGCCTACGGGCCTTCTGACCTGCCTTGCCCCGCTTACGGTGTCTGGCCTACGGGCCGTCTGTGTGTGTGTGGCCTACGGGCCTTCTGACCTGCCTTGCTCTGCCGCCTGCCCTGACCCAGCCTAGACCCAGACACTGCTTCTTGCTGTCTGCCCTGACCCAGCCACGGTTTCCAGCCATCCCTGTCTCTCTCCACCTGGAGCCACCCCTTTGGGTGGTGTTCACTACCCCTGAACTCAGCCCAGGCGTAACAGATCCCACCTCCAAAGAATAAAAGGGTAATTTCAAATGGATGAATTATAGTGCATGGAAGCATTTTCTGCTGATTCTGGACATGGTGTTCTCTTATGGACAAGTCTTCTCTCATTCTGGGCTTCTGCAGAATTCACTTATATGCCAAACTGCAAAGCTCAATCTGTGTTCTCTAGAACAAATGTGATTAATTCAATTGCCTCACAATTTTTATGTCACTGCCTTAGTGTGACCTTTTCTCCAATACCATGCACCAAGGGGTCAATGCAAAACAGTGCGTTCAGCCGTGGCAATATTAAATTGAAGGAGCCAAAAGGTTAAAAAAATATATTTTAAAAGAGCCAGCAGTCAGGTTAGGGAAACGGACGCTCAATTAATGATCATCCATTTTCTTATCCCATGGCTGTGCACAGGTTAGAAAATAGAAGCTCATAAAATTGAGTGTCTGTTTTACTAACCAACTGATTGCCACCTCTCCTGGGCACCTGCTGCAAAGGAAGTGCTAGGGGCACACATTTGTCCCTAGCACCTCCTTGACAGCACAACCCCCTCATTTAAATATTGAATCTTGCACCCAGGAGAGGGGGCTGAGCATGTGTTAGGAAAGCATTTTTGCATGCGTTAAGGGCTTATTGCATGCAAAAAGCCCTGTTTAATGCATGCGATAGGTTCTTACTGCATGTGAAAATGTGTTTAATGCATGTGATAGCACCATATTGTATGGTGTGATGCAAATTAGGAGGAGTGGGCAAGGTTTGCCTATCTGTGAAGCACTATCACACATACTTAAGGGGGGGAGCAAGACAGACTTGCCATAATGTCTTCTCCCTAGATAGGTATTTGTATCCCTATGGTAGGCCCACCTAGTAACTCGAGGTGAGGTTTAGGTATTAGTGTAGGGGGTTAGGGGCCACTTTGGCATTCAACGTGAGACGTACGAACAGAACAGTGGTTTCTTGTGAAGATTTGATGGCCTTTGGAGTGAGGAAACTCACCCAAAGATGAGATTTGGCCAATGTTCTCTCCACCTAGCTTGATGGACTATCTACCTGGGTAACATCAAGCTAGGTGGAGAGAACATTGTACAAGTCTGGCATCTATCGCAAAGTCTGAAAATGTTATCGCCATTTGCGGTAACTTAGCATAGGTAATTAGCGCAAATCACGATAAACTGTATATTTGCATAAACCATGCCCCTTTTGCTATCGCATGCGATACTTATCACATTTTGATAAATCCAGGCCTTCGATTGTATCCCCTCTGGGGATAGGGAAATACCTACAGTACCTGAATGTAAACCAATGTGATATCTCAGATTGAATGTTGGTATTTTAAAAAATAAATAAGATAGTACACCCTAATATATATTCATTCCAGCCTTATATTCCTCTCTGACCAGGTTCTTTGTGACTAACTTTTTTTCAATCACTGGGGATTAATCCTGTACGCACTCCAGCTCTTTCCTCCTGGCTTGTCATATCTCTGTCAATTCCCTGCTACAGCTTAACTACTAATTCTGCATATTTAAACAGCACACATGGAATTTCCCAATAACCTAGTTTGTTCACAGTTCTTAGTTTGTTTCCCTGTTCCTGTTGTGTGTGCCGGCCGCGGCAGGGCCCACTTACCCCCTAGACAGCTACCTCCAGCTCCCGGCTCCTCCTCCCTTATGGCTGTAGGCAGCCGACTGTGCACCCGAGCCACCTCCATCATCCCCAGCTCCTCCGTGGACTCTTCAGCTCTGCGGCGGGTCTCCCCATGTGGCCCACAGGGAGACACCATCAACCTGCGCCATGGCACCTCTTAGGCACGCATCTGCACATCTCTCCCTGCTATAAAGGGGCCACGGCGGGAAACCAACCTGCAGCCCTGGATGATGATGTCACTGGGTCCCAGTACTTAAGGCTGGGCCCTGCCAGAGCTTCCTTGCCTTGGCAACAGGTCTCCACGCTTGTCATGTGCTTGCTGCTTGTTCCTGTTCTCGTCTGTATTCCTGGTTCCTTATCCTGCCTATACTCCTGGTACCCATTTCTGTCCTCGCTTCTGGTTCCTGTGTCTACCCAGTCCTAAAACATGCTACTGATTGACTTCTGGCTTGATCCCTGCTTTGCCTGACCATTCTTGGACTGTCTCCTGGTTTTGACTTATGCTCGTTTGATTGCTGTCCTTGGTTGTCACTTGCCCTGACCACAGCCTGCTCCTCTACTCCTCTATTGATTGCATCCTGGACTTGGCCTCTCAGGCTTCGGCCTTCTTTTACTCAGGCGCCATCTGTCTTGCCTTCTGTTCTCCATTTGCACCTGGGTCTCTGGAACTCTGCCTCGTCTGGACTCATCCAGCTATCCTTGCTACCACTGGCTGATCCCGACATTGTTCCCTGGGAGTCCTCGGATGGAGGCCCACCTAAGACCAGCCGGCCCCAGTACCCAAGGGCTCAACCTGCGGAGAACGAGGGCTGGTATTGGCGAAGCTTCAGCCGGCCTCTGTCACTCAGCCAGCTCTGCCTACTGATGGTGGGGACCTGTAGGGCTTGCCCTGCGGGTAGTGTCAACCCCACCTCGGGCCAAGAGTCCTCCTCCAGTGCCACAGTTCCCTGCTGCAGTCTTATTACAAGCATGGTGAGGATACATTTTCAAAGGGATCTAGGCTGGTCAGTAAGGAATTAGCTGGTGGTCACATTTAACCTTCAAAGTGTCAATAGGCAGCCAAATCTTTAGTAAGCTAAATTCTGAATGGGCCCAGGGCTGGAGTTATAATGCGGGTGGGGGAAGGAAGTTAGGTGGCAAACTCTGATGTCAAGTGCTAGCCACTTAACTTGGTTGGCTAAATCTAAGTACTGCTATAGCAGACCTAAATCTGGCCATCCAGAGCTTTCCTCCTGCCTGAAGGTAAAAGTTAGAGCATCTACCCCATCCAACCAAATGTAAAGGTTCGGCAGGGGGAACAATAAACCACTGGGATCCTCCTCCCTCTTGCCTGAAGGTAAAAGCAGAAGGGGGAATGAACAACACTTCACATACACACTTACACACAATCCTTCTTTCTGACCACTCCATCCCTCAGAAGCTCCCCCACAAAAGAACTCCTCTATAAGCTGAACCAGGAGTAGGTAGGAGATAGCCTTACCTCCTCCTGGTTTGGCATCCAGAGTTGACTGTTGTGCTTCCAGATAAAAGGTCAATAATTTCTTTTACTGTAAAAGAAAGAAAACATAATTATAAAACAGGTACCTACATTCTTTTCACACTCTATCAATCACATAACAACAGTCATCTTAACAACCACACATATAGAAAAGTAGCAAATTCAAACATCTCAAGATAGAAAACTAGGTAGAAAACAGTTGCAGTCAACAAAGTAACACAAGGAGATAGTGCATTCGACAGAACAAGACTAAAACCATTCACTTTCTTTAATGCAACAAGAAAAGTAGTTTTTATAATGGAAAGTACATGCACCTGAATAACTGTTAACCAATTGCCGCAACCTACCAGAATAGTAATGTAGTATAAACACTTAGACAGTGCACTGACATATTGTTTGATCAACCAATAACTTAGCCAATCTCAACCATGTACAACAGATATACCTGATATTCCGTTATATGAACATATACTACAGTGTGTGAAATCACACCATTTGCCATACACACATATATAGTTATGAAGTATGAAAACCATAAAGCATTAATAAATACTCACTGTGTAGGTGAAAATCAGGCTTCATAGATCTCCTAGAACAATGATGGCAAACTCCAGCCCTCAAGTGCCACAAACAGGCCAGGTTTTCAGAATATCCACAAATAATATGCATGAGATAGATTTGAATACAATGGAGGCAGTGCATGCAAATCTTTCTCATGCATTTTCATTGTAGATATCCTGAAAACTTGGCCTGTTTGTGGCACTTGAGGATTGGAGTTCGTTATCAATGTCCCAGTGGAAGATTCCTACCTGAGTTTCCTTTCAGTCACCTGAATGGCATCCACAGCAGTTGGGAAGGAGGGTGCCTTCTCTCAGCTAGGAGTAGGGTATCCAGAAGTCCATCATCAGTCTGAAAAAAACAAAACCCTGTGAGACAACAATTAAGGACTATTTATCTATCATTACAGCATTTCTGGTTCAAAAGCAATAATGGTGTTTTGCATGGATAGGATTTATCTATTTATGTATTTATTTATTTTAAAACTTTTCTATACTGACATTCATGGGGATATCACATCGATTTACATTGAACAGGGGAAACCATTAACTTTTAGGAGATGGAAATTAGAAATTACATGTAATGATGGGAGATAGAACTGGGAGTAAGAGCTAGAGTAGCTGAGTCAGGTGCGTGCCAGGTTTGATAACAAATAGTAACATTAACAGTTACTTACAAAAGAGGTTTAACAATTATTTACAATAGGGTATTAACAATTATTTACATTATGGTCAGTCTGAGGAGTAATAAGATGCTAGAGATAATAACATGTGGTGGGTATTAGGAGCAGTTTATGGGAGGAAATGGGGAAAGGCTATAGGTATAGCAAATTAGGCAGGAATGGGGGATGGGGATAGGGGGTGGCACTTGGTTGAAATGAGGCAACTTTAGTTTGAAGGGTGTAAAGGCCTCAGCTTAGAGGACAGGTGTGGGTAACTGTGACATCAGAGTGGTGAGATTAAGTAAAGGCTTGTGAGAAGAGCCAAGTTTTAAGGTTTTTTTTAAAGGTTTGGGTACAATGTTCTTGGCGCAGGTATGGGGGCATTGAATTCCATAGGGTTGGTCCAGCAATGGACAGAGCCCGTTCTTTCGTGGCTATGTGATGGGTGAGTTTGGGGGGAGGAATGTGGAGGGTTCCTTTATAAGCGGTTCTCGTAGGTCTGTTCGAAGAGTGATTGCATAGGGAGTTGTCCAGCCATTGGATGTTTTGGTTATGAAGGGTTTTGTGGATAATGGTAAGACTCTTGTGAAGGATTCTAGAACGTATTGGCAGCCAGTAAAGGTCCATGAGAATGGGCGTTATGTGGTCTCTTCTGTGGGAGTTGGTGAGGATTCTGGCTACTGCATTTTGGAGCATTTGGAGTGGTTTGATTGAGGTAGCAGGGAGGCCTAGGAGGAGGGTATTGCAGTAGTCAATTTGCTGAAAAGTAGGGCTTGGAGGATGATGAATCGTGCGAAAGTCGTAGGGATGGAGAGGGGTCTTAATTTTTTTAGTACTTGAAGTTTGTAGAAGCAGTCCTTGGTGGTAGTCTTGATAGATATCTTCTAACTGTGGCCTCCTTAAAGAATTCCACAGTTAGAAGATATCATTAATCATAAATGTACTTACCATTAAAGGAGGAGGACCGCATTTGACATTATTGTCCAAATACTGGTCCAGGAGGACCAGCTACAAAAAAGGACACAGATCTCCAGCACCACATTCTGCTGTATTTGAGACTTGGTAAAGCAATGAGTTAACCCACGTAAAAATAGCATTTTCAGCATTTCATACATGACCACAAGGGTGATAGATACAGCAGACGAATAGTCCAACTGAAACCTTTTCACATGCTGAAACAGATGAATGGGGTAATAATGGATTGCAAAACAGGACAGCCAATAGAAGAAAGGCAAAACATAGGACCTGATTTCCATCTAATGTGGACAAGGAAAGGGGAATCTTTGATGTAGATTTGTGGCATTCATTGTGACAGACCTTCCTCATTCATGAACATTATGGGAGACTTCAAAACTCTCATACAAGATTTTATTATTTTTCAGACTGGATCAAAAGAACTTAACAGAGAATAGGAATATGCATTGATTTAAAAATAAATGGTAATCTGAATTGAAGCGGACATTTTTGTTTTGGTTTGTTTTAACATAAAATGTATGCCTAATTCCACTGAAAACACCAACAATTTTGGTGGTAAACATTTTTGAGAAATTGCCTGCACTGTTTACAAAAAAAAAAAAAAAGACCTCAAAACAAAAAAATAATAAATGTCCTGAGAATGAAAATGAAAAAGAAAAATGTGTGCACATCTCTAATAGACAGAAAGAATGTCTTGTTAGATTCCATTTGACCAGACCACTCACCCTCTAGCTATGGGGCCTGTTTACTAAATGTTATCTCCCATTTTGGGGTGGATTTTAAAACCCCTCCTGCACGCGATGAGCCTATTTTGCATAGGCCCGGCGACGAGCACAAGCCCCGGGACGCGTGTATGTCCTGGGGCTTGAAAAAGAGGCTTGACATGGTTGGGGCAGTCCGGGGGCAGGGCCGGAGCCTCCAGGCACAGCCTCCAGGCACAGCGGCCATTTGCCGCTATGCTCGGGATCGTGGGACGGCGCATGCAACCTATGCCTGCCCAGAGGCAGGCACAACTTCTGAGTTAAAGGTAAGGGGGGGTTTAGGTAGGGCTGGGGGGTGGGTTAGGTAGGGGAAGGGAAGGGAAGGTGGGGGGGCAGAAGGAAAGGAACGGAGGAAGGCTGTGCGGATCAGCGCATGCAAGGTGCACGTGTGCACCCCCATGCACGCACCAACCCTGGATTTTATAACATGTGCGCAGCTGCGCGCACATGTTATAAAATTGGGTGTAGATTTGTGTGCGTCGGGTTGCGCACACAAATCTACGCCCGCGCCTAAATCTTAAAATCCGGCCCTTTATGTCTAGGGAGAAACTACTTAGTAAACAGGGCCCTGTTGTGTAGACCTATAAGTCCCACTCTGAACTGCCTTTGTTTGCAGTACAAGCAAACATGTTAATCACGCTGCATTTTTTGACAACTGATTTGTCCCAGCTAGTGGTGAGAGTCATGAAAGTCAACAGACAGTCCTCTTTCTGAAGATGTGTGAACTCCTTTATGGATGTGACAGTTGTCCACATACCAGACTACTTCCAGTGTCTGTTGCACTGAGCAGGAAGGTCCAAAGCATCCATACTAGGGGTGTGCATTCGTATTGAACATAAATGTAAAACGCTACTTTTTTTTTTTTTTAACTTAAAAAAGTGATGAGACATAAACGATTGGATTTCCAATTTATTCAACATAGCTATGTTGAATAAGTTGGAAATCGCGATTGTTGATCCAAAATAAAAATGTAAACCCCTCACCTTCCTTAATCCCCCCCCAAAGACTTACCACAACTCCCTGGTGATCCAGCGAGGAGTGAGGACGCCATTTCTGAAAGCCTTTCCGAGGAGCACGTGACGTCGGCGCCACGTCGGAGTGACGCGGCGTCACGTGATTCCCTGCGGGTTCGCGCCGGAACGCTCGTTCGGCCCAAAAGGAACTTTTGACCAGCTTTTGACCAGCGCCATTTTGCAAAATGGCCGCCGCAAAATGGCGGCGGCCATAGACAAAAACGATTTGACGCAGGAGGTCGTTCCGGACCCCCGCTGGACTTTTGGCAAGTCTTCTGGGGGTCAGGAGGCCCCCCCAAGCTGGCCAAAAGTTTCTGGGAGTCCAGCGGGGTTCAGGAAGCGATTTCTTGCCGCGAATCGTTTTCCGTACGGAAAATGGCGCCGGCAGGAGATCGACTGCAGGAGGTCGTTCAGCGGCGGTCCGGAACCCCCGCTGAACGACCTCCTGCAGTCGATCTCCTGCCGGCGCCATTTTCCATACGGAAAACAATTCGCGGCAAGAAATCGCTTCCTGAACCCCGCTGGACTCCCAGAAACTTTTGGCCAGCTTGGGGGGGCCTCCTGACCCCCACAAGACTTGCCAAAAGTCCAGCGGGGGTCCGGAACGACCTCCTGCGTCGAATCGTTTTTGTCTATGGCCGCCGCCATTTTGCGGCGGCCATTTTGCAAAATGGCGCCGGCTGAAGACAAAAGGATTCAATTGAGGGGGCCGTTCTGGACCGCCGCCGTTCTGGACCACCGCTGGATCCCCAGGTAATTTAAAGCATTTGGGGGGGGGGTTCGGGAGGGTGGGGGATTTAATTTAAAGGGTCGGGGGTGGGTTTTAGGGGGTTGGCTCACGATTTTAATGATTTTTCACGATATTTTTAAAACCCAAACGGCAACAATACGATTCCCTCCCCCTCCCAGCCGAAATCGATCGTTAAGACGATCGAGGACACGATTCACATCTTTAGTATCTACTAATACCGGTATAAAAATGTTTTAAATAAATAAATGTGAGAGAAATATGAATCTTAAAAGTGATAAAGTGATGAAGATATCAATGGCTATCTGTTAACTTTCTTCCTACACCCATGTGCAGGATCAGAGAAACAGAATTATTGAACAGACATTTGACCTCTTAACCTGTTTTGCTGTTTGACTCACAGTGCCGGCTTTCTGTCCATGACTCCAATCATAGTGTGCAAGGTGTTTTTAGTATGGTGCACAATACAATATGTATTTTTTGCTATCATCTGCTTTGAGTAGATAACATGATTTAGGAGGCTGAGGTATGACATATGTAGGAGACAGATAAAGAAGGGAAACCTTCAGGCATGTTGACAACAGCTCAGCAAGATCATATGAAAAGGATTTTTTCCTTTCCCTGAGATAAAGTGGACCTCTGTATTATTTGGGTTTTTTTGGTTTTTTTTAACATAGGATAAGATTATTTCTATTCATCATATTCAACAAGTATCTTTTTGCCAGAAATGTTTCTAAAAAATAAATTGATTTATTTAACTCACACCTTTTTCATTGATAGTTCAAGACCAGTTACATTCAGGCACAGTATTTCCATGTCCCCAGAATACATAGAATGTTTTGCTGAATCTTCAAAAGCAAATTTGTCTGCAAAACACTGTTTTTTTGTGTTTATATAGGCTCCTGAAAATTATCCCTGGGGTTGTTCATGTAAAAGTACGAGGACATACTTTTATACTTTCTTTTAAGAGGCACTCCTGGGGGCAGAGTTAGGGCAGGGAAAGCATTTATGTGCTTACTTTCTAAAATCAAGAGAATAAGGTGAATTTTAAAAGCCAGATGCATTCTGAAAATAAGGGATGTACAAATATGTTGGGTTGGAGAGTGGCCAGTGGATTTTAAAAGCCACCCAGATATTTGCATACTTGCCGCTGCGCATACAAATGAAAATTTAAAAAGTGTGGCAAGGTATGGCAGGGTATGCGCGGGGAATGGGCGCTCCTGGATTTTAAGTAGAAAATCGCATGTAAATACTTACATGCACTGGTGCACTCTGGGGTCCCCTGCTGTGTAACTTTAATTCTGCTATTGATGACCTGTAAGTAATAAAAAAAAAAAAAAATTCTATACAGATCAATGGGGTTTTAAGGGTTGGGTCTAACAGGAGGAAGGAATGGTATTAAACTAGTGGAGTTTGGAAGTCCTAATCTTTAACTGGGTGAACTGGGAATGAACTGGGAAAACTGGCAATGGTATCGGCATGCATGTCATTTAAAAGCCCCCCACTTAGCAGTAGAAGCAGCATTTGTGTGCACATGTGCACGTCCACTTATAATTGCATGCACATGTGCGTGCTGTTAGTACCGCCGGTCGCGGCAAGCCACGACCGGGGCCAGGCATCATGGCCGCCGGCCGTGGTGGACCGCGAACGAGGTCGGGCCGGCAGGTGCAGAAGATATAATTACCCGTGGCTTCGGGCGTCGTCCGGGGCTCCTGCGGGGCAGGCTGCCCTTCTGCTTCCTTCCTGCAGTCGCGGCTGCTTCTGGTCCGGCTGGTTGGCTCCGCGGGATTTGACTCCGTCCCTCACTTCCTCTAGGGCCACGCGCGCGGCTGAAGATGGTTTTTAAAGGAGCCTTGACAGGAAACTGTCATGGCTTCCCCTGAGACTCCGCCTCCAACATCTTGTATTTAAGGCAAGGTCTGGTTCTCAGACCTTGCCTTGGTATTGAGGTTCCTGCCTGAGTTGTTCCTGTGTTCTCTGATCCTGGTTCTTTGTCCCGCTCTGCTTCCCTGCTCCGTGGATTGATTCTTGGCTTCTGACCTCTGGACCAGCGTGTGTGATTTCTCCTGGCTTGTTCCTGGTACAGCTGCAGACCCTTCTCCTAGATTGTTCTTGGTACGTCTGCGGACCCTTCTCCTGTTTTGATCTTGGACCGGACTTCGACCCTTCCTGTGTACCGAACCCCCGGACCGGCCTTGGACTATTCTACGACTCTGTCCTCTGACTACTACGATCTGCTGGAGGCGCTAGCCGTCTGGAACCCACGACCTGCAGGAGGCGCCTGCATCCAGACCTTTCTTCAGTCTTCAAAGGAGTCTCCTAAGTCCCAGCGGCCGGATCCCTACGGGCTTGTCCTGGGAGGATCCTGAGCTTCCAGGGTGAAGTCTTCGTTCAACAACTACAGCCGACGGCCTCGCCCTCCGACGGTAGAGACCTAGGGGGATTACGTCTCTTTCAGATAGCACAGACTCTACCTCAGAACAGGGGTTCACCTTCAGGTCCATAACACGTGCAGTCACGCCATTTTATAATATGTGCGCATATGCACGCGTGTGTTATAAAATGGCCGTGTCCTGGGCATGAGCCTATGAACGTGTGCACATTTGCACCTGCGCACCACTATGAAAGTTACCATCTTAAAGGTGAATTTTAAAAGGCCAACGTGCTGAAATTAGAGGATGCGTGAATATGTCGGGCCAGTGTGCGCCAAGCAGATTTTAAAATTCACCTGATACACTTGTACTTGCCACTGCATGCACAAATGAAAAGTTCAAAAAAGGGGTGGCATGAAGCGAGGGTATGGTCTTGATAGGGCATGGGCATTCCTGTATTTAAAGTTGAAATGTGTGCGTAAATACTTATGCACACTGGTGCGTGCCGGGGTCCCTTGCTGTGTAACTTTAATTCTGCTATGGATGATGTGTAAGTTGTAAAACAAAAAATTCTAGGCAGATCAGCAATGTTTTCAAGATTGAGGCTAACAGGGGGAAAGGAAGTCTATTAAATAAGGGGGGTTTAGAAGTCCTATCCCTTAAATGGGAGAACTGGGAATGAACTTTGAAATCGGCCAATGGCATCGGTGCGCATGGCTTTTAATATTCCCCACTTGCATGATAGAAGTTGCATTTGCATGCACAGGTGCATGTCAACTTAAAATTGCACGCACATGTGTGCACAATGAGGCTATTTTATAACATGCACATATGTCATAAAATAGTCACATCCCTGGGTGCGGGCCAATGAATGCACACACATGTGCATCCATGCGTTGCTTTGAAAGTTACCATCTATGTGCTTAAACATACATGCGAACATTTACATCTCCTCCCATGTAGATATAAAACTGTGTATAGGCCATTTAAGAATTCACACATGTATGTTAATTTTCAAAGCAGATTTATGCTGTGCACAGAGACTTAAGCCCCAAGGACTAAGAAGTTAATTTTATACAGTAACTGTGAAAGTAGGGCTGAAGTAATTGATTAAAAGTCACTCACTTTAATCCAGATTTTCAAAGCAGACGTAATGCTCATAAATCCATTTTGAAAATTAGGGCTGAAAATTAGGGCAAGTGTAATTATGGAAGGTTGATTTTCAGAAGTAAGTGCATATAGTTATGCACATTTATACCCGATATAGAGCAGGTGTAAATTTATGCCATAAATTTATGCACTTAATGTTGATTTTTAGAAATATGCATGTAAATGATTTCCCCTCTCCAACTCTCCCCCCTGGAATGCTTCTATTTTGTGCACATAATAGTACGCACATGAGTTACCCATGTACTTTGACATGGACAAACCCCCCCTCAGCAATTTTCAGTAGACCATTTACACGCATAAACCCTAGTTTTATGTGGGTAAATTCTTTTGAACATTCAGGGAAGATTTTTAAACCTACGCGCAGGCGTAGATTTGTGCGCGCAACCTGGCGTGCACAAATCTATGCCCTATTTTATAACATGCGTGTGTAGCCGTGCGCATGTTATAAAATCCGAGGTCAGCACGCAAGAGGGTGCACCTTCCGCCCCCCACCTTCCCCTCCCCCTTCCCCTACCTAACCCACCCCCAGCCCTATCTAAACCACCCCCTGATCTTTGTTGACGAAGTTGCGTGTAACCCTTTGAAAATCCGCCCCTCATTCCTTAGTTATAAAATTGGGCTTGCTATCCTGTATGAGTTATTTAACCACTTTCTAACTTTATATTTGCAGCACATTTCTTACAGCAAAGGTGCTTAGAACATATGAGTAAATAAAATAACAGGCTACAAAATAGGCTCTGAAATCTATACAACCTCACTTTAATTTGCAATTTCTTGTCCCTCATGAAGCAGAAATAAGTCAGTTTTAATTAGCACTTAGCAGTAAAATGTTGCAAGTGCAAGGATACTGACTAGGAAAAGGAGAAAGTCCATGAGTTGTTAAGACACCCTGAGGTGCAGAAGTGAAACCTGGATAAATGCCATGACATTGTAAATCACACAGTGGAATGTCTTGCAAAATGCTATTTGAAAGCATGTCTGCTCTTGTAATTGCTTGAAATGACCCCAAGGAAATCCTATTACACTGCTATCAGACTTGCCTAGGACCAAAAAACACCACTGTTACATGCATAACATGTTTCATTCATCTATATGAAGATCCTATTATTGTGAATAATAGCTGGTTAACTTCAATTGTCTCCATTAACCGGTGAATTCTTTCATACCTTTGGAACTAACACAGTCCAGTCCTTTTATTACATGGCAAAAAAAATCTGTTTCTCATGTATTTTTCATAACATGGTACAAGGATTTAAATCTAAAACAAACTTACATATGAGAGAATTGGACATGTTTTTCCATTTCCAAGGAATTATTATATATAAAAATGCAACATAGAATTCTCCTGCAGTGCTTAAGTTTTCTTAAGATGTTAACAATAGAGCTAAAGAGATAACATTTATATCTAGAGGATGAGGTCTTAAAAATTCAGAGATTATCATTAAAAACTTTGTCTTGGTAACTTTTGGAGTTACCTGGACAAAAACCGAGCTTCGGCACCTCCCCCTTCACGCCAACTCCCCAGCTAAACTTTGTCCAGGTGACTCATAGAAGTTACCTGGTTCTAAGAGGAAGAGCCGGGGGCATTTCTGGGCCACAATTTCACTTTTGCTGGGCAGCGCTGATATTCAGCACCACCGAGGCAAATTTAGGCAGACAAGACTGGTGAAAGAAATGTCTGTTCAAAAAGTTCTCAGGATAACTTTTAGCTGAGATATTCAGTAGCAGACATCTGAATGTCTGGGTAAGGTTACCTGAATAATGTTCCTATTCACTAGTCCAGTAATAGTCACATCTCAGAAATATGTTGGTTCTTTAAAAGGTGTTACAACAGCTTAAAAAGCTTCCAGTTTTCTTCAGATTAGTTATGGTTAGTAGGACGTTTGCTGTACTCCTAATATTCTCAGTTTATACTTTATAGTAGTACCATCAAATCCTTTTTTTAAGGAAGAAAACGAATTTGTAAGTGTTCATTTCATTAAGAACATAGCTTGGTATGTTTGCCTCAGCTGTGAACACTTTTAGTTCAAGAGAAAAAAAAGCAACCTCATGACCCTGAGTGGAGGATTAGCCTAGTGGTTAGAGGAGTGAACCTCAACCAGCAAAATGAGAGTTCAAATCCAAATGCTGCTCCTAGTGCAAACTTTGATTGTGATTCCTCTGGGGAAAGAAAACTGTATAACCACAGAGTATAAAAATCTAATAAATATGGGCTGGATTTTAAAAGGGTTATGTGCATAACCCTCTTAAAAGGCCCCTGTGCATGCTGAGCCTATTTTGCATAGGCTCGGCGGGACGCGCATAAGTCCCAGGGCTTTACAAAGGGGGCAGGGTGTGATGCCCACCCGGGGGCAAGGTTGAGGCCTCCGGACCAGCCCCCGTGTCGGGTGATGGTGCTCCTGCAGCTCTCTGGCGTGCACAGATTTACGCCTGCCTCTGGCAGGCGTAAATCTGCTGACAATGGTAGGGGGGGAGGTGGAAGGAAAGTTCCCTCCGAGGCCGCTCCGAAATCGGAGCGGCCTCTGAGGGAACAGGCAGCACGCGCTGACTCCGGATTTTATAAGATACGCGTGGCTACGCAAGTATCTTATAAAATCCAATGTACTTTTGTTCGCATGCGCTGTTTTTCAAAATGTACCCCTATATGTTTAAGTTATCTACCAGATAGGTGGCAATTAGGAAATAGACATAATAGAGAAAAACATCTCTAAGATAGACATTACAACATTGCCCTTCTTCATAAAACATCAAGCCATATTAATAAAATAAAAACTTATTTCTGATGACTAGAAAATCCAAAATTTTAAAATGCTATAAATTTCTCAAACACCAATAAAATGTTGCAAAACAGCAGAAACATCAAATAACACCCAATTTGTTTTAATAAGGATTAAAACATTTCTGCATACTTGGGATCTTTTGCTTTCCAGTCATCCTGAGATTGTCATGGATTGGGGGAGAGGGGATGCCCAGACTTTATCCTTTCTCAGACACACCTACACATGTTCATTCTCTTACACACACCCCTTCCCATACACACACCCATACTCTCACATGCACTCCCTCTCCCTCATACACATACTCACACATCATGGTCCTGATTTTAAATCGTTTACGCGTGTGGCCAGGCCTTATGTGTGACGGGCCAATTTTCAAAGGGCCCGGCCACACGGGTAAACCCCCAGGACGAGTGGAAGTCCCAGGGTTAGTGAAAGGGGCAGTCCGGTGGGCGGAGTGGGGCTAGAGGCGCCCGGCACAGCAGCCATTTGCCACTGTGCCTGGGGTATCGTGTGCTGGCAGAGTGACGGTGCATGCAATTTTCTCCTGCTTAGAAGCAGGAGTAAAAGGTAAGACAAGGCATTTGGGGAGATTTAGGATAGGGATAGGGGGAGGGCAGGCTAGGGGGATTGGGAAGTCCTCTCCCAGTCCGCTCCTTAATTGTTGTGGACTGGGGAAGGCCCCGATGTGTCACCTTACAAATTTGCAAAATTATTCCCCCTTTGCATGCACTGACCCGGCATTTTGTAACATGCGCGCCACCGCGCACCTGTTAGAAAATTGCACGTCCATGTGTGTGTGCCAGGTTGCGTGTGCACATGGTTGCGCATGCGCAATTTTAAAAAATCTAGCCCTATGTGTGTGTATGCAAATGTTTGTGACACATAGGTGCTCACACACACATGTGCAGGTTCTTCCTTTCTCACACGCACTTAGGGCCGGATTTTAAATCACTTATGCACGTAAAACCTGGGGGGGTTATGTGCGTGGCCGGTCCTTATGCGTCCCGGGCCAATTTTCAATGAGCCTGGCAACACGTGTAAACCCCCAAGACGCGTGTAAGTCCCGGGGTTAGTGAAAGGGACGGTTCGGGGGTGGAGCAGGGTGGGGATAGAGGCGCCTGGCACAGCGGCCATTTGCCGCTGTGCTGGGGGATCTTGTGCCAGCAGGGTGCTGGCGTGCACAACTTGCTCCTGCTTAGAAGCAGTAGCAAAATGTAAGACAATGCATTTAGGAGGATTTAGGATAGGGATACGGGGAGGGCAGGCTCAGGGAAGGGAGGTAATGCTAGGAGGGAAGTGAGGAAGGCCCCATGTGTCGCCACGTGAATTTTGCAAAATTATTCCCCCCCCTTGTGCCCGCCAACCTGGCATTTTATAACATGCGCGTGCATTTTATAAAATTGCGTGTCCATGTGTGCATGCGTGCAATTTTTTTTAAAATCTACCCCTTAGGCTCTCACTCACACACGCAAACATACACGCACACACATACACAGAGGCTCTCACTCTCAGGCCTCACCATTTCTTTGAGCTACATGGAGACTGGATCTGACACAGCTTCGCTGGGCCGCTCTTCAAGCTGCAGCAGGATAGGTTTCTGGTGGTGTCCAGGGTGACTGCCCAGTGTGTCCAGCCCAAAGGCTGACACTGCTCATTCACTAGTCACTGTCATCCCACTGCCAAACCAATCTCTCTCTCATCACTGTGTCCTCCTCCACCCTGACCAGTCTCTCTCATGAGTCACTGTCACCCCCTCCCCCAGACCAGTCTCTAACCAGTCATTGTTACCCCCTTCCCCTAAAGCAGTCTCTCGCTCTCACCAGTCACTATGAATTCCCTCCCCCCCCCCACATGAAGACTAGTATTTTTTTTTTAGTCACTGTCTTCCCCCACTCCTATCCCAAGACCAGTATCTCCCACTAGGAGCCACTGCATATTCAATAAGTGTTACAGCAGCAAGGCTGCTACTGAAGAGCATGGCCTGGAGCCTGCATATTCCATGCCTTCTAGGTCTGCTGCTCTGCTCTCTGCCCTGCCCTGTCCCAGACTCCATAATTTGTGTGTGTGAACCTCAGGCCTGCCACTGCCTTGAAATCGGCTCTCCTGCAGGCCTGCTGCTGCCTTGAAATCAGCTCTCCTGCAATCTCCATTGGCAGACTCGTCTTTTTTTCCCCCACAGCGTGAGTACCCTGCCAGGCCTGCCTGACTGCCTGCCCTCTAGTGGGCTGCCAAGATGAGTGGCCAAGCAGGCAGTAGCATAGGGGACACAGGAACAGCAGAAATCAAGGTTCACTCAGCTTTGCTTGCAGGCGTTGCCACTTTTTTTTTTTTTTTACCATACTTGCTTGATGATCTGCTGTCAGCGAGGGCAGTGTTCATGGTAGCTGCATAGAAATCAAACATTGTCTGCAAAACAGGCAGCTCTACACAAGTGCCACAGAACTGCAACTGGCATGCAGGTACCTTCCTTTAGCCAGGCATCAAATCACAAGGATGGTGGCAAAATAGTGAGCCTGTGTGCCACCTGCAATGCAGTGAAGTGTGATGCAATGCCTTTTTTTTTTTCTAGTTGTGTGCAACTGGTTTGGAACACCTAGGATAGTATGCATGCAAGGGAATCGGTAGCCATGGTAGGGCAGGGTGAGGCAGATACCGCAGGGGCACTTTGAGAGGGGCTTTTTTTTGCCACCTCAAAATTTTGCCGCCTGAGGCAACTGCCTCACCCTGCCTCATTATAGAACCACCCCTGCTCAACAGATTATCTCTAAGATTCTCAACTGATTCTCAGCTGTAACAACAAGTAAAAAATGTTACTGTATCCCTGCCAGCATGAAGTCACTGAGGGACTATTTCCAAGACTTATCTAAGTCTGTGTGTTTATGTGTCATTTTCAGATAACTTAACCCTTGTTTCCACTTGAAGACAGCATTCAGTTAATTTTCCTGCCTTTTATATTTTTAAAAACGTATTGTGGGTTCAGGGAACCTGATTGCCTCACCTCCTTTTAGTGTACTTTCCCTGCTTCATCACACTTACTCCATCCAGGTTTCTTCACTTGGGTATTCTAAGCTGCTTCAGATTGCTGTGTAGCACCACTGAGACCTATACTGCTGCTGCAAAAACCCAGACTGGCCTATCAGAGTTAGATGGTTCGGAGTCACCTTTGCCCAAAAATTTGAATTTTAAGTCAATTTTCCTCTCAAAAAATTGTCAGGTAACTAATTCCAAGATGTCACTCAAAGTCTTTTTGGTGTTATCAACCCTTTATTACTTCCTTATTATGCCAGAAAGACAAGTTGAACAGAGTTGTGAAGAGTATGTTCAATACCTCCTTTAGTAGTTTGTTATATACTTCATCAGGTCCCAGTTCCTTGTCTATTCTCAATTGTGCCAACACCTTGAGTACCACCTACTCAGTAACTAGTAATATGTACTTCCCACCATCTCTCAAATCCATATATTTTGCCCCTCCTTCCAGTGTGAATATTGGGCACAAGTAATTGTTTAAGATATCTGCTTTTTTTTAATTCTCATCTGTCCTTCCCTTTAATACTTATTATATTTCCCTATTCATCTTCCTCTTTTCACATATATATTTAAGAATGTTTTATCCTCTGCCTTTACTGACTAAGCAATAGACTCCTGTTTCAACCTTTGCCTTTCCAATTGCTCTTGCCTTCTTTCATTTCTTTTGGTAGTTTTGCCTATCCTCCTCCATTTATATATGGCTCTTATTTTCTCTCCTCTTTCTTTGGCTATTCTATTCCCCTTGCTAACATACCTGGAACAAAGATTTTTTTGGCATTTCACTATCTATATTTTATTTACATCTCTCAGATGCTTAACTCCTGATAGGGCTTCCGTAACATAATCATTAATTTTCCTAAAAGTGCCTCTTCTGAAATCAAGAGAACTTTCTGTAGTACAGTAAGTTTCTGATCCATTGTTAATAAAGAACTATATGATACAGTGATCACTTGACCCCTGGTTACCCCATACCATAACTTCAGTAACACTGTCTTCATTTGATAGAGCCAGGTCCAATGTCACCCACGGGTATAGAGTGACTGCTGAAGCTGGTGGCACAGCAGAAAATTTGCTGCTGGCTTATGACAGAAAGTGACTTTTGTCCTGCATATTTATCTTTATTTGATTGCAAACTCTATTGAGCAAGGACTGTCTTTTATGTGTTTTTTTACAATACTGTATGAATCCAGCTATGGATTGCTGGATAACACTTGATAAGTAGTAGTAGAAATAATTCTAGCCTAGGGCCAATCTATTTTCAACAGAAAACACCATAGCATTAAACACAAGATAAATGGCACATTAAAGGAAGTACAACAAATCTAAGTTGGAGAAAGTTCATGTTGAAGAGCTCCCTGCTCCTCCTGCTTTCAGTCCTTTTGTGGCAGTACTAAAGCCTTGAGGACTGAGGTGATGCTATTCAGATGCTCCACAATTCTGAAGATGACTTCCAATCCCATGATAGCACAGTCTAGTTAGCCAATATGGAGAAGACTTATCACTATCTGTCTATCTGGCTATCTTCCCCTGAATGGCACACTTCTCCTAAGCTGCTGAGTTTTGCTGCTATCACTTGCCAGATCTGCTCCTTCTGTTATGTTTGTGGACCCTTAGATTGATACAGGGTTGATATGACCTGCATGGAGGAGCCTTGCAGGTCCCCACCATCAGCAGGTGGACCTGGATGAAGCAGAGACCCAGCTGGAGCTTCAACTTTAACATTCTCCTTAGGTTGAGTATGTGAGTGCCAGGGCTGGCAGATCTTAGGTGGGAGCCTGTGCTGATGGTAGAGAGATCTGTCAAGGTAGCTAAGTTGAAGTGGGTGTAGGTGAAGCATATCCAATGGCAGCCAGAGGTCAGTGGCAGGTGGCAATCAAGGGTATCCAGAAGTCAGGCTAAGGTCAGTATCAGGGAATGGCAGGATGGATAGGCAGGGCAGGAAGGTTAGGAGAATAACAAGCAGACAGCAAAGGAGACATAGAAGAACTGAAGAACTGGAGACAGTGATGCTGTAACTGAAGAACTGAAGACAATGATACTGGAACTGGAGACAAAGATGCTAGAACTGAAGATAAGGACACTGGAGCAGAAAACAAGGACACTGGAACTGAAGAACTGAAGACAAGGAATTCTGGATCTGATACAGGATGCTAGAGCAACACGTGTTGTTACAGGAGCAGGGAGATCTGTTGATGAGGCACAAAAGTGAAGGTCTGGAGCGCTTTTCATAGGCCTGACTGTGTAAGGTCATCAAGCCATGCTGCTGATTTTTTCCCACTTCAGGCTCTTAAATATGGCAGCATCATGGGTGGAGGAGTTGCAGCAGACAGTCGGTGGCATCCAACCATGAGGCAAGCTCGTGGCATGTTGCCGTGAAGAGGAGCCAGGCCTGGCATGGAGAAGAGCAGTCTCCTGCCACAAGGATGTCTTGCCATGACTGGGGACCGGCCCGAGAGATGAGGGTGACAGTTTGTGGGATTAGCCTGTGGGCCATCGAACGTAACACCTTCTTATCCCGGGACTTCCATGTTGAATCTTTATTGAACAGAATGCTGTAATCATCTAGAACATTGGATCCTCTCTGCCACACTTAAGCATTAAAAAAAAGTGTCCTTGCCTTTCCAGTTCTGGCACTCAGGCTTGTCTCCTCCAGCTCCTACTTTACCTTTGTGCTGCTGTTTGATGCTGTTGAACTTCTTGCTTCCCTGCCATCTTCTCCTGTGCCCTTATTCCATATCCTCCTCCCCAACCTGTCCTACTCATCTCTTCCCTATGCTAACTTGGTTTTATCATTGAGCTCTCACTGCCCTTCATGATGTTGCTACGCTCCCTCTCCACTTTACCCTCCACTATCTCATCTCTCTCCATTGCAAACTCTACTTCACAGCTTTTCCTTGTAATCCTTCCTGTGACAATTTTGCTTTTATTAAAGCTTTAATGTTTGCCTTTAATTTTTAAAAGACTTATTTAATGTTTTTGGATTGTATTTTTATTTTTTTATGTAATTACTTGTGCTTTATTTTTTAATGAGTATATAGTATTTTTTATTTTGCTGATTATTATGTTATTGATATATGTATACTTTGCCTTGAACTTGTAGGCAAAGCAAGTTTAGAATTGTATTAATCATTTGTTTAAATAAGATAAATAACAAGATATCTGCTCTCATGTTTATCTCACCCCTTTCCCTCACCTCTCCACTTGGCCTATTAACCACATTCACAGCAGCTGTATTCCTAGCACACCCATGCCTCCAGACTATTGAGCACTTCTTGCCATGCTCCATTTTCTCCACTGTCATTCAATGTCACTTCTCACTTGCAAATCCTAACATACTGACAATACTTGCAATAGATGGAGACCAATGATAGACACTCAATTTCACAAAGACGTCAATAAACAAACAACCTAAAGGAAATAAGAAGCAGAAGACACTACATACAGCATCTTCCCAAATCTATTTCTCTATCACCTGATTCTATGCATATTCACCCAAGTTCAGTGGCTTCTCCCTCTGTCCATGCAGCACTGATAGCCAGAATATTTTCAAGCCTCCATTTTCTAAATTTTAATCCAGAAGGAAAGGAACTGAGAGAAAAATAGTACTGTGCATGCACTAAATAGCATCAAATTGTTAAAAACCCATAGGGGTAGATTTTCAGACGAGCGCGAATAGCCTACTTTTGTTTGCGCTCCAGGCGCAAACAAAAGTACGCTGGATTTTAGTAGATACGCGCGTAGTCGCGCGTATCGGCTAAAATCCTGGATCGGCGCGCGCAAGGCTAT
Source organism: Rhinatrema bivittatum (assembly GCF_901001135.1). Classification (NCBI taxonomy): domain Eukaryota; kingdom Metazoa; phylum Chordata; class Amphibia; order Gymnophiona; family Rhinatrematidae; genus Rhinatrema; species Rhinatrema bivittatum. Next base: position 641,809,384 of record NC_042615.1, on the reverse strand, counting down.
CGATTTCGTATAGCCTGCGCGCGCCGAGCCGCGCAGCCTACCCTCGTTCCCTCCTAGGCCGCTCCGAAATCGGAGCGGCCTAGAAGGGAACTTTCCTTTGCCCTCCCCTCACCTTCCCCTCCCTTCCCCTACCTAACCCACCCGCCCGGCCCTGTCTAAACCCCCATCCTACCTTTGTCGGGGGATTTACGCCTCCCGGAGGGAGGCGTAAATCCCTGTGCGCGAGCGGGACTCCTGCGCGCCGGGCCGCGACCTGGGGGCGGGTACGGAGGGCGCGGCCACGCCCCCGGACCGCCCCGGGCAGTAGCCACGCCCCCGTACCCGCCCCCAAAACGCTGCCGACACGCCCCCGCAACGCCGCACGCTCCGGCCCCGCCCCCCGACACGCCTCCCGACACGCCCACTCCGAAAACCTCGGGACTTACGCGAGTCCCGGGGTTCTGCGCGCGCCGGTGAGCCTATGTAAAATAGGCTCACCGGCGCGCAGGGCCCTGCTCGCGTAAATCCGCCCGGTTTTGGGCAGATTTACGCGAGCAGGGCTCTGAAAATCCGCCCCATAGTGTACAGAGCTATTACTGTTCAATCACTATGGGGTAGATTTTAAAAGAAACGCGCGCGGCGGTAGAGCTGCGCGCGTTTCTGCGCACACAGCACAAACTAGCAATTTTGCGTAGCATGCGCACATGTTGAGCGCGGCACAGAAAATACGCGCAGGTAATGAGGACCACATGTGCGCGTAACCAGACAACCGACGCGCGGCCATATTTGTGCGTGTGGAGCCCTCGCGCGCGCGCGCGTGCGTACGCATGCAAACGAGAGGGTGTGACCTCCCGTTCCCCACACTGCACAAAATGGCCGGCAGGAGGAGACAGCCCAACTTCACCACCAGGGACGTGGAGCTGCTGGCGTCCCTGGTGGTGGCAGCAGAGAGATGGCTGTTCCCGGTGCAGGGACGGAGGACTAATTTTGGGCACCTGCGGAGGGCATGGAGGAGGCTGCAAAGGCGGTTTAATGCAGAGGCTTCACACCCCCGTGGAGTAAGTATACGAAAGAAAGTTGTTGTGGTGAATGTGGGAGTTGCAAAGTCAGGTTAGGCCTCACCTGGGTACCCAGAATAGAGCACCTGATACTTATATGCACTGTAGACAGTTTGTTATGTCCTGCTGGTGTCTAACACTAGTTAGGATTGGGTTGTGTTGTGCCTCAATTGCCAATGATGAAAACAATGTGTATGCTAATTGAATAATATCATGGGTGTCAGTCAGCAATGTTGTCACACCTACATCCAAGTATCCTGGCACCATCTTGACTATCAGAGTACACTAATGGTCCTCCCTCCTTCTGTTCAAATAGATTGAAGACCTGAAGAAGAAGGCCCGTTGGCTACGCCTCCATCGCCGCAGATGGATGGAGCGGCTGCGTGCGCAGCGGGCTGGGCCTGGCGGTAAGTGACCCCTCCAACCGACTGGAGTAACCCACATCTGAGCCACCATCCATCCCATCCTTTACCACCGCCCCACCATCCTGTCCCCCATCCCACCTTCTCTCCCTCCCCTCACCCAGTACAGTGTAGTCATACGTGTCCTTTGTTTTCACAGATGCTGAAGAGGAAATGCCAGGCCCAGCTGCAGATGGAGCTGCAGCCGCTCCAGGGGGGGAGCCGGATCCACCCCCCCCCCCCCAGAGGAGACCTGAGCGGCGAAGCCCTCCCCGGGCCGAACGGCACCCCATGCCGTCCCCTAGCCCCCCCCCCTGTAGGGCAACCACCCCTTTTTGCCCGTGGGGTTAGGGACGCTGGGGCCGGCAGGAGCCAGCCTTTGCTGGCTCAGGGAGGCAATGAGGGCCCTCTAGTCCCTCATCGTCCCCCCTCACGGGGCCAGCAAAGAGGCCCATCCCCGGGGGCACGCGCCCCCGAGGATGAGCCTCTTACCTATGGTCAGTTCCAGGACTATGTGAGGGGGGTCAATGAGGGCATGAGGGCACTGATTGCCTTCCAAGAGAGGATGGTCCAGGCGACGGACCGCAACACCAGGGGCCTACTGCTGCTTGGTGCTGCAGTACGGCTCCTGGGGGAGATGGTCCGTCGTCGTTGACCATCCTCTCTGGTCCCTGCCTCCCTAACCCCACGGGAGGTTTTGTTTTGTACATAGTTTTAATCCCTAGGCTGCCCCTCCCCACCCACATTTTATTTTGTAAATATGTCAGACTTTCAATAAATATTTAAAATAATAAACGGTGTGGTTATTAAGGGACAGGTGGGAGCTGACCATGTATTGGCAGTGTCGGAGGGAGGGAAGGTGGGAGGGAGGTGGGGGAGGGGGTGCAGGGAGGAAGGTGGGGGAGGGGGTGCAGGGAGGAAGGTGGGGGAGGGGGTGCAGGGAAGGAGGGAGGGAGGGAGGGAGCGGGTGCAGGGAAGGAGGGAGGGAAGGAAGGGTGAATGAGTGGGGCGACGTTGAGTCCTAGCAGAGCAGCCCATGGAACATCCTGGTCATCCATCTGCTACACTGTATAGGCTGTGTGCGTGCCACATCAGCTACAGTGCATCATATAGACGAGGCGCCCATGTGCAGTACAGAAAATGACCATGCGCACATGTCCGCTGGAGTCTGCGGGCTCTGCGCACATGTCCGCTGGGGTCTGCGGACATGTCCGCTGGAGTCTGCGCACATGTCCGCTGGAGTCTGCGGGCTCTGCGCACATGTCCGCTGGGGTCTGCGGACATGTCCGCTGGAGTCTGCGCACATGTCCGCTGGAGTCTGCGCACATGTCCGCTGGAGTCTGCGGACTCCATGGATCAGTCGCATCCCTCTGCATTGCTGGCTATACCGGACCTAGTGTAACGCACCTCGGCTTTGCAGTAACTGTAATCTGCATGTGAACAGCTACATACACAGAATATACAGCCCACAGCTGCTACGCAAAACGTCAGTTACAAGAGGTGGGTTAGGGTCTCCAGTCCCACCGTAGCATAACACCAATACAGCTAGCTCGCCAGCCCATAGACTCTAGCAGGACATGTGCGCAGAGCCCGTAGACCGTACTAGGTACGGTCGCCTTAGGAGTTGGCCGCTAGTCTATGTGACGGTTCTTTAAGCTGGTCGTAGCCCTGCTATAGTGGGCGCACAATGCACTGACATTCAGCATGAACACCAATGAAGCCAGTGCATTGCAGATCCGAGAGGCTGGTGAGAAGCCGACTACACACGTTAGACAGCGATTGTCCCCCTAGTGAAGTAGCCACGAATAACACCAGTGAACCCCCCTCCAACGCTCCGGTAAAGCGACCTTACCTACAACATATCCCTCTGAAGTCGGCATACGCAGGAATAGAGTGGTATGTGCAGAGACGTGTGAGCTCAGCAGCCTACTGGGAAGGCCAATCCATTCGGGGCCAGCTGCTAATCAGTACTTCCCACCCTCAGATGGAGGTGCTGATTAGCAGCTGGCCCCGATTGAGTAGCCATTCTCAGTAGGCTGCTGAGCTCACACGTCTCTGCACGCTAATTAGTGTAGTCGACGTCTCACCTGCCTCTCCGACCTGCACTGCACTGGCTATGTAGCTGTCACAGAAAGGGCTACTTCCATACCGTCATTACGGGTTTGGGATTGCAACAGGACGCACATGTGGGCTACATTGGGTAATGGCTGCACGCCCAGCTGTTCCATAGGTAGGTACGCGCATATCTGAATGAAAATAGATAGGTAATACGAATATATTATTAAAATAGATTGCTGGCGCGCCCAAATAACCCAGCACGCACATGATCCGCATGGATTTTAATTATTCACGCGCGTTCTTGGTATTTGCGTTGATGGGATCAGCTGTGCGCATATGTTACGCCCCACTGGGGAGGTCCGCGCACAAATTGACGTCACTTTAAAGGGATGGGTGGGCTACTCACTGGCCATCCTCACCATGGCTCAGGCACAGGCACAACCTGTGCTTCTCAGGAAGCCCAACTTCTTGCCAGGGGAGGTGCACATGCTGGTGGAGCATGTCATGAGGCAGAGGGATATGCTCTATGGCCCACAGTCGCGTATGGTGGGTGCATACGCCAAGGAACAAATATGGAGGCGCATCAGGCATACTGTTAATTCGGTGTTCCACCACAACCGCAGTATTGCCGAACTGATGCACAAATGGCGGGACATTCGGCGAGTGGTAAAGCGGAAGCAGGCCAGGCGACTTGCTGAAGGTGGCAGGAGCCAGCATCACGTTCACAGCCTCGGAGCAGCTGGTTCTGGGAACCCTATCGGAGGCAGCTGTGGGTGGCGTTGGCCATCTCGACTCCATGCGCCGTGCAGGGCAGCAAGGTATGCAGACCAACACGTATCCTATCTCACAGTAGAGCAGCCTATGTTGTCATGTAACCTATAGGTACTGATTACTTTCCACATTGCAAAGTTGCGCTCTCCCTCGTCCCCCCACCCCACAGACACGCACCGTGGCTGTGCGCACGGGGGCTGTGCGCAGGACGTGTGCGCACCGGAGGGGGAGGGGGGCTGTGCGCAGGACGTGTGCGCAGGACGTGTGCGCACCGGAGGGGGAGGGGGGGCTGTGCGCACGACGTGTGCGCAGGACGTGTGCGCACCGGAGGGGGAGGGGGGGGGCTGTGCGCACGACGTGTGCGCACGACCTTCCCATCCTTCCCTATTTGCTTCCTTTTCACCTTCCTGTACCACAGCACAGGTCGTGGAGTGCAGAAACAGTGTGTCTTGATTAGGTTGAGGGTTGACGTGCAGGTCATAGAAAAGGGCTCTGTGTTCTAGGTTTGGCCTGACAGGTCCCACATTCCATGCAGCCCACTGGGAACACTCCTGTGTCCTGAACTGGTTGTAGGGCAGGTGCTACATGTGTCTGGTTGGCAGCCACTAATGATACCCCAGAGGTGTCTTGACACCTGCCATATGACTACCACCTGTGTATATGGAGTGACATACATCACACCCCTATTGTCAGTGTGCTAATACCCATATGCTTTAGGGGAGCCAGATGATGAGCAACCCGGACCTGCCCCTAGGCCCCAACACCAGTACCGGCGTCTGCAGGTGCTCCGTGACTCCTCGGAAGAGGAGGAGGGGGAAGACCGGCAGCGCGTGGAGCAGCCTGAGGAGGAGCAGCAGGGAGAGGAACCGGACGAACCGCTCGCTGAGGTGGAACCTGATGTTCAGCAGGACAGCAGTGCGTCCGACCATCCTGAGCCCCAGGCCGACCAGGTTACCGGGCCGGCAGAGACACTTGTACGGCAGGGCACCGCCATCTTGGATGCCATCTCTGGCCTGTCGGACATAATCCAGCAGGAAGGCAGTGCCCTCCGTCTCACTGTCAGGGAGGGGTATGAGCGCCTTGAGGGGGGCCTCCAAGCCATTTGCCGGGCCACTGACCGGCAGACGGAGGTGTGGATGGAGTTGGTTAAGCGCCTGCCTACCGTACAGCCCCCGCCTCCCGTACAGCCCCCGCCTCCCGTACAGCCCCCGCCACCAGTGGCTCCATGGCCATGGATGCCTCCATACCCATGGATGCCACCTGCCCATGCAGGGGCCCCTGAGGTGGTACCTCCACCTGTGGCACCAGCACCTCAGCCTCCTGCAGGCTATGTGTGGATGGCACCCCCGCCTGCACCTGCTGTTCCACCTCCTCCTCCACCACCACCACGAGCTGGAGAGCTGTTGCCCCTGGCTATTCCCTCATGTAGCCATGCCCCAGATGTGGCCAAGGCACCTATGCCCTCTGAGGGCAGTGTCAGCAGTGGCCGGAGTCCCCTGCGCCGCAGTACCCGGGTGGGCCAGTCTCGGCTTTCCGAGGCTCGTAGGAGGGGACGGGCAAAGAAGTGACCTGTCAGAGGGTTTATGTTGTTACATTTTCTTTATTCACTATCACATTTGTCACCTGTAAATAAATGCACATTTATCACCTACGGAAATGGCTTTCTATGAGACTGTTCCTTTCTCGTATTGCCCGCCTTTGGCTCAGGCGATGTATTTCGTCCAGTTCCTCCATGGTCAGCTGTATGTCCTCCTCCTCCTCCTCACTGTTTTCCGGTCCATCCTCAGGTACAGGGATGTGTCTCTCAATTGCCAGATTATGTAGGATACAGCAGGCTAGGAATATCTCACACACCTTAGCGGGGGAGTACAGGAGGCACCCACCGGATCTGTCCAGACAGCGGAAGCGTGATTTCAGGATGCCAAATGTTCTTATAGAAACATAGAAACATAGAAACATAGAAATGACGGCAGAAGAAGACCAAATGGCCCATCCAGTCTGCCCAGCAAGCTTCCCTCATTTCTTCTCCCATACTTATCTGTTTCTCTTAGCTCTTGGTTCTAATTCCCTTCCACCCCCCCGCCATTAATGTAGAGAGCGGTGGAGGAGCTGCATCCAAGTGAAATATCTAGCTTGATTAGTTAGAGGTAGTAGGAGTAGTAACCGCCGCAATAAGCAAGCTACACCCATGCTTATTTGTTTTTACCCAGATTATGTTATACAGCCCTTATTGGTTGTTTATCTTCTCCCCTGCTGTTGAAGCAGAGAGCTATGCTGGATATGCATCGAAAGTGAAGTATCAGGCACATTTGGTTTGGGGTAGTAACCGCCGTGACAAGCCAGCTACTCCCCGCTTTGTGAGTGTGAATCCTTTTTTCTTCTCCCCTGCCGTTGAAGTTATGCTGGATATGCGTGAAGTATCAGTTTTTCTTTTCCCCTGCCGTTGAAGCAGAGAGCTATGCTGGAAATTCGTGATGTATCAGTCTTTCTCCGATGCCGTTGAAGTAGAGAGCCATGCTGGATATGCGTCGAGAGTGAAGTATCAGGTACATTTGGTTTGGGGTAGTAACCGCCGTAACAAGCCAGCTACTCCCCGCTTTGTGAGTGCGAACCCTTTTTTCTTCTCCCCTGCCGTTTAAGCAGAGAGCTCTGCTGGATGTGTGAAGTAACAGTTTTTCTTTTCCCCTGCTGTTGAAGCAGAGAACTATGCTGGATATGCATTGAAAGTGAAGTATAAGAATGGAGTGATCAAGCTAGTTGAAAGGCATCAGGAATAGAGGAAGGTGGAGGTAGTAATCTGGATATTTGGTTTGGGGTAGTAACCGCCGTAACAAGCCAGCTACTCCCGTCATTGTGAGTGCAAATCCTTTTTTCCACATTTCCTCATGCTGTTGAATCTTAGAGTGATGTTGGAGTCACAGTAACCATGTGTATGTTTATTGACTAAGGGTATTGTCTCCAGGCAGTAGCCATCATTCTGGCGAGTCACCCACTCTTCATTGGCGGCCTCTCGATGACAGACCTGGTCCTACGGTGTGCCCTGTTGTAGCGCATCTCAGCTGCCGTGTTGGGGCATGCCACGGGGATCATGAGCCACGATTTGAGGGGATAGCCTCTGTCACCTGTAGCATACGGGATAATCAGAAGGTTAGATAATGTGTGTGGATCACTGGCATTCAGCTCACAGGCCTTACACATTCACTAGCTATAGGGTGCCATAGTAGGCACAACCATGGACCATGGCTTCCATGGTTGTGCCTACTGTGGCACCCTATAGCTAGTGATTGTACTAAGATAGGTGGGTGCTGTTGTTTGTTGCTCTACTACCTAGGAGCCAGCCACCAGTGATGTGACGCAGCTGGAATTCTTCATAGATCCTTGATTGGGTGAGAATGTAGGCGTCGTGGGTGGATCCAGGAAAGCGAGGCACTACGTTCGTGATGAGGCCCTTGGCATTGCACACCACCTGCATGTTTAGTGAGTGGAATCCCTTGCGATTGCGGTAGATGGCCTCATCTGCTGCTGGTGCCCTTAGGGGCACGTGGGTGCAATCAATAGCTCCCAAGACTGAGGGGAAGCGTGCTATTTGGTAGAAGCCTCTCATGGTTCCATGCTGTTCCTCCCTACTGGTGGGGAAGGAGATCAAGTGGTGTGTGTGTCGCAGCAGGGCAGCCAGGGCCTGCTCCAGACATCCTGAGGTGGCACCCTGACTGATTCCAGACGTCAGGCCAAGCGGGGTTTGGAAGGTGCCGGTAGCCAGAAATGCAAGGAAGGTAGTCACCTTGATGTGTACAGGCAAGGCATGGCCCCTCTGCGTGCGTGGTTGCAGGTCACCCTCTAACATTCTGCAGAGGGACAGTATGGTCTCCTTATCAAATCTGTAACGGGTCATTACTTCCTCCTCAGACAGGTCCAGAAATTGGGTGCGGGTCCTGTAGACCCGGTGTAACGGGTAGCGTCTCCGTCTCAGCTGCCTTCTCCTCCTCCTCCTCTCTCTTTCCCTTCTGAGCCTTAGGGATTCCAGCACGTATATTGCTGCTGCGTTGAACATGTGTAGACTGGGGAATTAGCACTGAATGGCTGTCTAGACGCTCGTGCGGCTCTCTCTCCTATACGCACATTAACGTTGTGTATGGACAACTGTGCGACTGTCCCAGTTTAGAGCGGGTACTCCCCCAGGCCCTCTCCTGTCCACCTTCTGCCCTTCTACAGGATGTCTGGAACTGTAGTGATGTCAGACAGCAGCCGCAGGGCCTTCACTCCTTCCTTGCGCACAAAAAAAGCAGAAGTAAATGTACGCGAGCAAAATCGTATGCGCGCGCCGGTGACGTTATGCGTGTCCCTTATAAAATACTTTTTATACGCATAGGTCCGGTCTCCGCCCAGACACGCCCCCGACACGCCCCCGACACGCCCCTTTTGTATTTGCGTAATGTTGCTCGCCCAGGTCCACCTACACGCATAAATACCGCTATGCAAAATTTAGGTTGTGCGCGCCACTCCGGTTTATGCACTTAAGTGCCTGTTTTCCCGCGCGTACGGCTTTGAAAATCTACCCCTATATTTACACACGCATGGGGGAAATTTCCAAAGAGACTTCCTCATTTAGGGGTAGATTTTCAGACGAGCGCGAATAGCCTACTTTTGTTTGCGCTCCAGGCGCAAACAAAAGTACGCTGGATTTTAGTAGATACGCGCGTAGTCGCGCGTATCGGCTAAAATCCTGGATCGGCGCGCGCAAGGCTATCGATTTCGTATAGCCTGCGCGCGCCGAGCCGCGCAGCCTACCCCCGTTCCCTCCTAGGCCGCTCCGAAATCGGAGCGGCCTAGAAGGGAACTTTCCTTTGCCCTCCCCTCACCTTCCCCTCCCTTCCCCTACCTAACCCACCCGCCCGGCCCTGTCTAAACCCCCATCCTACCTTTGTTGGGGGATTTACGCCTCCCGGAGGGAGGCGTAAATCCCCGTGCGCGAGCGGGACTCCTGCGCGCCGGGCCGCGACCTGGGGGTGGGTACGGAGGGTGCGGCCACGCCCCCGGACCGCCCCGGGCAGTAGCCATGCCCCCGTACCCGCCCCCAAAACGCTGCCGACACGCCCCCGCAACGCCGCGCGCTCCGGCCCCGCCCCCCGACACGCCTCCCGACACGCCCACTCCGAAAACCCCGGGACTTACGCGAGTCCCTGGGTTCTGCGCGCGCCGGTGAGCCTATGTAAAATAGGCTCACCGGCGCGCAGGGCCCTGCTCGCGTAAATCCGCCCGGTTTTGGGCGGATTTACGCGAGCAGGGCTCTGAAAATCCGCCCCTTAGTTTTACTTGTGGCCTTTTACAAAATTACCTCCTGATCTGCAGGTAAATTCTCATGTATATTTCATCTTTGCACATACTTTTACCCAAACTGAGCATAGGCATTCCTCAGGAGGAGATGGGGAGGATATGTCTATGCACATACTTTATAAACTTCAGGTGTGTGAGCAGAAATTACCTGGAAAACTTTGTGCATACCAAATAGTAACATATGGGATAGTTTTGAAGAGTTAATTTTCAAAGTGGACTTACCGTATTTTTCGCACTATAAGACGCACCTGACCATAAGACGCACCTAGGATTTAGAGGAGAAAAATAAAAAAAAAATATTCTGAACCAAATGGTGTGCTAAAATATTTAATAAAATATAACAGAATAATATTTCAACAATGTAAAGTGAACAGCAGTATTAAGAACCATCATGACTGTCATTAACAAATGAGAAGAGATTTTAACATTCATGACTCTTCTAATTGTCTGGGAACCCCAAGAACTCATCATCACTAGTGTCAGAATTTAGGAAGCTCAGTTGCTCACAATCACTGGTATCACTGTCTTCACTATCTTCATATATGATATCATCTTCAGTTCCATCTAAGGCATTGCTAATGCCACATTTTTTGAATGACTGTACAACAGTTTCATCCTTCACTGCCTGCCATGATGTTTTCACCCATTCACAAACTTGAGTGACAGTGGGCCTCTTCATTCGTCCAGTAGGTGTCAGATCATGATTACCAGCAGCCATCCATTTGTTCCACTCTTCTCGCATAAAGACTTTAAACGGTTTGTTGATGGAAACATCGAGAGGTTGCAACTGGCTGGTAAGACCCCCAGGAATTACAGCAAGATGAGTCTTCACTTCTTTAAAGCGCTTTTTTGTGGTTTCGCTAATATGTGCTCTAAACTGGTCAAGCACTAATAGGGCAGGTTTTTTCAGAAGTCCTCCAGGACGTTTGGACCACACTTTTTCAACCCATACTCTCATTCCATTTTCATCCATCCATCCTTTCTCATGAACATGCACAACAACTCCTCGTGGGATCACTTCTTTTGGCATGGTTTTCCTTTTGAAAATTAACATTGGTGGCAGTTTGGTGCCATCTGCACAGCAGGACAACACAACCGTGTAATGGGTTTTCTCATGTCCTGAGGTTTTCACAGTTATGGTTTTGGCACCTTTCAGATCAACAGTTCTGTTAGATGGCACATCAAAGGTTAGCGGGACTTCATCCATATTCCCAATCTGGCCAATTTCAAAATCATTTTTCTTCCTAGCATCAATTACAAATTTGTGAAAAGACACAATCTTTGATTCGTATTCTTCTGGCATTTTTTGCGCAATTCTAGTTTTGGTGCGCATAGCAAGGCCACTTCGCCTCATAAATCTGAAGCACCACGATGGTGATCCAGTAAAATCCTGAATGCCTTTCTCTACAGCAATGCGTTTGGCTTCATATATTATCATTTTTGTAGAGACTGAGAAGCCATTATTCCTGTGACGTGTGATCCATTCTTTCATGTCCATTTCTAACTGTGGCCACTTTGCAGCATGCCCACGAAAAGTGTGCTTACTTTTATCTGCTTTTTGCAGCTGATCCTCCTGTTTCCTCCACTCCCTTATCATTTTTTCAGTTGGAGGTGGCCCAAAATGTTTCTCCGCTGCTCTGTTTCCATGTTCCTTAGCATATTTTACTACCTCCAGTTTAAAAGGAATTTTATATGCTTGCCTTTTCTGTTTTGACATCTTTGTACATACAGTATGTAGCATGAGACTGTGGTATTTTTCTGCAAGAAAACACAGTAATGAAAGAAAGATCAGCCTGAGGATTTTCTGTCCAGGCCGGCCCAGGAGATACCCCATGGTCTGCTGAGCTCGGCTCTGTCGTGGCCGCGCTCGGCAGACCACGTGACCAGAGCGACTGGTCCACCGGGGGATGCCCAATCCCCCAATAGGCCAATTTGCCCCTGACGTTATGTCTCTCACCCAATCCCCTTCTCCAATCCATCCACAGTTTGGAAGGATTACAGTACCTGTCTAAATCACAGAAGAGGAGATCCATGTCTGAAGAGCTGCTGGGATACCGTAATCAGTTTCCCACATTTACTGGTATTTCTGGGGAGCCAAAAGGAGGAAGAGGCAAAAGAGGTACCACAGGAACTGTCAGTGCTAATTTTTGTGTATTCTGTTGGACTGTATTTCTGTTTTTCTGGAAGTTTTCAGAAAGAGATTTGTGTTACGGTAATTTTTTTAATTCTATCTTTTTTTTAAATAAAGTTTTGTGACTGGAATAAACCAGTGTGTGAGGAGTGTTTCTTGTGTCCCTAGAATCTGGAGTGATACGGTACTACGGTAATTCTCTCACCCCCACAGAGAATTCTATCGACGCCATACTGAGTTTTGTAGGGGCTCAGCAGCACCCAAAATTGTGCCCCTTTTCAAGGGGAAAGCCAAAAAAGGGGTTTACAAATATGAAAATCCCTCTCTCTCATTCCCCATCCCCAATGAAGCAGTTCCCCCCCTTACCAGCAGTGGCTCCAGGCTCTTTGCCTTTTGATCCTCCTTCCTAAGATTGCCTGCATGTGCCTTTACTCTGCTTCCCGCGCTCTGTAGCACTTCCTGGGGGGGGGGGGGGGAGGAAGAGGAGGCAGGATCTGAAACCTCTACGGTGGGCATGGGCTCCATTTTCGGGCTGTTTGCGGTGAAACTGAGGTGTTTGTTTGTTTTTTAATGCACTTGCGTTCCTGAAGCCTTGATATTTCCTTTAGGAGGAATTTATACATTTATATGATCACTCATAGGTAGATCTAAGTGGTGTTGAAGGATGTGATGAACTGAAGAATTTTTTTATTTTCATCCAAAGTCCTTTAGTACCAAAATTAAGCAGTACCTCTCCCTGGATTTACTGTATATTCGGAAGAATTCAGTGTTTGTCGCTGGACATTCTTTATTTTATTTTTCACACCGGCTCCGTTTTCGGGCGGGGGATGGTCGCGAAGCACGGCCTACCAAATCGGGCATTAAAATTAAAAACAAAAAAAAAAGCTCACCGGCGAACAACTGTGAGATTTTGGTTTTTTTTTTTAATTTTAATGCCCGAATTGGTAGGCTGTGCTGCACGTCCGTCCCCCGCCTGAAAACGGAGCCGATTTGTGGCAAAACTGAGGTTGTTTTTTTTTTTTTTTTTTTAAATGCAAGGTTTGGCCGTCCCTTGCCTGAAAATGGAGCCGGCTTGAGGTGGAGGCAGGATCTGACATCTACGGCAGGCATCTGCTCCGTTTTCGGGTGGGGGACTGGCGCGCAGCACAGCCTACCAAATCGGGCATAAAAAAAAAAAAGCTCACCAGCAGACAACTGTGAGGTTTTTTTTTTTTAATTTTAATGCCCGAATTGGTAGGCCGAGCTTCGCAACTGTCCCCCGCCTGAAAACGGAGCTGGTTTGTGGCGAAACATGAGGTTTTTTTCTTTTTATTTTAATGTCCGCCCGTTCCCCGCTCGAAAACAGCTGTGTTGCGGCGAAACTGAGCTTTTTTTAAAGCATTTTAATGCCCGGTTCTGGCAGGCTGACCCCCGCTCGGAAATGAAGCTGGTTTGCGGCGAAATGGTGAGCTTTTATTTTAATTATTTAACCGCTGAGGGAGATGTTTCTTGAGGTCTGTTAGGCTACATTCGCTCCATAAGACGCACAGACATTTTCCCCCCACTTTTGGGGGAAAAAAAGTGCGTCTTATGGAACGAAAAATACGGTATATACATAAGTTAGCTTTGAGAACTGGTCTAACTTACTGTTGCGCCAGAGGTGGACCCTTGGGCCGAGGTGGGGTTGATGCTACCCATAGGAGGGATCCTATGGGTCCCCACCATTGGCAGGCAGAGAGGGCTGATGGATGGAGGTCGGCTGATGCTTCACCAATACCAGCCCTCGTTCCCCGCGGGTTTAGCCTTTGGGTGCTGGGGCCGGTGGTCATCGATGGGTGGATATAGGTCAGCCCAGAGGCAGTAACAGGTGTAGGTATCAGTCTGTACTGGATGAGGCAGAGTCCCGGAGACCCGGGCACCAATAGGAACACAGTCTGACAGAGGGCCCCGAGCAAGAGCAGGCCAAAGCCTGAATGAACCACGTCCAGGACAAAGGCTGAAGAGGCGTCTTTAAGCAAGCTGGGTTCTGGGCTGGCAGCAGTCTGGAAGCAGTGGCAAGCAAGCTGAGGTCTAGACGAGGAAAGAGTCAAAGGATGGTCAGACGAAGTGGAAGTCCAGGACTGAAGAGAAGCAACGGCATGGTCAGGCGATGCAGAGGTCTGGGTCTGGAAAGAAGCAATGAAGTAGTCAGGCGATGCAGAGGTCCGGGGCTGGAGAGAGGCAATGGAGTAGTCAGGCCATGCAGAGGTCCAGGGCTGGAGAGAGGCAACGGTGTCGTCAGGCAATGCAGGGTCAAACCAGGTAGCAATCTGAAGGAGAGATGAAGGAACAGGAACACAGGAACATGGAAACAGGAACGAAGGCAATCAGGATCGGGAACCAGGAACAGAAGAAGCAACGAGTACTCGACTAGCAAGGGGACCTATTGCAAAGGCGATTTGAGAGACCAGAGCCTGGCCTTATATACCGGAGCTTAGCCGATGTCATCATCCGGGGCTGCGGCCAGGTTCCTACCATGAGCCCTATTAAAGGATCAGCTGTGTGCGCATGCGAGCCTATTGAGAGGCGCGGTGTTTGTCTGGACGGCATCTCTCCGGGGGCCATGCAGAGCGGCCCAACGTGGAGCATCAGAAACTGTAGCAGAGCCAGAGATCCCAGGGACGACCCGAGGATGGAGCCGGTGGCCACAGCCACCAGAGACGAGGGACCAGGTGCTGGATCACTTTGAGAGAGGTGAGGGGGCCGAGCCGTGGGTCTGCCGAGGCCAGCACATGTAACACTTATGAGTGTATTTGTGGCATAAGTTATGAGGGATGTTTGAAAATGATCTCCATGCACACATGCTAAATCATTTGAAACTTTATTTTAGTGATCATGTACTCTGCATATCATTATCTTAGTGAATTAGATGTTAAATGAAAACTTTATGGTCGAATTTTAAAATGGCCATGCACGCAAATATCGTCACTTACGCGTGTGACTGGGCCCTGCGTACACCGTGCGCATTTTCAAAAGGGCTCGGCCATGCGCATAAATGCTGAAACGTGCACAATTGCCAGGCCCTGAAAAAGGGGCGGGCCAGAGGGCGTGGTCTGGGTGGGGAGGGGCAGGGCAGGGCAGGATAGAGGCTGACCAGGACAGTGGCCATTAGCCACTGTCCCAGGGAAGGACACGCCGGCAGTTAGCCAGCACACACAAGTTGCTTCTGCTCCAATGGAACAGTAAGTAAACAAATTTAAAAAATACTTTTACTTAGATAAGGGGTAGGGGTCGGGGTAGGGAGGTTAGGCAGGAGGGTAGGGAAATTCCCTCCTGCTTTGCTCCTTAATTGGAGCGGACTGAGAGGGATCTGGGGGAGGCCCACCGCGTTTAATTTGGTAAAATCCCCCTATGCGCATGCTGCCCGCACATGTGCATGCAGATTATAAAATATGGCATGGGGCCCATGGATTTTATAACATGTGCATGCATGTTATAAAATCTGCACGTCCATGTAAACGCACCGGGAACTGCGAACACATAGACGCACGCACACACCTTTTAAAATCTACCCCTATGGGTTTTTTCATAGATCATTGAATTTGGCATGCCAAAAATATAATCAATGATTTAAAGCAGTAGTTAATTGGTTATAACAATTTGCTACTTCATGTAAAAAGGAAGTAAAAATGACATCTGACAATATCTTTTATTCACCTTGGAACACCCACAATGTCTGCTGATGGAAGAAATGCAGACACCCAGGAAAGTAAAGCAAAAGAATTGCGTATAGTAGAAAAAGTTGTTTTACTTTCTTACTGGATGTTGCAGGAGAGGCATTTTTTTCATTATGTGTGGAAAGCACATCCTATCACCTACTCTGTTTTTACTGTTTGCTTCATCTAGTCAAACCAAACTGGAATTTGACAATTTTAATTCCCATGTGTCACATAAATCTAGCAAATGCTCCACTGTATACATCTCCAACTTCTGATTTAAAAAAAAAAATAAAATAAATATATATATATATATATTACACAATTTATTTCTGACAAAGACATAAGATACAGCATTTCATAACTAAACTTTAAAGTTGGTTTTCTGTTGATCAACAATTTGTTTCCAGCATGTACAACAGATAAGAGAAAGATATAGTTTTTTTCTCATAAGGCAATTTCAGAATTCAGTAAAGAAAAGAAAATATATTTTTCTTTTTCAACTCAGTTTGCAGAATAGATTTTTCTAATAATCATGGCTACAGTCCTAAAATAAATACATCATACATTTTGAAGAAAAGTTCCTGAAAATGTTGGGATCTACTTATTAAGTCTAGGTAAAATCGATCTCTAACCTTGCGTTAACATAATTTTAACACAGCTGCTATGTCAAGACCTGATGTGGACTGTGATAATGGCAGGTACAAGGACTCAGTGTACACTTGCCTCAATATTTCAGAAATCTCAATACTCCCACTCCCCTGAAAGCAAAGATAAGGTATTAGCCTGAGCCCACCTCCTGTTCCCCACATCCCTGTAATCCAGAATAAAGTGATGGCCTGAACCCTATCTTTTCATCCTGCACTAAGGGATTCTGGGCACTGATACACCCCCTGCTCCCCCCACCTGTCTCTTTGGAGGTCTTTAATAGAGAACTTTGGGACAAGAAAGGGCATTCTTCTCACCCAGTCTGCTGCTGCTGAGATGCAAAATGGCACCTGATGAGCTCACATGTGATGTTGAAGACTTCCAATAGAAATATAGACATGACAGCAGAAAAAGACATAATGGCCCATCCAGTCTGCCAGCAAACTTATGGTAGTATCTGCTGTGCCATGCAGGCTATTCCTATGCTTATCAGTTTCCCAGACTGTAAAAGTTAAGATCCTCATTGGTTGCTGTCTCAATCAAATTCTCCTTTACCCCTTGCTGTTGAATCAGAGAGCATCAACAGTATCAAGGTTTATTGGTTGAGTAGTAATCACTGCACCAGCAAGTTACCCCCATGCACTCTTTTCTTCATTTCCATCCTCTAGCCTTTAGGGATCCACAGTGTTTATCTCATGCCCCTTTGAATTCTTTCACTGTTTTCATCTTACCACCTCCTCTGGAAGGGTATTGCAGGCATCCATCAGCCTCTGGAAGGGTATTGCAGGCATCCAACACCCTCTCTCATGAAGAAATATTTCCTGACGTTTGCTCTCAGTCGTCCTCCCTGGTTTCATTTTGTGACCCCTATTTCTACTGATTTCTTTCCAATGGAAAAGGTTTAACAATTGTGCATCAATAAAACCTTTCAGATAACTAAAGGTCTATATCATATCTCGTCTGCACCTCCTCTCTTCCAGGGTATACATATTTAGATCCTTCAGCCTCTCCTCATAAGTCTTCCAATGCTGACCCCACACCATTTTAGTCACTCTTTTTTAGACCACCTCCTTCCTTTATCTTTTTTGAGATAGGGGCTCCAGTACTGAATGCAGTACTCGAGATGAGCCCTCACCATGGACCTGTACAAGGGCATCACCACCTCCTTTTTTTTTTTTTTTTACTGGTTATTCCTCTCTCTAGGCAGCCCAGCATTCTTCTAGCTTTAGCTATTGCCGTGCACATTGCTTTTCCACCTTCAGATTACCAGACACTATCACCCCAAGGTCCCTCTCCCAGCCCATGCACATTAGTATTTCACTTCCCATCACATACAGCTCTTTTGGATTCCCGCACCAATGCATGACTCTGTACTTTTTGGCATTGAATCCCAACTGCCAAATCCTTGACCAGTCCTCAAGCTTTCTTAAATCACTTTTCATTTTCTCTACTTCTTCAGGTGTGTCCACTCTATTGCGGATCTTAGTATCATCCACAAATAAACAAACTTTACCTTCTATCCCTTCTGCAATATCTCTCACAAAGATATTTTACCGAACTGATCCCAAAACTGATTCCTGTGGCACTCCATTTAACACTGTTCTTTCTTTAGAGTAGATTCCATTTACCATTACACGCTGTCTCCTTTCAATCAACCAATTTGCAATCCACACCATTACCTTGGCACCCACTCCCAAGATTCTCATTTGTTCAAGAGTCTTCTATGCGGGACCATATCAAAAGCTTTATTAAAATCCAGGTAAATCACATATAGCGCTCTTTAGGGGTGTGCATTCGGATTGACCGCATTAGTAAAACGCTACTCATATTTTTTTTTAACTTAAAAAATTGATTCGACATAAACGATCGGATTTCCCACATATCCAACATAGATATGTTGGATATGTGGGAAATCGCGATTGTTGAGCCAAAATAAAAATATAAACCCCCTCACCCTCCTTAAGCCCCCCCCCCCGACTTACCACAACTCCCTGGTGATGGAGCGAGGAGTGAGGACGTCATTTCTGCAATCCTTGGCGAGAAGCATGTGACGTCGGCGGCACGTCGAGTGACGCCGGCGTCACGTGATTCCCGGCGAGTTCGCGCCGGACGGCTCGTTCGGCCCAAAAAGAACTTTTGGCCAGCTTGGGGGGGCCTCCTGACCCCCCCAAGCTGGCCAAAAGTTCTTTTTGGGCCGAACGAGCCGTCCGGCGCGAACTCGCCGGGAATCACGTGGCGCCGACGTCACTCGACGTGCCGCCCACGTCACATGCTTCTCGCCAAGGATTGCAGAAATGGCGTCCTCACTCCTCGCTCGATCACCAGGGAGTTGTGGTAAGTCTGGGGGGGGGATTAAGGAGGGTGAGGGGGTTTAAATTTTTTTTTTGCACATATGTACATATACCCAACTCATTGGATTTTTTTTATGTCCATATTGGCCGCAAGTGGGACCCCCTTTCGGACATAAGAAATATGAACATAAAATTTTGCTCTGCACATCCCTGGCGCTCTTCCCTAATCCAATTCTCTAGTCACCCAATCAAAAAAATCAATCAGATTTCTCTGAAAGGACCATCCCTTAATGAAGCCATGCTGCCTCAGGTCAAGCAGCCTACCAGATTATACTTATCTTATTCCTATCACCGAATCACTTCAAAAGACCGTACTTTTTTGGAACTCCTGCCTCCTCTCCATTAACAAACTCCTGTCTAACCTTAACCTGATACTCAACACTGACAAGACAGAATTCCTCCTGATCACTCAAGATGGCACCCTTCCATTGAATAGCTCTCACCTTACGCCGCTCCCAGTTCTCTCCCCACGGGTCAGAAACCTTGGGGTGGTCATGGATAACCATCTGAGCTTTTCTGATTTCATCAACACTACGGTTAAAGAGTGCTACTACAAACTCCAAGTTCTAAAAAGGCTTCGACCACTCCTTCATTTTCACGATTTCAGGTCAGTGTTACAATCCATCATCTTCTCGAAAATGGACTACTGTAATTCACTGCTTCACGGTCTCCCAGTCTACACCCTAAAGCTTCTTCAACTGTTACAGAACGCTACAGCAAGGTGTCTCACTAAATCCAACAAAAGAGATCATATAACACCAATTCTAAAGAAGCTCCACTGGCTCCCAGTCAAATCTCGAATCCTGTTTAAACTTCTATCAATCACCCACAAAGCCATATTCAACAACACTCCACTGGACCTCCGAATCCCTCTTCAGCTTCACACCTCTTCCTGACCGCTAAGATTAGCACAAAGAGGAACTCTACATGCACCTCCCATGAAAACATCTTTAAGTAAAAGAGCTCTATCCACAGCAGGCCCCAAACAGTGGAATCTGCTTCCTCCGGAGCTAAGGCTGATACATTGCCCCAACACATTCAAAAAAAGACTCAAGACATGGCTATTCGGTCAAGCATTCCCTTAGCTTACTTAGTCTTCCACAGCTCCCATACACTGTTTTCATACTGTTGACATCCAGAACCTATGCTCATGTTTTTACTCATCAATAAGAAATTTCTCCCTCCTCCCCCCCCTCCACGAACAACCTTCCTTCCCCCTCCCCCCCCATTAGCAAAACTCCCTCCCCATGCGCTAGTTTCGCTCTAATAGTGCATACTGCTACTGTTCCTAGTTATGTTATGTTATATTATCCAAGTTGTTCACTCCCTTGTTCATTGTAAGACATATGTTGTCATTGTTTTCTACTTGTTATAATGTAAACCGGAGTGATAAGTAATTCTGTTACCTGAACTTCGGTATAAAAAAAGTTATAAATAAATAATAAATAAATAGATAGTTCACTATCAGTTCCTTCAGTGGCATCTCCATTAATTTTCCTACTACTGAGGTGATGCTAACTGGCCTGTAGTTTCCAGCCTCCTCTCTGCTACCACTCTTGTGAAGCAGGACCACCACCATTCTTCTCCAATCTCATGGTACCTCTCCCATTTCCAGGGTCCTATTGAACAAGTCTTTCAGTGGACCCACCAGCACATCTCTGAGCTCCCTCAGTATGCTGGGATGTATCCTCATCTGGCCCCATGACCTTGTCCACTTTCAGTTTTTCTAAATCTTCCCATATATTCTATTCTTTAAATGGGGTTTTGTCAACTCTACCCCCATCTCTGGTCTTGTCAACCAGTGACAGTACTTCTCCAGGGTCTTCTTTAGTGAAGTATTTGTTTAATATTTCTGCCATTTATTTGTCGCTCTCCACACATTGATCTTTGACACCTTTCAATTTCACTATATCACTTTGCACCTTTCTCCTTTTTCTGATATATCTAAAAAATGTTTTGTCACCTTGCTTTACTTCTTAGGCATTAAATTAATGCTGTAGGAAAGTTACAATATAAAATTTCCTTTCCAGGAATCACAAAAACATAAAACAATAATTAACACAAAAAAACCCTACATTTTACAATCCAGATAATATATTAATAGCATCAGAGACAATGAAACAAACCATAAAGATGCCGAAGATCTCAAATTTAAAAGAGAAGATATAAGTATAATTAATTTGTTCAAACAAAATAAAAAGCTAATTAAATGATCAGCGAAATTCTGCAAATCAATTTGTAGGATGCCAACATTTGTCTTACTCTTTTCACACTTGAGAAAGGCCTTACTTAAGAGCCAAGCCTTTAATCAATTTTGGAATGAAAGATAAGAATCTAGCCTCCTCAACTCCAGAGAAAAGCCTTTTCCATAATGAAGGACTGGCTGTAATAAAGGCACTGCCACATATAATAGCTAGTCTTGCATCTTAATTAATGGTTCTGTAGCAGTAACCCCAGTTGGCTGGTTGAGTGCACTGGGGGTACTGCTGGGGTTCAACTGGCAGGGTTTGGGGGAAAACTTGACTTCCTGGGCCCTTGGCGTAGACATGGTATGTGGATACTCCAGTCTTTCAGTTACTCACTGCTCTTCTGGATTGGCACCAAAGGATGAGGCCAGAGGGGCCAAAAGATGCTGAATATAAAAAGAAAAAACAATCCAAGTTCACGGAAATCAGTCTTAGAGTCCACTTGATGTTAAAAAAAAAGGTTACTTCAGTTTGGAAATTAGAATCCAAACCATGATGGTGAATATCAAAAATATCAAGAGGAAAATTAAAGTACAAAATACCATAGTCCCTGTATCCATTTCTCTTCTCCTTGTAGATCTTTGTTCCCTTGTACCTACATCTCCATCAAGTAGTCCTTCCCTTCTAAGGGTAGGATATCCCTATTATAATTGCAGCTGGGAAAAGGTAAAAAAAAAATCCCCTAAATCCAAAAAGGTTAATCTCTCACAAATCAAGATACTTCCAACAATGTTGGAAAGGTTCAAAATCTCAGAACTTTTCTCTTCTTACTCATTCTCCAGAGGCAAGAAACATCCAAATCCAGTCTGTTCAGCTACGGGGATGGGGGAATATCTTCTGGAAGTGCTGATGCAAACAGAAGTCTCAAATTAGCAAGAGTCCTCCAAACTCCTTGGTCTCCACTAACAAGCAGAAAAACCTTCTCTCCTCCTGGTTACTCTGTCTGGGGGATGGTTAAGACCCAAATCACATGCTGGGGGGATTTTTATAGTTCCCTTAAGCCTTCTCTCAAGAAGTGGGAATAAATGCAATGGAGGATCCCCAAAAATTGCCCACCCCCTACTAGGCTAAAAATACATCAGTAGCTTAATGTCAGGCAAAGCCAGGTCACAGTTCCAATAAAATAATTCCCTGTGAGGTTCTCAAAGGTTGCACAGGAATATATGACTGCAGTTGTTATTTTAATATAATAGTCTCTATCTTATTACTCTGAAGTTTCAATAGGGAGTTACTTCAGACTATGGGACACTTGAAGCTGACTCTGGAGTTAGAGGTGCTAATCCTGACAAACACTGAGCCTTGCATTATCTGTCTGAGGTAAATGCTACAACTTAACTACACCTTCCAAGGTATATTTTAAATATTAGTGTTAGCCAGTATGTTAACGCAAATCATGTTACTTCATGTGATTTGTGTTAACATATTTAATATTAATGAGTAATTTTATGTGCTGAAACTCATTACTATTTCATGCATTCATCTTTAAAATCTTCACAGATTGAAATATGACTGTGATAATTTTTTTTTAACCTTGTCAAGCAGATATTGGTAGTTGTAGGTGTTTAGGCAGAATGAGATTTATTTTATGTTTTAACTTTTGTTTTATTGTATATGTTTGTATTACCATGTTTATTATTTAATATTTTCTTTGTATTAATTATGAATATTTTTATTGTAAACCATTTAACAATTGATAGGCGGTATATACATTTTATAAAAAAATAAGATGGACTAACAAGCTAAAAAGTGTTAAATAATGGAAGTGTTAATGCAGATTGTAGCATGTGTTAACACAAGGTTAACTCATGTAAACATATTTTATTAAGTAGATCTCTTTGCTCTTCAATCATCAAAACCTATTACATGGTTCCTTTAGTACTGTGAGACTAAATTGACATGATCAACAAATGACTTGACCATTGGAAATTAGCATCTCAAAATGTGCCTTGAAAATAACAAGTTTTTTTTTGCACTTCTTTTAAAGGCATATGGTCCTTTCTTTCAAATTTGGCATCAATAGTAATAACTACAACAAAAGTAGATTATAAGGCCCAAGTAATACTTATTTTGATCTCCTACAATATTCTAAAATTGATTTGTCTACATATGTGTGCTTTTAAAGTTTCTTACTTTGAATGCCACCACTTTAAATTAAACCGTAAAAATATATAATTTTTAAAGAAACATATTCTGTTCTGTCTTTCAATGCTTTATTTTGATGTTTAATTTTGTATAATTTTTTTCAATTCTTAAGCTCATCATTTCAATAATTATGATAGACATTTTCTCATTCACAAAGTTCCTTATGCTTCAGCACGCTGCCTGCATTCATCCAACCATAAGACATTAATTGTCTCCTCAATTAGAGAATGTAGGTTGCAGACTGTTCACTATAGGGTCTTCTCAATTACTGGTCTGGCTCTATGGAACAGTTTGCACCTGATTAGAGACCAATGTTCTGAAGTTCGCTAAACTTTCTGGCTTGAGCATTTCTGCCCTTGGTCATATGGGATGTTCCTGTGAATGTTGTGATTCCAGAGGTTTGGACAATGGTCCAGAAAGAGCAGAAAGCTCTAGATCCTGGGCACTTTGAAAATCTGCAGGCATCTATCACAGAGTTTCACGACACAGTCAAGAAGCCAAGGAACAAGTCCTTGCAAATTTGGCTAGTTTTTCATGTGATCCCAAGAACTATGAGTATCTTTGTCAACTTTATGTCATTGATCTATTTTTTGACTTGCTGACAGAAGAGAATTAAGGCTTTGTAGAATTTGGCATTGGTGGTCTATGTAACGTTTGCTAAACCAATAGGGATGTGCATTTGTTTAAAAGGAACGTGCAATGTATATACTTTTTCCTGCATTATATGAAGGCATTCCCTGGGGGTGTGGTTAGATCAGGGAAGGAAATAATGCATATCTTTGATATTTTCAAACTTCATGCTTTATTTCAAAGAGAAAGGTACATGCAGAAAAAGCAGAAGCAAAATCTCTGCAGCTAAATAATATATTTCCAAGGCAATAATCCAAGGAAAACTATTTTTGGTGAAAACTGAAAAGGTAAAAAGTACTCATGAGGTTTTCATCAATACAAGCAGTTTGATTACTTCCCGCCTGAACTAATAAGGATTTTTTTCTCCTGCTGTATCTAAGGGGAAAAACATTATAAATCAGGACGATAATCAGTGACTCTTCCATATGAAGGTCATTGTTAAAGTGAACTGAAATATTTATTAGATTATCAGGCACATCATGTGATATTTAGGTTCCTCAGTTTCATTTATGGGGGCAATTTTTCACGCTTTCCTCATTGAGGCAAAAACGCAGGGTACTTTTTGCACTTTTGCTTTGCACCAATTTTCAAAGTTAAAGTCCATGCACACTTTCACTCTGAAAATTGCTGCAGGGCCGAAACAGGCAGAGTCACTTGCATCTGCTTTTTCTGCTGGCAGATTTTTGCTGACGCATAGGTGCAAAGATTTGAAAAAGCCAACTAAACATGGCTGTGGGAATGCCTCCTCTTTATGCATCCAAAGACACTCGTGCTGTGGAACAAGGCACAGGCATTTAGCTGCACTGAGGGAGGAACATTTCAGACAGCCAGTTAACGCATGTAAAATGCTTTATACTCGCGTAAATCACTTTGAAAATTATCCTCTTACTACCTAAGTTCAAACCAACTATTGTATTGAGCTTGATATTTGTTTAACTTAGTTTGACAGGCACTGTAAATAATATTTTGCTCCTACTGGTTAAGGATGAAACGGGCAAAGAAATATCAATGATTCATCTTGCGGGGGATATGTAACATTTGTAGATCAATGAAATGTTTTAAATTCAGCATTGTCACTGCATGCATAACATGATGCAAACTAGAGCTCAATATTTTGCCAGTGATATCTAGAAGGGATTTGTTTAAATGTCAACATCTGTGGCCAAATGATTAGCGAGCACCAGTACTGGCTAATTCTCTTTTTCTTTACTGGGATAAATACATTGAATCAAGTTTACACAAACATTACCACTATATTCGACTGAACTATGTTCTTCCCAGTTAGATGACTGTGCAGCTAGTCAATGTGCCCCCTTTTTATTTTTTTAATATACTCTTTATTGATTTTTCACAAATTATACAAAGTATTCACACATTGCACAGGAAATAAAAATGGGCATGTTTAAACTGAAAAGAAAACAATTCTAAATAATTCAATTCAATTCAGGAAATATAAATGACTCATTGCGTCACATTTGTTTAACATGCCCAGACATCACAGAGGTAATATGTGAGGCGGAAATCTGAAAAATGAGGAATTTTTACATACTTAGTAATTTCACTAAATTATATAAGCAAATATGAGAGTTACCCCTGTTATATTTTAATTACCCCCACTCACATTAATAACTGAGACTTGTCACCTAGCTCCCAAGAAATCTTTTAACTGTTTTACTGAAAAAAAATATATATGTGGTACCTTGAAGCTTTAAAATGCATTTGCATGGATACTTTATAATGAAACTGGCTCCAAAAGCCGTAGCTTTGGGTTTTAGCAAAAGAAATACCTTTCGGCGCATCTAAGTAGTTCTGGCGAGGTCTGGAAATACTCTCACCAAAGCTCCATGAAACTGAGTATTCATGTTTTTGAAATAAGCACCCATCACACAGTAGAGATGTGAATCGGAACCGGAATCGGTTCGTATTCCGGTTCCAATTCACATGTGGGTTTTTTTTTTTCATCGGGCCCGATCGCGGTTTTGTTTATCAGCTGCGCCCGAGCCGATAAACAAAAAATCCACCCGACCCTTTAAAACGAATCCCTTTGCTTCCCCCACCCTCCCGACCCCCCCAAAAAAATATTTTACAGGTACCTGGTGGTCCAGTGGGGGTCCCGGGAGTGATCTCCCGCTCTCGGGCCGTCAGCTGCCACTAATCAAAATGGCGCCGATCGCCTTTGCCCTTACCATGTGAAAGGGTATCCGTGCCATTGGCCGGCCCCTGTCACATGGAGGGAGCACTGGATGGCCAGCACCATCTTTAAAAATGGTCCCATAGGGACTCTAATGTCACAGTTGCTGGTTTTTTAATCCCAACCAGGTTCACACTCACCCCTCTGGCACCCAGTTCACGTTCTCCTCTGCTTGTAACATTCAAGCCATCCCCGATAAATCCTCCTTCTCCTCAGAGTAGATTCAAACTTTGGTCCAGGGTCGAGGTCCTGGCCTCCTCCGATTCTTCACCACTGGCTCTGGCTGCCTGAGAGAATAAGATAGGAGTACCTCTGTCTCCTCCAGCGTCTGTGGTAATCCTCGGGAGGAAGCTATAATCAACTGTCAGGGTGCAGGGGGACTTAAGGAGATTTCCCCAGGTGAGAGCGGAGTTCCTCCCAAAGCTCCACCAGCGGGGATAGTCGACCCCTGATTCAGCACGAGTATCTCAAACTCCGGTATGAGGCATTGCTGAAATGGAAGGCTGGGCTCAGCCGGAAACACCCTCACCTTCGCTTTTCTCTTATGGGGCATTATTTGTGTTTGAGTAACAGCAATTTTCCAAAGACAGTGTCTCACTCCCGGAGCAGCTCCCTCTCAGATCGCCATCTTGGATCCGCCCCATTTCGTGCCCCCTTTTTTTTAAATTGCAGCACTCATATGAAAATGTAATGTAGTGGTTAGAAATTAAAAATGGACCACTTCCACTTTTTTTCTGCTCAGCTCAAACAAAAGATTTAGATAATATGGAGTAAAATTTCAAAGGGGTTCCATGCATAGAATAGAATATATGCTTGTAAGCAGCATGTACACATGCATATCCTTTTATAAACAACAATGAGTACGCACATATTTTTTGTATTATGTGTACATTTTACCAGGGGAAAAAGGGGCAGTCTAGGCTTATTCCAGGTTGGTGTTCAGAAGCAGGTGTATTTTGTAAGAGACACAAACATACACTTTTTTACCTGTTAATTGATTCACACAAGAAATATCAAACTCATCTGTGTCGTGTGTACTTGTCTCCTCCTACAACCCCATATGATATCTAACCCCACCCTCCCATTCCCCTCCCCTTCCAATTTCAGTTAGTTTACTGTGAATGAAGCTCTCTGGTACAACATTAAACGAAAGCAAAGAAATGTATGGATATGGCCACAGCATAGGTCAAATTACAACACTAAATTCAACTATTAATTAAACCCTAAAACATTAAGCAATTCCTATAGGGTGACCATGCCCTTGCCTGAGCTGCAGATCATAAAGACTAGACCACCTTTGTGAGAAAAAGACCACCATAGTAAGCAGAACCACTCTGGCAAATTCAAACCAAACAGATGACTACCGACTTGAGAACCATTTTGGCAAATTCAAACAACAGTATGCAGCAATGCTTTTCAATGACAGGATAGATACTGTAGCCAGACAATTCATGTGGAATTGAAAACAAGAATAGCATGGGCACCTGAAGACCAAATGCCCCAAGTATCATAAAATTTAGAAACTAAAACTGATTGCAAATTCCATATAGCTGGACATGTGCTTGCGGTCTAAAGGCTAAGAGACACCTGCGCTACTGCCCAAGGTGAATTGCATCAGGTGATGATGCCTGGATACTACGAATGATCTGCTAACATATAGAAAAGCCAATACATAGCAGATGCTGGTGTGGCAGTACTGGAGAAGTCCGTTATAATAACTACTATTAATCAAGTTTTCTTAGGGAATAGCCATTACTATTACTGGCATCAGTAGCATGGGATCTTCTTAGTTTTTGGGTACTTGCCAGGTTCTTATGGCCTGGATTGGCCACTGTTGGAAACAGAATGCTGAGCTTAATGGACCCTTGGTCTGACCCAGTATGGCAGTTTCTTATGTTCTTATGATGTAGCCACTGGAACATCCCAGCCAATAAGTTTACTATTGATTGGATCTTAGCCAAGAGAGCAGAGACAATAAGCAATAATTGATCAAGGAAATGCAGATGTTTTTAACTTTGTTGCAGCAGAGTGACGTGTCTTATGCTATCATGTGGGGAAGGAATTTGTGATCTCCATAGGAGTGAGTAACTGACAAATTGGGGCAAGCACCACAATAACTGCATGAACATATTAAAATTGCATTAGGCGACATGAAGGGGTGGGGTGCCTAGCCACAGACGAATACTTTCAGCATCACTTTTATACTTCCCAGGTTCCACTAAAGCATGACCTACTGCATCAGCCACAATACCAGAAAAAAAAAAACCCCATAGTTAACTACACCCGAAAGTTGTCCACCAGAATAATTACTGAACCGACAATACTAGTGATGATCCAGGGCATGTCCAGTCTGTCAGCTGCCAGTTGTTCCCAGGAAATAAAGCTGACCCATCAAATATATTATATTCAGTGCCATAGAAAGGACTGCTTGTCAGAGCTACCACTCAGCCTGTACCAAATTCTTAAATAAAGATGAGCAAGATACCATTTCTGAACAAGTTGCAACCTGTCTGCAACCCACCTGACAATCCAGAGCATCGGTGACTACCTCCGCTCCACTAGTAACACAGTTCAAATAGATTAAGGCATTAGATGGTTGAAAGGAAGCTTTAGATGAAAATATAGAACTAGTTGCCCAAATCACCCCTAACACCAGTCAAGTCACCAGCACATAACTGCTGCTGAGATGTCAAAATGAAGGGCAGGAAGAAATTGAAAATTTTCTGCAGGAAACTGTGAACAACTATGTGCATAAAATACCCTGCTAAGGAAAGAAAAAAAAGTATCTTCCCCTGTCCAGTAATGTCCATTAGTGTCAGTGAGGTCTAGAAAATAATACAGCATTGACTTTCAGCCAGAGGAGCCCCCTGCTGAAATCACAAGAGGCTAACAACCATCACAGGAATGTGCTAATGATCCTTCTATTGACTTTCAAAAGGATCATTCAGAATTTGAATTCCTCTGCACCTGAAAATGAAAGATTTCAAGGGACTGCTTCAGTTACCATTCGTCCTTGCTGCAGAAAAAAAAAAAAAAAAGAATTTAACACTGGCTTACATGTAGCGATTTGTACAGGCCCATTTTGCTGGCCACCCTAGCCCTATGTTGCTGTCTACCTAAGGATTACATGGTTTTTCTTTTTGGGGGCTTCACATGGTTGAGGGCTTCTCTGAAGGCCTGGTATTCAAAGTGCATTCAGCACCATTTAGCCAGATAAGCAGCTGCTGAATATGCACCTATGTTCAGAAGCAACTCTTAAAAGTTACAAGCACAAAAGATAATGGGGCAGATTTTCAAAGGGTTACGGCTGCGCACGCATGCTATAAAATTGGGCGTAGATTTGTGTGCACTGGGTTGTGCGCACAAATCTACGCCCGTGCGTATGTTACAAAATCTGGCCCTATGCATATACTGGGTAGACTGGATGCAGAGTGAGTTAGCCGTATAACTTATATGGCTAACTACTGATATTCGGAGTTAGTTGTATAAGTATATGTGTACGTTTAAACAGCCCATAGAGCAGGTCTAAACTTGGGTGGGTAGACATCCCGCTAAGGGCGTATATACACACAAATATTCAGCAGCTTCGCCATGCCGCTGAATATACATCATAACTTAGCCAGATACATTCTGACCTGCTAAGTTACTTACACAACGAGCTTTGAATAAGTACCTCTTATATATTCTACAGTCTTTACAATTATTTTCTTAGGTGGTTGTATCATTAAGAAAAAGTTTAAACCAAGCAGGGCCATTGCTACTGCAGGCAAAGTGGTTCACATTTTTTTTTTTTAATGGAAAAGGGATGGAAGAGAGCAGCTCTAAGGTGAGACAGGGAAATCCAAAGAAAAAAAAAAAGACATACTGCTGGAGATGAAAGTACAGTAATGAACAGAGCAGTAGATTCAAAGGATGCTCCAATCCTATCTAATCTTGGTATGGTTCCTGGGGAGGTTGGAGGTGGTTACAAGAATGGTGAAAGATGAGGTATGCTTAGCAGCTCCCTCTAACAGCCCAAATGTTTTACCCATATCAAACAAGTTCAGTGATTCCTGCAAAATAGTAGGGAGAGGAGACTGGCAGGCAAATAAATAGGCATGGCTCACTGATTTCCTTTCCCTACCATCCCGTTTTCCTACTTTCCCCTCCAGCTGCTGCATGGATTGGTTTCCACACTCGGGTCACCCAACAAATTTATTTTTATGAAAAATGATTTGAAGGAAGGACTTGTTTGAATCTTTTGTTCTCTGTGGACAAAGAAATTGCTTGCATATCTATAATTTTTGTAGGAGGGACATATCTATAGAGTGTTACTGTGTTTTATTTTTAGTGATAGACTTTGGGCTAATAAGGGTGAGATATGTTGTTTCATTATTATAAGGGACATTTTGTTCCTTTATTGCAGAGCTCAGTTTTTAAATAGGTTTTGGTGGGTGTATGTGTGTGAGTGCTTATGGGGGGATGGTTTTAGGTAGCTGGAATCCCAACAACATTTTAATAAAAATAAATGTGTTGTTTGATTAAAGTTTTTGAAGATATAAGAATTTTTTTCAATTTGGTGTTTATATTTATGTAAACTATATTTGTGCAGCAAGGGTATTGAGGCTTCTTTGCACACTTTAATATTTAATTTATTTTTATCCCAATCCAAGATTTAGTGGAATGCCATTGTCTTTTTTTATTATATATTTACCATAGTGTGGCAATATGTCTGTTACCCCTGATTTAGATTTATTTATTTTCACAAAACAAGAAGCTTCATCAGTTTTGGCAGGTGTTTGTCTGATTCTGAGCAGAATATTCAGAGTAGTGATTGGTTTTTGACCAAAACAGATTATTTGTGCAGAATTACATTCTGCTACCCTTAATGAATATTGTAGAGTCAAGGGGTTATTTTTTTTTTCTATTTTTGATATGTTTGACCACAAGAGCCTGTTAGGAAGAATGTCATTTGACATATGATTTGAAAGGACTTGTTTGAATCTTTTGTTCTCTGTGGAGAAAATGTTTTTGCATATCTATAGTTTTTGTAGGAGGGACATATCTACAAAGTGTTACTGTGTTTTATTTTTAGGGATAGACTTTGGGCTAATAAGAGTGAGATATTTTGTTTCATCATTATAAGGGACATTTTGTTCCTTTATTGCAGGGCTCAGATTTTAAACAGGTTTTGGTGGGTGTGTCAGTGTGTGAGTGCTTATGGGGGATGGTTTTAGGCAGTTGGGATCTCAATAACATTTTAATAAAAATAAATGTGTTGTTTCATTAAAGTTTTTGAAGATATAGGAAGAGGTTTTTTTTTTAATTTGATGATTTTATTTGTGTATACAATATTTGTGCAGCAAGGGAATTGGGGTTTCTTTGCATACTTTAATTTATTGTTGTCCCAATACAAAATTTGGTGGATCTAGGCTTTAAATAAAATAAAAAATATGGGGGTACCTAAAATAGTATATCCATCAGAGAACCCTAAAATAGGGTAAGTAAAACAACTAATGTTTTAAATGATTTCAAAGAAGCTGAATGTTGCAAGCTTTATTACACAATGGCAAGAATATCAAAACTGTTCAAAACATAATTCTAAAAATAAAATTGGCACAATAACACACACATATATTTATCAATTGTCCTAGTCAATCATTCCTCATTCACACCGCTTCTAAATTCTCTGTAGTGTTATGCATTTATAACATGTATAAATATCGACATAAAACATTGTCAAAATATATACAAAGTGCTTGTAATGAAACAATGACACATATTATATGTAAATATCTATATTTACATATGTAAATAAATAAGTAAATAGCTAATGTAAATATCTATATTCTATGTTATCCTCTCCTTATTTCTCTTCTCCAAGTTCTATCATCCTTGTTATTTGTAACTGCCTCCTTCTACACTTACAGGTTACTCAGTTGTTTATTGTACACCCCTGTTATATGTAAACCGGCATGATGTGATTGTATCATGAATGCCGGTATATAAAAACTTAAATAAATAAATAAATAAATAAATAAATAATTAATTAATTAATATATTTTATACATATATAATATATATAAAGCAATTATATATTGATATGTTTGTCACACAAGAAGTTGTAAAGAAGAACATTGTTTGGTAATGATGGCAGAAAAAGACCAAATGGTCCATCCAGTCTGCCCAGCAAGCTTCTTATGGGAGTAATTGCCTTATGTTAAGGGTAGTAATATTAGAACATAAGAACATAAGAAATTGCCATGCTGGGTCAGACCAAGGGTCCATCAAGACCAGCATCCTGTTTCCAACAGAGGCCAAAACCAGGCCACAAGAACCTGGCAATTACCCAAACACTAAGAAGATCCCATGCTACTGATGCAATTAATAGGGGTGTGCATTCGTTTTGAACTTATATGTAAAACGCTACTTTTTTTTTTTTAACTTAAAAAAGTGATGAGGCGAAAACGATCGGATTCCCAACTTATTCAACATAGCTATGTTGAATACGTTGGAAATAGCGATCGTTGATCCTAAATAAAAATTTAAACCCCTCACCCTCCTTAATCCCCCCCAAGACTTACCAAAACTCCCTGGTGGTCCAGCGGGGAGTCAGGAAGCCATTATTCTATTCCTTTGCGAGGAGCACGTGACGTCCGCGTCACGTCGGAGTGACGCGGCCGTCACGTGGTCCACCGCGGTTCCGCTCCCGGACCCCTCGTTGGACACAAACGGAACTTTTGGCCAGCTTGGGGAGGTCAGGAGGCCCCCCAAGCTGGCCAAAAGTTCCGTTTGTGTCCAACGAGGGGTCCGGGAGCGGAACCGCGATGGACCACGTGACGGCCGCGTCACTCCGACGTGACGCGGACGTCACGTGCTCCTCGCAAAGGAATAGAGGAATGGCTTCCTGACTCCCCGCTGGACCACCAGGGAATTTGGTAAGTCTTGGGGGGGGGATTAAGGAGGGTGAGGGGTTTAAATTTTTATTTAGGGAACCGGTACACGTATAGACATAGACTCAACTTATGGAATTCTCCATATGTCCATATTGACCGAAATTGACCCCCCTTTTCGACTTATGGACTTATGAACATAAACTTTTTGTCTGCACATCCCTAGCAATTAATAGCAGTGGCTAACCATGCAACTGTCAAACATATAACAAAATTAATGATAGCAACATTTTTACAGGGTGAGCAGCCTTTCTAATAATTTATACAATTCTGCTGCTTCAGTGTCATTGAAGCAGTCTTGTGCTTTTCCCCTAATGTCTGTGTATCAGTACCCTGGATTGTAAAAGTCAGGGCCCATGGTTGGTTGTCATCTGAATCCAATTCCCCTCCCCTTTCCTCACACTATCAAAGCAGAGAGTGATGCTGCAGTTCAGTCAACAACTGTAAGCTAATTGGCTAAGGGCAGTAATCCCCATGCTGACAGAGGTAGCAGCTGCTGCCACTCTATGCTGGTTACCCCCAATGCACCCTTTTCTTAATGTCCAACTCTAGCCTTTAGGGATCCACAGTGTTTATTCCATGCATTTTTTAATTTGTTTATTGTTTTCATCTTTGCCACCTCTTCTGAGAAGGTATTCCAGGCATCCAGCACCCTCTCTGTGAAGAAATATTTCCTGAATTTGGTTCTGAATTTTCCCTCCTGAAGTCTCAAATCATGACCTCTAGTTTTATTGTTTGCTTTCCTCTGGAAAAGGTTCAAGGAGCATGCATCTTTAAAATCATGCAGGCATCTGAAGGCCTACATAATATTGCCCCTGCACCTCCTCTCTTCCAGGTTATACATATTCAGATCCTTCAGCCTCTCTTTATAAGTTTTCCGATACAGACTCCACACTATTTGGGTCTGCATCGGAAAATGAGGAGAGGCTGAAGGATCTGGTCATGTATACCCTGATGTGTAGTGTGCCTTTCACTACTCTTCGCACTTCTCGGAATACCAGATGAATAATGAATTTGTTCATTACCTCCCATCTCTATGTAATTTATAGATATAATATTCAAAATCATTAGTATATAAACATTAATATTTGCATGCTTCTTTCTTTGGTAATACAGCTTTTTAGCATGAAAAGTTATTGCTGTTTATTTTTACCTTTTTTTTTTTTTGTATGCAATATTATTCCCTACAAGGTCTTATTGAATACAGCACTGAGAGTTTCACCTGAATACTGCCATTCCTATGTGATAAATCCCTTCGTGACATTTACTAAATAGACCCCTAAAGCTCTTGGCTTCTCAAACCATGTTCCAGAGGATTGGCGTTTAATGCTGGGCTTTGCTTACAGTCTGGCTAGATGGAAGTTGAATACCTCACTACTTGCTGATAAAGCTTTCATCACTTTTTTTTAAATCAGCACATCATTGAATTTTGAGACCTGAATTTTAAGGATGGCTTGCCTGCTCATCCATGCTTAGATGTCCATAAAGCATACATTAGGGGGTCAAATGATAGCTTCTGCCACTGCAATCAAGAAGAATAAAAGATTGAGGCCAGGGAGAGAGAGAGTCTGAAAATCTTAAACCAGATTTAAAACAAGCAGTCTTTATCTGAAGATTTCCTTGGAGATGAGTTGTTTAACTTGTTTCTGAGCCCTGAGCAGGCTGAGGAATACGTTTACCAAAAACACTAAATAGAGTTTTATGATGAACACAGAGACAAGTGGTGTATCTTTACTTACAGCTTTGAAGTCAGAAAAAGTTTTATATTCTATTCTCAATATCAGACAACAGCTTAGTTCTAATTAACACACAGGAATGGATTTATAAAGGCCTTTAAAATTATTAGCAAGCATTAAACTCTAAGGATGTTTTTCTTAAAGATTCTGAAATAAATTCCTTTACACAGAATATTCACATGTCTATCATGCAAGAGAGCAAAGTGTGTCAGAATTATTTTAATTTTGTGGAAGAAATACATCTTCTTATTTAAATTCAAAACCTGAAAAAGTTCCAGCTTCAGATGTGAGACTCTCTAGATTCTGTAGGGATTCGTGCAAAAACCTAGGTACCTCCACAACCACCCAGCAGACTATTGCAAGGATCACAAGTCACATATGCAGTCATACAGGGAATAAGGGCATAATGACAAGCCCTAGGAAACTTGGCCAACACATCTGTCAGCGGCAAATAATGATCACAGCACAGATGCATGTTCAAACTTTGATAACTGTACATGGAAAATAACTGAATAACAAATGTCATGAAAATAGATATAGATAGTCAATAAAAACAAAAAAGAAAATATTCAACATCGTCTGCAAAAAGATAGAGCACTAAGGAGGGGGAGAGTAATCATGGACATTCAAGTTACACCTTTCACTCTACCTACAGACATGTTCTCAAACACTCAATCTTCCAAATACATACATGCCATTTATTTGCCTCTGGAAGATCTCAGGACTGAATACAATTATTTCCACTTGAGAATGGCATAAATCCAGATCAGAGAATGACTAAAATCATAACATTTCCATTATGCACCATAAGCCCAACTTTCAAACTGTCCACAGTGCACTATGGGGTGGATTTTAAAAGGGTACGCGCGTAACCCTTTTAAACCCACTCCTGCGCGCGCTGAGCCTATTTTACATAGGCCCGGCGCCGCGCACAAGCCCCGGCAGACGCGTATAACCCGGGGCTTGAAAAAAGGTAGGGGGTGATTTAGGTAGGGCTGGGGACCGGGTTAGGTAGGGGAAGGGAGGGGAAGGTGGGGGGGGGGGGCGGGGAAAGCCATTGGGGCTCCCCTAGGGCTCAGCGTGCGCAAGGTGCACAAGAGTGCACCCCCTTGCACGTGCCGACCCCAGATTTTATGACATGCTCGCGGCTGCGCACACATGTTATAAAATTGGGCGTAGATTTGTGCGCGCCGGGTTGCGCGCACAAATCCACGCCCACAAGTACCTAGTAAAATCTGGCTCTATTTGTACACATAACTGGGTCTGTGGAGATTTAAGCTAGTGTCTTATAAACTGTGTGGTGGAAGCTGCACAGTTTATAAAATGCCCTGAAAGTACGCTTGAGCGTACACATGAATATTTGTAATACATGATTATGCAGAATTTCTCTACCCATTTTATAAATGTAGGCATATATATTTTATGTGCATAATAATTGAAACAATTTGTGTATAATAACCAAGAATTAAATGCTGGCAGAGATATTTTATAAAGTATACATGTACACCTTTGCTGAAAAGACTTGCTCGCATACTTGGAATTGCCAGTTCGCCAATACCTCCTTCAGTCAGGTCATCAAAATCTTCAAACGTTCACTTAAACCCTCCAGAACTTCACCTTGAGACCCCACCAGATCACCCTGACCTCCCACCCAAAAACTGCAGACAAAAGACAAGTGCAATTTCAATTGTGTGAGTCAATTAGCAGGTGGGAAAAGATACAGATAAGTTCAGTAAGGTATGCATATTAGAGATATTTGGTCATTTGAAATAAAATAGGACATATCAATGATATTTCCTATTTCATTTCATGGGTTAAAAAAAAACAATAGAAAAAAAACCCCACAAAACTTAATGTTGGTTTTTTTTTTTTTGTTTTGTTTTGTTTGGGGGGGGGGGGGGGGAGCCAAAAAAGCAACATTTTATTTTTTTTAAAAAACACAGGACCCATCCCAATCCTTCCTGTTTATTAAAATATTGAGCTGCCCACCCCCAGGACTCACTAAAATGTCCCTGTTGGTCTCGCATAGGGTCCAGGAGCAACTTCCTACTCCCAGCCCGATGGCTTCCATTATTCAAAATGGCATCAGCCATCCTTTGCCCCTATCCTGTGATGGGGCAACCGGTGCCATAGGGCAGCCCCTGTCACATGACAGGGGCAAAGTGCTGGCTGATGCCATTATGGAAAATGGTGCAGGCTGCCAATGACATTGGAAGCCCCTGTCACAAGATAGGGGTAAAAGGTATCTAGTGCCATTTTCAATAATGGCAGCCCCAGACCAGAAGTAAAAGGTTGTTCCTGGGCCTCCTGTTAGACTAGGTAAATTTTGGTGAGTCCTGGGGGGGGGGGGGGGTGAGAGGGTGGGCAAGAGAGGTCAGCTTAATATTTGAATAATTAGGAAGGTTTGGGGCAAGTTCTAGTTTTATTTGTTTATTTATTTTTAAGAAAATGAAAAGAAACAAACAAAAAAATGATCTGGGGGGTGAACCCAAAATGGCCCAGCCCCACAATGATTTAAAAAAAAAAAAAAAAAAACCCGCAATAAAAAAATGCATATATATATATATACATATATATACACCACTTACCACTTTTGTGCATGCTCCTGAACTCTGCTCTGGAATGCCCCTAAACTGCCCCTTTTTCCCTGTTAACATTTACGCAAACCAAAGCTGTTTTACATCACAGTGGATCTTTAAAATGAACACGGTAATGCCTGCTGGTTTAAATAACACTATTGAATGGCATTCATTGTAAGTACGACATGACGTAGAATTTGACGTCATTTCCGCGGGACATTTAAATTTGGGCGGTGTTAGGTAACCGGAAAAGAAAGTAAAGAAAAACGCCGTGAGCTGCCATGCTATTCGAAAAGTGAGTACCAGAAGAGATTGATAGTATGAAATTAGTATGACTGCAGTGTCTAATTTTTTGTTTTTTGTGACGTAGACTTGAGCCCTTGAAGAAGGACTGAACATTAGTCCGAAACATTGTGCGATGTCGGGCACGTTTAGCGATATGATGATTGAACATATCGCCATTAACTTTTCGGGCATCTGAGCTGGCGAGTTTGGATTCAAGATTATATGATAAGAAGAAGCTTCGTAACCACGATACACAGATAAGTTCACATTAAGAAGATGATGTTTTGAACAGTGAGAATTTTATATAAGCTGTTGTGATCACGCATAACAAAAATAGAAAAAAATAATTTTGGTGTTTGGACCGATGATTAAATATAAGGCTGAGTATTAACGGTATAATTATACCTCACTATGATGCCTATTATGATGGTCTAATGATAGACTTTACGTCCAACAATAGCGAGGTAAACAGGAAAGAGTGTCCCTTCATGACTGATGATGTTTAAATTGGGACTGGGTTTCCAATTGGTGATCGTCAAGTTGCACTGAGTAGTTGATTAGTGATTACATCACAGTGTGCCACTTTTTTTCCACTGGGGAGTGTGCAGGACTGCAGAATTTCTCTTCTTTGTTATTAAACGTAATTGCATTAAAATAATATGTAGTTTTTGAAAGCATATTTAAATATGGAGCATGCTATCCTTAGAGAACGGGCTTGGTTTACACTGGCCCCACCCTTTTTTTAATGCACATTTTGCTCATCTCCTTGCTCGCACCCCCTCACCCCTCACATTGGAGTTTCTCTTTTTTCTTCAGGGATTCAATATCACAACTTTATTTGAAAGATACAAGTAATATTTACTGAAATTAAAATGGAATATACATGGCCCCAGCAACAATGCAATTAACACCAACAGTACAGAATTGAACTATTAACTGCCTTAAACTAGATAAAACTACTCTAAGCTACGGTCGGCCTTGTCATTGCCTATACACAGCCTGATAGCAGAACTTTAAACATCAATACTTACTCCACAGGAATTAGCTTGTCACAGGGGTTTTGAACTTTGAAGCCAACCTCTTCTTGTCTGATTTTGCTCAACAGTGTGGGTAGAACCATCAAAGCTACATCCCTAGAGCTGCCTTGCAATCTGATCCTTGTTGGCCGACCACAGTGCTGACCCCACAGTGCTGACCCTGGTCTGTAGAAGAGCCAGGGTCACTTCTACTCATGCGTCTTAACATAGTGCAAAATTTATGCTTGTCATGAACCCTTATGAATTCTCTTATAGCGGTTCAGCAATGGGTCAGGATATTCTCTTTCACCCTTGTCCCTGCTTCTAAAGGTTTACGACATTAGCTGCTGTATGCTCCAGTTGAAGCCACCCCCCTCCCTGACTTCTGTGCTGCAACTATCACCAGCCATCCTCACCCGTTGCACACTGACTCTGTATCGCTGGTCGGGTAGGAAGGACAGGAAAAGCCACTGGATTGAAAAAATGAGACTGGGGAGAACGTGTGGTCCATTGAAAGGCCTGCGGCAACCCGCCCTATACTTTGAGCCCTTGCATCTCGTTCCCATTCCCACCCACTAGTCCTTCCCCCCACCCCACTCTAACCACACCACGCCAGTGAAAGGAGGGGGGAAGGACCAGGCA
Source organism: Rhinatrema bivittatum (assembly GCF_901001135.1). Lineage (NCBI taxonomy): Eukaryota > Metazoa > Chordata > Amphibia > Gymnophiona > Rhinatrematidae > Rhinatrema > Rhinatrema bivittatum. The sequence goes on along the minus strand of NC_042615.1, from coordinate 641,770,580 downwards.
CTGTACACATTGTGGCCTCGCCACCCCGATATGGGATGGCTCATCACCTACTTTGTGGTTTGTATATGCCTAGCCTTTCATACTTTACCAGGAGAATATTGTGCTGCCTTTAAGACTCAAGTCAGTCTTGGAGAATACCATACAGCAGATATGCCTGCGTTATTTGCCAGGTCATTTTCAACAAAGCTGTTGATGCAGAACTATCTCAAAAAGCCAAACAAATCTTCAGAAAGTGTGCTCAGAAATATGATTACCCAGCATGAATGAAAAAGAGCTGCTCTAAGAACAAAATCAATTCCCGTTTCAATGCTGAGATGTCAGTCAAGATTCTCAAAAATAAATGCCATTTTTCCCCCATTCATTCTTTCTGGAATAATTCTTTCTGACAGGAGAAAATACAAAAATTTGTATTTACAGTGAAGTTGAACTAGTCTATGCTTGTAGACTACATAAGCAGATTAAAGAAACTAATACACTAATATTAATAATCAAGAAAAAAATTCCCCAGGTTTTATATTTCACATCCCCAAAAATCATAGCTACAACTGTTTAAAGCAAAACTACTTTTATGTGTTATTTGAAACAAGTTCACAGTAATAAATGATGTAATTGATAGGTATAATTATATATATTTTTTGTTTAATGATCATGTTTCAACAAGCTTTTCATTCCCAATTCATATGGAATAAAATTCTTACATGTACAGCATTGTTAAAGTGATGCCTGCAGTTGTCTTTTTATATGTTTAATGTCAGCCAGTACCAGTATTTTCAGCAACTCAACTCCATTCAAAATTACCCTAGGTTACTCCCCTACACAGAACTCCATCCCTTTCTCTCGAGATGCAAGGCCAGAATATAACATGGAATTAAATCAACAATACAACAACATATTAGCATTAAACTAATACAACCACATAATCACATCAAATTGGGTGGGGCTAGGAAGCAGTTCTAGTAGCAGAACTTTATATTTTCTCCACTTTCTGAGTGAAATCTAAGCTGTTCTAAAGCCTATGAGTCTGTCTGGATTCTGCTACACACAAACATGGTGTCAGAAGTCTGAGTGTCCTTGTAAAAAAGAACCAGCACAATTCAAGAAACACATGCCTCAGCCATGGCTGCAAATCTGGTTCTTATCCCTTGGTCCACGGAAATGGCAAGTGATATCTTCAACAATTGGATGATTTTCATAGCACAATGGGAGAATTACAACATTTCAACAGGATGGAATGGAAAAAGATAAGAAAATAAGGGTTGCAACCTTGCTAGCAGTAATAGGCAAAGGCTGATATATGCTGCACCTGCTACCAGCATCAAGGAAGATCCTTATAAAGTTTTGAATGCACTTCAAGAGCATTTTCAGCCTACCAGAAATGTGATATATGAATGCATCCTGTTCCTGAAATGTACACAAGCATCTAGAGACAATAGACCAATATATTGCCAGGCTGTGAAAAATTGCAGATTAATGTAAGTATGTGATTTTCAAGGAAGGCTTGATCTGTAACCAGTTACACACAGGCATCAAAGGTAAGGAACTGCAGATAAGAATGTTCAGAACCTCAATATTAACTCTGCAAGAAGCCATAGACAGGTTTAATGCGAGAAAGCAATCACTCAGATTCAAATGCTGAGTACATTAGAGCCTGAAATGGTACATCATGTGATCAAATGCAACTGCAAGGATCTACCAGATGGACAATATTGACCTAAGCAGCAATCCTGACAGTGAGATCCTAATCATATTTGACATCATTCCTAGCGATGTGCAAACATCAAATTTCCATTTTGGTTCTTTTTTACATTTTGGGAGATTTTCTTTTGGTTATGTTTTTGTTATGTTAAATGTGTTTTTCAATTCAGGTCTTTTTCCAAACCAAAAAAAATATAGGGAAGATAACTTTAAAACATACAAAAGCATACACATAGAAGCAGCTATATGCACATACATACACATGTATTTTATATTGTGCATGCAAATGCATGCACAACATGCAAAATACATGTAAATCTATCCAAAAACATATTCACATTTCAAAAAATATGCAACATGTAATTTAAACATAGCCACATAAGTTTTTACTTATCTTGCCAAGTGGTGACAAATATCTGGCTAAATAGCACTATGGTGACTTACCTTGCTAAGTAGCACTGTTTAATACTTATCCATCTAAGTAATGTAACCCTTTGCCTGAGGTGTTTGCTGTTTCCCCTATGACTGAAAAAGTATTTTTTTATTTGCAGCTACTTTCTCTATCCTATCTCCCTATTTGCAGATCCCAGGGAGTGAGCTCTTGATGTGGGGAGAAAGGAAATCCTTCTTGTCCCAGGTGATGGTGTCCTTCCTTAAGTGTGTATATCTCTCTAATAGTGAGTGCTCCTCAGGGACAGACAGGCTAGACACAGACTGGGTGTTCAAATAAAATTTGCTGATTATTTTCTAAAGGTCATTCATAGTCCAATATACTTTCCACAACTGAAACTCTACATTAGAACTATTTACAATATTCTCTCTGAGGATTAGCTTGTGCCCTTCTCTCCAAGTCCTGAAGGGGAACTTGCCTCCTTTTCCTTATCAGTATACAAGCACCAGTCTGTAGGGGGGAATCCTATTGGGGAACCCCCAAAATCACGAAATGATCATAATCTGAATCCAGAGTTCTGTCTCTTGCCCACAGCTTGTATCCCAGTACCTTTGGGGTGGAGATCTGGTTGGGAGACTCCATATCTTGATATCCTATCCAGCACTGTCACTGTGTGACTTCTCTGGGAGGAAACGTCTGATGTTTCTAGTCCCGAACAAGCTCTCAATACCCTAACTCCGATCTGTGAGGAGGGGGTAGGAAAAAACCTCCACACGAACCAAAAGGGGACATTTTTAAAAATTACTCTAAGTCCAAAAATCCCATGCTGTCACTGGTCTTGCATCCTCTAGGGAGTAGAGAGGAAGCTCACTGTTCCTCAAGCCCCTGCTCTCTGCATTATTGAGGGGTTGCCTCTCTCCAAAGGGTACAGGTTGTTCCCCAGAATGAGAAAAATTATCCAAACTTCACCAACATTTCCAAAATATCTCTTACAACAATGAGGCAGATCCTCTCAGACAGGTAGCGTACTGATGAGGAATCTCTTCCAAATGCAGGAAAAACACCAAGTTTGGTTAATGGACCCAACTCAGCAGGGACAACATGAAAACAGCACTTTCTTCTCCCAGAGCCAACACATAATGATCATGCTCTCTATACATTTAGCTCCACCTTATGCCCTAGGCATAACCAATGGAAAGACTGAAGTGGAAAAGAAAATTCCACTAAGCTGATGGTAAAAGATCTAGGGCCATGTAGTAACTGATAAGGGATCCTGACACAATAAAATAGCCAGATAAATAAAAGAAAAGTGCTTTATAGGCAAATAAGTAAGATAAATGGAAAACTAGAGTTTGAAGACTTATCCAGCTATGCTACTTGTCCAGCTATGTTGCACTTTTTATCCAGATAAACGGCACACATCTGCTATGCACGTGTATTTGTGCTCCTAATTTTAATCATTTACATGAAGAAATTAAAATTGCATATCTTTCTTACCACTTGGCTTTTACGCCATAAATTATCAAACATTTATAAATTATCAAATTTTATAACATGCGCACATGAGGGAAATTGCCAGTTTAACCCATTAGTCCACCAGTTTGCCCAGTCTATCTCTAGGTCATCAAGACACCCCCCCCCCCTCTCAGTTCTTGAGCCTGCACTTCCCCCAGTTTACCTAGACCCCTCACTCAGTCAGTATTTGGCTAAAAAGGATTCTATTCCGACTTACCACATAATTAGCAGGTGTAAATAGATGCAGATAACAGCTGTGCAGGCATTGAATTCACAGGTTATAAAACAGGACCTTATAAGTGAAGTGTAAGTGTTGGCCCTGACTCGGAACACCCCTGGCCTGCCCCCAGCCTGCTCCTTTTTTATACAAGCAAAATGATTTCCACACCATTACTTGTGTGTGCATGTTTGAGTTTTAAAAAAAAGTACTTACAAGAATATGCGCGCTACTTGCCCGTTCTTAGACCCTTCAGTTTGGAAGGGAGAGGCAAAGCTCATTCGCTTGCCCTTGCTCATGGCAATTTAGAAATTGTTCATTGTATGGCTGCCATTTTTAAATTGCTAAGAGCAAGAGAAGGAGTGAATGGGCTTTCCTCCTGCCCTTCCTACTTGAAGGATCTAAAAATGGCATAGGCGGGGGCTGGTTAGGACCCGGTCATGGGCTTGATTTAGCACGAGTGCAGTGGGGGTTGGAGAGGCCTAGGGAGGCCCTGGCTAGGCAGGTTTTGCATTATCAGTAGTGGAGTTGAAGGGCCTCTGGGAGGCCCATTTTAAGTTGTTTTTGTTTGTTGTTTTTGGACATTTAAAGGCTAATTTTAAAAGAGTTGTGCATTTGAAAAAGAATAAGTGGGGGCTGGGGAGAATCCAGACTTGGGACAGTTTTATTGAGTGTAGATACAGGTATAAGGGCCTGGCGAGTTCTCTGCTGGGCCTGGAGAGGCCCAACCAAGGTCACCCTGGGCACTGAACTAGATTTAGCACTAGGGGTAGGGGAAAATGGGGCCCTGGGGAGAATAAATAAAAAATGGCCTCTATCATTGCGTTTGTTTCAAAATGAATGCACATCCCTAATCAATGCAATAGAAGAACTGAATTGAAAATAGTTTGTAAAATGTGCATGCTTGGAGCTGAATTTTAAAAGCCAGGTGTACACCACAATCAGGAGATGTGCATACATGTAGGACATGCGCACGTCCACCCAATTAAGAAGGTCGCTTACAAACTGGTGAAACTGGTCATGGTGTGGACACGCACCTGTTATAAAATTACCCCACTTGTGCGGTTCTGACCTGACTTTGTGCCGCTGTGCGTGCCCACCTGCAAAACTGGGCACACACAAATACACGCTTAGGCTATTTTATAAAATACACATGTATGTATGCGCATGTTATGAAATGGCTGTGTCTCTGGGCATGCACTGACAAACATGTGACATATATGCCTGCACATCCATTTGAAGTTACTGTCTCTCTTTGCAGTGTGAAAGGAAATCACAGGAAAGCACAAGAGATAGGCTGCCAAATAAACAGTGTTACATCTGTGAATGTGATGGGCTATAAAGATTTTCTCAGCAGGAATGTCAAAATTACAACTAAGCCTCAGCAGAAATGGCAAGATTAGAACCAAGTCAATCCATACTTAAATTATATGATGGTACAATCATCATACTACTAGGACAATGTGTGCTTCAAGCAGAGTCTACCAGCTGAAAGTTCAAGTTGTACACGCTAAACAGAATTATTTCTTCCAGTTAACTGTAAGGAATGCATGACTATTGTAAAATCAAATATTGTGCCAGAAAGTCATACAACGAGCTCACGTCCTGATACAATCAGTGTTCAAGGGGCAACACTGCAAGGGAACAAACTTGTCATACATTCTAACTGAACACCAGGATATTTTGAAAGCCTAGGGAGTCTCCCATGCACATTACACCACCAAATAATCAGATCTATTCAGCCTTTGGAACACCTACCACACCAGATCCCAGTAGCACTTAAAGGGAATATATTGACGGCTGTAAAACAAATTGAAAAGGGCAGCATCATTGCTAAAGTGACAGACCTCACAGAATGGATAAACAGCATGGCAGTCATAGAAAAACCAGGAAAGCTCCAAATCTGCATAAAAACAAACACTTTAAATAAGCAGATAACCCACAACAGAAGAAATTTTACTAGACATGGCTGAAATGAAAGCATTTTCTATTGTGGATGCTAAAAAAAAAATATTTGCAAGTTCAACTAGATAAAGAAAGCAATTATCTCACCATATTTTGGACACCAACAGGATGACACAGATGGCTGAGAATGCCATTTGAAATTTAACCTGCCACAGAGGAATCAATGTCACCAACATGATATACTGACAGGCCTCAAAAAATTCTTTGTGTCATAGAAGATGAGTGTATGTTTGTGGAGTGGAACAGCAAGATCTGATCATGATAACAATCTCAGAAAATTCTTAGAGCCAGAAAGGTCAATCTTAACAACACAAAGCTAGGACTATACCACAAGGAACTACTATATATGGAACACCTGCTGAACCCCCAGGGCTTCCATCCAGACCCTGAGAAAGTGAAGGCAGCACAATAAGACCAATGCAGTGGCTATAAGGATTTGTTAACTACCGATCAAAATGTCTTCCTTCTTTATCGAATCACATGAACTTATTAGATGCTTATTAGATGATGGTACAGTGTTGACTTGTCTACTCCAATGTGACACAATTCTCGGTCACATCAAGCAATCGGTAATCAAGCACATTCAGTGCTATTTATCTGGATAAGTGGGGCTTATGCGACTCAGTAGCATCCGTTGAATATGTGCCTTTGTTCAGTGGCCACCACTTAGCCATATAAGTCCCTTATATGGCTAAAAGTCACATGCACAAAAGGTAGGCATGCACTGGGTGCATCGGGGGGCAGACCAAGTTACCTGCTTAAGCAATATTCAGAGTTAACCGCATAAGTGTAAGTTTAGATGTCCCATAGAGCTGATCTAAACTTAGCCAGGTAGACTTATCCAGCTGAGTGTGTATATTTGCACATATATTCAGTGGCTTCGCCATACTGCTAAATATACATCATAACCTAGCCGTATAATTTCTAATTGGCTAAATTACTTATAGGAATGGGCTTTTGGGAGAAACCAAATAGGAAATTAGATGAAATTTCCTATTTCATTTCATTTCATTATCAAAGTGAAACGATTGAAGATTTGACAAAATTTAATTGGTTTTCACAATTCGTTTTAAAAACAAAATTGATCTGTCTGGCCTAGGCCCATGCCCGAAGCCAAGGCCTCACCTATGGAATAGGTCAAGACCAAAGCCATGGCCTTGGCCTAGGCCAGAGTGCGATGCCAAGGCTTGGGTCTAGGTCTAGGCCCAAGGCAGGGCCTAAGTTTAGGCATAGGCCATGGCCCAACGCATGAACCATGGCATAAGCCTGAGCAACATGCCAGGCTTTCACACCCCAGGCCTAACACCAGGGCCTTGACCAACACCACAAGAATGTAAAAAACTTACTTGTTCAAGCTTGATACTGGGACCCAACCTGGAGGCCGAGCTGAAGCCCAACGCTAGGACCCGGTTCAAAAACAGGATCCCAACACCAGGGCCTCAGCCTGGACCCATTGCCATTGCTGGGATCCAGCCAGGAGGCCAGATTCTGATGCCTGGGCCTCAGCCCAGGGTCAGGCCCATGCCTCAGAGTGTTCCTTTTGTCTTCTTTTCTTCAGATCTTGAAGCCAACCAATGCTGTTCTCTGGGGTTGCACCAGACTTAATTAACTCTGGCACATTCACCTTAGCAGATGGTGTCATTTTGATATGTGGCAATGTGTAGGCCTAGGTCGTGATAGGTCTAGGTCTCTGTGATCTTAGCATATGCCCTAAGCAAGGCCCAGCATTCAGCCTGGGCCTAAGCCTTGGCATCACATCCCCTCCAGACCTCGAAAGTAGGGGCTGGGTAGAATCCTAGCCTCAGCATTTTTTCTGGTGGGAGAGATGGGTGGGAGTCTTGGGAGGCCTCTGTAGGTTCCGTTTCTATTTTTTTTTTTGTTTAAATGTTTATTTTATTTTATTTTTTAATGAAATAAATTAAATAAACATTTGACAAAATGAAATTCATGGACTATCAAACCTCTGAAAATTAAATGAAAAACACAACAAAAATGTTTCTTTTTCCCACCGCTAGTTACTTATAGGGATGTGCATTCGGATTGACCGCATATGGAAAACGCAACTCAAATTTTTTTTTTAACTTAAAAAAAAGATGGGGCGTATACGAGCAGATTTCCGACATAAATGAACATAGATATGTCGGATACGGCGAATCGCCATGCGCGCGCTTTCTCGCCGCCATTACCTGCGACTCGAGCTCGGAGCCCCGGATTACCTGAAAATGGCGGCGCCCCTGCGGTAACCATGCCAACCTGTCTGACCCTGTCCTGTGAGTCTCAGTGACTCACAGGAAAGGGTGGGACAGGTCGGCATGGATACCGGAACGCAGCGAATCTGCGTTCACCTTTTCAGAGAAGCACTGAATGCAGCGAATCGCGCTGTCATTCCGTGCTTCTCTGAGGATTTCCTGACGAGCCAGCAGCACTATAAAAGCAGCAGCAGCACGAGGACTGACGGACATTTTCAGCGATTCAGTGGGGAGGTGGGATTGGGATCGTGCTGGGTGGGCTTAGGCAGGCTGAGGCAGAGAAGATAGCAGAACCCGATTTGATAGACAACACAGAACAGAACCAGATTTGATAGACAACACAGAACAGATTCTTTGTTAGGGAAAAAAAAAAAAGAACATTCTTATTGAGTGAGTCTGTACATTTTATCCTGGGCAGTGCCAGGCAGGGCTGGCAGTACTCTGCCTCATATTTGCTATTTTTAAACAGACTTAAAAGCATTCTCCTTGAGTGGTTCAGTGCTGGCTGGGCAGCAGTTCCAGGGCTGGGAGTACTCTGCCTCATATCTACTTTAGTTCTATGTGCACTGCAGTGCACACAGACAGACACATTCCGTGCATTGCCAGGCAGACAGTGAGGCAGTGGGCATTGTAAACAGAGTGAACATTGCCCTTCAGCGAGTCTGTTACATTTGCTATTTTTAAACAGACTTAAAAGCATTCTCCTTGAGTGGTTCAGTGCTGGGTGGGCACTGGGCAGCATTTCCAGGGCTGGGAGTACTCTGCCTCATATCTACTTTAGTTCTATGTGCACTGCAGTGCACACAGACAGACACATTCCGTGCATTGCCAGGCAGACAGTGAGGCAGTGGGCATTGTAAACAGAGTGAACATTGCCCTTCAGCGAGTCTGTTACATTTGCTATTTTTAAACAGACTTAAAAGCATTCTCCTTGAGTGGTTCAGTGCTGGGTGGGCACTGGGCAGCAGTTCCAGGGCTGGGAATACCCTGCCTCATATATACTTTAGTTCTATGTGCACTGCAGTGCACACAGACAGACACATTCCGTGCATTGCCAGGCAGACAGTGAGGCAGTGGGCATTGTAAACAGAGTGAACATTGCCCTTCAGCGAGTCTGTTACATTTGCTATTTTTAAACAGACTTAAAAGCATTCTCCTTGAGTGGTTCAGTGCTGGGTGGGCACTGGGCAGCAGTTCCAGGGCTGGGAGTACCCTGCCTCATATCTACTTTAGTTCTATGTGCACTGCAGTGCACACAGACAGACACATTCCGTGCATTGCCAGGCAGACAGTGAGGCAGTGGGCATTGTAAACAGAGTGAACATTGCCCTTCAGCGAGTCTGTTACATTTGCTATTTTTAAACAGACTTAAAAGCATTCTCCTTGAGTGGTTCAGTGCTGGGTGGGCAGCAGTTCCAGGGCTGGGAGTACCCTGCCTCATATCTACTGAAAAGGAAGCTTGTTCTCTGTGCACTCACTGCACACACACAGACACATTCCGTGCATTGCCAGGCAGGCAGTGAGGCAGTGGGCATTGTAAACAGAGTGAACACATTCTCCTTCAGTGGTTCAGTGCTGGGTGGGCAGCAGTTCCAGTGCTGGGAGTACCCTGCCTCATATCTACTTTAGTTCTATGTGCACTGCAGTGCACACAGACAGACACATTCCGTGCATTGCCAGGCAGGCAGTGAGGCAGTGGGCATTGTAAACAGAGTGAACATTGCCCTTCAGCGAGTCTGTTACATTTGCTATTTTTAAACAGACTTAAAAGCATTCTCCTTGAGTGGTTCAGTGCTGGGTGGGCACTGGGCAGCAGTTCCAGGGCTGGGAGTACCCTGCCTCATATCTACTGAAAAGGAAGCTTGTTCTCTGTGCACTCACTGCACACACACAGACACATTCCGTGCATTGCCAGGCAGGCAGTGAGGCAGTGGGCATTGTAAACAGAGTGAACACATTCTCCTTCAGTGGTTCAGTGCTGGGTGGGCAGCAGTTCCAGTGCTGGGAGTACCCTGCCTCATATCTACTTTAGTTCTATGTGCACTGCAGTGCACACAGACAGACACATTCCGTGCATTGCCAGGCAGGCAGTGAGGCAGTGGGCATTGTAAACAGAGTGAACATTGCCCTTCAGCGAGTCTGTTACATTTGCTATTTTTAAACAGACTTAAAAGCATTCTCCTTGAGTGGTTCAGTGCTGGGTGGGCACTGGGCAGCAGTTCCAGGGCTGGGAGTACCCTGCCTCATATCTACTGAAAAGGAAGCTTGTTCTCTGTGCACTCACTGCACACACACAGACACATTCCGTGCATTGCCAGGCAGGCAGTGAGGCAGTGGGCATTGTAAACAGAGTGAACACATTCTCCTTCAGTGGTTCAGTGCTGGGTGGGCAGCAGTTCCAGTGCTGGGAGTACCCTGCCTCATATCTACTTTAGTTCTATGTGCACTGCAGTGCACACAGACAGACACATTCCGTGCATTGCCAGGCAGGCAGTGAGGCAGTGGGCATTGTAAACAGAGTGAACATTGCCCTTCAGCGAGTCTGTTACATTTGCTATTTTTAAACAGACTTAAAAGCATTCTCCTTGAGTGGTTCAGTGCTGGGTGGGCACTGGGCAGCAGTTCCAGGGCTGGGAGTACCCTGCCTCATATCTACTGAAAAGGAAGCTTGTTCTCTGTGCACTCACTGCACACACACAGACACATTCCGTGCATTGCCAGGCAGGCAGTGAGGCAGTGGGCATTGTAAACAGAGTGAACACATTCTCCTTCAGTGGTTCAGTGCTGGGTGGGCAGCAGTTCCAGTGCTGGGAGTACCCTGCCTCATATCTACTTTAGTTCTATGTGCACTGCAGTGCACACAGACAGACACATTCCGTGCATTGCCAGGCAGGCAGTGAGGCAGTGGGCATTGTAAACAGAGTGAACATTGCCCTTCAGCGAGTCTGTTACATTTGCTATTTTTAAACAGACTTAAAAGCATTCTCCTTGAGTGGTTCAGTGCTGGGTGGGCACTGGGCAGCAGTTCCAGGGCTGGGAGTACCCTGCCTCATATCTACTGAAAAGGAAGCTTGTTCTCTGTGCACTCACTGCACACACACAGACACATTCCGTGCATTGCCAGGCAGGCAGTGAGGCAGTGGGCATTGTAAACAGAGTGAACACATTCTCCTTCAGTGGTTCAGTGCTGGGTGGGCAGCAGTTCCAGTGCTGGGAGTACCCTGCCTCATATCTACTTTAGTTCTATGTGCACTGCAGTGCACACAGACAGACACATTCCGTGCATTGCCAGGCAGGCAGTGAGGCAGTGGGCATTGTAAACAGAGTGAACATTGCCCTTCAGCGAGTCTGTTACATTTGCTATTTTTAAACAGACTTAAAAGCATTCTCCTTGAGTGGTTCAGTGCTGGGTGGGCACTGGGCAGCAGTTCCAGGGCTGGGAGTACCCTGCCTCATATCTACTTTAGTTCTATGTGCACTGCAGTGCACACAGACAGACACATTCCGTGCATTGCCAGGCAGACAGTGAGGCAGTGGGCATTGTAAACAGAGTGAACATTGCCCTTCAGCGAGTCTGTTACATTTGCTATTTTTAAACAGACTTAAAAGCATTCTCCTTGAGTGGTTCAGTGCTGGGTGGGCAGCAGTTCCAGGGCTGGGAGTACCCTGCCTCATATCTACTGAAAGGAAGCTTGTTCTCTGTGCACTCACTGCACACACACAGACAGACACATTCCGTGCATTGCCAGGCAGGCAGTGGGCATAAACAGAGTGAAGATTGGCCTTCAGCGAGTCTGTTCAATCTGCTATTTTTAAACAGACTTAACCGCATTGTCCTTGACTTGGTCCGTTCATTTTGTTATTTTAAACAGACTGAGCATTCTTCTTGAGTGGGTCTGTTAATTTAGTTATTTTAAACTGACCGAACATTATTATTGTGGGACAGTGGGCAGTGTTACCACTAGTACTCATTGACATTAAATCCATAATGTCAGGGAAAGGGAGATGCAAGCGACTTAGTGGGAATGGCAGCGGAGGCACCGCAAAAGACACCAGCGCAACACCACCAGTACAGGTAAAAAGGCAACTGTCGCAATCAAACGTCTTTGTAGGGGATGGCAGTTCCATGGCAAAAAAAAGAAATCAGACCATGAAACTTTGCAATCGCCAGCACCTGTTTCTGGCACTGTAGTTTTGGAGGAGAGTGAAGAGGAGGCAGAGTCTAGCCAGACAAAAGTTACACACCCAAGAGCAGCCAGGGGACAGAAGTGTCCTGCAAAACTTTGCGGTGACAAGGTAGCGCTGGCACTGTTAGCTTCTGATTCAGAAGAAGAATCTTCTTGGATGGGATTCTCATCAGAAACGGAAGATGTTATACCTGAGCAATCTTCGGTAGAATTGTCAGTTAGTCCTGTTTTAGCCTCCACCTCCAGAAATCTGCGGCAGGGGAGACATTCCACTGATATCGAGGAGGAGGAAGAGCTGTCAGAAGGGAGACAGAGGGTGACTGTTGCCCCCGCTGGCATTGCTTCGCCGGGTGCAGTGGGTGCACCACCCACACCCAGTAGTACCTCAACTCCAGTGCCACCATCCACCCCCAGGGCGGGAAAGAGAGGAGGATCACAAAAGAAATCTGCGATCTGGGCACATTTTAAAGTGACAGAAGACCCGCGTTATGCTCGGTGTAATTACTGTGCCAGGGATATTAGCAGAGGCAAGCAACTGGGACATCTGTCAAATTTTGGCATGGAGTATCATGTTAAGAGGCAACACCCAACAAGATTACTGCCATCTGGGGATGGTAGCATTTTCCGTCAGGGGACCCCTTCCCCTTCCAACCAGGGTGCAGTGGTAGGAAAGCAGCAGAGTCAGCCCACGCCCTCATACCCTTCTAGCAGTCAGGCGGCAGGCCAGAAACCCACTGACATGTGGGAGAAGCGACAATGCACCATGGAGGAAATGGGGTGGAGTGCGGTAACGCTATCCCGGGGTAGGAGGCAGGCAGCCGCAAAAGTAGTAACCAGGAGCATTGGGGAAATGATTGCCCTTGATGACCAGCCCCTGCAGTTAGTTGAGAATGTGGGTTTCAAACGTTTCTTGAAGGTCGTACTTCCAAATTACAAAGTCCCCTCCAGAACCACATTTAGTAGAAAGGTCATCCCCAGCCTGTACAAGCACTGTGTCAGTCGCGTGCAAGCACTGCTAGGTAAGGCAGACGGAAGAGTGCATTTCACCTGCGATATCTGGACCGCCATGAATGCTGCACACTCTTACCTCTCTCTGACAGCACACTGGTGGGACATGGCAGAGGCAGGGGCAGCCAGCAGCTCTATTACTGAACAAGCATCAGGGTGGAGGTGGGCTTTACTGAACACCCACCTGACGGACCATGCCCATACCGCTGCCAATATTCTAGCATGCATCAGAAAGATGCTGGCGAGCTGGAAAGTACACCAGCGAGACAGTAAAACGCGGGCAGGCTTTTTTGTCACAGACAACGGTGCAAACATGGTTAAGGCAATAAGCGATGGGCGGTTAAGAA